>NC_061771.1:20371875-21000000 GCF_022458985.1 Mugil cephalus
AGGTGTGAAATGGTGTTTTTTTCAAAATGTTCAAATCACAAAAGCTGAACCCATCTGTATAAATTATACGTTTATGATTCATGCATATGCACGTGACTGTCACTTTATATGTACTTCACTGCACCTATATATAGATTTTATAGATACTACAAACTAGCATAAAAGAGAATAAAAAATGTTTTCCCCTGGCACCACACAAAGCAACACTTTCTTTCTCTTGTTCTATTTGAATTAATGTCCCACACTACTTTCCCCATGTCCATGTGACTGCAACACATTAGACATTGATCTAATATTCCAGAAATGCAGACCCTTGTCCTCTTCCAGCCTATTTGTCATTGTTAACCAAACCCTGCCCCCTCTTTCTCTCACACACACACACTCACACTTAATGCTCACGCTTACTCCATCCATCACAAAGTGGGTGTGGGAGAGGGTACGCTGACTGCGAGCCATGGTGGATTCCGCAGGTATGATCTGGGGTCAGGTTGGGATTTCGGTTCGGTAAAAGACAGGCGCACAGAAGAGGCATTTTTTGTGAGTGGCAGGAATTTAAAGTGTCTTTGAGTGCAACAACAGTCAGGGGCGTCAGAGGTTCAACGTGTGACTCAAGGACTCTTCAACAGCAGCAGCAGAGATTATCTGAAACTGATGGACACACAGCAGGGCCCTCCCCACTCCAGCAGCCGTGCTATCTTCTGCGATCCAAAGCATCCAGGAGGAGCTCGGTTAAATGGATGTGGATGTGGATGTATGAGCCCTGCTGTTTTTCTCTCCTTTCTGCACCCAGTTTCTGTCCCTCTTGATGTCTCTGCGTCTCTTACACACAGACAAACACACCTACCTCTTGCACAGGTCCCTCTGCAGCCACCCTCAGACCTGCTGCACAGACCGGGCATCTCAGAGCAGCTGTTCCAGCTCAAGCCTCAGCTGACTCCTTCAGGAGGAAAACTAATGCTGGCGATGCGCTCGCTGATCTGTTGCCTGCTGTCCAACCAGCAGAGCCTGTTAGCGGGAAACCTCACGACTGTATCTGCTTCGCACTCAATTGTATCAGGGTTATTTTTGTGCATTCTGCAATGTTTTCATCTATTAATTAGGATGTTTAAGGCTCATTGTTATAAAACTGGCCAATTTTATCTAATATTTTCTTCTCAAGGAGCAGTGCATCTTCCTTGACGACTTTAAGAAGGCTCTCTTCCGTGTGTTTTCCACCTGCGGGGTGACACTATCATTCCCCGTGACTGATCACTCTGGAGGAGCCCTGGAACATGTCAGGCATTATAGATATTTACTGTTTCAGGGCCCTAAGCGAGCCGATGTCAGGTGACGACAATTTTCTGCAACAACTACTGGTTGCGATGCCTTCAAAACAGCTGAATAATTCAATTAAGGTTCTATTCCAGAGGGAATAAAAGAGCACTGAACCCCTGGAGCTTTTTAAAATCACAACAGAACCGAAGAGAAAGTGTGGGTCGGTGGCTCCTCATGTTTTCGCTTTTCATTCTCATCAACGTTTGCTTCCTCACCTCCTCGCAGTTTATACATCAAACCAATCTTTTTCGCATTGCAATGATTTCATCCTTCTTCTTTTACTTAATTTCTAGAGCTGCAAAACTACACTCACCTGCCAGTTCATTAGGTACACTGTTAGGTACACTGTTCTAATATAACAGACGTGTATAAATCCTACCTTCACGGTTATAGTATTCAGTATTTGTTTGAAATAACTGAGAGAGAAGTTCATTTTGTGGTACTATTCCATTGTACTGTGTTGTACCAACATGTGGTTCTATTATTTTGACAGTCCTATTTTAGTCAGATCACCTGTCAAGCTATTTATTCCCAGTTATGCCAACCTGCACTGTCTCTGTTCTCTCAACTCCCCTCCTCCTTCCCCATCTCCTCCATTCATCCTCCCATATCTAATCCCTACCTCTATCGAGTCCCCTCTCCAAATCCATTCATCCACTCCACATCCTTTAGTTGTCTCCTCTTTTCACTCACCATCTGTAGTCCACAGTCTGCTCCGCGTACCATTACCTGAGAACCTCTACTCGGAATCTCCTCCTCTCTGGTCACCGCCTGATAAGAGAGCCTCTACGTTCATCTTGTCTTTCAGTGCCATTATTTATCCCTTGCCAGTTACTATTTCTTCCCTGTGGAATAAAGGGTACAGGAGCTGAGCTGATTTAGATCACTGACTCATGACCAAGGTGCTTTGAGCAAGGACCTTTCACCCAAACTGCTGTCTGAACAGCTCACACATGGCTTCCCCCCTGATACTGCTGAATGAATGGGGGATAATTCATTCAATCATTCATTCATTCTGGAGCCTATCCAGCTGTCATTGGGCGAGAGGTCGGGTACGCCCTGGACCTAGGGATAATTTAGAATCACCAAATTTGGACGGTGGGACGAAGCCAGAGTACCTGAGAGAACCCACACATACACAGGGAGAAGTAAGTAAGTTATTGTCCGTGCCAGGCGTGTGACTGCTCTGAGGTTGAGCTTGGTGAGGTTGGGTGTGGGATGATTTGTGATATTTGGATGTGATATGTGTGTAGGGTTAAATGTCAGTTTATTGTCTACGGTGAGTCCAAGGTATTTGAAGTGACTGACTTGTTCGACTGTCTGGATGTGGATGGAGGTGGGGGTCAGTCCAGGGTTGGTAATGATGGTCGATGAGGTGACTGTGCCTATCCTTACAGCTTGCGGTCTGTTGGTGAGGAAGTTGAGAACCCAGTGGATGAGGAGTGGAGGGATGTTAAGGTGGCAGAGTTTCTTGATCATCTAGTGGTGTTGTATTGTGTTAAAGGCCGAGCTGAAGTCTATGAAGAGAATGGATACGAAGGTTCCAGGTGATTCCAGGTGTTGAAGGAGTGGAGGGTGGAGGCGGCGTGCAACAGCATCCTCAGTCCCCTGCTGGCGCTGTAGGCAAACTGATGTGGGTCCAGCAGTGGACTGACTACGGGTAGGATGACGTGGAGGATTAGCTTTTCCAGAGATTTATCATGATAATGGAGGTTAGTGCAACTGGACGGTAGTGATTTGGTTCAGAGTGGCGTGGTTTCTTGGGTACAGGGATGATGGTTGAAGTTTTCCAGATGTTGGGTATGGATGCTGACCTGTATGAATCCCAGAAGATGGAGTGAAGGGGGTGGGGGTGGTTGCAGCTCCGTGGCACAAAGCTTTAACACTTTGGCTGAGATGTTGTCAGGCCCGGGTGCCTTCCCAGGTTTGCACCCACTCAGCTGCTGCTGTACCTCCACTATGGAGAATGGAGAGTCTGCAGGTACGTCCGGGGGGAGGGCATTGAGCAGTTCCTCGCATGTGGCAGGAACTGAATAAAAGAAAATTAAACCTGGGAGGATGTTGCAAATGAGCCACCAGTTCAAAACAAAAAAAAATCTTCATAAAGGAGCACATCTTTCCAACGCATCAGCTTTGTTTTTCCTCCTTTCTGGTTACTGATCTTACATCCGCTCTGGCCTCTCACTACAGACTACAGGATTACAGGCGTGGAAGCTCTGCCATAATCTAACACTAAATATGACTAAACTGCTCATCGCTGTATTCCAAGAGCCGTGTAGATTGACAAGTAATAGGAAACATGCTGTTTAGTGAGCACATGCGATAAAAGGTAGGTCATTTGGATTAGGTTCAAGATGGACACCTGAGTGTCCGTGTGGTGTTTCCTGCCAACTACTAACAGCAGCATTATTCAAACAAGTCAAACAAGAAGCACATGAATGGTCTATATGTAAGCCACTGTTTTTTTTTTTTTTTTGGTACCACTGCTAAAAATAGGTCTAACATAGCCCAAGGCTTATTTCTCTGAAAACCCCAACCAAGTCTTGTATCGTGTCTCGCCGCAGCAGGTGTAATATCAAAGCCAAAGCCTGTTTTGATTCGAGCGGCAGATCTTCTTCGTGTGGGGGAAGACGGCAAGGTCGTCTGGGTTATGGAGGGGGGAGGAGGGACGGGGAGGGGGGGTCCAGTGGAGCTGCAGTGTTTGCTGTCAGGCGGTTCCATCTGGCGGGCAACAGAAGGACTGCGCATGTGGAGACTTTTAAAAAGCTACTTTTATTTCTGTGACGTTCCCCTTCATCTGTCACCCTCCATAAAACTCACAAAGCCAACTCCTTTCACATTTCCCCCACCGTATTCCATCCGGAAATATCAAATATAAAAAGACTAATATATATATATATATATATTTATCATTATTATTATTTATTTATTTTGCAGACAAATAATTTACTTTTTATTTATGTTTGACTTGGGCTACTCTCTAAAGATATGGGCTACATGTTCAACGGAGAAAAAAAAAACACGTTAATTTGACCGATATCAACATTTTGATAACAGTTTCTACTTAGTGCGGCTACAGTTGACCTACCTTGTTTATGTATCACTACATACACCCGTGTGCCGCCGTGTACGCCCGGTGCTGCCCACCCACGGAGCGCACCAGTTCTCGCCGGAGTGTGTGGAACTCAAGCCCCCGGCCTGCCGCCGAAGAATAGCGGTCGTTAAATATTCATCCTCCGTTCCCGGTGGCACACTTTCCTCGCACCGACCCCCGCTGCTTTGAGCCCCGCCAGAGCAGGAGCAAAGGAGCTTGAGTGAGTGCCTGAGAAACTGTTAAAAGGGATTTTTTTAATATACTATTTCCCTCAGTTTTTTTTTTCTTTACCTGGAAGAAGATGGGGACTCATAACTACGGCGCTCCAGTGACGTGACGCTTTTTTCCCCCCACCACCAGATGTTAGGTGCGCTTAAGGTAAGGTAGGTATTGAGGAACACGGATGCACCCCTCCACCTTTCTCTTTCAGTCCACACACTATATTTACTGCATGCTTTGACTTCGGTCAGTCTGCGTCTCAAATGCAAGATGCAGTGTTCTGCTGCAGGTTCTTTGCCCGGTGTCTTCATCTTTTCCATCATGAAGAGCATTGCAAAGCGGTTCATTTTCCTGTGTGTTGTGCCCTAAACTGATCCAACCGACTCAAAACTATGAAGAGTGCTGCAGGTGTAACCCTGCTCCACTAGATAGCAGCAGATTGCTGTGTGTGTATGTGTGTGTGTGTGTGTGTGTGTGTGTGTGTGTGTGTGTGTGTGTGTGTGTCTGTGGGTACACTGACAGAGATGGTGTACTGCTCCCCCTCAGGACCTGAATGCTTTTGATGAGCCTCATCAAGTCCACCTCCTCCATCACAAGTCTGCTCTCTCTCTATCTCTCGCTATCTCTCTCAGGCATGTATCCCAGTTTCTCTGTGTTGTCTCCTCTCTACAAATTCTATCAAAAGATGGAGGGCCACCTGCCAGCAGCGATTGCTTTGGGAAGAGGGGGCACTGGCTGCATCTCAGAGCTTTTCACGTTTGATAGGCTCTTTTCATTCTCCTTCAAAGGCAGATGTGCGGCTTGAGACAAACCATGGGAAATCTAGGGGAGAGGGAAAAAAACAGTCTTTCATCGCTCTCTGTCTTTTTAATGCACACGTGCACCCGCTGAAAGGAATCTTTATGAACACAGCGGGCGCACATGTGCACACATGCACTACATGTGGTCTTCGCCGGTTGGAAATGATCAGATAGACTTACATACAAAGAGCAAAAGATCAGGATCTGGCAACCCAACACCTACACTCTGTAACAGGACGGATCCGGCAATCCGACCCCTTCCCTCTGGAAGAGGAATAATTTGGTTGATGGCACTAATAATCACAGCCCTGATACTGATCCTTCACAGGCTGTGTGTGTGTGTGTGTGTGTGTGTGCCCATGAATGTGTGTTTGTGAGAGTCATTCCTCTGTCATTGATACCAAGAGGGAAGACGTCATACTGTATCTCTAACAAGTGGGTGTTTCTCCTGCCTCTGCTCCTGAATCGCTTATTTCGAGGCCGTTTAAATAGATTTCTTAGGAACTTGAATCACTGGCCTTCGCACGCATTCACAGACAGCATTTCTTAGTTAAAAAAAAAAAAAAGGAGGGTAGATTTAAGGTCAGATAACTGAAATGTGTCTATGTGACTTCTGCCATACATGAATATAGAAATATGAGGTTGTTAATTATTGGATTTTTGTGGTTATGATGGCTTTTTACTGCCAGTCATAGTCAGGGCTTATCTGCTGAATCCCACTTCTGTCTGTCTTCCTCCCTCTCTGTCATTGTCGGTCTTTCTCCCTAAACCTTTTGTATTATTTATGCCCCGCCCCCTCAGCCGCCCAGAGATCTCAGGTTTCACCTGTAGAGCCAGATGACAAATTAAGACTCCTTCCACAGGGAACTCTTCAAACACATGCATGCACGTACACATATGCACGGACATGCAAATACACTCAAACAGGGTCATCCGCCCTTCTCTCTTTCTCCTTCTCTCTCTCACACACACACACACACACAATTCACACACATAGTAGCTGTCACACACTCCGAGGAGGTCAGTGTGTTGAGTGATCACCACAGGACAGAGTAGGTCAGAGGAAGAAGCTAAATGTGACCCAAAGACGTTGGCCTGGATTTTTGTTTGTTTCGTTTTTTTTTTTTGTTGTTGTTGTTTTTTTTTTGACTGCTCAAGAAGAGACCCGCAGCCAGGACGCATCATACTTGAAGACTGCAGACCCAGAACAACAACACAACCCTTCCTCCTTTGTAACATTTGTCACTGAAGCGGAGGTGACTATGACGGAAAGCTGTCTTGATGAATGAATGTGGTGACATTTCCGCAAGACTTTGGCTTTAACTGCAAGTCTACAGGAGCAAGACTGAACCGTAGAGGGGGTAGAGCGTGAGCTATAGTAACATATGCTGCATATTTTGTTTGTGAATTTTTAAATGCTTGTACCCAGTTTTACATAAAATAAATGCCACAGGGATCAAATTGCGAGGAAATTAGTAAAAACCAACATAGGAAAAAATCTTTTTTATTTTATTTTTGGTAAGAGTTTGCAGCCAGTTTAGGCTTTATCATACACACATTGTTAAGCAAATAAAAAAAAATAATTTAGATTTGTTGAAGGTGTTCAGAACCGGAACATGAAATCCTTAAGTTGGGCAAGTAAATTTAAATGGTAGACCAGACAGATGAGATCAGAGTGCTGGATAACAGTTAGACATTTCTGCTTGATGCGCACATAGCAACATAGAGGTTGGAGCTCTAGCAGAGAGAAAGGACTTAGAGGAGGCTTTTGAACTGCAAAGTGGGGTTACGTGACGGGTTTGCGATCTCTGGATAGGACTGTAGCTGACGCATATGACACAATTTTCTTGGCAAAGCCATCTTAGGCTTGTTCCTTTTCAGTGAGACAGCGATAGTGACTACTTGTGTGTCTGTGATATTAATGTGTGTATGGGGTAAAAGACTGCTAATATGTAGTTATGTGTATCTGGACAGGAGCCTTCATGGGGACCCGATTTGGACAGTGTAGAACTGCTTTGGCCGGGCGGACTTGCCCTCACACTGATACTGAAGCTGCAAATAGTGCTGGCACAAAGTCAAACAGGCATATCTAAAGCAATTATACGTTTGTAGGTGAGCCTTTTAAAACATCACATTTTCTTCATGTTTAATACTAATACTACTACTTACAAACGCCTAATATGTCTGTGTTTGTGTGTTTGAAGGGTTTACTGCATTGCGTCCTGTTGAGAGGGCATGGTGCGCTCATAGCCACTGGTCAAAATGCCTGGCAAGAAAGACCCGAAAAAGGACGCAAAGAAGGGTGGGAAACCTGAACCAGAGAAAAAGAAAGAGGAGGAAAAGAAAGGGAAGGATGACAAAAAGGGAGGAAAAGATGACAAGAAAGCCAGCAAGGATGATAAGAAAGGTGGAAAGGAGGATAAGAAAGGGGCGAAAGATGATAAGAAAGGGGGGAAAGATGATAAGAAAGGTGGGAAGAAGGGAAAGGAGGAGCCACCTAAGGGGAAAGCCGATGGAAAGAAAGGAAAAGACAAGGGGAAAGGTAAGAAAGTGGAATCTGAGGAGGACGAGGATGAGCTCCTAAGTGATGAGGAAGAGGAAGAAGAGTTTAGTGAAGAAGAGGAAGATGAGGAAGACTCAGAGGATGACAGGAGAGGGAAAGGAAGAGGAGGCAAAGGAGCTAAAGGGAAGAAAGGGGGGAGGTCCAGACATGGGGAAGACTCTGAAGAGGATGAAGAAGAGGATGAAGACGAAGAAGATGAGGAAGAGGCGTACAGCAAATCTAAAAAAACGTCTAAAGATGACCGCCATAAAGGAGGGAAAGGCGATGTTGACGCAAAGAAGAAAAAAGGCAAAAAGAAAGAAGAGGCTCCTTCCATTCCTGTTAGGGAGATCCCAAGGAAAGGTTTGAAGAACATGTCCAGGATGTTCATGAAGTTTTCTGGCTTTAAAAGACGCAGGAACAGTCGGAAGAAGCTGAAAAGTACATCACGTTTGTTTCTGGGTTTGGGAAAGAGGAAGAATCGCCTCGCTAAGAAGAAGCGCCGCAAATCCATGCTGAAGAACACCTCACGATTTATGATGAGGTTTAAAGCCAGCAAAAAGCGGAAAAAGGAGAAAGAGGACAAAGAGAGGGCAGCAGCAAATGGTGGGAAGAAGCCAACCTATATGATACTTCGCCTAGGAGGAGGGAAAGAATCAGTAGAGAAGAAGGGAGGTTTTTTCAAAGGCTTATTTGGAAAAAAGAATAGTGATGGGCCCGCTGACGACTTCAAGAATAGAAGTGCATTATTGGGTAAGGTTGCAGCAGCAACTAACTGGCTGACCAAGCGCTTCCTCTCCACCAAAATGAGTGGAAATTCTGGACACCATGGCTGGGGAGGGCGTAGAGCACACAGCCGACAAACCAGCGCCAGGGGTTTTCAACAAGGTTACTATAACGATGGTTATGATTATGGCGAAGAGATGCATGGACACAATAGGCAACATTCACTCCACCGGAAAAATTATGGAGAGTATGACGATGGGTACGGTGGTTATGGAGATGAGGCAGCTGCAGCATATGGAGGCCAGGCTCAGTTTGGTTACTATGACAATGGGGTAGGTGGAGCAGACTATCAAGACCTGGGGTACTACGAGGATGAAGGCCTCTATGAATCAAATGCAGGATATTATGATGGTGGTCTCTATGATGATGGTATGGGGAATTACGACCCTTATTCCCCCGACCAAGGCTACTATAACAACCAGGAAGCTGATTACTATGGTTACCAACAACAAGAGGCAATGTATGGTGATGAAGCTCTAGACTACTATGCACTGATGGGTGTGGACCATATGTATGGAGGAGAGGCAGACGGATTCCTTGACCCTCAGGGTTATTATGATGAAAGTGGTCAAGCAGTTTACTATGGAGAGGGGCAAGTGGGTTACTATGACAATGTACAGACAGGTTATCAGGACAACCCCTACACAGCAAATATGGGAATGCAAGGGGGATTTCCACAGGATTATCAACTAAGCTATAGTGATGCTGGTATGCCCTACCAAGACTACAGCTCCCAGCAGACCATTGGATACCCGTTGGGAGGCCAGCAGGTCTTTGGCTTTGGAGGACAAGGGATAGGTCAAGCTCAAGCACAAGGCCTGTATGGGGACCAGTATGCT
Organism: Mugil cephalus; assembly: GCF_022458985.1. Classification (NCBI taxonomy): domain Eukaryota; kingdom Metazoa; phylum Chordata; class Actinopteri; order Mugiliformes; family Mugilidae; genus Mugil; species Mugil cephalus. The sequence continues at coordinate 20,381,470 of NC_061771.1, forward strand.
GGCCAGTTGGATCAATATGGAGACGATGCTGGTGGAATTCAGGGAGGAGATGTGACATTCAGAGTTCCCAGACCGCAAGTGCGCCTTTTTGGAAAAGAACGTCTGGATGTTCCTTTGCATCCTGCACCTACATTGCCACCTGATCCAGAATTTGAAGACATGTCAGAAATACAGTATGAAGACCAGATGCCTCTTTTACCTAGTCAGCTTGGTGACATGATGTCACTACAGCAACAAATGATGATGTCTCCTCAGCAACAAATGATGATGTCTCCTCAACAACAAATGATGTCTCCTCAACAGCAAATGATGTCTCCTCAACAACAAATTATGATGTCTTCACAACAACAGGCTATGTTTCAACCTCAAGAACAAATGATGATTCCACCTGAAGTGATGTCACCCCAACAACAAATGATGTCACCCCAGCAACAAATGATACCACCCCAACAACAAATGATGTCACCCCAACAACAGATGATGTCACCCCAACAACAAATGATGTCCCCCCAACAACAAATGATGTTGCCACAGCAACACATGCTGTTACAACAAGAACAGAGTATGTCTCCACAAATAATGCCATCACAGATTATGCCACCACAGCAGCAAATGATGTTTCCACAGCAACAAATGATGTCACAGCAAATGTTATCGCCACAAGAGCAGATGATGGTACAGCAAAGTTTGTCACCTCAAGAACAGATGATGTCACAGCAAATGATGTTGCCACAGCAACAGATGTCTCCACAGTTGATGGCACCTCAGGTAATTCTGTTCTGTCTATGGGTCTGTGTAATCTGTTTAGGTTAGGCTACAGGCTCACAGGAGGGCATTTCCAGTGACATTCGACCTGACGGTAATTTGAAAAGGTGACAAAAAATTAATTAACAGCACATCTCTGGTCCCTCATCAAACACCCAGCTTGAGTTACACAGCTTGTCATTCACTTGTTTTAAGTAATCTTACCAAAGAGGAGGGGGTGTACTGTAGTATCTCTAACAACAGATATCTTTCAGTTATCTTTCATAAAGTGAAACCTAAATTAAAATTAGTTAACATGGTACTGGAGTAAATAAAACACTTACATTGTACATTACTGCATAATGCAATGTCAAGCAGTTTTGTGGAACTGATAGCCAGTCAGAGGATATTCATGGAAGTATTCGAACCAGAGCATTTTATTATGACCTGAATAATGTTTTCAGTACTGGTAGTCCATTTTCACCAGTATTTAATAACTGTATTGTTAAACTTTTTCATCTATTATACTCATAGCTTTGTGTGTTTTTTTTTAACCAGCAGATGATGAATGATCCAATGATGATGCCACAACAGCAGGGTTATGGCCCACCTTTAATCCCTACACCAACTGCCATGATTATTAAGCAAGCAAACATGTCCCCACTTCCTGCTCGACGCATGCAACCTTCTCCAACTCCATCCCGTCGTTCTGTCATCATGCCATCCCCACAAATGCAACGGCATCCTTCTGCAATGGCTTCCCCAGTAGCCTCTCCAATGCTGTCACAGAGACGCAGCCCCTCCCCGCAACCATCCATGAGGAGTGGATTAATTAATGCCCACAGACCTCCCTCTGTTATGTCTAGGCGTTTGTCACCTCCTTCTTCCCCTATGGCCTCCCCATTAGCTCGTCATATAATGCAACCTCAGAGATCACCGTCTCCCATGGCTCGAGGACCTTCCCCCCCACAGTCTCCCCGTGGCTCCATGATCCGACGTAGTCCTCCACCCTCACCAAGAACATCAATGAGGCAACCTTCTCCACCCTCTTCACCTCGTTCTTCTATGAGGAGGCAAAGTCCCCCACCATCAACCAGTCCTGCCCGCAGCCCGTTTGAAGGGAGAAAGATGCGTGAGTCATCCTTCTCTCCCCCATCTCCTAGTCATTTTTCTCCACCCCGGTCTCCCCACCTTAGTAGAAGACCATCTCCATCTCCCTCTCCATCTCATCGTAGTTTATCCCCTGCAGGTCCCCGGCCTGCTCCATCCTCTCCCACTCTTTCTCGTCGCTCAACTCGACTGATGAGGGACCCCACTCCATTGGCCAGGCCTAGGATGGGGGGAAATGTTCCTTTAGGTACGGTGAGACCCTCCCCTATGGGTCTCAGAGGGCGTCCAGTACCCCCACCTACCCAGAATGTGCGTCCTTTCCGTCCCTCCTCTCTGAGAAGCAATAGGTCTTCTGTTCTTACGGTGGACTCTTCCCTCTTATCCTCTCCTTTCCACTCCCCTCATATGGTCCACCGTGTTCCCCTTGGGAGGAGAGAATCTGGCAGATATCCTCCTCGCCCCATGGCTCGAGGACGTCCCCTCATGTCACAACAGTCTCGACGAAGGATGCCTCCCCCCTCTCCACAACTCTCCCTTAAACACATGCCACATCCTGCATCGCCACGCCTCTCTCCTAGACTTTCTCGTCAGTCTTCGCCCCTCCTATCCCCTCGTGCGGTCCATTCACCATCTTTAGCATCTGAAACTTATGTGCCTGACCCGTATGCTGAGCATTCGCAACATTTTGTGGCTCCAGGTTCTCCAATGTTATCTGGTGCTTTGCAAAACCAGGCTATGCGACAAGCCTCTTTTTCCTCACCCTTTGGACCAGGGGCAGCCCAAATGAATCAGATGGCTACTGAATTTGAAGACCCTTATATTCCCTCGTCCCCTATGCTGTCACGTGCAATGCAAAATCAGGCCCTGCGGGATGCATCCTATGTTTCCTCATTGCAGAGACCAGTATCACCATATGAGCAGCATACAGCCCCTTCATCCCCTATGCTTTCTGGGGCTCTGCAGAATCAAGCTCTAAGAGATGCGTCTTTTGTTTCTCCTTTACAAAGACCAATGTCACCTTATGAACAGCCTCTGCCCCCTTCTTCTCCATTGCTCTCTGGAGCTCTGCAAAACCAGGCACTCAGAGACGCTTCCTATACATCTCCACTTCAAAGACCTCAGTCCCCATATGCCTCATCTGTACCTTCATCCCCAATGCTTTCTGGAGCCATGAGACATGGTCAGGCACTGAGAGGCGTAGCTTCTTATCAGACTCCACAGTTACGTTCACCATATGGACCAACTGTTGTTACGCCATATGATTATATCTCAGAGCCTGGCCCAGCACCACTGCTCAATGATGCTCTGCAAAACCGATCTAACTTGCAAAATGTCTCGTCTTTAAGATCACCTATGATGCAACGTCGTAACCCTTATGCACCAGCTGGGCCTCAGCTCCACAGTGCTCTTCAGCAAAACCCTAACCTCCGCCAAGCATCTTATCAGACACCTATGCAGCTTAGACGATCCTCATATGTACCCCAACCACCCTCTTCACCAATGTTAGGAAGTGCCTTGCAAAACCCACAGTTGATGCAAGCATCATACAGGCTGCCAGATGGAACACTGATGTCCCCATATGCAGATCCCCGTTCCTCCCCAATGCTTGGTAATGCATTGCAAAATCAACAAGTCCGTGGAGCCTCATATACTCTGCCTGATGGATCGGTTATCAGGGTAAGTATGTCAAAATAACTCATGTTTCTTCGTCTACATACAGTACAGCAATAACAACTAATTATTTTCCCACTTGTATCCACATAGGACCCTCGTATGGTCCAGGCACCAATGTCTCCTAACCTTGCCAGAGCTCTTCAGAACCAGAATCTCAAGTCTGCAACATACACTCTTCCAGATGGCACTATTGTAGACCCTAGACAGCAAGTAATAAATAACTCATGGACTTTAGCTTTATTCATATTAGTTGTATTGTTCTTCTACTTCTATTTCTAATAATGTTTAAGTTTATAAGTAAAAAGTGAAGTGTATTTTTATTGCTTCTGTCTTTGGTCATTCAGCAACCCATTTCTCCGAACCTGGCTAAGGCCCTCAACAACCAAGCTCTGCGTGCAGCTTCCTACTCTCTCCCCGATGGGACCATTGTCGTTGACACCAATAAACACAACTCCCCAAATCTTGCAGCAGCACTTCAAAACCCTTACCTCAAAAGCTCATCTTACACCCTGCCAGATGGCACTATCATCATTGATCCACGGAAACCTGTCTCTCCAAATCTGGCTGGTGCCCTTGAAAAGTCTGCATTACGAAATGCCTCCTTCAGACTGCCAGAAGGGGTTCAAGACCCCAACGCACCAATATCCCCAAACCTGGCTAAGGTTAGCTGTGAACTAAGAATTTGTAAGATTTTATATTTGAATGTGCAAGTTTCCATAACTAAAACCAGCTTTTGTAATATTTAGGCCCTGAACAATGCAGCTTTAAAAGGAGCATCATACACACTCCCTGATGGAACTATTATTGTGGACCCAAGGAAACCAAAGAGCCCCAATCTGGCAGCCGCCCTGCAGAATCCTTATCTACAGGGAGTGTCGTTCACCTTGCCAGATGGAACCATCATCATTGACCCAAGAAAGCCAGTTAGCCCTAATCTGTCTAATGTGTGTACCTGTTGAAATTACAATAATTTGACATGTTTATGTTAGTTTATTTTCTCTGTATTCACTAATTTTGTGCTTAGGTTTAAAGTGGAACATAACTTTCAAGCTGGTACAGGCAATTGGACTGCACTATAATCACTTGGACACTTTTCTTAATTATGCCAGTATTTAACAATAACAGTTATCATTGTCTTCAATAACTACTTGGAGTCTTTCTTCTGCCACCTGCAGGCTCTTATGAATGAAAACCTTCGTAATGCATCATACCGGCTCCCTGATGGTTCCCTCGTTATACCTGGCCAGAAGCCAAACCTTTCATCTGCTCTGAGACAAAACTACGCACTTCGTTCTTCAGGTGTTTTTCAACTGTCAGAAAACTCTATACTGTCTGGAATTCCCAAACCTACCCCACCCAATCTTGCCTCTGTACTACAGAACGAGGACATGCGTGGTGTCCACTACAGGTGGGAAAATAAACAATCTATCAAAACTGAGTTGACCTGATAGGCTTGCCTATGTGTTGCATGGAGTTATCTATTACGAAATTTAGCTGCAAGCTAGGCATTATCATTATGGGTTTGAATGTTACTTATTTTAGTAGACAACAATTTCCAATCTGGCAAACTCCATCTATTAGGGAATAAGGACTGTATTTTGCTGAACTCTGTACAACCCTGTGTTACATATTCTACCTATCAACTATTTGTTGTTCCACAGACTACCGGATAATTCTCTTCTTACACGTCAATTCCGTAATCCAAAACTGGCTGATGCCATCCAAAACCAGCAACTTCGTTACGCATCATACAGGGTGCCAACGGGCCTGGAGGGTGAGGACAATCGTTATGCTGTAATTCCTCCGTACGGTCCACGCTCAGGCCACTGGGCCAAGAATGCCAGAGGAGGTGGAGAAGGAGGGGAGGATGTGTGGGCAGCTGAGAGGGTATTACCACATGGGACAGTCCAGAATCTGTCTAAATGGTCCATGTACAGAGAAGAAGGGATGTTAGAAGGATATTCACCAACTCATCTAATGGAAAAACAACTTCATGACCCAGAATGGACTCCTGATAGAGACAGAGTGCCAGGTCAAAGCTGGTATGACAAGGTACCTAGTGTAAGAATTTATGTGTTTGTGGATGCTTACAGAGCCAACATTTGTCATTTTTAGCAATAAGCCATACAGAAATTTTCCTGTAGAGTTCACAAAGAAGATCATTTGAATATCTGCATATTTTCTATCAGCTTTGTGTCAAGTGTCAACAATATGCCTCAAGCTCAGACAGCTGCTTGACATTGACTTGGGCTAATTACATACCATTATGTACATGTGTCCAGATCTTCTCTATCCTAAGCATGCCCACAGCAGGCCAGAGGGTTAAACGCTGGGCGGAGGGAATGGAGGACATGACACAACTCCCGTAAGCACAATCCAGTATTAACAAACCGCTTCACTGCTCATTCACTCACTTCAGTTTATTCAAGTAGCAATTTGCAGTGAGTGTCCCTGTGTGCCCGCAGACCTGGAAAATCTTGTGGAGTTGAATAAGAAACACCATCGTTATAGTAGTTTTACTTTAACACATACAACACAGGTATAGATTTGTGCCAGACTATCATCACTTCATGCCCAGATACCTTTCAAATAGATATTTCTATCATTTCAACAGCAGTTTTTAAGAGATCTAAAACGTCTTGAGTATTTAACACTGTATGTCAAAGCATGTGTTTTTATTTCAGTGAGCTGAATGAGACGACAGTTCTGATGAACTTGAAGAAACGCTTCGACCAAGAGCTTATATATGTACGCTTAATTTGTAATATTATTTTATACTGTTTGGTGCCAGTTGGTGGTGCATTGGTGACTCTCTACTCATTCATTAACTCTCCTTCATCTCCTTCATGTGTTCCTGCCTCTTATTTCTTCAACTCAGACCTACATAGGCAGCATCCTGGTGTCTGTGAACCCATACAAGTTGCACAACATTTACGGCACAGACATGGTCCTCCAGTATGAAGGCCACAGTCTGACTGACAACCCTCCGTAAGACCTGAGTGTGTGTCTGTATGTTTCTGTCTTTCAGACGTATTAGACCCTATCGAGACATTCTCAAAATCCTCTAACCAACAACGCTCCTGTTTTATCTGTTTGATGCTAACTGAACAATTAGATAACTGTGCAGCATTAGTAAACATGTGAGCTGTGTAGAGTTTTAAAGCTTGACTCTAACATCTAAGTGAAGCCTCTGAGACATCTTGTACTACATCTGTCTACATGTGTTTCAACTTGTTCTCTGTGGTGCGTGGTGTTGTGGGAAATAGAGGTGTAAATGCCAGCACACTCAGGTGTTACTTAGAGACTCCTATTACACTGTAATTGGTCGGTTGCCAAGGGAGAGTTTGGCTACCACTTCACCTCTACACGCACACACACAATAGACATGCACATACAGCCGATGAGTATAGTGTATAAATGTTTTTTGTTTTGTTTTTTCATCAAAATGTTTTGTTGTGTTGCAGTCATCTTTTTGCCATTGCTAATCTCTCATATACCACCATGATGGATGCCAAAAAGGACCAGTGTATTGTGATCAGGTATGAAGTGTTACTATACTCAAATAGCAATACTTTGAACAAAGATCAACAAATGAAATATTTAATTCTATGAAAAACTGTCATCACAAACAATAAAGAAAAGGAAAAAACTGTACTTTTTTTTCCCAGTGGAGAAAGTGGGTCAGGAAAGACTGAAGCCACAAAACTGATCCTGCGTTACCTGACAGCCATACATCACAAACGCAATGTCACACAGCAGGTAAATGTCCAGTATCCACTCTACATGTACCCACAGTATCTGCAATACACACTTTTTTTATCGTACACATTTAACCTGACACCTTTTTCTCTTTTTATCCTCATTTCTACAACCTTCTTTCAGATAGAGGTAAATTGTCCCTCTGTTGTTTTGTGTCCATGACAACCGCCATTCTTGTCGAAGGTTGCAATAATCTTTTTTTTTTTTTTTGTTTGTGATCATTGGTCAGATCTTGGAGGCCATGCCCCTGTTAGAGTCTTTTGGGAATGCCAAAACAGTGCGCAATGACAACTCTTCACGCTTTGGCAAATACACGCGAATCTTCATGGCCGGGTGAGTAGTAACAGCTGGTAGCAAAGCAGCAAAGAACAGAAAAACAAAGACTTTAAAGTCCAATTAAAACGATCTGGAAGAGAGGAATTCCTCAAATTGATTGCATACTGATTTAAAGAATACAAAACAAGTTTCATAAACTACTACCGATCTTCATCTCACTGCAAAGAAGGTTTGCTGAACCAAACATTACAGTAGGGTAGTCTCCAGAAACATTTATCTTTCACCATGCATTATGTGGTTTGAGATTATTAAGGTGATCCTATATTGGAAATAGCTTTAAACGTTGTTGAATGAGTGCTTAATATTGCACAAGACCACAATGTGCTGTTTTACCACCTCGAGCAAAGATCTCAGTCACTTGTCTACACCAAGAATGGAGTTTTGCAGAAGATTCTCTCCAAAAAACATGAACTCTTTTAATATCAGCATCCGCCTGAATGTTAGCATCAATCTGAATAGACCTCTCTCTCACACACACATATATAAACACACAGCCACGGGCTTAGTGGAGGATATTTTAACATGTCCCAGTAACACAGTTTTGAAGAGTAGGGTGACCTTCTGTTAGGACTGTGTCAGAGAACATCCGAGTACATTATTTATGCATGACCTGTTACTTAACTCAGTCATTCTGCGTATGTGTGTGTGTGTCATCTACTAGGGGTGTAATCAGTGGTGCCATAACGTCTCAGTACCTGTTGGAGAAGTCCCGCATTGTCTTTCAGGTGAAAAACACAAGAACACACACGCGCACACACACACACACTGAGCGAGTCACGCATGTGAGAAGCAGGTCAAGTGGAGTCTTCTTACAACTGAGTCATACTGAGAAAGAGGACATCGTAGAGTCAGACATCATGGGAGGTGTTGACCACGTCTTTTCAAAGCCCACACCGGCTGTGTTCAACCATTTACATCACTCATATTCATTACTCTGTCAGTGTTTAAATCCACACCGTTTGTGTTGAAGTGTTTGCGAATATGCGTCTGTTTGACTGATTTCTCCATTCCCAGGCCAAATCGGAGAGGAACTACCACATCTTCTATGAGCTGTTGGCAGGTCTTCCTCCTCAAGAGAAGCACTCATTGTATCTGCAGGAACCTGAGACTTACTACTATTTAAATCAGGTGCTCACAAAACAAATGCACATACACACCTCATCAGGTCAGAGCGTAGTACTTTGACATGAAATGCGGTCATGGAGACAACCATAACCACAATTTCCCTAACCTTTTCTCTGAGCGTTATGGGGATATGTTGTCTGTCCCTAGATATAACTGGTCACACAGAGTTGTACACATTTTGCTACTCAGATACCCAGTGAATAGCACCGGTACGTGACTTCTTCTTTTGAGTGTTGCCTTCTAATAATTTGTCAGTGGTTCTAATCAGTTTTCCATCTGTCAACCACTAGCAAGAATGTGTACTGTCTCTTAAGCTCTTCAAACAAAGTATCATGTGAGTTGAGAGTAATTTAACTACATTGATAAAAATAAGGTCTCTCCATCTACTTAAAAAAGTTAAGCCAACTTTTTGCATCATTTTATCCCGTAGGTTGGTACAACATTAATTCCGTAAGTAAGTACGTCAATTTACTTTTGCAGATGATGTCAGCTTACTTTTACAAAAGTTCTGCAACTCGCTTTTAACTCACTTTTGGGAGTAAAGTCAGCTTGTCAGTGCATGGCCGACTTACACCTAAAACCCTTTGCTAACAGTCTTAGCTAATGGCTAATCAATGTTAGCTCCGTAAGTTAATGTTACATAGAGGAAAAAATATATCTCTGCTTACTTTAAATTACAGTCATTTGCAAGCATTAGCTTGGAATTAAATTTGAATGAAGTATTGCTACTTCTAGTATTGCAACAACTTGCTAACATTAGTTTCACCTTCCGAAGCCCGTTGGTATTGTTAATTCCAAATTACATCAAGAGTCTCCAGTTATAAGATAAGATATGCCTTTATTCATCCCACAGTGGGGAAATTCTTTACTTATTCATTTCTACATCAACAACATAAAACCTGAAAGGCTGCAGTAATTAACCAACTATATCACCAACATTAACTTAATTCTTACCTTAAAGTCCAGCCTCCCACTCTTTTTCCTATTTCTTCTTTTGCGGAGCTGGTTGGTTGGTGGGATTTACCCAGAATTCATCGGGCCGCAGTTGGAGCAGAGTAAATACAACAAGCACATTGTGGGGGTCTTCGTAATAAGATTTGTTGGTCCATTTACATATAGCTTTTTGATTAATAAAAATCTAAATGAACAATATGAACAAAAGTAGACAAATAAAAACATAATATATTCATGTCAAGAGACAAACTTTGTTTTTGTTGTTATTATCACAGGCTTAATTATGTTAAAATAAATTGTAGAGACAGGTTTTTTAACATCTACCCATTCGTACAAGCACACACACATTCACATTTTACTGAAGGTTCAGTGTTTCACTCAAGAACACTTTGACATGTGGCATTATCTGAGGACTGAAGCGCTAACCCTCTGGTTCGTCGAACCTGCTCTACCTACAGAGCCACAGCCATTGGTGTAAGGGCTTCTGTCTGAAAGAGTAACTACACAAACACTGTTGATATCTTGTACGTATATGTCATATGTCAACTCCATCTCTGTCACTCCAGCCCAGTTAAACTCACCAAAGTTAAACTCTGGTACATTTTAGCTGGACATGTTGGGTATTAGCCCTACGCCGGGCTTACAGCATACAGCACCTACATACAGCCCATAACACACAACCTTTGTCTCATTCATAGTACAACTCCCAGATTGTGCAAGTGATGTTGATCATATTTAAGGCCCGGCCTACTCTTAGGACCTGGAATGGGTTGAGCTGGTGCAACAGACCTCAGGACTATTTTTTCCTGTTCGTTCAAATGTTCCAGACTCCTTCTTTAAAATCAGCCTGTCATTGCTCTCTTTCATGGAAAGTGTTGTCAGAGGTCTACCCCTTCTACACAGGTCAAAATCATTGTAGGCATTGAAATAGGCAAAACAAACAAAAGTTTGGTCTATGAACAAGTAACTCTTAAATTAGAGCAAATTAAATGATCTTGCTTTTTAAATCTATATTTCTGCTGATCATAACTATGCTTTATGTGTACAATGACAATAAATTGCCATCTGTATGTTTGTGTGTGTCTTTGTGTCCGTGTCTGTAGGGAGGGAACTGCACCATAGAGGGGAAAGATGATGGGGAGGACTTCAGGCGTTTGCTGAGTGCCATGGACATCCTGTGTTTCACCCCAGAGGAGCAAAATGGTATCTACAGACTTCTGTCCTCTGTCCTTCATCTGGGGAACGTCTACTTCCAGCCACACCAGGTCTCAAACGCACACCTACACACAGATAGGCTCTGCCTTTAGTATCGCAGCTGAATGATAATGAAGATTTTGATTGATGACGGGGATAATGTGTTTGGCTCCCTGCAGGCTGAGGGTCAGGAGGTGGCGTCTGTGGTGAGTGCACAGGAGATCAGGGTGGTCGCTGAGCTGCTGCAGGTCTCACCAGAAGGTCTGCAGAAGTCGGTCACCTTTAAACTGACAGTGAGCAGAACGCACACACCACAGAGATGATTGTTTATTATTACCGTAGACGTTACTAGATATCAGGTGTGTCTGACCCTCTAGGATGCAGTGCGGGAGAAGATCTACACTCCATTGACAGTGGAGAGTGCTGTGGATGCCAGGTGAATGCGTGAACAAAATCTCAGTGTGGTATCTGGTAAATTTAATACAGTGCGCCTAGTTCTGCTAGTCGCTTTTGAGGCCTTTTAAAGCGCTCGTTCCCTTCACCCCCGTTTCTAAAATCATGTCAGGGGTCTACTGAGGGGGAACGAAGACTCTTTGATATTCTCTTCCAATCTTTGGTGGAGGCATGCGAGGACAAAGGACGTCAGGGCTCGGGGAGAGATTCCTCTGATGTCCTCTGTTACCATAGGAACGGGGTTTTCTGTTTCCATAGAAACCTTATTGTGTGTCTTTCACAGAGATGCCGTTGCCAAGATCCTGTATTCGCTGCTGTTCAGCTGGCTGACGGAGCGCATCAACGGACGGGTTTACCCTCGCAGCGAAGCCCTCTCCATCTCCATACTGGACATATACGGATTTGAGGTCACGCTTGTTGAACAGCCTCAGCCTGTGATGTTGCAGCGGTGACGTGTCCGAGCTAAGTCACTCACACGGCCCACAATGTCTCTCCTCTTTTCCCCGCAGGAGCTACAGGTGAACAGCTTTGAGCAGCTGTGCATCAACTACGCCAATGAAACTTTGCAGTTCTTCTTTACCAGGGTCATCTTCCAGGAGGAGCAGGTCAGGGAAACCACAACCTAATCTTACACAGCACATAATCTCTGTGTGGTACCACGCATACAGCAAATTGGTTCCTTCAGTCCAACTAGGGGGTTTTGTGAAAGATTACTTCACCGATCTGTTAACTATGACCAATCAGTAAAACATCTATCGTCTCTCACTGTCTTTATGTATGTATGAGTCTAAATGTCTTTGTATTTGAAGATACAGTATAGTCCCAAGGCCTTCAGATATTTCTTCAATGAGTGCTGCAATTATTTTTCTTATTTAAAGAAGCCAGATACGTGTTAACCAGTGTCATTCATTTTTCAAATTTTTTTCTGAGAAAAAAGTCAGAATTCCAACTTTAATCTCAGAATTCTGACTTTAATCAGAAAAAAGTCAGAATTATCAGTTTGAACTCAGAGTGGCCCTAATCCTCTTCCGTACATATTTAACTTGGCCCATGACCCTCCCCCCGGGTTCAGTTTTGGCCTTCCACTGATCCATTGCAACTTGAACACACTTATGTGTGTTTTACATCCGCCCCTGTTTTTCATTGATATCACGATAATATCGTTATCGTGACATTTTCTTGATAATCGTGAGAGCCCTGTAGAGTACACTCAATGTTACACTCAAAAGACACAAAACTCAATGAGTCCTTTTACAAACCACAGCAGACACATCAAATTTTCAGCTGAAGTCAAAACTAGGAGGTCTATATGCGCTAAGCTGATCGACCTGTGGTCTGCTGAACGGTGCTGTGCAGGAGGAGTACATGCGGGAGCAGATCGAGTGGCAGCAGCAGCCCTTCGGCCACAACCAGGCATGTCTCGACCTCATTGCTGCTAAACCTCACGGGATACTGCGCATACTGGATGACCAGTGCGGCTTCCCTCAGGTACACACTCGCCTGTTAAAATCTTCATCACAGGAGGAAACCTGCAAAATCTCTAAGTGCATGAAGACACAGCCAACCTCCCGTGGCAGAACAAGTGCACTGACAATTAAGTCTAATTACATTACAAGAAATGTTTAAATCACATTATTTTGGTGCATTGTGGGGGGAAAAAACTACAGGCAGCAATAAATCATGATTCAAATATTCTATATCTCAGAGTCGCTATTGGATTTCTCATAAACTGGGAAATTGTAGCCAGCTCCAATCAATATAAAACTATCCCACATGCTCACTTAATTGCCTCCCCGCTGCTATCGGCATCCCCAGGGCTCCCATGTGAGAAGCCGGCTGAGCTCATATTGAGATAAACGTGTTACGAAGAAGTCTCTGATTCTCGGTGTGTTACATGAGGTACACGCAGGCAACATGTGTTGGCGCTGTAGAGGTTTAGTTTCCACGGCTCACCGACCCGTTAACCGTCTCCGATCATTGCTAGGCAACAGACCACACCTTCCTTCAGAAGTGCCACTATCACCATGGAAACAACCCGCTATATGCCAGGCCAAAGATGCCACTGCCAGAGTTCACCCTGAAACACTACGCAGGGAAGGTCACCTATCAGGTATTTACCTTTCTTTCTTTCTTTCTTTCTTTCTTTCTTTCTTTCTTTCTTTCTTTCTTTCCACGTTTCATTATGTCTATCCGTCTATCTGAGTTAAACCAATAGTTGGTCATTCATTTTCTTTCCCGTAACTAATTACAATATCCCCACCCTCACCAAAAAAATAAATAAATAAATAATTATCATAAGTATTTGAATCCAGTCTCTAAAGACTTGCCAATCATTTTAAATGTAGTTCTGATCAACTTATCCTTTCATTCTTCAGTATAAATGCATGTTATATTCTGCATGCCTGTAGTTCTCATGCTTGGTCACTGTTATCGGACATATGATTTTTTCTTTGTAATCTTTTATGATGCAGGTGCACAAATTCCTGGATAAGAACTTCGACATGGTCCGCCAGGATGTTTTAGACCTCTTCATCCAGAGCAAGAACAAAGTGAGATATGCACACGGATATATATATATATATATATACACATATAATTATATATATATCACCGGCCATCTCAAAATTTATCCTGGACGCACTGCAGCGTTTCCATTTGTATCCGTGTGTGTGTGCATTTCTGTGTGTGCAGATGGTATCGAGCCTCTTCCTGAAGCACTCGGAGTCGGTGTCTCAGCAGCGGTCTAACATGCGGAACAGCAGCGCGGCTCGGCGCTATCAAGCCAACACAGTCAGCGCGAAGTTCCAGAGCAGCCTGCAGGAGCTGCTGGAGAAGATGGAAAGGTTTTAGTAAAGCACCACCCGTTCCACTTTATGTGAAGAGAAGCATATCTGATCTGTTCGAAAACTGTATCAGGGCCCTTACATCATCCCACATAGGCTGCATGCATTGTTTCTGTAGAGCAGACGTGTATGACAATGCATTCATTTAACAGTCATGAATCAATCATTCTGTAAAAATGTGGCCAGTGAGTGAAAGAACAGTACTGAGCCTTTAACAGACCAGATCATGCGTTCATTATTCATCCATTCTCATCTATCTATGGCAGGTGTAACCCTTATTTTGTGCGATGCATCAAGCCAAATCATCACAAGGTATTTTTGCAAGTTGGATGATGTGTGCAGGTTTGCAGTGTTTTTTTTTTGTTTGTTTGTTTTTTTAAGTCATGTGCTATACACGGATCATGCATATATTCGTGTGTATTTGTGTGCACGTGAAGGAGCCAGGAGTGTTTGACATGGAGCTCGTCAACACTCAGCTGCATTACTCTGGCATCATGGAGACCATCCTTATCAGGAAGGACGGTTATCCAATCAAGTTTCTCTTTCACAGCTTCCTGTCAAGGTTGGTTTGCTGCTAAACTTCACACTGAACACACTTGAAGATGAATGTAGTCTGTAATGTAATCAAGAAAGCTACAATATAGCTACATTAGCGCTGTTTCCTAAAAAGCATAGCTGTAGCTGCCCTCACAACTCACAACCTGCCAGAAGATGAGGTTAAATTATTGGCTTTTCCTGGAGAGAATACAATTCACACACCAATTTCTTCACCCTGAAATAGCCATCTGGCTTTTGTCAGCTCCTGCCGTAGGAAAGCAGCTGAAACCAATTGATCTCACAGCACCTCTCACCACTCGCTGTCAAAGTGCCCTGACTTATAGCATTATCGCAAAAACAATGTCGCCATCCTACTTTGCCAGTTGAGTAGCCTAACAAACAAGTACTGACGATAATAAATGACGAGGTTTGGCATCCCAGGCAAAAACAAAGCTTTGGATTTCACCTTTTCCCTCGTTAATGTTTACCTCAAAATTCAAATAGACGTCTGTCGCTTGCGCTCACAGGTATAAAGCCCTGCTCTGCCTGACGGATCTTCCGCCTGCAGATGGAGAAAACTGCATCATCATGCTCCACAAACTCGGCCCAGTCAAGCAGGGCTCGTATCAGGTGGGGGTCAGTAAGGTGAGTCGGGTCTGTGATATTCACACATGTGAGTTCGCATTCGCACAAGGTCATGTGTGCGTTTGCATTAGAGCTGCTGGATTGTGATGCGTGTGGCTGTGTTTTAGATTTTCCTGAAAGAGGAGCTGTATCAGGTGTTGGAGGCCAAGCGGGACCGCGTGCTGAACCTCGCCGCCATGACGCTGCAGAGATACACGCGGATGTTTTTCGTCCGAAAGAACTTCGTCAAATTCAGGCGGAACATGGTGCTGTTTGAAGCTCACTGCCGAGGCTACGTGGCCAGGTAACAGGTTCATATGATTACAGCGCATAGCAAACGTTAAATGGCTCATCGCGTGTGCAAATGAATCCAACGCGTCCATATTGACTCGCCCACACTTCCCCCAGACTCACTATTCATTTGATTATCACTGCGCTCTGCTCCTACCTCCACCAGGTATTAAGAAATCAATCAGTCAATCAATCATATTTTTTTTTATAAAGCACCTTTCAGAACAAGTGAAAGCAAAGTGCTTTACTCTTTGATTGGCAAAAATGTATAAAAAGTGGAACAAAGAACAACAACAACAAAAGTACATGGAGACTTATGTACGCTGTAAAAAGGATAACTTAAAAATAATAAAAAATCAATATCAAAAACAATTAAATAAAAATATAAAATTGATAAAATATTAACACATAGTAATAAGAACATTAAAAATAGAATTAAATAAATTGCCAGGGAAAATATAGAATAAAATATAGAAACACTCAAAATTAAGATGGCATTAATAATATAATAATAATAATAATAATGAAAAACAAGTAAATGCATAAGTAAATAAAAATTGGTGAATATAAAACTGTAAAATAGAATAAAATAATTATAAAACTATGACATAAAAGCCAAGTTAAAGATGTTTTTAGCCTACGTTTGCTCTCAGTTCCACAGTTTGGGAGCGTAGCGGCTGAAAGCAGCATCACTGAATGTTTTTCTCTGTGGAACAATTAAAAGAGAGGAGCCAGAGGATCCGCGAGGCCTTTCTGGTTCATACAATAAAAACATCTCTGAGATATAATCTGATTTAAGTCCGTGGAGTGCTTTAAAAACTAATAAAAGAACTTCAATACAAAAACAAACAGGCAGCCAGTGTGAGGATTTTAAAACAGGCGTAATGTGTGTTCACCTTCTGGTCTGAGTGAGAACTCGTGCTGCTGAGTTTTGAATCATTTGCAGCTCGTCAATTATATTCTTGTTTAGACCAGAAAGGTGAGCATTGCATAGTTATGAAAGTGTGAATTAGTCTCTCTGTGTTGCTCGGAGGGAGAAAATATTTTTTAAATGATAAAATGGTGTCAAAGTGTTGGATTATTCTCTGCACTTATTTATGTGTTTGTGTGTTTATTTTTTCTTATTGTCACCGCTTCACAGAGCGATTGGCAGCTGACAGCTCACATCCTGTTTTCTATAGCGTCAAATAACTAAAACAAAACTTGACACTTGGCACAATATTCATCATCATATTGCAGCTTTGCTACTGCATCCTCTCTCGCCCCACCTTTGATCTTTGATTTGATGTCTGACTTCCACTGAAAATTGGTGGTTCCCAGCTGTTTTTTTTTTCACCAGTAGTCTGAACACTTAATTAGTTTTCTCTACCTGGCAGCACCTTGCCCTGTTTCAGTCTAAAGTTTCAATCCTGGACTGCAATTTAGGGTTTAGTCTTTGGTTTCACACAGGCAGAAGGTCAGACCTTATCACATACAACCTGCTTCTTTTTCCTTGATGTGAGGAGATAAGATATCTCCTCACATGTCTCCAAATAGTTTCTCATCTGCTGACAGTCTAATAAACCTGTACATGTGAAATGAATATGCATTTTATTCGAGAATAAAATTGCACCATTCGTTCTTATGGCAACGATTAACATATCAGACTTTTGAATAGCAGTATTTGGTTGTGTCTTGTTCGTTTTTATGTCACTGAACATACTCTTTCCTTTAACAGGAAGAAGTTTGCTCTGAGGAGGAAAAACCTCATCAGGTTGCGCTCTGTCACGCTGCTCATCGTCACCATCCAGCGTTACATGAGGGTATGCACACGGCGTCTATAAAGACAATATGGAAAATGTATTTAAAACTGAGCAAACGTGTGAAGTGTGATGCTGTTGTCTTTCTGTCAGACAGTGGTGGAGCCTGCAAGGAAGGCGGAGGAGGTGAGCGAAGGCGGATGAAAAAGGGGGTCACCCTGTCCGGGGGTGGACGGACGGCCTCATTTGGAGCGAAAGATAAAGGTGTAGCGAAAGTGTGTAATGTAAATGAGTGTGTGTGTGCGTGTGTTTGCAGGACCGCATCAATCGAGAAGTGGTGAATGTGACGACACTGCCCATCCCTGCTGAGCTGGCCGGTCTGCTACAGGCTGCTTCAGGTACATGCAACGCACAACACACGCTGATATGAAGTGGGTGTTATAAATAAATTTCCATCAAATGTGTTCCGTCTTATTTACAGGTTTATGCGTACTATATTTCTGCAATAACTTCTGTAATGACCTAGTGTGTGTGTGTGTGTGGGTCACACAGGTGGTGCAGAGCTTCATTCTGACTGCTTGGCGGTCGTCCAGGCTCCGAAAGTTCAGGTTGACCCCCAGCTCACCCTGCCTCTGGATATCAACAACTACCTCATGACACACTACATCCGAGCCATATTTAGGGTAAAAACATGAATCTGTCCCGCCACTATCCTAACCTGAACCCGAGTCCTCGCCTTAAAATGCAACGATTTCAATTTGAAAGCCTTGCTTTGTCCTCACAAAGGAGACAGCTCCCACAATCGTTGCCCAAGATGAGTAATATGATAAAAAAAGTAATAATACAAAGTATATATATATATATGTGTGTGTGTGTGAACACATACCAGACATGTTTGTGTGTTGTAGGAGCCGTTATTTGGGATGCTGACAGCCCCCTTGGAGAGCTCCCTGCTCCGTCTGGATGAGGAGCTGAGACAAGGAGCCCTGAACATTTTCACTCTGGTACATGTTGCATTCAGATGTTATTACCACACAGCAAAACACATGTCCCGCCGTTTAAGGCGATTCAACAAACATCTCAGCTTTACCATCGAGGTCAGTTGCTTAAAACTTATATATGTGCGTTTGATAGATACTTAGGTTCATGGGTGACCCGAACCTGAATGGGGCTCAGGAGAATCTGTTTGGCAACTACATCATCCAGAGAGGACTCGCCAACTCCAGCCTCAGAGATGAGATCCTGGCTCAGGTGGCCAACCAGGTGAGAACCAGACAGTTTTGCACTATTGTGGCATATCAAGGGTTTCTCCTCATTTCGCCTCTTCTCTCCATGTCAAGGTGTGGAGGAATCCTAACATCCTGAATTCAGAGCGTGGTTGGCTCCTCCTGTCCTCCTGCCTGTCTGCCTTCCTGCCCTCTCAAAGGCTGGCTAAGTACCTGCTGAAGTACGTCACACACTAGGGTACAGTAGGGGGACGGGTAAAAGTAACGTGGTTACTTTAAAAATCAAGTAATGAGTGAAGTAACAAAGTTAAATTAAATGTTACTTTTTATAAAAAAGGGGGAGGCAAACCTGTGACCTTTCTGCCTCCAACCTGCAACCCTCTAACCACTACCCCACAGTGCCCCACAGAAACTTAGCACAGAGTGGACAGCCAACCCTAATACTATTCTCTTTAGCTGACACAAACCCAAAATAGGGGCAGTATTTCCAGGTGTTTATGTTTGTGTCGCTGCGTGGTATTACACCTGACTTGTCCTCATGCTGGAAACGTGACTTGGTGCATGGTGACATGACTCTTGGAGACTCGAGAGTATTTTTATTCAGGAAAATGCGAAAAAATAGTGACGCACAGTAACTTGGATTAGTAACTTTAATCTGATTACTGGTTTGGAAAGAGTTCGTTACTGGAAAAAAACAAAAGTGGTCAGATTAGAGTACCTACTGTTCTTAACATTTCTTTCTTTTGCTGCTTACCTGTGCTTCTTTGGATGTACCTGCAGCAGTTGTGCGTTTGTTGTTTTTGCGGCAGGTTCGTGTCCGATTATGGCCCGGACGGCTACGACTGTGTGTGCCAGCACCGCCTGCTTCAGGCCCTGCAGCGGCTCAACGTCGGGCCAGAGTACGGCCGCACGTACCCGCCCTGTCTGCTGGAGTGGACGGCCAATCGCAAGAGAGCTCACACTGTTCTGCACATACACTGTTTTGACGGTGAGGAAACAAAGGCTCGTTAACTCAGCGGTCAAAGTGGCGGCGTGGACTCGAGTGCGGTGTAATCAGACTGATCTCATTCTTTCACATAAGCTGTTCTAGTCTAGAATTACTATGAAGTCAGTGAAATTTCCCTCCACTCGTAGTTATAAGACACAGCTTTGTCATCAGAAAGGAAACCAAATACAAATTTTACTCCGCCTGAACTGTCTTGTTGTTCTTTTCACCCGAGCCCAGCCACTGTGTTCACTATTCATCATGAAAGAGTTATCTGTCTCTCTCTCATTTCCTCGTCACATCCACCTAATCTGTCCTCTGGCCTTGTGGCGAGTGGATCGAGGATTAGGCAACACCTGATACCGGCTGTGGCTCACTGACTGTGTTTGTGTCTGTCTGCGAGAGTCTTCATAGACAGACAAGAGGGACGGGGTGATACAGCTGGATGTCGTACCCCGAACGAAGACGATATTTTTTATAAGCGCTGTTTGACTTTTCTCCTTTCAGGCGTGTCCTTCCTGTGTCCTCTGCACTCGTGGACGACGGGTGAGGAGATGGCCAAAGACATCTTACAACACAGGTATCGTCTTACTGTAAAACATAAATACTAAATACACGGATCGGGCTACAGGAAAACGAATAAAATTGTGTTGTGCGTGTGCGTGTGCACGCAGGGGCGTGGTGGAGGGCCGCCGAGGCTGGTCGGTGCTGCTGAAGGAGTCGGCTCAGTGGGTGGAGCTAGAGGGCTCAGACTACGTGCTGGACTTGATGTCAGACCTGGAGCTTCCTGCTGACTTCCCTAAACACAGCAGCTACTTCATCATCTCTGCGCAGGAACCAAGCAGAGTTCGGCCCAACGCCAGCATGTGAGACACACACAGACTCTATAAATCCATCCAGCCATATGAGAGATGAGCTTGTCTATGCTTCAGTGATGGAAAGTTACACAGTACATTTGATACAAGTTCTGCCATATATGAATTAAATTACCATATATATTAAATTATTATGCGACTTATTACTTCTGCTCCACTATATCTCAGTCGACAAATATTCAAGTTCTGACATGGTTCAGGTAACTTTATACAGTGCAGAGCTAAAGACTAAACATCAATTCAGTGAAGCTGTTTACAATTAAAACCTCTTGTATAATCTCTCATTAATGCTCGCGTATAGATGTATCTAGTGATAAGCCCTCAGTTAGAAAACCAGTAGATAAACATATCAGAGTGTAAATAAATCAAATCTAGTAGATAATTATTTTGATATATGAAGTATATTTGACTGTTAATGCTCACAGTTGTATGTCCTGTTGCAGCAGATGTAATCAAATAAGAGGAGGTAGAATTTTTTTCATCATACTCTATCAAGAGAAAAATTGAAATACAATTTGGAGAAAAAAGTTGATTTTATTAAATTCTTAATATTAATTATTAATTAAGTCCCAATACTCTTCTTTGGTGGTACCGTGTGCATACGGTACTGACGATTGACGATCTACTTTTGACTTTATTCTCAAAATTTTGACTTTTCTCTCAAAATTTCGTCCTTTTTCTCAAAGTGCATGATGGAAAATAAAATCTAGCTCCTCTAATTTTTTTTCTTATGTTTGGCCCTAATAGTCTCCCCTATAAAACATACACATGATTTATCATTTAACTCACTGTTTCTTTTATCCTTTATCTTTCTGAGGGTTGTGTTCAGCTTCGGTGACTGATCAAAAGTCAATGCACGCAGTAACAAAACAATCTGGTGAACGTAGTCGAGCATTTAACAGCTGAATTAGCTAATGTTTGCTGGTTCGTGACGTGTGACTGTATTTACAGAAGCCTGTTAGGTGGCGGGTTCGACATGAACAATGACGTCATAACTCCATCCTTACTGACCTTTGATGGACTCAGCGAAGGTACATTAATAAGGCAAACATACGAGTGCACACATTGATTTCAGAGCAGACCAAAAAAAATCCTTTCCTCTCTTCTCCACAGACTTGGAGCCTCAGAGAGGGATGGATCGTTATCTTGACAGCCTGTTTGACCCTGTTCTGTCTGACGGGACTGGAGTAAGTTACATAATTCAAACACTGACGCACTTTATCACATGAGAAGAGACTTCCCCCTCAGCCATTTACATTCAGTTCAGCTTTGTGTGAGCCTTTTATTCAAGCCGGGTTCATATCATGTATAGATTATATAGAACAACCATGCCTCTAACGTACACTGCGTAAAATCATTTAATGGCCTGGCTAATCCCCCGGCGGAATCACATGCTGGGCCTTGTCTGTCTCTGTGTAGGTCAAGTACAGGTCTGAGATTTTAAACACAGAGAATCATAGTCTTTCTTTCATCCACCAGACAGCTCTTCGTGACCTGCTTTTCCTGAAGATAGCAGTAAATTACCAGCTTCACCTCCGACACAGCCATTATGCTTGACCTGTTGACTGTTGGATAAATTGCAGTCGCTATTGCTAAATTCTTAGGTATCCAGTCAGGGCGACGGTGCAGTGACTGCTGGCCACGCTGGATCTATCAGTCTTCAGCCGGGATGCTATCGGATGTGGCTGACAGGAATTAGCATGTATCAGATGTGTTCTACAGAACTCTTCCACCCAGCAACCTATTACGTTACCCAGTTACCGTAACTGTCACGGCGACTAGATCGCCACGGTGATTTCCCACCCAGGCAACGTGGGGATCTGCTTACGAGGGACTGACACTCTGGCAAATGAAGGACTTACTATTTAATGAGACATGGCCTACAAACACACACACACGCTGCTGAAGATTTATGGGCCAGTGGCTGATTTCTGATGCGGGATTCACTCTGATCACACGAATGCAGATTCCTTAGTTTGAGATCTTTTGAAATCGAAATATTAAAAGTGGAGTATTCCTTTGCATGTCTTCGTCTTCCCCGCATTCGTGTTACGATCAGATCTGTCTCTCTTTGCAGGAAGTGGAATCAGCTGCAGGATTGTCCAGCAGGATGAAGGGTGCTGGGGGAGTTGGTGAGGGGTGGCGAGAGCAGGGGCAATCCACCCGCCCCCCTCCTCCAGCGGGAGGTCTGTCAAAAAAAACAGACACTCGTGCCAAATATTCACACCTTTGCACCTCGATATCCTTGATAATTTGCAAGTGCAATGAAACACATTTGGAGTCTGACGGAAATTTGATCCCGCTGTGTGTGTGTGTTTGCGTCCACAGCTGTGAGGGTCCTCCCTGTGGGGGGCGTGATGGCGCCTCCTGTTGCTGCGGTGGCGCCCGTGACACCTGGTTCGTATCACCGCCGATGACGAATACGAGAGGAAAAACTCATCAAACATTATTTTCCATTCTGTTTACTGTGCTCCTCCTCCAGATGCCCAGCAGGCTGTTTTGTCCCAGCAGCAGCAGGCGATCGTGAACCAGCAGGCCATCATCATGGTAACCTCTCAGTCTGGATCTGTCTGTTTATCTGTTTCGCTGCCACTCTTCCGGACCTGACGTGTGATTTTATTGTTGCTCAGGCCCAGCAGATGACTATGCAAGCGATGGCCATTGTCAGCAGCCCGGTGTCAAGCCCTCCCACCTCCCCGATCACAAGCCCTCCCATGAGCCCGCTGCTCAATCACCCTCCGATGAGCCCGTATGCCCCGGCCAGCCCTTACGCTGTCATACCGCCGAGCCCATATGCGAACATCCCACCGAGCCCCTACGCTAACTTCACTCCCACTCCCTATGCTGCGGCACACATCCCGCAAAGCCCCTATCTTCCCTCCACTCAACAGGAACAAACTTCTTTGCAGCCTCAGGCTCAGCCTCCCGCTGGTCCTCAGCCTCAGCCTCAGGTCTCCAACCCTCAGCCGGTATCTGCAAAAACTGACAAAGGGTCTAAACATAACACTACTGCACAGGTCAGTGACACTGACACACTTTGTAATGATTGTGACTCTGCTCCGTCTGTGAAACATGTTATAGTTGTTGTTGCAAACTGCACAACACAAGCACAAAATAAAGTTCACATGAAAAGAATGAATAGTTTATCTGTAATATAAATGACTGTATAGCCAAGATAATGAGCAGTAGCTTGGAAGCCAAGTGCATGTTTAAGCGAAACAAGAATTTTGTTTGTTTATGATCTGTTTATGACCTGTCCTGATGACAGCTTGGATCCAACACCCCCCATAAGCCTACAGAGGGCAAGCGATTACAGAAAAGGAATGAATTTAATATTTTGATTCAATAGTTTTCTGTTGTTAAAATGCTTCATAGCGTCCTATGATTTTAATCTCACAGTACGTCTTCCACGTGGATATCTGTAACAAAAGCAAGTGTCAGCTTTTTCAAAAGAGACAAAATACACTGTCTGCAAAATCTTGAGTGCGTCCTTCTCCGTCCTCTCTCAGTCAGGTAAGGACAGTGGCTCCCAGAAAAAGGCTCCAGGCGTCCCCATGAACAAAGACAAACCAGCCAAGAAGTTTGGTAAGAGAGAAGCAAAAGCAAACGAGGAACAGAGTGTCCCTTCAGTCCCTTCAGTCCCTTCACCTCTACTTGAGAGAGCCTTACACAAAAAGAATAATAACTTACCAGCTGTGTTGGTTTTTTTTTGTGTGTGTGTGCGTTTAGCCCCGGTTGTGACGTCTCCTCCGCCCCCTGCTGTAGAAGTGGTGAAGTATTCAGCTCGGACTACAGATCATATCGTCCCCAGCCAAGATATTCAAGGTAGTTTCATTTCAAAGCAGGAAATTGAGCATCTTCACACAGTATGATCACTCGCTGTTTACTCTGCGGGATAAATACAGGATTATCTTATCTCATCGAAACAACAAAACAAAATATAATACTCTGCTCTTTCTCCACTGTGTCCGTTCTTACCTCATATGCTTCATATTGTTTCAAAGAAATCATCAAAAGGTACAACTCGCCTCCACCACCTCCTGACCCACTGCCACCTGGCAAAAGGTGAGACACACACACACACACACACACACACACACACGTGTTGTTATCTTTGTGAGGATACTTATTGGCATAATGCATTCCCCTCACCCCAGAGAGATTAAGTAGGGACCCCTACCTACTATATGTGTTCTATATTAAACTCAGCCTGATGCTATTTTTACATTACATTATTATTATTATCATGTTGAATTCAATATTAAGCTATTCAAAATATATACAGGTTCAAATATATGTGTGCAACATGAACAGTCAACAGTAGGGTGACAGATAAAGAAAATAACTGGCAGATCCAAGTTAACTTTAAGCATAGCTAAGTGTAGTAGGGACTGTGTATCAACAGTGTATCAAAAACATTTTGGCCTCAGTAGTTGGCTGATGGAAGCAAGCTGTAGTGTTAGCTTCTCTTCTGCTAATATCACAGCGTGCGCTTGGCATTTCACCGGGGGACTGAACAGGCTCTCAGCCAATTGCAGGTTCCCCACCTGACAGAGTCAGTGTGTGGCCTTGTGATTGGCAGCGATAGGGGCGGGGCCTACTGTGTACAGGAGGCTTAGATTGACAGGTCTCGCCTACTGTGACGCTGTGTGTGTTGAGACAGCTCCTGTACAGCTGAATGAGTTAAGTGATGAAAGATAATGTTTTCTCTCTCCATTTATCCCTTTACTGAAATATGTTGGATTTATTTGATGTGTATTTAAAGTAATTTAAAATTGTTGGTGAAAATTTATATATATAGATAAATGTCTCATTAACCAAAGATTTTGCGACCCCTGCAGTACCTCCGCGGACCCCTAGGAGTCTCAGACCCCCTGTTGAAGACCTATCCCTTACCCTAAGCATCTCAACTAAACCTTAACCCTAACTGCTAATTGTAGCCTTTACCCTGAAACTGAGCCTTAACCTTCTAAGAGCCTCATAAACAAATGGGGACCGGCCAAAATGTCCTCACTTTTCATAAATGCCCTCACTCCAGTGGTATAAAACTAAACACTGGTCCTCAGAAAGATATCTGTATCTGTACAAGAGCATATACACACACTCATAAATTCACACACAAACTCGTGTTTCTGTCTTTGTGAGGACCTTCCATTGACGTCATGTATTCTCTTGCACATTACACTAATCATCTCATTTAAAAGTGTAAATAACTTCTAACTAATTTAATGTAGTTTCACCCTAAACCTCAAAAAGTTGAGGGACCCAGAAAAAAAAAATGTACCCACGGTGACAAAAAACGGCTCCACAATTTAGTATTTCATCTAAATTTGCCCCCACAACTTAATAAAAACACACAAACACAGAGACTGAGTTGCTCAGCTTAATTTATAGGTGCACGTCACTTTCAGATGAGCAGAATCTGTCCAGTCCAGTAACTACAGACCAGAATATCCTCCCCCTTCACCCGTCTCCTACACAGCGTCTACCCAGATGTCTTCTCTGTGTTCTGTGCTGAAGTGATTTAAGTTTCAGATTTGATCCACATTTGTTAACTTCAACTTGAGCCGCCACTGGCACTGTGTACAGAGTGAAAGTCAACACGGGTGAAATGTCACCACCTAGAGTTTTAGTGGTGTAATTACACAACAATGTCGACTCACCAGCTCACGGATGAAAACGCTTTCACATGGGCATAGCCCCATTGGCCAGTTGCAGCTTTAGGGCTCAGGATTCAGCTTTGTGTTTATATTTGCTGCAGACGGCCTATAAGTTATAATTTAGTTTCTTTTAAATGTATATATTTATGTTCGACTGCTGCCACAGAAATAGCTGCACTCTTTATAGCCGTGCCTACGCCGCAGACAGGCGGTGGAGAAATCCTGCAGGCTGTAACGTGTGATGTTCACATTGTGTGGATGAATTTAGCAGACCGGAGGGGAAGTTCAAGAAGAAACAAACGGCTCGTGATGAAGCTTTGCAGATCCTCAAACCCCAAATGGAAAACCCTCCTGCTCCACAGGTGCCCAAAAATAATAAAATACACACAAATAATCACATCTAAATCACCATCTTCATTAGAGTGTTTAAACTGTGTTGTTGTTTTTGTTCCTCTCCAGCCCAAGCATGTTGTTGCGCCGTCAGCCCCTGCATCTGCAGTGAAAGAGGGCGGATTTAAAGCCCCCAAGGGCACAAAGGCCAGAGCACATGATCGCCCCCTCCCCATACCTCCCCCAGGTATAACTTACCCACATATTTTTCTTAAAAACATAACAAGTGTTAAACATAATCTTGAGTTTCTGCTTCACAGAAAGTCTTCTAAAGTTTTCTAATTCTCATTCATTTTTATTCTTTTTCTTTACTACACTGCAATAAAAGTGGAATAGGAAAAATGAAAAGTTATGTTAATTTTACATGCTTCTAAGGCAGGCTGTTAATCTGCCACAACATTATGACTACTGACAGGACAAGTAAATAACATCGACCATTTTGTTATGCTGGGAAACATGCGGACCTGGCTTTCACGTAGCACCCACCTAGACCAGACCAGGCACCCCCACCCCATGGCAATGACTTGTTGTTTAGCAGCCTGACACAGGCACACACACCAAAATATTTCAAGAACAACCAAAAAAAAAAAAAAAAAAGAAAGAAAAAGAAACACGTTAAACATCACAAGGTGTTGATCTGGCCTCCAAATTCTCTGGATAATAGGACCCAAACCCCCATCACCACCACCACCCTCATAAAGGCCCATGTCCATTCTCTGGTCAGTCACAACTGTTTCGGAGGCATTACAATAAAAACTAGAATCAAAAATGCTCCAATATGCTCTGTAATATACCAAGAGTAGATCCAAATCTCTCCCAACTGCACCATCACGTCAACCTCAGATGGTCAGAAAGTGTCAGCACGCTAACACACTAAACATAAACCGTGAACATAGTCGATATTACACCTGCTCAACTCTCCAGACTTGCTTGTCAGTAAGAGTGTGACGTTTGATCCAGTTTCTCGAGAGCTTCCAGTAGAGACACAGACCATCCAGACACAGCTTCACCAGCACACCAACGACGAACACTACACCTACACCAATGTTCCCTGGAGACTGTACCTCAGGAAGGAGGTGCGTGTATGAACACAAATACACAAGGCTAATACTAAAAACTGCCACGTTTGCTGACCTACAATCTCTGCAATCGCAATCGGTTCGTTTTTCTTTTGTAGGTTTTCTATCCCAAAGACAGCTTCAACAACCCCCTGGTGCTAGATCTCATTTTCAAACAGGTAAACTTTTCTTTTTTTTTTTTTCTTGTAACCAGTAGGATTACAGAAACATAAAACTATACTACTCCTAAAAACTCCTCTCCTCTCCTCTCCTCTCCTCTTCTCTCCTCTCCTCTCCTCTCCTCAGATAGTGAACGACACCCTGTCAGAGGCGTGCGTTCGCATCACCCGGGATGAAAGGCAGAAAATGAAGGCTCTTTTCGGTAGTCTGTCTGTTCTTCCCAGAGACACTTTTTAAGACCGTATGCTCTAATGCAAACTCGTCTCTTTGACATTCATGAGCCCGCGTGTCTGTCTGCGCCGATTACAGCCAAACACGGCGTCGAGCAGAATATGGATCCAGTGGAGGAACATGTGAAGAAAGCGATCGTCACAGCGGCCAGAGAGACCTGGGAAATATACTTCTCCCGACTCTTCCCCGCCTCGGTGAGGACGCTGTCGAATCCCTAGAGGAAAGTAACTTGTCGTTTTAATCTTATAAACCTCTGTTTGTTTCCACGTGCTTCTGTCTGAGTGCAGGGTAGCGTAGGAACAGGTGTGCAGGTGTTGTCAGTGTCCCACAGTGGCATCAAATTACTGAAGACTGTTAAAAGCAGCGCTGCGGCTCCAGACTACTTCAGAGTCCTACGACCCTACACGTACGTGCTGTTATGTTTTTTTAGCCTTGGTTGGCAAATTCCACTTTTATCTCATTTGATAAGCAGGATGAAAGATGAGTGTATTTTAACATACTAATGGTAGGTGAGTCAGTCCATCGCTTGCATCCAGTCTCGATTATCTCCTGACTTCCTTTCAGTCATTCAGAAGAATGTTTATGTTTATACTTTTGGGTATAGATTGATTAATACTGGATGGATTGGACTGGATGGAAATCTGGAGGATTTTTATTTTTTATTTTCATGTATCAGTCTTAATTTTACAGCATGTATGTAACTTCCAGCTTTTCCTGTGCTTTTCTTAGCTATGCAGACATCTTGTTTGTGACCATCCCCTCTGAGAACATGCTGGAGTTCAACCTGACCAATGAGAAGCTGATCCTGTTTTCAGCCAAGGCTCTTCAAGTCAAACACCTCATAGACACCTTCATCAATGAGATCAAAAAGGCACAGTACACACACACATACACACACACACAGTTCCTACGTGATTATGAAACCTGTTAATATAAACAGGATTCAGTTTGGTTTAACCGGTATAGTCCTACACACCTGTGAAAGCATTCATAACGTTGTAACTTTGTGGGAGTATCCGTTCACGTGTTCTTCTCTTCTTTCCTTTCAGGACTCAGACTATGTGATCGCAGAGCGTAACTTTGTGACAGACGATCGCACGATGCTCACTTTCCACAAAGGTGACATCATCAGGCTTCAGGTTATGGACGGTCTGGAAAAAGGTGAGGCGATGCTGCAGTGGAAGACGTCTTCATCTCTGTCCTCCCGGCTGAATCTGTCATCTGAACAGATGAATGCCTGTCTCCTCCAGGTTACAGCTACGGCTGTGTGGTGAGGAAGAAGGTTGTGTTTTTGGAGGATCTGAAGAGAGACACTCAAGACTTTGGTAAGTGCTCATGAAATCAGATCATTAATAAAAAACACTATAATTTATGTCATTTATCATCTTCATATATTTTTGAACGAGGTGCCCAGATGTTAGCATCATGTCCAGAGCCCATATAGAAACAAGGTGACAGCTTTGAAAGATTTATTAACCTGGGCTGTGTACCCTGGAGATATGACGGTGGTTTTAAGCCAAGGATAAATAGGTGCAGAGATGTGGACAGTGCCCACGGCGCTCTTTAAATACAATATTGCATCAGAAAATTATTTTCCAGATGGAAGATGGCTGTGCAATTTCAAAAAAATATTGATTCATGTTGTTTCTCAAAGACATAAAAGATGAAATAGGCCAGCAGATGTCACGTCAAAACAAGTGTGGGGTAAGGCAGGCAACGATGGAAGTGCACCTGCACACATATTTGTAATTTATTGCCATATGTTCGGTTTTTCTTGTTTTTCTTCAAGCCCTGAAATCTGGACATAAAATCTGTCCATAAATGAGCCTCACATAGGGGGACATGCTCAGGTTGTTAAAGCCTGTATATGGCAACATAAAAACACAATACAGTGTACGAACTTTCATATTTTTCATCTGCCATTTGCTATAAACCCAGGGGGTTTCATGAAAATTGCACATGCATGTGTTCATACATAACAGTGTAGGGACTCAGCAAGTAGCCTCCTCCTCTATAGATTAGAAGGCCTCAGATTATTATTATTCTCAGGTGATGATACACTGCTGAAAACATAGACTGTATATAAATATGTACAACACGTCCCCACTTCCTTGCGTCAGCCAAACTGCTGCTATTAGCGGAGCCATCTTGTAAGTTTGGAGCCAAACTCAGCAGTGTGGTCCAAGAGTGGAGCCACATGGAGCTGTGTTATTGATGACCTGCCCACATTTCCTCCGGACTTACTCGTGTTTTCGTTTAATTAACACTGCCCTCTGCTCTACCTCCACCAGTTACAAGGAAATGTTGGATTATAGACTCTACTTTGTAGCCTCCTCGCAAAAAAGACTCTTGAACATGCACTAGTATTATATTAGCTACCTAAAATGACATAAACCATCCTTAAAAAAATATTTGACGTGTATTTTAGTGTTTTAGTTTGGCCCTAGGAGCTTATGACCTATACTGCAACCAGTCACCAGGGGGAGCTCTACTTGCTTTGGCTTCACCTTTGAGCTAGTCTGTCGTCCATCTTTACACAGTCTTTGGCTGGAAACATTAATCACAAAATTCTATGCTTCTTCTCCAATTCTGCAATTAGAGTTTTGAGACTGTTGAGAAGAAAATAATAATTAATTAATAATAAACCATCAAACAAAAACAATGCCCTAAAAGATACTACAGTCTGAACTGCCAGGTGCAAGCTGTCAGTGACTTCTTATTCCAACATAGTTGGTCATTTTATCCGCTGTTAATATAAAAATCTAGATTATCGTAGTGTTATCTTTATAACAGACAAACACTAAAAACCAGCTGAAGTTTGGGAGCACAGAGGGGCAAGTTAATGCCATGAGATAAACGAAAGTCAATACAATGTCCTCACCCGGAAACACACAGGTAGATAATGTCTGACAGAAACACATGGGTTCAGTATCTATAATTAGTGTTATGTGCCAAGTTATCAGCAGAGCAACTGAGTAGGTCAGGTCGTGTAAATGATAAGGAAAAGCCTGTAGATAAGGGCCTGACTAGTTTTAAAGGAAAAGCTGGCCCGGCCGCCAGAGGAAAAGCAGATACTGATCAGGACTTACAGC
This sequence comes from Mugil cephalus, assembly GCF_022458985.1. Classification (NCBI taxonomy): domain Eukaryota; kingdom Metazoa; phylum Chordata; class Actinopteri; order Mugiliformes; family Mugilidae; genus Mugil; species Mugil cephalus. Next base: position 20,412,550 of record NC_061771.1, read on the forward strand.
AGAGGGAAGGATTGTTTGCGACCCCTGTGCTGTGTGTTCGCGCATCAGGCTGGAAGTTCGGCGCCGTCTTCGGCCGCTCCGGTGCATTCCCGACCGAGTGCGTCCATCCCGTTGGCCCTCCAGACTTCATGTCGCTGCCCCTGGATCGTAAGGCGGAGCCTCGAGGCGGAGCGGGACAGTTCGCCGTGTCGTCGGCCGTTGCTGTCGCCGTGGCATCCACCATGGCTGCGCATGAGATAGATCAAACTATTGAGGTTCACAGGCACAAACACAAACACACACACACATACACACACACGTTCGCAGTTCTGTCTGTCAAACCAAACTTTTTCCTCTGTCACTCTTTGCCTTTCAGAAAGTTTCCCTTGACGGCTTTCCAGATGGAGACCTGGATGAGAGGGCCCTGCAGGACACTAAATATGACATGCTGGAGTTTGCCAAGAAGTATTTCAGACAGGCACCTGGTGGGACGGGGTGAGACGCAACCACACAGTTCAGCCTCTAGTGGCAGAAAGTAGAAAGAAATGCCGTACATTTACGCGAGTTTGGTATCAAAGTACGATTTGAATAGTTAGTTCTTACTTAATGCACTTTACTATTCACTGACGAACTTGACTCAGCTCTAACATATAGAACACGATGCATTGGTTTAAGCAGTAAATGTGACTGATTCTGTTCTCAGAGATTCACTGAAGAGCAAAAGCAAGAACAGGGACTCCAGAGAGCCCACTGAAATGATCAAGTTTTCCAAGGTGCCGCCTCAACTCCCAAACCGTTTCCGTCATCGTCACGTCATGCTGTGGGTGAAGTCAGTAGTTCATGTTATGCTTTTTCTTTCCTGATTTCGTCCCGTGCAGACTCCTCTGACCGAGTCTCTCATCGAGTTCACTGACCCAGCCATGAACAGAGTGGCAGCCGATCTCTTCCTGTGTAAGTTCTCCCCTTCTCTCACCTCTCCTCTAATTACATCATCTTATTACATCTGGCCTCCGATTCATCCTCTGATATAACAAGGCGCTCTTGTATCTGGTGTCATCGCCTGGAAGTAGTTGCAAAGTAGTTGCATGCAGTTCAGCTAATCGTACATGAATGAAACTGACTCTATCCAGTGTATATTTCCACCAAATGTGTTTTTTTTTTTTTTAAATATTGTTGACATGTGTGTTTCCTGGTTGTTTAGCCATAATGCGCTTCATGGGTGACTCTTCGCTGAGGGGGCTGACAGAACAGGAAGTGGTCGGCACTTTCCTCAAGGTAAACGCGCACGGATTGTTTTTTTATTGTGGGGCAACAGTTCTCTTTGACCATTTGTGTGCATAAAATTTTTTGTCTGTGCGTATGACTCCTCTCCTCCTCAGCTCATAGGAGAGTTCTTCTTGATGAGGGACGAGGCTTACTGCCAGCTCCTCAAACAGCTCACCTCTAACACCAGCTCCAAACCGTGAGTCTGCAGCCGCATTCAACGACGTGCGCGCACACACATTACAAACTGGCACTGGACCTGTAATCCCGAGTGTGTTTGCGCTCTTTTTGCGCTCTGCAGGGACAGTTGCCAGCGCGGCTGGAGGCTGCTGTACATCCTGACTGCTTTCCATCGCTGCTCTGAGGTCCTGAAGCCCTTCCTGCTGAAGTTCCTGCAGCAGGCCTCTCGGAGCGCAGGGGCGCAGTATCAGGGTGAAGAGCGCGCACATTTCACTCTGCCTCACACATTCCTCATTACTAAGCCGTCGTCGTGTAACATATCCTTCCAATACGTTTAGGCATAGCTAAAGCCTGCGAGCAGAATTTGAAGAAGACGTTCCAGTTTGGTGGTCGCATTGTTCCTCCCAACAGCATGGAGCTGAAGGCTATGATGGTCAGTGCCTCCTCTTATTTATCTGTAGTGGTGCAGGACATACCCGGACCCTTCACTTTAACGATACCATCAATACCTACAGATACATGATACATGAGGATGTTCTATTGTTGATATAAGTAGAGATTTAATGTGGTTTAATCGGAGCTCATTTTGAAGGACGCAGCTGTTATTGTATTATTGTTTTCTTGTTATAACTGAACTCATTAAAAAAAAAAAAAGACCAAAACCAGTATTGATTTGATTCTAGTAGCACGTGCATCCAAAGCCTGATTTAGCCGTCGACTTCACTTTGACAGTTTCAAACAAATGCACAATTTAGTCGCCTTTCAGCAACGTTTGGCACAAAGTGCAGTGCCCAGCTGTTTGAGTGAATAATTAAAACGTGCAACTGTAGCCATTTTTAAAGATTTATTTAGGTACCAGGGGGCCCTGGGCTCAGTGCTGCAAATGGGGGAGCTTAATGAGAAACAAATAACAGAGTGTTGAGTTTGGTCTTTTCATAGGATTTATAGAAATAGCAGCTTAATTACCTCCAGTCTTATAACATTGAATCATATATATATATATGTGTGTGTCTTTCTGTTCTTGTGTCATGTCGTGTACGTTTGTGCTCCATCAGGCGGGCCGGAGTTCAAAGCGTCAGCTGTTTCTATTTCCTGGAGGCATCGAACGCCACGTGAAAATCAAAACGTGCTCTGTAAGTCCAGCTACCGGTGTGTCAATGCATTTAAGAGGATTCTGATGCATTATGCGTGTCTGTGCTGGTGCCGTCGTGTTTTTCAGGTTGCCCTGGAGGTGATCGAGGAGCTGTGTTACGAGATGGGTTTGCACAGGCCGGATTCCTTGGAGGAGTACGCTGTGTTTTTGGTGACCAACAGAGGTGTGCGCGCACACACACACACACACACACTCAGTAAACTTTGCGCATGATGTCTGCCTCCTTGTCGTTGTCAGCGAAGCAGATCCATTCACAGATCACATATCAGCGGGTTCTCTGGTTTCTAGCTGTGGGAGAAAGTCATTCATGTTGTTGGGTCCTGATAAAGCTGCCATGGCAAAGCAGCGACACATGGCTCCATGTCAAGCTTTCATTTCCGACGCAACGTGCCACTAAACTCTCTCACAGTAAAAATCCAGTAGCCTCTTTATTATCTAGACATTCTTTTCATATTTTGATTTGTATTTATACGTATTTCACCTTTTCTACTTGTCCTCTGTCACTCTATTAGCTTTATAGCTTTGCTCCCAATCATGTGCTGCTGTGAAGCACAGCGTGCAACTACATGACCTTCCAGAGAATGTGTGTCACTACATTTAACCGGTTTTAGTAGAGGTCAGACACCAATCCCTCATAATGTGGATATTTGTTACAGCAATTATTCCATGCGTTCAGGTCAGAACGTGCGCCCTCTGAACAAACAAGAGTACATCCTGGACGTGGCGACTGAGGCCGAGTTAGTCGACGCCAATTACAGCTTCTGGTTCAGACGAGTCGTGTGGACTCAGCCGCTCAAGTTCGAGAACGAGCTCTGTGTCGCCATGCACTACAACCAGGTACGACAGTGGGCAGCTTCACAGGCAGCGCACCGAACGCTTACACGTCTTTTATAAACATAACTCGGTTTTGTGTGCACGTGTAGATCCTTCCGGATTACCGCAAAGGTCTGCTGAACGTTCTTCCACACGGGAAAGTGAGCGATCAGCAGTTCCACCAGCTCTCCAAACTGTCAGCTTTGCAGCACAGAGCCAAAGACATCATCTTCATCCCCACCATGTGAGAAAACGGCAGCAGTTAATAAGTGGTTCATGGTTCTAATCGTCCGCAAATAGGACTGATTGCATATTTAGCCAACATTTGCGTTTTTCATTATTCACGTCGATCGTAGTCCCCCAGTTTCATCGCATTTAAATTAAAAGAAAATTGTAATGAAACCAAGAAGAATAGTGGATACAGTCGTTACACACTCTGAAGAGTAGTGATCAATTTTACTGATGTCCTGAAGCATCCATATGCTCATGGATATTCATGGCTTAATTTATGAAACAATACATGTCAACCCACTGTCATTTATCCACAATGGTTTCCCATAATGATTTCAGCACATTCATCTTAAAACGTAAATGTAAAATGTTCTCCATACTTTTCCATGCAGTTACTCTGGATCTACTTAGATCTACTGAGAACTAGGCTTTATAAATACAGAAACTTTGATAATTCACATTCCCCCTAACACAAAGCCAACATTTATATACTTCATGATTCAGGAGAAGAGATGTCCTGGCAATAAAACATTCATCAAGGTGCTGAGACCCAAGCATTTGTTTTTCGAATGCATCTTCATTTCTTTTAGGTTAAGGTATTTGGGATCAGTAGGACGTAAAACATAAGCATCATCTTTGAACTGGAAGTATTTTTTGAAAAAAGTGATCTGGACACAGGGATTATTTTACTGCATATTACAATTTAAATCACCAATGCGTAACCAAAATATTTTAATGCAAAAGCATATTTGGAAACAATGAAATCCCGAAATCCTCAAACAAATAAATGTGGATTTGTTCATGTCATATCAAAGTAGAAATGTTAATAAGAATGAATAAACAAGTGTATTGACCCTTCGCTACCAGTACATGGCAGAAAAGTGTCTCCTTAATGAGGACAACAGGTCTAATTGAAGCAGAATGAGCTGCAGCAAACCTAAAACATAATGTCCCCATATGAGGACGCAGGGTCTCAGGAGGTTATTGAGAATTAACCCTACGTCTGGACCATTTGTGTTTATAAATCCTGGCCTGGAGAAGTGGAGAAAAACTGGAAACTAGAGACACTTTCCTGGAACGTTACAGGATATTTCTTTGCAGATAGTTTAGGGAAACCATCAAGAAAAAATTAGACACGCATTCAAACGATCAAATAAATAGCAGCTTTATTCTTGGCATTTGTGTGTTTGTGAGAAAAAGTAAAAGATTTTGACTTGGCTTGTAGCAGTTCTGGTAACACGGACTCACTTTAAAAACTCTTCTCGGGATTTCATGCTCTTACCGCCGTTATCAGCATCTCTCTCCTCCCACACACAGAGCCGAAAGCGAAGCGGAGCACTGAGTTGTGTAAAATTGTTTTGCGGAAACGTTGGAAATCACAGAGTGAAGCAGACTGTTTATCTGAGATTGCGTTTCTCTTCCTCCAGACACGAATTATCGGAGTACATTGCCACACCTCTCTTCAAAAAGCAGCCGCCCCAGCAGTGGGTTACCATGGTGACGCAGCACATGCAGCAAGTGCAGGCGCTGAACCCGCATCAGGCCAGAGCTCAGTTTCTGGGTGAGATCAATGTTCACATCGAGTGGGGAGGGGGGGTTCAGTTGAACTGATCAAATCTCCTCACCGCGTGTCACGATTACGCGACATCCGTATCTCGTTTTATGGTGCATTACTTGGAAAATCAATTGTGGAATAGAGAGAATAGGAACTAATCTATAACAGATAGATCTGTAAGCCTGACAGAATCGTCTGGTTTGGGCTGAAAATTAAACGTCAAGGCACTTTGTCGTGTAGAAGAGGGAGTAGAGAAAGAGAAATCACACAAAGAGTGATCAAAATTGAAACACATTTGTTTGATATTTCCTTACTTTTATTTCTTACAGGGTATAGCTGGACAAAAGTGAATGGACGCTGATAGTGTCACCCCCACACACTGCCATAAATTCTACTTTTATGAATATATACAGTATTTTTTAGCTTTTGTAGTATTTATTCTATATAAGTGAGGTTGGGTAGCAAGTGGCGGCATACTGGATTGTATAGAATTAAATGGTGCACATAATAGTCTCTAATAGTGTGTCTCTATAAATATATTTATAATATAATGTATACTCTCGACTCTTTCTTGCAGGGCTGATCAGCGCGTTTCCCATGTTCGGCTCCTCGTTCTTCTACATCCACAGCAGCAGCTCCACCACCTTCTACGCCCCCTGCATTCTGGCGGTCAACCAGCACGGCCTCCACTTCCTGCACAAAAACACACACGTAAGGATCCGCCGTCCTTCACCGCGTGGAACCTGAGCCGAGAGGTCTCAGTTGTTTGCCTGTGTTGTGATGTTTGCCGTCTGTGGTGCAGGAGCTGATGGCAGCGGTCCCCCTGGTGGAGGTGCAGTCCAGCCGCACCCAGAGGCCCAGCGCTGGGACCAGCTACCCGTACGTGGACCTCACTCTGGGCGACATGAACACACAGCGGGTCATCCAGCTGCAGCTGGAGCAGGTATCACAGCACTAAAGCAGAAACAAATTCGCGCTTCAGAGGCAAACACGCGCTCGTCTTCATCGGACGTGCTTCAGTCTCCGTGCCGACGCTGCCCTCTTTTTGTCCACAGGGTCTGGAGCTGTGTCGGGTCATCGCCATGCAAGTGGAAAACATGATGTCTTTGCGGGAGAAGAGGCTCACTCTGCCGCCCAGTGAAATCACCATGTTGTAACACACGCTCAGGCTTATCTGTATGTACACACACACGCACACACACACACACACACATAGATAAAACCTTAATAATAACCTACCTCTTCTCACCTTCAGGTATTTATTGTATGTAGCTCACACACTGTTGTGTAAGAGGAGCGAGCTTTAAGCTCTGAGGTCAGTCTAGTCTTTTGGTTACTGTTGTCATTGTTGTTAACAGATCTCACATTCAGCAAGCATAATCTGTACAGAACCGTGTAATGAAGTGTAACGTTTTGTAACCGATATGTACCATGTTTTTTTATTTTTATTTTTTAATACAGTGGTTCATTGTGACATTTGAAGTTAGTGTAAACAATTGTTGTTTTCAGCCCATGTTGATGCATATTTTGTAAAGAATATTTTAGCAAAATAAAAGAGATTTGTAAAGATAGTTATGTCTGCACTGGTTAATTGCACTGTTTAAAGGGTAACTAGGATCTAATTTGAAGAATTATATTAAAAAAAAACAAACAGTAAAACTAAATGTTTTGGGAATAAAATAAAGCAATAGTTCAGACAAGCAGTGTCTCAGGTAGTATTGTAAATATATTTATTTTTTGATTATTAAAATGATTTGATAACGTCTAAACTTTAAGAAAATGATGGGTAATTTGATCCAGATGTTTTTCCTAATGCATTTTCATAAACTTATTTTTTTTGTTTTTTTAATAGAAAAACATATGTATTATGTTTTTTTTTATTTTTTTATTTTTTTATTCACACATCATTGAGTAAGTTATACTACTTATAGGATCCACAAATACAAAACAGACGTACACTTCCCAAGGAAGTACATACATGTCTTTATATTTATAGGATGAAACTTTTAACTGCACAAATGACGCTCTTTTCCCACGGTTTGTATTTACATCTGGTTGTAGTCAAATTTTAGTCTGAGTGGTTTAATTCACATTAAAGTTACTTTTTGCATTTTATGTGCTAAATCAAGCATTGAAAAAAAAAATCTTCATCTGCTACAGCTGTGGTAGAAGAAAAAGTACCAATAATGTACCTTTTCACTATTTAAGTTAGATAAAACTATTTTAAAAATAAAGCAAACAACAAAAAGATACGTTTTGAGGAACTAGCTAAGTTACAGCCAAAGGTAAATAACTTTGGAGTTTAGTTGACCAAAAGGGTTGAAACAGTGGAGGCTGAATATACTGTATATATAGTGACATTTAATAAATATCATGGTCAGTCTGTAACAGTATACAAAAGTGCAGAAAATATATCAAGAGTAAAAAGTGAGTATGAGTATGAAAGGTAAATAATAAAGAAAAATAGAATTAAAAAAATACAAATACTGGCATATATACAAAAAGTACAATGGACTATACAGGGTTTTGAGTTGCGCAGATTCTTGTTAGATGTGAAACAGATGGACCAGGTCTGGGGCCAAACTGTACACTGTAGATAGTAAATAGTAAAAGTTTTAAGCCTTGAGGTATATTAATATTGCACATATTCAGAGTGTTCATTGTGGAGCCTGACAGCAGCAAGAAGGGAAAACAGCAGTGAACACAACAGTTAAGATCATCAGGACTCCTCTTCCCTGCTTGTTGGAATTATACAAGCAGCTCTGCATTTGTAAAGACATGTCCATCATTTAAGATGCACGTTACCTTTTTATTTAATTTTATTTAGCCTTTATGTAACCAGGTTAGTCCCTTTGAGATCAGGGCCAAGACAGCAGCAGCACAGCTACAGAATTAAAAGGCAGAAACAAACAACAGATAAACTAGTTACATAGGAACATAATGAAAACGCTAAGTCTGGACTTTTCATCAGAGCTTTAGATTCAGTCACAGGTATGAGGTTTCAGAAATGCAGTTTGGATTGAAGCTTATTCCAAGCATCTGGTGCCGAAGATCCAAAAGCTTCTTTCCCAATTCAGATCTTGTTTTTGCAATAACCGAGAGAAAAATGCCCATTGAGCAGAGATTGTTACCTTCTTGTTTCCACATTAAAAGAGTAGAAAAATAATCATAATTCCTCTGAACACATCTACTCCCTACTCATTCCAAAATGTTTTGAAATTGACACACCTTGCCCGTTTTGTAATCATGGAATAGAAACTGGCCCAGATGTACTTTTTTTGTTTTTTGAATGTGCTGTGTCCAAAAAGTTCTGGGCAGATTTGGATTCACACTTCCTTTAACCCTTCCTATAACCTTCCTATAACCCACTCATCTAATTTGAAAGACCTTATAATTTATTTTAGTTTTACATAAGACAGTACCCTAGAATTTGTGATAATTTTTTGTTATAAAACTCTACACTACATCCTTTATCCAAAAACAAAAGTTTTCAAAGTCATCCCCAAACTCTACACACTTTCTTCTGAAATAAAGAATACTTCTTAGATTCTTAAAACTTGTGAAAAATAAGCAAATGAATTCTAAAAAATCGTCCTGTCCGTTGTCTCTTTTGTCCCTATTATTTATCTTCTGAACCAACCCGATGTTGTTGTATGTATGTTTGTGTTTGTATATGTATATAATTTAATTTTGTGCTGATTTCTAATTCATCCTGATGTCTTTGTATGTAACAGTTTTCATTAAAAAACAAAAGAAGAAGAACATAACTAGACAACTCAGTGAAAAATGAGAATAAATAATCTTCAATCTTGAATTTTTCCTTCACACAGCACTTGAGGAAAGACCGGAATTCCTGAGGAGGGGACAGTTTAAACGTGTGGAGGTAAATGAGAGGTTAGTGGGACAGAATTAGCAGCTGTGTGGACTAAAATGTGTCCTCATGTCCTCATAGCTCCACTCCTAACATGGATTTAGCTCCGCCCCACACGCTGACGAACCACCACTGAGCATGCGCAGACCACTGGCAGGTTACACGAGTTTATTTTCAGCCTTTTTCTCCGAGACGGCTCGCAGGGTTGTAAACTAGCCGCGGTCCAGCTTTGTGCCTGTAAAAACGATGCATTTTGAGACAGTTGGAATTAAAACTTGAGCGGGGACGTATCCGGAGCGGGGGAAAGTTGGAGTTTAGCGGTGACATGTGAAATGTTGCTGCGTGGTTTGTTGGCGTTTCCAGGAGGCGACGCGCAGACCAAGCCAGGCTAGCCGGGCGGCTCAGCTAACGCGGTTAGCCTCTCCTCTGGCTAGCGTTAAAAGTCGACGTTTATTGCGGCAGCGCTTTATTTACGAGCCCCGGGTAATATTATCTACATATTTATCTGTGTGACGCCAGGCTGCTGCTTCAATGTAGACGCGGAGCTGCGAAGCAACTCGGCTAATGTTAGCTGGTTCTGTGCGCTGGATTCAGCTGTAAATCAGAGTCGGTGCCTCCTCCAGTAAGTGATATTCCTCCGTTTGTCGCCTCGCCCGTTGTTATTAACTAAAAACTCCAAGCTGAAATGCACCGCTGACCCCGGCTACTTGCTAGCTTGGAGCCCACGTCGTAGCGCACCGGTCACATTGTAGCTGACATGGCAGCTAGCGGATACTCCGACCTGAGGGAGAAGCTCAAATCCATGACTCCGCACAGGGACGACTACAAAAACAAATACGTGGACGGGGTGAATAACGGCAGCGGCAAGGGCCGAAAGCGAAAGTACCGGGAGTCCGACGACGACGAGTACGACCACAGCGATGACAGCGCCGAGCTCCGCGAGCAGGAGGCCCGGCGCGTGAAGAGCAGCATCCTGCAGAAGAGCATCTTCACGCCGGAGGAGTGCGCCCTCATCGAGGAGAAGATCGACGAGGTGGTCGCCAGCGGAGAGGCTGGACTTTACCGCGAGCACACCGTGGACCGGGCACCCCTGCGCAATAAGTACTTCTTCGGGGAGGGTTACACGTACGGAGCCCAGCTGGAGAAGCGGGGACCGGGGCAGGAGCGGCTGTACCGCAAAGGAGAGGTGGATGAGATCCCGAGCTGGGTGCATGAGCTGGTGATCAAGCGGCTCGTCTCTAACGGGGTGATCCCGGATGGGTTCGTCAACAGCGCGGTGATCAACGATTACCAGCCCGGCGGCTGCATCGTGTCTCATGTGGACCCGTTGCACATCTTCGCGCGGCCCATCGTCTCGGTGTCTTTCTTCAGTGACAGCGCGCTCTGCTTCGGCTGCCGCTTCCAGTTCAAACCGATCCGGGTGTCGGAGCCCGTGTTCGTGCTGCCTGTGAGGAGAGGGAGCGTCACGGTGCTCAGGTGACTGTGGCTTTGTTGACTGTCACTCTTTTGCTAGAATGAGTCTCTCTGGTGTAGCTGTCCGGTCACTGAAAGCTGCCTTTATTTCTTTTTTCTCAGTGGCTATGCTGCTGATGACATTACTCACTGCATCCGGCCCCAAGACATCAAGGAGCGGCGGGCAGTGATCATCCTCAGAAAGTGAGTCAGCATGCTGTTATGCATTTGAAAAGAAATTTTCGCCTGTGAAACTTCGCTCTGATCCCGTGTGTCTTTTACTCTTTCTCTTGCTTTTACCAGGACCAGACCGGACGCCCCTCGCCTGGACTCCGACAGCCCTTTAAGCTCCTCTCCTGCTGAGAGACCCGGTCCCCTGAAAGCCAAGCGCTCACATCGCAGAGCAGACCCCGATGCTGCCCACAGGTAAACACCAGCACAGGCACATTAAAGGTCTCTGGGTCAGCCGAGGACAGCCAGAGTTACGGCTCATTTAGAGTAACACGAGACTAGATCCCGTACCCTACGCACACGGCCAGTGTCGGCTGTGTGCATTTATACTTGGGGAGTTCATCTTTGCCTCTACTTCCTGCTTCACTGTCAACGATTGAGACTTTCGCTAAATTTTGCAGAAGACGAGTTGTACGTGTTTGTGTCTCCAAACATCCTCAAATCAGAAACGCGCTACTGTCAAGCGGACCAGTCACAGCCCTCGCGGTTTGTGTGTTTGCACGCCAAGTTTTTACATTTCTGGGGGAGGTGCACTTAACATAACAATACTCAGAGTGCACGGAATCCATGGTCATACGCTCGAACTGATTAAAAGGAATCAAGGCATCCAGCTGGAATCTTGACAAAAGATTATTCCATTTGAATGGTGGAAAATACACAAAGGCAACCTTTCCTACCTCGAATTGTGAGCACACGTGGAGTAACAGAATAACATAAAATTGAGCAAGTTTGTTAGATAAACAGGTAGTTCATGAAGAAAGGCCTTATAAGTCATCGGTAAACAATGTTCTCTTCTCAGAGCCAATGAAGTCCAGCCAACATTTTGGTACAGTTGGCAGTGATGGGTCGTGAACCTATCACCAGTAATAAATCTAATTGCTGCAGCACTGGGGTTTAATCTGCCTATTACTCGGAAACAGAGCTGAAGTTTGTTATCCTCCATCCACAATGTCGTCAACAGGAACATGTGAAAGTAGAAAAACAAACATTTCACTTTACCCCATGCTTCACTGTTTATACACTGTTTCCATCAATGTTACGTGGTCCAGTCTGGGTTAACTGGGATCAACACATAGCGGTGAAATATATATATAGTAGTAGCAGTGATTGGTGAAATAACATTTGCTGATCCAAAATGGACAGGAACTAATCTCCACTTCGAGGCAACCAGCTGTGGGACCTATACAGTTTACATATGTCGCAAACTCTGTTTGACTGCAAGGAAACAGTGGCCACAGCGTTGGTCTCCACCACTTCAACCATGTCAACGTGGAATATGCAAAGTGCGCACACACAGAAAAAATCAAATGCATGTGTCCTGTCTTCACCGTGTCCTGCTGTGATTCATTCATTCATACCATATCTGAGCGTATGTTCCTTCTGTGCGTCACGTTTGCTACGGAGACAGGACAGGAACTAACGAGAAATGTTGTTTTCAGTTTCCTGTGCTTGAACTTTCAAACACAAAGTCACAGGACGTGGCCGTTCTGATGGTTAAATAAATATGCTGATAGCGGGCTAAGAGCGTCAGCTGAGCCCAAAACAGAAGGTTATTATTTATAATCTGACTGGTGCTTTATTTATTTTAACCTGCGCAGCTTCTAGTGTTGGTTTAATGGATGGATTGTCTACAGTGCAGACGCATGAGACAGTTACACGTGAAAAGACAGAAAAGGAAAGAGGGCGATACATGTAGAGAGAAACAGATGAATCTTCAGTTGCCTCTGAAGAGTTTTTCAGATTTATCATCTCTAAAATGTCTTGAGAATTTCGAGTCAAGATGTGAAACAGAAAAGGGGAAATTAAAGCTTCTACTCACTTCATTTTATTTTCCTGAAGTTATGCACTTCATTTGGACGTGCCCAATTTTCACATTTTATTTATTTTCTCTTATTTTGAAATGCAACTCCCTTGTATGTATTTAATAGGAGAACTTTATTCATATCTGCAGTCATACACATATAATCAGTTCTGTGTTACGTTGCAATAAATACTGTCAAGTGTTTTCTAAATGTATTGAATTCATTTGATTTGACAGTCGGCTGTTGATCACATGCAGATGTTGATACATTCGTTAGGATGTTTATATATAAATCAGACTAAATAGTTAAGACATTGTGATCTTCCAGACCTTTGATAGAGGACATTTTCTTTAACAAAAGTCGAATACTCCTGATTAAGACCATCTACTAAAAATGATTTGACCGTCGCCGAGAGACATTTCTATGAATCTGTCACTTATTCAGAGATAAGGTTTCTAAAACCAGTGAGTGAGACACAAAAAGCATGAAATTCCACACACTAAAACCCAATTTCACTTTTTAAATAAAATGTATCTACGTGTGATAACTTATTCTGACTTAATCTGACTCCACCAGGCCGAGGGTTCTGGAGATGGACAAAGAGGAGAACAGACGTCCTTCGCTCTCCCATCATCGGCGTCACAGCATCAGCTCAGAGAACTACTGGCGGCGTGGCCAGGACTACGACAAACACCGGGAGACTTCAGGCCGCAAAGTCAAAATGAGACGCCACTGAGCGCTCCTCTCTTTCACACGCACACAAACATGCACGTATATAAATATCTCTGTTCTTTTATGTAATTCAACTTGTTAACATTCTTCGGTCCGTCATCGTTTCCTCCTTGTTTTGGGACAGTGTTCACAGTCATCATGTTGTCTGCTTTTTTGATTCGAGTCCAGAACGGTTTGAGTGTTTTCTTTGTGTCTGGCAGACAAAGTTGGCGTCTCTGCTGCATATTCCAGACCTCGAGTTACTTGATACTGTTCGGCTCCGTTCTTAAACCGATCAAATAGCTCAAACTAAACATTTGTTTCCTTGTTCATAGACACTTTGAAATGGCATGTATTTTTTGTAACGAAGATGTACAGACGTTAAGAGCTAAAAAAAAAAAAAAAAGGCAGATGTACAAAAGAAAACCTGAGCTGTAATCTAACTTGTTATAATGTACAATACGTTTGTATAGTCTTTGACTGGGGGGGAGAGGGAGGGAGAGGGAGAGGGGGGGCTTTTGGAGAACGAGCCTTTGTTTTTCCACACCTACAGTTCTGATCCATGCCTTTACTGCGCCGTGTCAGATCTTCACTCTTTGTTCACTTTAAGTCTTTGTTTTTCAGTTAGAGCTTCAGCAGCTGGCAGACGTGCAGACATGCTTTCTGTAATGATTAGATGATTTGACTCCGCCCCCTGTTCCACCGAAGCAGTTTGAGGCTCCGTTCGCTTCAATTAGCCGGTGCCTGATCTCGAAAACATTTATGCTCCGGGGCAACACGTGGCTGGTAGAGAGCCAAGAGTCGCTCACTTACATGTTGAGGTGCGATTAAGCAAAACTAAAACCTATAGATTAAATTAGAGCTACGGAAGCGACCATTCGGCTTCATCAAAAGAAGAGCGGCTTCAGTACAGTAGACGTGAGATGAAAGTGTCAGTGGTCCGTGCAGGAGACAAATTGCCTTCCTGCTCTTTGGTCTTCATCAAAAGTTCAGAATTCCCCAGTGGGATCTTCAAGAAAAAAAAAAAACCCCTGTTTGAACTTGAGGCTGTATTAAAAAAAAGAAAAAAAGAAATGATAACCAGTAAACAAACGGAGTCTGCTTTGCCTTGGTGGAAAGGGAGCTGACAGTTATGTAACTCATCTGTGAAGGTCACAATATGATGTGTCAGCTTAACTCATGTTTAAGTTTTCCACTCTTGTCTTAGTCTGAATTTCCTTTAGTGACAGAGGCCGTGTTAGCACTGTTCTGTATTAAATCCGTTTTTTTTTTCTCTCTTTTTAAAGGAAGTTTGATTTAGTCAGAACTTGATTTGGAAGGAAAACCACCGTTACCTTCTGTTTTGTTTGTGTCAGCGCCGTCTAGAAGGTTCCAGATGTACCTTTTCCGTTTGGTTTGCTGTGTAAACATAAATTTGTTGCTTGCTTTCAGTCAGCCATACTTGGCAGGGGTACTCATTAGCCGACGACGTGATTAGTCTGGAGTTACACGTGAACAAAAATAACCTTGGTTCAGAGGAGAAATTGCTTTCTAAAAACAGAATGAGTGGTGTTCATGGCTTTCTGAAGCTCCGCTGCACTTGTGGACTCGAGCATGTTGGCGGACGTTGTCTGCTTAAAGCAAATACTGGACAGTGATTTTTGTGGGCACAGAGGATGGTTTCATGGCTTTAGTGGTCACATTTGTTTTTGACTGAAAAGGTGCTGGCTGAAAGAAATAAAGATGAGATTGTCTCCACAGAGTTGATTCATTAAAGGCATTTTTCTTTGTTTGGACACATTTTTGACTGATTCTTACAGTGATCGCGTTAACAATCGGACCAGACGTACAGCACACTTCCAATTTCAATCTAGAATATTATTTTACCATAAACTATTTTAAAAGTGGGAAGTCTACATAGATATGCACAAGTGTAACCACCTCAAGCACAAATCTCTGACAAGTAATTTACTGTACACACCAAACGAGCAGTCTGGATCTGGCAGGCCTCAGTTCAGCTCAGCTTTCTTCTTTTACAAAGAGTTTTTCACTGGAGACCATCTGGTCAATAATTGAGGTTTGCCATATAAAGTTTTTTTTTTTTTTTACAACCACCTCGAGATGAAAGTTGAAACAATGAAATATTATCAGCTAATATCTAATAGTCCATAGCCTTTGAATAGTTCATAGATGAATGTTTATTTGACTCTATCAGATCACATATCGGGGAGAGAGAAGACAGGAAAATGGCCTTTAAAATAAATGTAAACATTCCTAAATATTACTTAATATTACTTCAAGGAAACGATTTACAATTGTAAAAATAAAATTTTACATAAAGCTGCTTTAGTTATTTCTTATTATAAAATAAAAGGTAGCAAAATCCTCACCTTACCTCCAGACAAAAAGTAAATAATGGGAATAAATAGCCGGGTATTGTCCTCGTTATTGTTTTATTTTGTCGTTTTAAATGTTTAACAATTTAATCAAGCACTATGAGACCTGGTGCAGTTGTTGTTGTTCCTCCGGGACCTCACATGGGGGCGCTATTCCGCCGAGAAACCCTACCAGGATTAAAACAGACGAAGAAGAAGCCTGCAGCTGTTAGCTGAACTATATTAATGGCAGCGAACGACAGATAGCAGCTTTTTATCTGTTGAAACAGCATTGAAAAGCGCATTTTAACGAACCGCTAATGATTTGGATCAGATTGGTACGTTTCTCTCCGCACTGAGAGGTGAGTGTGTCTAACAGGAGAGCGTAGAAATGACGTAACTGCCACTAACCGGTTAGCATTACTAGCCGAGGTTGTTGTTGATCATTTCCCTGGACAGTTGTTGTGTTACGTTGTTGCCTGTCAGTGTTACTAATCTCTGGCGATGCATTCACGGACTGATAAACAGCTTTCAACACACTGGGGAGAAGTTAGCAGGTCATTGCTAACTGGCTGCTACAAGGCAACACTAGCTACGGGTCAATCTTAACACTTTACAGGGCACTAATCCAAAAAAATCAACCCTAGACTGTCATTGTAAGAAATCAGAAGACTTTACTTTTGTGAAAATGATTTAAATTTTCATGGAGAAAATCAAGATGAATGAATTTACCATATAGATTTCCTTGTCCTTAAGTGGTAAATAAATGTAAACATGTATTTAGACCATTAGAACATAAGAGCTGATTCAGACACTTGCCAACTTTAGACAACTTTAGACAACATTAGACACGTCTTCACCAAATGGTGCTCAGTGTTCATGCAGCGGTGGACCTTGAAGACAACATTTGACAAGGATTTGATCCAAAAATGTTTCCCTGATCTTCTGATCATCTTCTGATTGACTGAAAACCACGTCTGTCTGGTTCCTTGTCCCGTGAAGAGTTCAGATACTAATTAATAAATGTGTCAGCAGTTGTTTTAAATCCTGCTTTTGATCTGTTTATATTCTCCAGCACACCTTTTTCCCATACTGAAATATTCTATTAAAGAAAGACAACGCAACAGACAAAAAATAAATACATAAAAGAGATTGTATGAATACTAACCAGTATTAACTAAATCACACAGACGCCACTAAATAACAACCTAACACGTTGCTCCAAAAACAGAAGCAGGTCTGCGCGGGGGATAAAACTAAGATGATTGAAATATTTGCAGATATTTCACCCCAAAATGGGACTGAACCGGAAACCGATGCAGATAACAAACACATCTAGATGACTTTCATTTGACGATGCCCAGCAGACTGAAATTAGCAGAAACCTGTGGGACCCAGTTACACGTGTCTATGGTCCAACAAAGTCTGGTGAGACGTGGTTCTCGTAGAAAACTATCAGAGACCCACCTAGAATGAAGACTGAGGTTTCATGCATCAGGGTGTAGCAGGCAGAAGCTGGGTGTGATTTATCTATTTATTTTTTTAGACTCTAGCTATGGGTTCAGACGAACAATTTACAGACTGTCTCCTACAGAGCTGGAAGGGTTCAGTTCAATATCTGTTCTGAATGGTTTGAGTTTCACCCGTGAGAAATCAAAGCAGTTCTTTAAAGTGTTAGAAAAAGTTCAGTGATAAATTGTCTAAGGTCCCTGGGGGAGAAGTCATAGTGCGTGTTTTTTTTCTGCAATGTCCTTATGTAACACATCACCACTTTGTTCTTTTATCAGTGAAGTCCTTGTTTCATATAGAGACAGTTTTCATTCCTGAATACTTGTATAACTTTGCAGGATGTAATGCTGCTAATGATGTCAGTGTCTTAGTCTGGTAATAAAATAGTTGGTCAGTTTAAGTTGTTTTTTCAAAGCGGTGATGTGACAGCATTATTTTTCTGCCTGTGGACGACACTTAGCGTATTGGTCCTTTGCTTGTCTTGGTGGCGCTGCCTTAAACCTTAAACACGACTCTGCTGTGACGTTTAAGGCCCCATACTGTACGCGCTGTAACCTGACAAGGGAGGTTGTTATAAATGTGACCCCGCTAGTGTGACTGAGGCATGTATGTGATCTATAAATAGAGTTTCAGGAGACAGAGAGGGCACAGTCAGTTTAAATGGTTTGTCTTTGCGGACCTCAGGTGCTGCCCAGAGTTAAATAAGATACGCACAGTGTGGCTTTTGTTTCGCAGTGTTACAGGAACACACGCGTTTAGAAATGGGTGTAAAATACTCACTAATTCTGCTGCTTCCTTCTGCACTAGATCATAGACAGACAGGATGTAATTCTGTCAACTGACTTTTGTTAGTGAGACTCTATTAAAACATTAGTGCTTTTAAAATGTGTGTTCTTTTAATCCAGTAACGCTCTGCCTCCGCCACTGAGGCAGCCTAGAGAACAGTGCGGTATCCAACCCTTTCCGCACGTCAGATTATAATCATCCTGCCAGCGTTCCTGTTTTTAAGAACGGGACTCATCGTGGCTGCCAAGGGCCTAAAATTTGACCTCAAAAGCACTTTGGCAGCAGAGTTTGTTTCCCGAAACTAAACCGGTTATTGTTGGTGTCAATGATAAATACGTTCTACTCATTAATGTACATCTTAAAATAAATAAAATGTAATGAGTTATGTTCATACGAACTGTACGTGAATACTTTAGTGACTGGTTTAAAGCAGCTTTACCAGTCGGGTGACGTTTGCGTGCTTTCACACAGTGGTAGGAGTGGTAGTTGTTGTAAACACATGAAAAGATGTAGGAATGAAGAAATGATCTCTCAAAACGTGCCCCCGTCTTCCAGGGTTCAAGTATGGAATTTGTTTGTGAAAACTAGTGTATGGGAAAATATTCACGTTTCCAAGTCTGTTATCACTGTTTGATTTGATTTTCCAAAACATAAAATCATGACTATCTAAAAGACAAATGGATCAGTCTGTTCTTTTAAGGCACTTGGCAACGCAGCTGAAATGTTTGTGTGAGAGCACACAGTCGGCTACGCGTCCAAAAAAACTTTTGGGCGGATTGACAAGTTGGCTGCTCAGCCCTGTGCTCCCGTCCTCCTCCTCCACCCCGTTTAAAGGGGCCGCCCAGGTGTCGTCGAGTTTCACTGCTGCTTCGACAGACGGGTGGTGACCACGCACCGTCTGAACTCTTTTATGATCGCTGAACATAATAATGGGAAAATGTCAATTCTCAGTCGACTGTCTCACTCTATTTATAACATATCACTTTGTTTAAATTATAATTTATTCATTTAGTATTTGACTTAACTTGGTTACTTCTTAAACAGTATTGAGTGCTTATTTGATGTTAAAGAATGCTAGTGAGGGCAAGTCTTGTGTAACATCAGGTAGTTCAGCCTTTCAATACAAAAACAGTAAAAAAAACGTGCACTAAATTTATCTGGGTTTGCTCTTATTTGTTTGGGCTACATTACCTGGCTGTAATCTTCTACAGATCATTTGGTGACATAACTGCATATATATTCACAATAAGGAAATAATTTATTTACATGATACACCACAGTTTACTCTTTAGTTTGTATCTGACAGATGCTTTTGGTAAACATGCAAATCGTATCGGATCATTTTCCTAATGGTCCACGTAAATAGGCAAATTAACTTGACGTGACACATTAACTTTAACACATGATTCAGTTGTTCACTAAGTGAAAATGATGTTTTAAAACATGTTAAATCATCCTTTTTTCTATGTAACACACTGGCTCAAACTCTCCTAACGTAGTCTCCACACAGATGATTTGCTCTGTGATCGCTTCAATGGTAATAATGTATTTTGACATCCACTTTTTCCTTTTTTTTCCCCCACCATTTTTCCTAGTTTCTCCTTTCATTTCTCACGTGTCTGCATACATTTGACTGTTGCGCTGCTGGATGAATATGCCGTTTTTAATTAGGGTAATCGCGCTGCAGTTAGTGATGCGCAGGCTGCAATTATATCTGCAGGCATCGCAGTTAATCAGAGGATCGGGTGGATCCTTTCAGCAAAATTAACATTAACGGTGGATAGGCTGTGGGTGGGCGAAACAACACACGGGACACTAATTAGCAGACATCCTTCATTTTAGTTTGAAGATATTAACGGCGGCAGCCTGCGTCCGCGCTGTTGCCGTTTTACTAAAAATGCTTTAAATGTTTATTTAAAACCAGCTCGGTCACGGTGTATTATTTAAATTCCCTGATGCAGGATTCGCAGCAGGTTTCTAAATCAAAGGGGTTTTGTGGGTGGTGTGTGGATGATCTGTGCACGCATGGGGATTCAGGGGATGTCAGAGCCGATCCACACATAACTAACATCTCTCATGGATTATTCTGACTGTATGATATTATTCTATGTACGTACTCAAAATGGAATTGTTGGGCTCCCTTTCTATAATGGTGTCCCAACAACATAAACTGACAAGTATTATAACATGAATTCACTGTAAAACTCCAGTCGCAACATTTCCGGAAAAGGTGAAATCTATAAGTGTTGATTTTTTTCCCCTCTAAACGTTCCTGCTCTTCTTCTCCGAAGGCTAACCACGACAAGGAGGCGATGAACTTCCAGGGCAGTCGGAGGCGAGGGGAAGATGGCGTCGCCATGGTGATCGACTTTCTCCTGTCTAACGCTCGGCTGGTCCTGGGCGTCGGAGGAGCTGCTTTGCTGGGCATCGCTACGTTGGCGGTGAAACGGGTGAGTGTTTTTTGACGTCGCTGGGACTGAATGTGGAAAATGCGTCTTCAGCTGAAAAAGTGTTCAAAAGAAGTAATGTGACGGCTAACACCAGAGCCGAGAGCATAAATAAAACGGTCGTGCCTTGAGTGTGTCCCTGGTAAGCACACGTCTATGCTGTGTTCTTTTGCTCAGCTGATAGAGCGCGCAGGCCGCGCAGCGGACGACGAAAAGGTGGAGCAGAAGATGGCTGAGAGCTGGGAGGAGCTGAGTCTGGTCTCGGCTTCCCCGACGCTCCTCAGGAAGGGCATAGAGGGCGTTGTGATGAAGCATGTTGCCAAAGCGACCAGGCAGCAGAAGGGTACTGAAAACATTTAAAGGACTGAAAGCGATCAAACACGTACATAAGAACTTATAGTGTATGTATTCAATGCTAATCATTGTTCTGGACCACCGCTATCCTGTGACAAATGCTCTTTCTCAATCAGCTGATCTCTGCCAACAACCTCAGACGTCGCCTCTGGAGGTGCAGCCCAAACCCGAGTCAAAGTCCAAGAGGCTCCAGCTGTGCGTCCTCAGTTTGCAGGTACGCTCTGACCCGCTGAGGACGTTATACATTCAGTGTCGGCGGCTCCTCTGCTCTGCGTTCGTTCATGCGCGCGCGCGGAACATGTTCTGTAAAGCGCGGTGCTTTGTGAACTTGTTAGGCTGCGCAGTGCCCCCCAGGAGCCCTGCATAATGAAAATACTGCGCTGGAAGCGTGAAGAGGAAGTCAAACAAGCATGAAACGGTTTCTCAGTTGGCGTCCTAGCTTCGTGGCATAATTTGTTCAGTAAATGGTGCAGCGCACGGGGCTAAAAGCTGCGCTCTTAGCAGCGCCGGGTTTGAGTTTCTGTGTATGATGCACGTAAATGAACATACTGTAGAACTGCACCTGATAACGTGATTCGTTCTGTCAACACCATTGTTGTTTTCGGCAGCCGTTTTAGATTTAGTCTTAGTGTTTTGGACGAAAAATGCTCATTAGTTTTATTCATTTCTATATGTGATAGATTTTTAATAAATTAATTTAGGTCAATAAGTACTGGAAATTGGAATCAGTTAACTTTAATACTTTTGTATAATAGCCGTAGACGTCCCCATTGATGAAGATGTAATACCAAATGCAGAAACCTTTTATCTCCTTATTTAAAGTTGTGTTTTTTTGCTTTTTTTCATGAATTGATGCCTTACTTCAATGTATATCCACAGACCATCTCCTCATTTCTGACCACCAAGCCCCTTTGGTCCATCAGTGAATTAATGAACTCAATCGCGTGTCTGTGTGTATGACTGGTGACCACAGGCGTGTTGTGCAGATTGTGCGCTGCATGGTGCTGGGCACGACCAAACAAAGATAGGACGCAGCAGCATCGCACGCGCAATGAGCAGAAATGTCATGCACTCTGAACATCTGGCCGACCACCCACTAACATCCACTTCCAGTTTCGTCTCGTCAACGAAAACTCGCACGTGACTCAGTCATGTTTTAGTCATTATAGAGCCGTGTTTAGCTCGTCACCGTCTTGTCATGAAATCGAGGAGCGTCGATTAAATAATTTTCTCATCATCATCGAAAACAAAAGCGCTTTACCTTTTTCCACCAGTGAAAAAGCACCAGATGTCCGAGACATGAAAGTGGTTTTAATTTTCGCACTGTGCAAACTGTTTTAAGGAGCGTCTGCAGCAGTACTATCACACAAGGGCTGCGCTCGCTCCCCTGGAGGTCCAGAGGGCTCAGTCTCTGGCTCTGGACATCTGCACCGAGATCCAGGCCTTCATGCACAGCCGTCACCCGGACATGCCGCTGGGAGAAATGAGCCTCGGAGGCTCTTTACTCGACGACCTGCAGGTACGGAGAAATACGTTTCTGTCGTGTCGTGCTGCATAGCCAGATGTTACATGAACTGTGTGGTGCTTGTGTGTGTGTGTGTTTAGGTGGTCAGCGCGGACCACGCCTGTCTGATGGTGCCTCTGCAGCTGGAAGCTTCTCTGTGGCGTCTCATCCCAGGAGAGGAGACGCTGCTCACGCACCCTCTGCACTGGATGGTCCGCCGGGTCAATCTGGAGTATTTCCCCAGAGGACGCAGTTACTGGGACAGGTGATCGCACACAGACGCATTAAAAGCATTTAAATCCATACATTTGTATATTAAGATTTAATTGTGTAACATATATATAAAACCATGCTGGCTTCATCCTACTCATTCAGGCATTGCGTTAACATCTGACCTGAGTTTGTAATCACTGGTTTGTTACCAGCTACAAACACTATTTCAAGTGTATGTCATTACTAGTGAAGGTAATTTGGCAGTGTGAACACGAGACTGGTCTTTATAGCGCACTGTAGTGGAGCAACATGAATAGATTTTGTATTCTGAAGTAAAGTGACTCTAGCCCGTCCGTGTGTCCTGTAGGTACTTGGTGGGAGGTTATCTGTCTGCAGAAGCTGTGGTGAACATGTTCAGTAAGGCCATCATGGAAAGTATGAATTGGCTGTCAATCAGCAGCACCTTGGACTGCCTCGTCAGACCTGTCCCCGGAGGACCGGACCTGAGACTGGAGATCCGGTGAGCGTCTGAGCTTTGCTGTTTTCACCGTTTTATGTCAGATGTTTACGCCACAGAAATGTAAATTTCACACAAAAAAACTACTAATTTGAACACATTCTCAATTCTCAGTGGTTCAGATGGACGTCAGTGAATTATAAAGTGCTGCCCAACATCACTTGACAACCCATAATATACAGCATATAGAAAAATATATAGAAATATAAAAAATAAGATGTAAGATGCCTAAAAAAAACATCACTCTCAGCGCTTCGGACTTCCTTATTTATTGTAACCATTTACCTCTGTTATAGAGGTTATGCATGTGACACAGCAAGCGAAGTCTCCGTGGTTACGGCCACTGAGTGACACAAAGTGACCAGAGAGATTAGCAGCATTAGTTTGACTCATAGGCTTCAATAGCAGATGAAAAGAGACGTAACTGGATCGCTGCATTACGAAGAAAACGCGGGAATACTTTTAACGTCCGGTCGGACGCTACAGTATTGTGTGGCTAGCGTTACTTCTCAGTAAAGCTCTTAGCATTGGCATCTTTTATTTAGCTACATTTTTCATAATTGAAATGACCTGAAACTAACTTAAACTGAGTCTAATCCATTTTTCCAAATCTATACTAGTTCGTATGGATCATTGTTGAGTCCAGTTGACCTTAATGTGATCTGATAATCCACATTTTTCCCGGTCTCGCTGTATTTACTGATACACTTGAGCATGTTTTTGCCACTCAGGGGGCGTGGCCACAGGCAGCAGTGACGTTGATGCATACCCTCTATACTGCGATCACATGTGCGATATTGTTTTTTTTTTCATGCATCTTACCTCTATAACCTTATTCTTTATATGTTTATATATTTTTCTTATATTATTTTACCCTATTTGTATTTGACTCTTTCCCTGTGGGACTGTAACTTCATGGGAGCAACAGCAACCAAACAGTTTCCTGTAAAGTATTCTGATTCTGACGTGTGTGTTAAACTAGATGTGTTTGCCCTCGCTGATGGACTCGTCTCCTTTTGTAATTTCTCCAGGCCTGACGATGAAAAAGGAGCCATGTGCAGCGACCAGCCCCTGTTCGTGACCGTCCTGCCTCTGCTGAGGGAGGGCGACGTGGTCCTGACCGCCCAGACTGAGCTCACCTCTCCCTGGGTGAACGCCTGGCACCTCTCCCTCTACCCGTGGGAGAACCAGCGCCTGTCTCAACTCGACGAAGCCGACGGCGGCTGCCGCAGACACGCTCTGAAGATCCTGAAGGCGGCGTGCAGACTGAACCCGGCCCTGCGACCGCTCGAAGCCGCGCCGCTGGCCAACCTCATCCTGCACCTCAGCGACGGCGAGGGCGACTGGTCTGAGAGCAGCCTGGACGTCCGGTTCCAGCAGTGCATCACGGAGCTGATCGGCTACCTCGAACAAGGGGCGCTGCACAGTTACTTCAAACCCGCTGTCAATCTGCTGAGCAGCTTGTCAGAGGACCAGGTGGACCAGATGGGCTTCATGCTTTACTGCGCCGTGTCGGAGCCTGAAATACTCCTCATTTAACTCATCTCAGCTCCGTGGAGTCATCTTATCATCCATTACGTCTGGTTCAACCTCCTCGTTTGACTGAGTCTGACGCAAAGAGACGGTCGATCTGAGAGTAGATAATCAAGCTGGAGACGTCGCAATGTGCCAAGGAAAAGAGCCGACGATTGAAAGAGTGCTTCAGGATGTGCGTCTGCCACCGACCCTCGTTTCAAATTCGTGTGATTCCGTTTCACCTTTAGTCTGCGACGATCATCTCGGCCATCAGCAGTTCAGTGAACAGCAGCAGAGTGGTAGAGGTTGTGGCTTAAATGCTTACCTTTGTTGTATCCTTTAATTGATGCTGTGTGCTCTCCGCCATCTTCCTATATCTACTCACTAATCGGGACAATAATAACGACCCGCTGAGAATCACCGGGCCGCACTAAACTATTCGGTTTGTCTGAGGTGGTTATTTAACTTGGCATGTGTGTTTTATTATACTGGAGGCTGAGGCGTTGAATCATCTTTGTTGGTCTTGTTACGTGTACATTTTGTTGCCAATATATCTGGGTAAACTAATCCTTTAAATTACCTGAGAATTTAATGCACTTGCTTTTAAATGCCGTATGAATGTCGTGGACACGTTTCAGCTATAATTCGCGTCGGGTGTAAGAGAAACGCAATTTCTGTGATTGAGCAGTGAAACTACAAACATAAATAAAGCACTTGTTTAGATTCTCTCTCAGATGTGATTTTGTGACAGTAGGAGGTGTGGCTTGTTGTTTGGGTGAAAGGAGCCATGAGCTGAAGGCTTCTTATGTCTTATGTTTTCTTTGTGTCCGCACTGACATTAAAAAGATAGACCGATCAGCCAAAACATTATGACCTCCGACAGGAGATGTAAATGACATCGACCATCTTGTGACGATTGAGTGTTATACTGGGAAACTTTTGGACCTGGCATTTGTATGGATGTTACTTTAGACATGTACCACCCACTTAGACCAGACACCCCCACCCCATAGCAATGACACCATGATGGCAGCAGCCTGCCTTAAGCCATTTAAACACTTTGAGTGTATGTTTGGGCTCATTGTCCATTTGCTTGACCCGTTTGGGGGAAGTTTTAAATTATTTGCTGATATATTGAGATTCACTATATCCACACAAACTTCCTTCCTCTTCCTTCCACCTCAACAACCCGTTGCTGCTACTTCCGTGCTTTATGTTTGTCTTTCAACTTGCAAGCAGACCAATTTTTCCTCAAGATAAAATAATATATTTCAAAGACAAACGGTTAAGTTTTTGTTTCATCACACCAGATGCCATTTCTTCCAGAAATAAGATCTTCGTTTACTTGTGCGGCGCCTTTCAGGCTGTGTCAATGTAGGACTCGTTTTACTGTACACAGGTGAACATGATACCTTCAGGCTTTTGGAAACTGTTGTTAAGGGTGAATTAGGCTTCTAAAAAATAAATCCACAATCTTTCCTGATATTGTGGTGGATTACTTTGGATTTTCAATGATGTCAAAGAAGGTAAGCCTTAAAAAAACATCCACAACTGCAATTGTTATATAATGAAATTATGAGAAAAAGGATCAATCTAGTCTGACCTACGTAAAGTAGACATCCTAACCGCCTCGCTAAACTTCCGACTTCAACCCAATGGGAACAAACTATTCAAAACACATATTCAAAACACTCAGATGGAACTGACGGGGCTTCAGTCAGGTTGAGCTACTGTAGAAAACTCAAGTCCAAAACTGTTACGTAATTTCTTGTTGTTTTGACCTGGTTTGACCTTCTATACTTTAGTCCATCAGTGATGAGCACGACGTCACATTGGAACGAAGTGAGGTTTTAAATAGAGGCAGCACCTCCTAATAAAGGTAAACTTTTGCAGTAAGACTTAGACTTTAGTGATCCACAAGGGAAATTAATTGATCCATAAAGGAAGTTCTGTAGTGTTCACTATGGCAGCAGAGCTGAATCGTTCTGCTGGAGATTGAGCTCCTCTGACTCTCTGATGTTTGGTGTAGCGGATGGGATGGATCGTCCATAATGGAGAGCAGTTTATCCAACGGCCTCCTGTCCCTCACTGAGACAAATGACTCCCAACTCCCTACCGATCACTTGTCCAGCCTTTCGGATCAATTTGTCGATCCACGATCAGTGCAGAAATTGTACTGCTCCTTCATCAAGAGTAAACTCACATTCCTATACTCCATAATAATAAACTTACTGTGGACTAAAGTGCCTTTTTGAACACCATAGGTTTTTGCCAGTTTCGCACTCTGATCTATATATTGTATACAATGTAATTTAGACTATCACCAGTTGGTTTATTCTATGTTACTTATTTTAAAATAGCCCTTAATTGTCCCCTGGAGACAAAAAATAAAAAATAAAAATCTGAATTTTTCTGCCTTTTCTCCTTTACAATCCACAGGGAAATCTGCTACTTTTTAAACTACACTTATTTGAGTATTATTGTAGATTTATTATTTCAGATTAGGAAGATCTTGCAGATTCACCCTATAATCCATTTAGCTTCAAGTAGACTAAGTAAGTAAACTTTATTTATAGAGCACCTTTCATAGATAGTAAACCACAACGGGTTTCACAAGAATTTAGTAAAACGACAGAATGTTGCACAAAATAATAAAACAAAAGTAAAAACAAAGCACATTCAATACAGTTAAGACAAAAAACATATATAACGACAAATATAATTATAAACGTCTGATCGGTGCCTGCAGTACAACCCTCGGGGTTTTATTGCTGCACGTGAGTGTTATCTATATATATATAGCACAGGTGACCGGAAGAGTTCATTACTGTTTTCTGACTCGCCTCTGAACTGGACGTCCAGACCGGTCTCTGTCGGTCTTGCAGCATGTGTCTGTCACATGGCTAAATATGGGATTACGAGCCTCGGGTTGTCAAAATACGCCAAGCAAAAAAAAAATAAAAAATGTTTAGCCCGAAGGACAGTTTACTTCTTGCCAGAAAGCGGAACTCAAATCCCGGGACAAAGTTCGCCTAACCGCGTGACCGAAGCCGCCTCCAGGGAACTTTCGTTTCTCCTTTAACTTTTCTCGGATTTCTGTTCCTGAAAACTCCGCTCGTTTTACTGCCGCTGTTGAAAGGAAGCGAGTGGGATCTACCCCGAAGTTTAGTTCAGCTCTTTGTGACTATATCGTTTAATGGCTGCGGACAGCTGCGCAACAAGTGTTTAACTCTCGGGGGTCGTCGTCGCTGCTGTTGTTGTTGTTGTCGTCGTCGCCTTCGGGTGAACAGCTGACTCACCCACTGAAGGCCGGGCAGCACCGGGACATGGCGCAGTGTGACCCCGAAGTCCGATCCGCCCGCTGAGAAGATCCAAAGCTGACATGTCCTCCATGGGTTGAGACTCCACCACGCCGGGAGAAGATGATCGGGTCCCCGGACCTGCTGGCCTTCACCGGCACCGAGGGCTTCGGAGAAAGAGAGGATGTCCGGGTGGCTCAGGGTCTACCCGAGGACCTCTCTGTCCCCCTGTTGCCTTCATGTCACCCCTGGACCACATCAGCCCAGTTCAACAGAGACTTCATACTGGTGGCTGAATTCTCTGAGCAGGTGTGTGTGTGTGTTTTAAATTTTTTATTTATTTACCTAACAGTAAACTTAAAATTAAAAATAAAATGACCATTGTACATTTCCTCATTAATGTGGCATATGTGTAAAAAAAAAAAAAAAACACCTCAGCGGCCGATGCCTTTTCCTCACGTTCATGTCCAGATATTAGAAAAATAGAAATAATTTTACTACATGGCACAACACATATACGCCGCGCAGTGAGACCCTGTCTCATGGAGTCATATTCCTGCAGTGCAGCCATAATATTTTGACTAAACCACATTCCCCACATGTGATAAGCTCTACGCGTTTTCTTCTATTCACAAACTTCTTCGGTTTGATGCCTCGATGCTCTAACAATGCGCCAAAGAAGGACGTAAAACCCAAGGAATCTCACATCTTAATTATTTTAAGCACACGTCTGTAGTTTTGTCCGTGAACGCCGCTGGTGGTGCAACAAATAGTTTTATTGAGGAAGTCACTGTGAGATTACCATCTGTTTTTCAACACACACGCAGGCACATCAAAACACGTATCACAAATATGTGTTGTGACTAATGTAAGTGAGTACATTAGCAACGACACCCCAAAAGACAGACACACGAAAATGGTTTAGGAACAACTAGAACAAAAAACATGAAAAACAGCACAAGGTGTTGACCTACACAATATTAGGAAGGTGGTCATAATGTTATGCCTGATTAGGATTATAAATGCGTATGCTGATTCATTTGACTCAACATTCAAAGATGTAGCATGTCAAATTCTCTCATTAAAAGGTCTAAAAATAGCTAAATGAAATTAACTTTGTTATCGCCAATGTTTCTAATAAGGTTGAAGCTCAAAGACATTTAATGTTATTCACTGTAATGGCAACTTTGTGTTTTGGTCCAATGTCAGTGGTTCCCTCTAGTCGTTATAATATTCTTTAAAACAAATGCACACAACATTATTTTTAGCTATTCTCAGTGGAATTGATTTGTCCAGGAATAACCAGATACATGAGGCTTCATTTCTAATATTTCTAATATTGTAGCATCTTCATGTAAATAAACTCTTTCAATGTGAAATAGCCCATTACAACAGCTCCAATTCAAAAGTAACTGGACACCAAAACAAAAGAATATGACCTCACCATTTTGCATGAAGTGTTATATTGACTGATCGTATTTCCTGGTACTGATGTAGCTGCAGCTTCCACTGAGTGTTTTATAATTTTACTGTTTCTGAAGGGAGCACATCTGATAAATACACTGAGCCAACAAATATGTTTACGCACTCTTATCGCATGTGTACAAATGAATTTTAAGATGAAAACTTACCAGAAGTTTGTTGCTTAACAAAGCTTTAATATGACTAAATTTTATCCACATTGTTCATCTAGAAAATAGCAGATAGTAAAAAGAAATGTCTTGAGCTTACAAAGGTCCTAAGGCGAATTTGTCACATTGGGGGAAAAATACATAAAATCTGTTGTTATTAGTTGTTTTATTTCAAAAAATGAATGCGGCTGAATTGGACTGTGTCTCTTAGGGATGGGTATTGGCAAGGACTTCACGATACGATATGTATCGCGATACTTGAGTCACAGTGTGATACATTATTGCGATATTATGATATCACAAAATTCTATGTAGTTCACTCAGAAATTTTAAATGCAGCTTAAAATTCACGCAGTATATAGAGTATGTACATCACATAATAGTAATAATTCATTGGACAAATTGAGTCAAAAACAATATTAATCCAAATGATCCATTTCCAATTTATTGCACTTGCAGAGAAAAGGTAGAGGTGCAGAAGTCATTCAAGATAGGCCCAAAACATAACTTTTTCTTTCAAAATCAATATTGTATCAGAAGAAATCTTGATGTTTTCTCCCACTCGTAGTGTCTCTATAAACCTCTTTGCTCTGTGCGTCCAGGTGGGTCCGAAGCCTGTGTTGACGATACCTGACGACCCCAGAGTCATCGGCTCCTTCGACCTCAACCACTTCTCTGTTCGCATCATGTCTGTGGACTACCAGGCGTCCGGCCCCGGCCACACCCCTCCCTCCACATCTGGCCCCCGGCTCAATTTCAGCGAGGACTCCAAAGTCATCCTGGGAGACTCGGCGGAGGACGCCTTTGCGTACGTCCACCACGTGACCCTGTACGACCTGGAGGCCCGGGGGATGGTGCGTCCGTTCTGCATGGCCTATGTCTGCTCGGATCAGGCCAAGCTGATGGAGAACTTTTCCGAACTGTCGACGCGCTTCTCCCAGGCGTCGGACAGCCTCAAGACGGGAAACAGACAAGCGTTTTCCATGGAGCTGCAGAGGAAATTACAAGAGCTTGAGTAAGATCAATATTTAGTAACCGCATCCGCACCAGGCAGAAAGAATTTGGACAGTTTGCTCTTCAGGCTCTGAGCTTCCATTTGAAATAAAGAGATCTGAGACTAATTTTAAGATTCAGGAGTAAATTGGACGTTTGACTCCTCTGAACTTTCCCCAGGGTCTAGGAAACCTTTGGAGATATTCGGTGCGTTTCCACAGCAGGAGCTTTGATCTAAATTTAGTTTAAAGAAACTAATTTTACTCTGCAAGAACTCTCAGTTTAGAGAGCAGCGTTTATTTAGAATGTAAAGAGACTTCAGGGGTTGAACTTTTACACATTTTGTTTCACTATCGTGGCTCACTGGGACTTTAATAATACACCTGTGCCAAGTAAAAATGGCTAACTGTGGTGTCATTTCTCAGTCTGTATATCCTCACTTCGTCTCCTCACATCTTCCTCCCTCTTATCTGAGACAGAAGGACATGACATTCATGCAGCCGTGTGTCTCTTATGTACATCAGTGATAGCTCCTGCAGCGAGCCTCCTCTCTCATCAGCATGATTAGTCAGATGATCTTTGCCGTGATGATTTAATTAAAAATGAAGGCATATGGCGCTTTGTTTTCCTCATATCTATAAACAGAGCAAAGACCGTAAACTTTGGTCATGTGCCCCTAGTCGAAATTGGCAGATGACAAAGTGACTATGTGGTTGTGTTCATGTTGTCTTATCATATCGTGATGAGTTTAAACGTATGGCGCCGCAGATGTCATCCCTGTCTGGTTGTTTGACTTTGACTTCCTCCGTTTCAGGTACAGACGCTTGACTCTGCTCCAGGACGCAGAACATCAGAGGACTCCAAATGGGCTCCCAGACGTCGAAGAAAAAGACGACGAGCTCGAAGCCGTGGAGCACTCGATCTCTACTCACAGAGACCTCCTCCGCCAGATCACGTCCTACCCAAACAGGAAGCTCAAAGAGCCCGACTTCCTGCCCTACGACCCGGCCGACTCCCTCACTGATCCGATGTCGCTGCAGCCTCCTGAGCCCTGCGCCTCCTTCTCCACCTTCACCTCCTGCAGGTCTGAGCTGAAGTCGCTCCAGGAGCTTTGCAACTCCTACTTCTTGTCCCTGATGAAGGAGCAGCTGGCGGACACAGAGCGGCGTCTGCGCGGCGACAAGAGCGCCCTGCGAACTACGCGTCTCGTATGCTCGCTGTCCCGGAGGCTGAAGCTCACCGGCT
Organism: Mugil cephalus; assembly: GCF_022458985.1. Lineage (NCBI taxonomy): Eukaryota > Metazoa > Chordata > Actinopteri > Mugiliformes > Mugilidae > Mugil > Mugil cephalus. Next base: position 20,444,158 of record NC_061771.1, read on the forward strand.
TCCTGTTTGAGCCGTGGAGCCCAGAGGACGTGGAGGAGGACGAAAGGGAGAGCGATGAGGTGGAGCTGCAGGGAACCGCAGGCGCAAAGAGGGGTGACGACACGTCGCAGTCGCAACCGCTGAGCCTGGAGTCGTTCTACTCCTGCGTGGAAGAGATCCCCATAAAACTGGAGGCGCGAGAAGCCGGGACGGTGACCCCTGACCCCAGCGCTGCAGCAGAGATGACGGGGAGTGTGAGCAGCGGAGACAGCATTGAAGTGCTCGGGACTGAGAAGTCTTATCGGACACAGCATGTTGTTACCGGATCTGACAGCAGAGGTACGTCACACGAACTGACAGCTGCGTAAAAGATCGGCAGTCAGTTACAGATTTAGGACACAAATAGGAGAGAATCATCTCTGAACAAGCAAATCAACCGACTTCAGACATTTAGTGTAACTTTGATACAAATTCTGATTAACCACAGTAATCAATTAATCATTTTAAGTCATAGGTCTTCAGCAGGGCCCCCCTAGGGGAACCGTTGAGGTACTGCAGGGGGATCGCAAAGTGTTAGTTGATTAGACATTTTTTATACACTTTCCCCCAGAAATTTCCGGCACGCTACTGTTGCACATGTTTGAAATAAAAAAATTCTGTTGGACCTGTGTGTTATTTGAATAGCTTAATATTGAATGCAAAATAATAATAACAATGTATATTTATAAATAGCACTAGGCCGAGTTTAATATAGAACTCATATAGTAGGTAGGGGGTCCCTACTTAATCTCTCCATCAGTTTGGGGTCTTTGACCTGAAAAACATTGAAGATCCCTGATTTAAGTAATTTATCCGATACAAATGACAAACATTAAATGGTTCCAGCTTGTTAAATGTAGCCATTTTCAGCTTTTCTTAGATGTATGTCATTATTAAATAAAACAGAAACTGTTTGACGACTTTTCCGTCTACGTGAAGTTGTGATACGAGTTTCTCTACTGGACATTTAGTCTGTTAAATACTGAACTTGACCAGCTGACACTCCTGCTTCCTCCACAGACGCGGCGGTCGGTGTGACAGACGCTGTTGTCAGACGCGCAGGAGCAGACGTGGGCGTCAAGCGCGTGCAAGCGTGCGCCAGACGGGCCAACAGCGAAGACAGCATCGAAGTGCTCAGCACCACAGAGTCCATATTTCCCGATGACCTCACCGCTATCACGGAGGAGGAGGCAGAACCTCTGACTAACGGGGTCGACAACGAGGAGGAGCCACGGACGGGTGGAGAGGAGAGCACAGTGAAGGCAGCTACCGTAGTAAATGAGAATGATGAGCCTGGACAGGAAGATGAAGATGGTGCTGACAGAGAAGAGTGTGCGGTGAAATTGACAGATAATGCTGGTGTCGTGATCAAAGCAGAGCTGGACGCTATGAATCACGTCCATGAAGACGGAGATGCACAGAAGACGTCCAAACTCTGGAAAGGTAATGCATCTACTGTAGTTTTTGTGGATCCCTGTTTACAGTCCGAAGAAATCCTCTGTTATTCTGGGTCATTGAGTGTAGACGTATGGGGAAAATGCCAATTTCACCCATTTAATATTATCTAGTAAATTGTGGCTAAATTGAAGTGGTTTCAAAGCTTTCTGAAGCAATGGTACATTTAGTCACTCAAAACCTGTTTGGAAGAAATGATTGTTGTTGAGCTCAATCTTAAAATGTGAAAAATAAGCAGTATTTTAAAAAGCTGTCTCAGCGGAGCCGCCTCTGTGAGTCGTAATGTTATTTTGTCAGATCACAGGAGGAAATGAAATTATGTTTGGCCTTCAACTTGGTGCACAGTGAAACATTTTGACAGACTTCCTGCCAGCACAAATTATACTGTAGAGAGAAAAAAAAAATTTTATCATGCGGAAAATAATTTCAGAATTGAGTGAACGACAATCACACCGCATGTCCTGTACTGATATAAATATATCTAAATACAACTCATTAGGAGAATAGGCTGAGCAGAAAACCCACAGTCAGCTCTGCAAAACAAACAGATGTTCTCCATTTCATGTTTTTGGTTTTAGTTGTGGGTAGAAGAATTTTTAGCTGTGTAATGGGTTTACAGTGGTGTGAGAGTGTGCCGTAGATGCCTATAGTGCAAAACACACACTACTTATCGTACAGATAGTTGTGCAAATATTTTATTGTAGGAAGGTTTCCAGCAGCTGTTGTAGTATATCGAAAAGCCTTGTTTCCCACCACAAAGTGTCAGTCTAATAAAGTTGTTACAAATTGTTGTTACCTGCAGTGGTAGCAGGGTTTCTCTATATACAATAGTATTTTATTGTAAAACTAAAAGTCATTGTATTTTTGCCTAGAATGAGCTCTTCATAGAGTACAGGCCCTCTTCTTTTGACAATTAGTTGCAATGCACAATCTCAACACTAGATGTCAGTAAATCCTTTTTAAACGAGGTGTGAGCTTCACGCCTTAGAGCAGATCTCAGGAGGAGTAATCAATGAATAAACCTCCTGAGACCCCAGCGTTAGTTTGATATGCATTTTCAATTTCTCCATGTTATTTGGGATTAGTAGAACCTAAGAAGTATAACAATTAAGCATCACCTTTAACAAGAAGTAGTTTTTTGAAAAAAAAAAAAAGTCCTCATGTGGACACAGGGCTTATTTCGTTATATAAAACAATAAGGTCACCTGTGTGTACCAAATTATAAAACTATTTATTTCAAATCCTGAACACTGCTGAGCAAAAACAGGATTTCAAACAATGTCTTTAAACAAGTACTTACTAATTAGTGATGTTGTAGCTTGTTACTATTGACATAATTTGTTAAATTTATGAGTGGAACATGTGATTGTTCCAGTCATAGAATATACAAGTTTTGGTTCTTGTCCACTTTTGTCCCGTGATGTGCTGCACAATGAATCAGGCCGCCGTCATGTTCTTACCTTGTATGTTTTGACCCTTTGCTACCACTAGGTGGCAGACTAAAGTGACCACTTATGAGGACAACCGGTTTAAATGAAGCAGAAGAAGCTGCCACAAATCTGAAACTTAACGTCCTCATATGAGGACACGGGGTCTCAGGATGTTAAAGGTGGACTCCAGTTATCAGTTTTACTGCAAGTAACAAGTAAATCCTGTTTTTTCTACACAGCCGTATTAAAAATCGAGGTGACGCCTCCCTCGCCTGAAGTCCATCAGGAGGTGCGGCCTGGGACTGACCTCCATGTGAACTATGTCCATGCTGTTTCCCTGTCGGATGTGGACCACTGGTCTCCCCCCGGCCCTCCTCTGAGACTGCTGAGCATCGACGAGGCGTCTGACTGCACCAGCTTTACCGGCTACTCAGAGCCGCCCTCTCCCACCCAAAACTTCAAAAGCAGCCCCTGCCTGAAGAAGAAGACGACGACGACGACGAGACGAAAGGCTGGACTGAGAGCCCTGAGGTTCATCAAGCAGCACTCGTTCTCCCAGCATGCCGTGTTTTGTCTCCTGAGCGGCCGACCGCTGGTCGTCATCGGCGGAGACGAGACTCTGTTGAGGAAACTGGTGGACGCCCTGAGCCTCTTCCTACCTGCTCCAGGTCCTGGTGGAGGAGCTGTGATGCCGTGTTTGACCAGGCCCCTTCTGTTCACCGACCTGCTCACCTGGAGACTGATAGGAATACACAGGTGAGATGATTACCGATCGTCGTCCTTTCTCAGTGTTTTTTTTTTTCCTCAGCTTGAGCTGTAAGCCCTTTGTGAACTCTTCCTGTACATTGGCTCCGTTTGCATGGAGCTGATACTATTTATTTATATGTTGGCGTAATTCTTGATCATTCATTCACAGATTTACAGTATTTAGTCAGTGTCATATCTTGCAAAGTAATTTTAAAGGAACATGGAGTTTACACACCACCTTAACAGCCTTGTAGCCGTAAGATTTTTTATTTTATATTTTTAAGTCCACATTCGGTCTACAGTTGTGAATTTCTCTGGGACTCTGTAATGCTCTTCTAGCTGTTCAGGCTCATCTGCTAAAGATGATTTCAGAGGAAAACTAACTGCACTTTTGCTTGGTTGATGCACTGTATTTTTCACAGCCTTCAGAGTACAGTTTCATCCACAAGGCTGTGCTCTCTGTTGTAAATGTAGAATTAGCCTAATTTACCAAGCAAATTAACGAATGCAGCTTTAAATTTTACTTTTTTCCCCCCTCCCATTTTGACTCTAAATTTCAAATCAAGTTGAGTCTCATCCGTGTCCTGTTGTACTTTCCTTCTCCGCCAGGTCGTCCTCCATTTCTTCGGCCGCCGTCCTCCACTCTCTGACTCGCTACAGCCGCTACCTGTCTCTCCTGGACCTGGACCAGAGGACGCTGCGGAGCCCGTCGTACTCGGGTTCTCTCATCGGCAGAATGACCGACGCTCACTCGGGGTTCCGGCGGGGCGTCACCTACCTGCTGCACCTGGAGAGCTGCCTGACGGCCCTGACCAGCCAGGTGCTGCTGTACATGTTCACAGCCGCGTTCCGACGCCCGCGCGCCGCCGGGGCGAAGGGCGGCACGGAGGAGGACCCGCAGTGCACGGGGGGACCGTGCAGCAGCGAAAGCGATTTGAGAGTGATGCACTTCCTGTCGGACCTCATCACGCAGCGCCACGCGGGTCGTGGACCCCCGGTTTTAGGATTCTCTTACAGCTTAGTGCATCTCCACAGAAACACATATGCAGCATAAGAGTTTAAAAAAAAAAAAAAAAAAAAACACTGGTTGAACAAAAATTCAAATATTATGAAACACACTGATTAGTTTCATCTCACCTGCTGCTGTGAACAAATGTTAAGTAGCGATGACGTGGGTCGCATATTTCAAAATACTGTACGTTAAGTGCCTTACAAGCACTGAACACTTTTACATGCTGGCTCTCTCATGTAGCTGTAATATGTTTTAAAATGTTGGTTTGTCACTGATCAAATGTGAATTCAAGATAATTACGACACACGTGAACTGAGTTTTAAGCAGCGACCTCTATAGCGAGTACTGTCGAGTTTTATTCCTCTACACCAAGAGGGACTTTAAGTTCTTCACCTTTTAAAAAGCTGTTGCTCTGTGGTTTTTAGTTTTTAATCGCAGGTCAACTGCAATTTATATTGGGACGCTATTAGTGGAAATAGTGCAGGTCAAACAGCAGACAATGTTTTTTTGTTTTGTTTTTAAAATATATATTTTTCATTTTAATGTAACTAGTAGCACCGATAACACTGAGATTATGGTAAAGGCACTTGTAGAGTTTGATGAGCGCATTGCAAACACTCACACGCACAAAAAAAAAAACCTTGATATCCTGACCAACTACACCTTAAATTTGCTTCAGCTGCTGTGATACTTCGTCACACTATAAATACTGACAGATAATATTTTTTAATAAAGTTTGATCAGCAGCCTAAATCAAACCACGTGATTTGTTGTCACACATTCAATAACTCAGCTTTCAAGGCACCGGCTGCAATCACACAAATGATGAGACAACAACATCTCGTTTCTGTGTCATGCTGTATTTTTCTTATTTTATTTATGCTAATATGAGTCTATTTTACCGTTCGGACGATTACTCTGAAAATAAAGTCATATTTTACAGTTTTGTTCTGCAACCTGAGTAGTAATTTATTTATTTACTAGAACAACATAATTACTGCTTTTTGAACATGTGTTATATTAAAAGAAAAGAAAAAGAGAACAGAGGTAGCTACCGAACACAATCAGTAAAAACAACATTCAGTGAAGAAGCCTTTGCATCGTACTGAAAGCTGCTGATCTGTGAAGGTAGAGTAAAACATCTTTGTGCAGTTGGAAACCGCCCACAGTCCTCGACCCTGGATGTGCAGGCCTCACTCTGTAATCACCAGACAGAAAATGTACAGTAAATACGCTGGAATCACTACAACGCCCTGGTTACACATGAGGTAAAGAAAACTTACATCTTATGTGCAAATGGTGCGAATACTGTGATGGGAGATCAGCCTTAACAGAGAAAAATGCTGTTAGGACAAATCAATTCAAGATCACTTTACTGACCCTCACAAAGAAACAGTTTGGTCCAAGAGTCCCAAGATAACAAAGAACTATAGTGACCAGATATAGACATAGAATAAGACTCAAACTAAAATCATCTTGAAAATAAAATAAAAATGAGATAGTAAGAATTACAGGAAATAATATACAGTCCAATCTACAGTGTACTATTTTCTGTAATTTTTTTCATTGTCTCTGTGGAGCTACATTAAGCCAAAGGGTTTGCTTTCCAAAACAAAAACATGAAGGCTCCGTTGTCCCAAGACGTTGTACTTACAGTGGACTCTTGGCTGGAGTCAAGCTTGATAACCAGGTGACCTCCTGCAGGAAGGACAAACACCAACAATTAAATTCAGTCCAGACCAGCACCACATCAGGAGAGGACTTAAAATAATTCTTTGGTGAAAAATAACTTCAAAAATAAACAGAGAAAGAATCAAGTGAAGTCCGACTCACTGCTCACAGTCCTCTGAAGGAGCGGGTAAGATGTAGGGAAACACATTCTCTCCACCTGACGGACAAAGAGGCGCTTTGTTAACGATGCTGCGGTGTAAACAGCAGCACACGGTAATGAATGGATCAGCTGCAGCAATGAAAAGATGTGTGTGTTTTTAAACAACCTGCTGAGCTCATGATCTACAAAGTCACCGAGTTAAGATTTGAACTTAGTCCAGTGTCAATCAGTCTCCAAACACAGACGTCCTGTGCAAATTCAAATTCACATCTTGTTTTTTTTTTTTTTTTGGTTACTTCTGGGATTTCTACAAATAGAGTCAATTTTTACTTTTTTACATTTTGACATGTTACGCATCATTTACTGACTCATTCATGTTTACATCAGTAAAGTTAGAGCTGATTCACATACTGACCAGTATCAGTTTGTGAATTATCCTCCAGGATGAACAGTCTTATAACATGTATTTTTTAGTAGTAACCCAAGGCTGTTAAATGCGAGAAGTGGTGTAAAAAACATTTCAAGACAATATCAATAGATTCAATAAAACAGAGTTGGTTTATCTCACATGAATGCAATTTCTCAATCACACAATAACCTCAAGTGATCTGGTGTGTGCACTGTTTTACTGTGACAGTGTCGATGATGACTGAGCAGTTCCACGGTAACATACCTGCGTTTTCCACCTCACGTTTGATCTCCTCAGCGAAGGAGTCGTGACGTTCTTTGCTGCTGGACAAACCGTCACACAGCCATTTGAAGGCCCACACATTCTCCTGCAGGACAGAAACGTCACCGAGTTTAAAAACGACAAACGACAACGTTCGTAACGAGTGCACGTTTAGAAGTGTGGTGTGTCGAGACAAACAGACAAAAGAAGAAAACAACACAAACGATGACTGACAGTTTGGTTCATTTTGAATATACTACAAGCTATGAACTTTAATGTTCTGCGTTTTAACATTGATGACCCAGCCAGTGATTTATCCTGTGACAAACTGGCTAAGAAGATCCAGTGAAACCATTTGATGGCTCAGTCTGTATTTAAAGGTAAAGGCAGCAGGAGGGATGTGTTTTTACTCTGAACACACGCATACAGCGCGTGACAAACAAGCGATACACATATCTAAGACATATCTAAGATTTGTCCCATTTACTGGATGTTTACGGTGTCTACGCAATGATTGGTTCAGGTATTTGTCAAACTTTCCCAGAGACAGGCAAATATTATGAAGGCTTATTAGAGAAACCACATCCGAGGAAGAAAGGAGCGTGTTACCTTAAACGTGTTAAGCACAGGTAGCACTGGACTCAGAGGACCACTCAGGATTCTCAGACGTAAAGCTCCTGTTACCAGCAGCAACAAGGCCTGGTCCGGGTACGCCTGGAAACACGACAACACACGCGTATGTCGACAGCTGATTAAAGCGGCCGTGAGTTCAAACTGTGGCCGTGTGAACATAAACCAACCTCCTGAAATGAGCGCGGGATCAGGAGGTTGGCGCTGTGCTCTCCGAGAAGTACAGCATTCACCACGTCCAACGCCTCCTTCGGTGTCCGGTCAGCGAGGTCGGAAAACAGAGGATGATAACGACGTAAATAAATAAAGAGGTGATGATAATAATAATAATAATAATAGCAAAAGAGCTGCTGATACATAATAAACACGTACCTGTAGAAAATGAGGGCTGGGCGCGGGGAGCGAACAGGGTACGTTGACGATGGCGAGTAAACAGGCCCAACAGTGAGACTGAATCAGAGAGGTCACAGACATACGGTCACATCAACAACAAACTAAAATCACAGAGCAACACGCAAACAAATACAGACTGAGTTAAATGTAAGTGGCTGCATCCGTTCTGAAGGAAGCTTGGCTCATTCATTGACAAGGCCGTGTAGAGGTACAGTCACTAATATTTCTGTCTCAGCGTTTTTCTCAGGGCTCAAATATTTTTCTAAGTCTTTCCATCTTGATCGACAAAGTGTCTATTATGAAAGTTGTTCTTTATGGACTTTTTTTTAAGTGGCATTTAAAAAAAACAGCGGATGCTTGATGGGCTAAATATATAGAGGATAAAACTCACTGAAATACTGGACTATAGACAGTCACCGTTTAAAGACTATTAATACGGTCTTAACGGTGCAATGTGAAGGATTTAACTACTTCTCAGCTGACAGTGATCTCACCTGATGCGGGCCACTAGTTGCACTCTAACATTTTTGCAAACACTACAATCAATCTGCATGAGAGGAGATAAAATCCTCCTACCAGCAGTTTGTACCCACCATTTAAAAAAAAAAAAAAAAAAAAGAAAAAAAAGCAGTAGATAGGATTAGCTAGGACATTACAAGGAGCATGAATGTGAATGCCACTGATTGGTTGGTCTCTAGAGTTTATTTATTCTAGATGGTCATGTTACCATGGAGATATGTAAATGTTCAGATTAGATGAAGAACCCTTCACTGACTTGTTTGTTTTGTTACATCCATTTCTCATCTTGCTTCGCTAAACAGATCTAACGTCACTGAATGATTCATACATCAGCTGAAAAGCTGCATGATGCCAAAACTGATTTATGGGCACAAACGCAGACTGTGTTGAAGACCACAAGACTGCAAAAGCCTTTTCAAATCATTTCTGTAAGAAGCCTCTCACGTTACAAGGCGATATAAAGCAGATTTTCTCTCCCATCTACATAAAATAAGGTTTGCACAAGTAGCGTTGTGGACTTACATCAGCGTATACGGCGGGGCAGTTTCTCTGAACCTTGAGAGCAAACCTCACCAGCTCAGTGCTCTTGAGTGGAACGGCATCTACACACGGCAGGAAGTTTGAAATTGATGTTGAAAACGTTTTTTTTTTTTTTTTTTGGCGACTCACGCAGTAAAAACGCATCTTTTAGCATCTCTGTCCGACCTTTAACAGGCTCCCACGCCACGTTAGAGAGGCAGAGCTGTGCCGGCTGAGTGACGACCAGCCTCGGTGCTGTCGCCGTCGTGAAGATCCTGAGATAAAAGACAAAGTGGCGCGGAGACAGGTGGGAGGCGGGAGCTCTCACTGACGGAAAGAGACACGTCAGAGCGGACGTGAAGTCGCCCTCCAAGCACATGAAGTAAGGGATGAGGTCTTGCACCTGCTGGAGGCTACAAGAAAAAAACAAATTAAAACGACGACACAGCTCACATCCGAACACAGAAATGGAACAGGGCACTTTTCTACCAGCTCGTACTCAAAGAGCTTTACAGTCACAATGTCAGTTTCACCCACTCTTTCACACAAGCACATGCGCATTCACACACTAGTGTCGAGCACAGCATGTGGTCCATGTAATCAAATTAAACGCATGTGGAGACTGAGCCTGTCTCTGAGGACAACTGTCCTTCATCTAACAACAGTATTAGAGAACACAAAAGTCTATCACATGTTCCCAGACCCCGAGGCAAAATTCAACAAAGCTGAATCAATAATCAAATTAGATTTTTTCCTACTTGTTTCAGATGTAATTTGCAAGAATTTGCAAGAAAAGGAAGAATTTATTTCTATTCTTTTGCCTTTCAAACAATGACCAGATTTCGGACAACACACAGAACAGTGTCACTGGGAAAAGACAAAAAAAATAAACTTCAAACACCGAGCTACGTAAATGCTAAATAAAATAAAATAAAGAAATAAAGCTAATAAAGCTAAATTAAGCACATTTGTACAGGAGAAAAACTCGTCGACTCACAGTTTGGAGGCATCAGTCTGAACGACTCGTAGATATCGACACAACTCTCTGTACCTGCAGGTAAAAAATAAATAAATAAATAAAACACACGGACATTTCATCATCTCTGCCGCTGTGTGCATGTGTGTCTCCAGCAGGAAAGGTGACAGGCTGCACATGTGTGAACCTGCGCTGCCGCTGCAGTAGATCCATCCTGTGGAGGATCACGGTGAAGGATTCAGTCAGGACGTCCTTCTTCTTCCTCTCCTTACGGACGCCCGACACGTTCTGGCCCTTCAGCACAGACACCAGCAGGACGTCGTTCCAGGGACGAACAAACAGGCTGGGGGACATGAAGACAGAGTTATTTTCATGGAGCATTAAAAAAAAAAAAAAAAAAAAAAAAGGTTTTATGTGCAAACTCACAAGGAAAGACCTCAAACTCACCTGTTTCTCATGTTCTTCAGGTCACTGGGAAAATGTAATTTCTTGTAAAAATTCTGAAGTTTGTTGATGAACTCTGGAGTAAAATCCATCGTGAGCATCAGTCTCTGCACTGATGCTATTACTCTGGAAAAACCCGCAACACACACACACACACACGTAAAAGAAAACCGTAAATATTCTAATTAATTAGACACTGCACCAGGTGAGACTCGGTGTGCGTTTACCTCTGCAGTAACAATATTTTAGCCTGAGCAGGATCAGCGATGGGAGACTGTAAGATGAAATTGCTGTAGAAAACGAAATGAAGCAGAAAATTAACAGAACGTTGAAAACTCCAGAAAACAATCTAGCAGTGGAAGCGCTGCTCTGCGTACCCCGACACTTGGAAATGTCTGATGAAGTCCTCTGCTGCTCCCAGATTCAAGACGGCTGCAGCTCTGCTGTCCTGTTTGTCCGCTTTGTTCAGAAAGGATGAAACGAACTCGTACACTGGTGTGTAACTGGAAAGAGGAAAAAACCGCAATGCCCGAATCGATTTAATTTCCATTACTCAAATCAACATACATAAAAATCATTGGTTATTCGCTGACAGCTGAGACAACCGAAGCTGATGGGTTTGGAGATCGATGCTACTCCAGCCAATCAAATCCCTCTACAGCAGCTTCACATTAAAAGCACTTAACTGGAGAGTAGAAAGAGGGCTTTTATAATGAGGTGTTCACAGTAAACGTAAAGTGCTTCGTCAGTGAGCTTCGCTGAATTACAGCAACCAAAATGAGCTGTTGAATAGCTGCAGGCAACAAGCTGCACACATCCAGCTTCTCAGAGAGGCATCTAAACCCTGTAGTTGATGTGGTCGTTCCTGTTCCTCAGTGAAGGAGCCTCGTCCACTAGCTCTGAGGGTATCCATCAAGAGTGCAGAGGCAGCACTGTCAAATATTCTTACACAGTTTTAGCTGGAAGCTGGAGCTCGTGTGTTCGTGTGTAGCTGTAGCGTGACGCATAGTGAAGACAGCAAGAGAGACATGTCCAGCACGGAAAAAAAAAACTGTCTGTCTAAAGGAAGTTGGATTTGGTCAACCAGCCTGTTGAGACATACGCGGTGACACTGAAGCTTCAGTAGTTGGATCACAATCACCTTGTTATCATATAACCACAGACTGCGTGAAGTCGAGTTGCGGGTTTTCGGAGAAAAAAAAGACGGCGAAACGCCCGACCACAACCCTCGACGACATCGGCTGCCTGCTTCACGAACATTAAACTGTCTCGCAATTTCTGGTTGGGCACTTTTTGAGGATGAGATCTTTTTGTGACTGTCTATTTCAAAAGAAATTTAAAGGACTCACTCATAAATAAGGCCTTGCACGTTCTCCTGGGTCACACCATACTCCTGTAGCGTCCTGCCTTTCGTAAAGGATATAAACTTCACAGAGAGCTCTTGTCTGAAGCTCTGCAGCATGGCCTCTGGACGAGGAGGAAGAGCACGCACAAAAAAAAAATAAAAAAAATAGACAGACACGTAACTACGGGCATGTAACAGGCGGTTCATTCTGAATTTTCTGGGCGTGAATGTGATCTCCGTACCTGCTTGTCGAAGGTGTGAATCTATCTCCAAAAGCGTGAGGTTAAACGCAGCCAGTCCTCCCAGCAGCAAGTTGTTTCTGATGTTGCTCCAGAAGCCACTCCTCTTGTGGCTGTTGCAGTGACACACTCCGCTGCAGGTCCAAACTACACACTGAAAATCACCATCAGTCACAAAAGTCAGTCATCTAAATTATCATCAGCTCATTTTCTATTGAATCTTCAGCACCGACAGGATGTAAGCTCCTTTTACTCTGATCAGTGAGGCCTGAAGTGTGTGACGGGGCTGTGCATACACAATTTAGACTAAATCAACACGTACCGATGATGCCAGCTTGTCGCAGATGTAGCAAAAGCACTGATCACAGATGAGCTGGTTACTGGCCACCGGAGAAGCAGTCTCGCGATCTGTAGCCCTGAGCAGGACAGAGGAGAAGCTGTGTGCTCGTCTGAAGCTGCTGGACGGCGTTAAAGAGCACCCACTGGTGTGTACTCACATAAATGGATGTATGGGACAGTCGTAGCGCGCGTGAGGCAGCACCTCAGCGCTGCGGGAGTAGGTAACGACCAGGTCTTCATCCAGGCAACTTTGAGACAACGCACAGTCTGAAACACAAAAGGAAGAGCAGCGGGTGATGTTTTAGGACGCCAGCTACCCTCACACAGAGCTGAAGTAGAAAATATTATAAATACCAGCTTTCTTCACTTCCTCCTCCTCCTCCAGGATGAGGCAGGACAGGTCGTCGTCACAGTCGTCGTCATCATCGCTGAGGATGATTACTTCTCCGCTGTCCGCCATGTCTCCCTTAAGAAAAGGTTGGCACAAAACAAACAAACAAACAAAAAAACACACAGAGACAAAACGAGACTACAATCACCTCACAGAAGCAGACATGAAACAGGATTTTCTTCCTCTCCAACGCATTATACGTCAGTGCGAATGAATCTTAAAGGGTATTTGGAAGAAATACAACAGTGACTTGGTCTCCCCTAGTAACTACCAGCCCCCAAAAAGCGACATCACATTTCTTGTGTAAAAGAAACCAGCTAACCTTTATTCATAGCACAAAGTATACGATGTAGATAAGTAGATATAGTAACGTGAATCGGTTAAAATACATTTAAATAAATACGTATTAAATTGTGTCCAAGCCCTACCTTCCAGCTGACGATCGGAGATTCTCGCGCCTGCGGTATTGAAATTTCTCCGTCACCGGAAGTGATGGAAATTCTTCTTCTTCTACTACTACTTTTCCTAGTTCTTCAACGAGTTCTACCTTTTTTTCTCTTTTTTTTCTTCTTCGTTGCTTTTTTACGGCGCGTTACTGCCACCTGCTGAGTTGGAGGCCAAATCACTGTTTCGAAACTAAACCTAAATTTGACTATATATATATATATATAAATAAATAAATGAATAAAGAGATACTTTTCATACTTTTTAATCTTCAGGTTTTGGATCAGTCATAATGCCCACATGAAGTCATTGGTATTAAAGTTGTCAAGATGTAAGTCTTTTTATAATTTGTCTATGGAAAAGATTGAACTGATTGACACATGAGCGGTTTGAATTGCTTCAAATGTGGTGGCTACTTGATGACATAATGCAATGGTAGGAACGGAGGTTTTAAATATAGGCTATCTGATGATGGCCTTAAACATCCTCTCTCATTCAGAGGACAAAGGGCTCCCAGTGACCATGAGGAAGGAGTGAAGCCTGGATCTCTGCAGCCTCACTTCTGAGATGGAAGCTCAAGGCACGTCTCAACACCACTGACCAGAGGCCTTGGACACAGGCCGAACTAACACCATGTGCATAATTCACAGTTGTGTAGTTCAAAGCAGGCATTTTAGAAAGCTGGAAAGAAGTTGGCATTCCACTAATTCTGAAGAAGCCCACATAGCCTGGAAAGATAGTTCAACAACTATATCCTTCCAGTTGTCAAAGATGTAAGTACAGTGGCATTAGAAACCTCTGTAGGACCTGGTCAATATTTGGATTATTTCTTTCTAATTGATCTTCCTGAGCTCACTTCAGTCATTACAGCATCTAAACCATCAATTTGTCTTCTAGACCCATCCTGACTAAATTGCTCAAGGAGACAAGAAACAAGAGACAAGAAACAAGCACAGAACAGTAATCTGAGGATTTAGTTGGCAGTACAGTCAGTGACCACAAGAGGGCAACAAAACACAAAGTTTTTACCTTCACACACATGAACCTAATTGGAGACAACAACATCCTGTCATTTATTGTTATTGCTTTTAATGAGGTTTAGCTCTGTCGTGATCACACATGTCCACTATAAATACGAGTTTATCTGTGTCTCATACAAACTCATCATAAAATCATTAAAATCATATCAGACTTTCACTTCTGGAAAGCAATCAAATTTAAACACAGTATTTTTGTGTTTCATTTTCTTCAGGTGCAGTTGTGTTGCTTTCATGATGTGAGGTGTGATGATGATCTGTGGTGGGAGTGGGTTGTGTTGAGAGATTTTGGCAGCAGTAGCACTACTATATTAACGACCTGAGCATGTTTGATGTGCTGTGTGAAGCAGGAGAGCACAGATTCAGAGTGAGTTTGCGCCTAAGAAAGATCATATCACATGTTAAAGGCCTGATGTTACGGAGCCTCTTATCAGTCAAGAAGACAAAGTTATGACCCGACTTGAGGCATGTGGCATAAAGTTACGGAAATATACAGCTTAGGTGGATAGCGTCGGCATGTTTGGGAATTCCAGTTTTCACCAAAGTTAGTACGTCATTAGTATGTTGGAATACAGCAACTATTTATAGGCAGTTCAGCAGAGTTTTTTTCTTGTTCACATGGGTCAATGGTCTAACTGGGAACTTTTGAGGAAATGTTCCCTACTAGAAGGATGCTGACTCACACACTTGTCGTGCGAAGGATCATTTCAGGAACCTTCAAAAGTTCAAGACTTAGACAGACTTTAATGTTTCACGAGAGAAATTACTTTGTCACCATGGCTTCATTATACATAAAAGACACAACACTCATAACAACATCAACAACAAAAAAAAAACAACAAAAAAGGGACAGATTAGATTAAAAGAAAATAAAAATAGCGTAATCAAGACAAATATACAGAATTAGCATTGCGAACAAATGTACAAAAGTAGTCGGCAAAACAGTGTCTGAGGTGATGTGGTTGTTTGGCCAGTTGCATAACAACAGCAGCACGGCCAACGGAGTGTGTCAACTCATAGAGTCTGAAGCTGGGCACAGACGTACTGTGGTCCTATGAAGCAGGTCTCACCAGAGCACTTCTCATGACACACTCTCTCTGGGTCCCGTCGCCAAAGACCTCACGACCCCCTTGAGGACAGACGTCACTGTTGACCCGAACTTCCTTCTGCGCTCCTCCACCTCTGACTCCAGCCTGGCATCCCCAGCGCTTCTCCTGAAGTTCAGCAGGAATCTCACGTCTCACTCCAGGCAGCTCAGGGGACACGTACAGCCAATTTTCATGTGCAGAGTAGAAACAGCAATTTAGACCATACAATGAAAGTCTCCCTTACCAACAACCCTAAAACAATAAAATAAATATATAATATTAAACCTATAATATATACAAACAACTTAAATACATAATATATATTGCCTGAGTGCTTGATTTCCCCAGTAAAACGTTCTGCTACAGATACAGTCAGACTACAGTTATCACGGTAGCCAGTCGCACTGCTATTGACATTACAGACATAGCTGTTTAAATAGGTTTATATATGAATAAACATGTCAAAACCATAATTATCCCTGTTTTATCATTTTTTTTTTCAAATTTTCGAGCTGGAAATTTCCACATCACCAGTATCACAGTACTACTACTACTGCGCCGTTATTTATCATTTATATACAATATTTACTCATCATCATAGTAAAACAGTCAATCTACTGCATTAATTCCTCTCTTAACCAGTAGAAAATGTCAACATGTGATTATGCATGTAAAAAAAATACTGTGATACTGTCACAGGATAGATTAATAATTAATTAATAGGTTTTTGGTCATACTGCCCTTTTTTCTTTCTTCCTATCCTGAGCAGGGCAGCGGCCAAACCACACTGTGAAGCATTTTCCACATGAGAGAGAGTTCCCCCATTGACTGTGTTAACTGTGTTTTGTGCAGTCTCAGTCCTCAGCTGTCTCAGGAGGTCCTGCTGGATGAGGTGGACCTGCTGTGGGAAACCCAGATGTACCTGTGTGGAGAAGAGGGAGATCCTCCAACCTCTGCCAAAACTACTACTGGAGAACTGACAACACAACAAAACCACGAGTAGAGGGAGAGGGGTTGAGCTCGACATTGAGAGCAGTACTACCATTTGTCTTGGTTCAGGAGTCTAATGTTTGTGTTGCTGTGTTTTATCTTTACAAAAAAAAAAAAAAAAAGTAAGACCCAATGAGTCAGTGGGTGCGAAACATGGCATGAACTGAAAACAGGAAACAACAACGTCTCTGTAGCCTATTAAAAGGTCATGTATATAACATCTCTGAACCCGTCATTACTGTGGTTTACCGGTGGTATAGGAGAAACATTCAAGTTTATTGATTTCCTGTCTGTTGTGTTTCCTCATTGGTTACTCATTAGTTTCTCCTAGCGTCTTGTTGTCTCTTAGCCCCTGTGTGTATATATAGCCCTGCCTTTCTCTGTTCCCTGTCGTGTCGTTGTGGTACTTTCCTTGTGATTTCTCCTGGCCTTGTTCCTGTTCTGTGTGTTTTCTGAACCTTATATGTAGGAGCGAGTAGCCTACAGCATTATCTGTATCTGTATCTGTTAACCATACGAATTATCTGTGTCCATATCTGTACTCGGATTGGGTGGAATTTAACCCAAAAGTGGGTCGGGTTTTGTTGAGTTTCAACTCAGCGTAACTTTCTTTTTTTAACATTTCATTTTTTTTTCAGTGTGATTTTTTTTTTGGTTCCTTTTATTTTATTTTTATCCACACCAGGTGTGTGTGTGTGTGTGTGTGTGTGTGTGTGTGTGGGAGAGAGAGAGAGTTCCCCGAATTTCCTGTCTACTCATCGTTTCTCCTACATTTGAGTCCTCTCCTTAAAACATACACAAATCCTGACAGTTTTTACTAATGCCATATGACACAAGCAGAAAATTTGTACCTTTCTTCTTTCCAACACACTTCAACAATTCTGTAATCTATACCCTTGTTCAACCCCACACATATTAATAAACTGCTTAAACGATACACCTCCCAGTCACAATGTCTTGAATTTAACTTGTGTAATTGAAACTGGCATGGAAATGAGACTTGAATGATCATTTATGAGAAGGACAAAGGAGAATTGGGAATTGCTGCCGCTTTCACAACATGAACAAGAGGCAACAAAGTATTTTCTATTGTTTATTTTTGTTTTGTATTAATTACTGAAGTGTATACTAGTGTGGTAATATGTTCACATTAATGTCTGATGTATCCACGACTGATTTGTCCTTGGGGTTAGCTGATCAGATTATTATTTTATTAAGAAAATGAAAAACATGTCACAAATAACAAGTGTCAAGGTTATTGGTTCAGGCTTATTGGGTCAAGTTTCACTTAGGTAAACTGTAAAACAAGACAAAAACATACAAATATCCCACATTTATGTTCTTCACTAGCTTTATTTTTATGTATAAATATGCTGATGCGGCATCTCCATGGCAACGATTCGGCCTGTGAGCTAATTAGCGTGGCTAACATTAGCTGCTCTTGGAAAATGACAAAAAAGCAAAAGAAGCAAACAAAATGCCAGATAAAGGAGTGCAACTGGTTCACAGGACATAAAAGCAAACATTTCATCTCTGCTTAGTAGTTTTTATCTGCTACAGCTTTAGTGAAAATCAGCATATCTCTATAATTAATCTGGATCATTTTAGATGTGGAGCAGAGTTTTATCTTTGTGCTCTCAAAGTAAAATAAAATAAAAAATCTGTTGCTTTGTGGTATCTCTAACTCGCAGTGAGAATTTTTTTGCGCAAAGAAAAGAAAGAGAGTGTCACACGTAGTCATAAAAATAAACAAACCTGTACAAAAAAAACTTTATGGCTTCAATTCCCAAAACATGCGGTGGACGTCCATCAGTGTCTAGATTCCTGCCTGATCATCCTCTGTGAGAACTAAACTAAAGTACCTAAAGCAGGACTCAGACTGCAAGAATTTTTAGACTTTAATGATCCACAAGGATCGATCAATTGATCTAGTCGTCTCTTTAAGTTGTCCTTTGCTGTGTTGTACAATTTCTAGGTATCCCCTGCTTCATTGAGCCTAAAAGTAAAGAACAGAATATTTAAGTCAGGTTAAACATAGAGTGAGGCATTTTAAAGAATACAAGAAACATTTTTCTACAGTCAGAACACAAAGAAACCTTTTCAATAGCTAATCTATAACCCAGGTTGTTTTGAAAAAGCATGAAATACTCACTCAGAGGTTGATTTGGATCTAAAGTTGGCAACAGCATACGGGACCATCTCTTCATCTTGGGACTGAGGTGGGTTTGCGAAGGAGTAGATAGGATCTGTGTTGTGCTTAGTGAAGTGGATTCTGCTGTAGTAAAGTTCCTGCTCTGCTGGTTGAGCTGAGGAGTCATCGTCACTGGGACCACAGTTGAACTGATGAAACACGAGAGAAATTGCATTAACCGTTTAGCTAACCTTTTGAAGTAATGTTGGGTGATACACTGAAGTGGAGTTTTTGTTTTTAAACTAAATAAAAAAGAGCCTCTGTTTCCACGCTCTGTTGTCACCCACACAACAGTCAGTTGTCTTTAGTGATGTTTCCTTTTAACCGGTACACAACAAGCTGCTCAAGATGATATGATACCAAATAGAGGCAGGTATGTTACTCGACTGATTTTGCATTTCTAATGCTAATTATGTAAATCTTTTGATTACATTGTTTATTTTTGTTTAATTTGATCTCATTTGTTTTATATTTCTTGTGTTTTTTGTGTGGTTTACTTTTATGTGCAACAAAGTTACAATGACAAAGTAATTTCTTTCGTGGATCATTAAAGCCTGTCTTAGTCCAAGTAATGTTTAATGTGGAACACACCACTGAGCTGAAGTTTATTCACTAGCAAGGACCACACTTCCAACCAGAAGGACGATTTAATGAATTATTGATATGGATGAGTACGGACGAGACGATGATGGGATGATTGCGGTGCAGTGTGGGGAAGCTTCGAAGGAGGATCCCCCGTGGCTCCCGGGCATGATGGACCCCCAAAAAGTGTCATTGTTTGATGCGGGATAAAGCTGATTTGAGTTCGGAGCGGATGTAACGAAGGTGAGCTTGCAAAGACTAGTATCCTAGGGACTGGATGAGGTGGTCTGGGATGCCACTTGGAGAAGCTGGGGTGACTGCTCCTATCCTGAAGGAGTGGCCGGAGGCCGGAGTAATGAGTAGGAGAGATACCTGAGGAAGAAAGGACTTGACGGAGGTGCCAATGGAACCAGAAACAGGTGGCGATCAGACCGGACTCAGAGACGAATAGAGCATGCTGGTGGTAAAGGGCTTAAGGACAGCCAGTAATGAAGTTGACTACCGACGATTAGGAAGGGGTTAAGATCGGATGGAATGTTAAAACAGAAGACTGGTGTTGGGAGTCCAGACTGGCTGGTTTTGGAGCGTTTCATATGGTTTCGCTCAAGAAGTAGGTCAGAACTGTGAGGCAGCAGTGCCGGAGGGAATCGAAATGGAGGGTCAAGGCGGTGCATTCCGAGCATCTGAGAAAACCAAAAAAAGCTAATATGAACATGACTTCTAGAGTTTGAGCAACGTGAGGGGGTGCTGTAGCCGGAGCAGACGGTGTTAATGCACTGAGACAGCGAATCTAAGGTTAGAGGAAGGCGTTGGGGGTGAGAGGCTGGTTCATGTCGCAAAAGGCTTCTGAGGATAGGCTGTCGATAATGGCGTACTGAGACTCTGTGATAAGGGGTAGGAGAGTGGGGTTTACATGTTCGAAATCAAGGCTGAATATGGAGGAACCGGTGTCAGTCTGCGTATGACGCCAAGCTTCTAAACTTCTGAAACGAAAAACTAGAGAGAGCAACAGCATTGAAGTGGCCAGGTGACGGGGGCGGCAAATAATGTACTGGTGTTTTATGGAAAGCCAGGTGAGCTGTCGTAGGGATGGTTATGACGGATGGGAAGTTGGAGCAGCCTTTGTTGATAATATCGACGATCGCCCTGTTATCCGAGTGGATAAGGACGGATTGGCGGGACCATTCGTGACCTCACAGGGTAGTGGCGACTACGATGGGGTAGATTTCAAACAGGCAGATGAAATGATACTCGTTTATGAGTTCTGGGGGCCATTTGCTTATGAACCATTTCCCATTGTAGAAACCCCCAAAACCGACTGAGGGGGCAGCATCTGTGAATAAGCTGATATCGTGAGGGTGGGTCGATGCGTCTTTGTAAAAAAAAAAAAGAGATCCTGTTCCAGTTGACAAGAAGGTGAAGCCAGAAATGCCAGAATAAAATGATGCGAAGTGCGAGGTTGAGGTGGCCTAAGAGAGAAAACAGCTGGTGTTTGGTGCAGTTAGGGGTGATGAGGAAGTTAGATATCAAGAGGCTGATGTGGTGAAGCTTCTCCATTGGCAGGGAAGCTTGGAACCGGACAGTATAGGTGGGGTTATACCGAGGAACGCGAGGGATGTGGGTGGGCCCTGAGTTTTCTCTGCGGAAAGTGGATCCCCTAGGTTGGAAAAGACTGATGTCAGAACTGTGAGACTGGAAGCTGGTGGTGATGAAGGGGGGTAAGCAAAGTGTTTCTGACAAGGTGTCGAAGAGTTTCGTACTACTTTTGCAGCCGAAGGTGAGCCTAACAGCGAAATAGTAAGTGCTACGCCACTGAATGTTGAAGAAACGCCAGAAGTATGGGTGTAGTGGGAGGACTTTGAAAGCACTCGTAATGTCCGCTTCTGAGAGCCAGGACCCTCTTCCGGGCCGTTTGAGCAGGGCTATGGCGTGGTTAATGGTGGCATAGTGAAGAAAGAAATCTTTGCTTGGGATCAGGCTGTTGACGCTGGGGAGGTCTATTATGACGACAGGGCTGATGCGGAAGGTAGGAAACAGAGGGTGAGAGAATGGGCCGATCATAAAGCCTTCCTTGACTTCCTTCACAAGAAGGATGCCGACTGACTGTGGGTCATTTGTGGCCGGAGGGGCGGGCAGATGCCCCGAGGAAAGATGGCTGATGCATCGGCTGGTTTGGTGCAGCTCCAAGTAGGTAAGCTGGTTGAAGTGGCTGTAGAGTCTATATGGCAGAGGCCATGGGCATCCCAGTGCCCGGTGTCCTAGTGAGAGTGAGTTGCTGGTGGTGCTGAAGCAAGGTGAAAGATGCTGGTCTCCCGGTGCCAGGAATGCTTGGAGCCTGGTTTGGGAGACCTTCTGCTGCAGAACAAAAGGCGGGTGTTTTGGAATTGGGTTGTTTTCTATGGAGCCGCTTTTGAAATGGTGGAGATTGCAGGACGAATTAGGGTGGACTGTTCCTTTACTCGGCGGCTGGGCGTCGGCGACGTCGGTTATGTCGTGCGTGGTGACGTCATCGGGAAGGGCGCTGATGGTGGCTTAATTACATTGGTGTGCCGAAATTAGCGCGTTTAGTTTAGTTTAGTTTTATTGTCTGGTCGGTGGAAAGGGATTGCTCTCTCTCTCTCTGAGGACTCTTTGGAGAGTTGCCACTGAGTAGTCGGAAATTTTTTATGAAATGTGTGCGTTAGGAGACCTTACTGGAGCGATAAGGCGCTGTGAGCGACGGCGAGTTGAGGTACTGGCAGGATTGCGACGACGGTCGGCGTTCGAATTCCTCTTGGGCGACTGAGTTGAATGGCTGCTGGGCGGGAAGAGGTACATTGCCGTCCTCGGACCTTTTCACTGGAAAGGTGAGGCGGACTGGAAATTCTGGAGGAATCGTAGGAAGAGATATAGTTCTGAATGGCGAGCAGAGATGAACCGGGATGGACATGGACCGCCGATGAAATGGTAAAAGATGGTGGTCGATGATTGCGTCTCCGGGATTGTGGTGATGGAGACGTTTTCGGAACCGTATCCCGAGCGTCCTGGCGTCTGGCTGAAACCTGGGAGAGGGTCCTCC
Organism: Mugil cephalus; assembly: GCF_022458985.1. Taxonomy (NCBI): domain Eukaryota; kingdom Metazoa; phylum Chordata; class Actinopteri; order Mugiliformes; family Mugilidae; genus Mugil; species Mugil cephalus. The sequence continues at coordinate 20,466,506 of NC_061771.1, forward strand.
CGGTTGGGAGTGAAGAGGTTGTCGTCTGATGGGGACAGGGAGATGGCGTCCAAGTTGGTAAGGTAAGTCTTTTTATTATTTATTTATTTATGCAAGTTGTTGGGATGCATAGGTTGGGAGGGTATTTAAAACGGAAGTGGCGGGAAGGCGCGGTTGGGGTGTGGTCCCGCTCCTGAAACCGATGTAAGGCATCACTGAAAACTAACTAGTAAACACAGTAAACCTGTGATAGCACCTCAAAACAAAACAAAACAAACAAAAAAACAGAAATGTGTCTTTATGAGATTCTGGTGCTCCTTTGCCAAGCTCCAAAACCACAACTACATTACAACATAAATTGCAACATCAAGTGGTCTCATCTTACAGTGTCACCCCATATTACAAGACAGGGCACTTTTGGAAGAAAATGGAATAATCGTTTCAAGGAAATACGATGAAAACAATGGCGAGTTTAAACCATCAAGCTGCAGATATTTTACTAAGTTATATAATAGCCACAAAGGTAAGATTGTGCTGCATCTGTAGACGTTTTATTCAACAATAGATCTGTGGAGTAGCAGAGCCATTAATGCTGACATGAGACATACTGTTTTACCTAAGATTGTAAGTGATACTGTTGTCATGGTGCTATTCTTACAATATGGACACACCAAAAAGACATACGAGAACTATCATCAACAAAGGCCAACGATGATGTTACCTCACGTCTCCTGAATCACACCGATCTGTTGGTCTACGGTTTATTTATACCTGGGTGACAATGTTATTGTTATTCATATATATACATATATATGTTGCTTAGCAGTGGCAACTGAAAGTAGAGTAATTATAACCATAGAGCTGTTGGTTGGGAGGGTTAGCATGACATAGTAGATACACAGTGGTTGAAGCTGCTAATATGTATGAGAGGCATGTGAGATAATATACCTTTAAACTAACCAAAAACAAAATTTTATGGCAGCTGTCACAGGCTGCATATTTATGTAGCATGCAAAGGGAGGGAATAATGTCATTTGTTCAACTGAAGCTACTCTTCGACTGTTATGATATCATTTTATCATTATCATATCATTTTAAAACAGATACAGAATTTATGACTCAAAAGAAGCAGAGTTATTAGTCTTTACCTGCTCCAAGTTGTCCAAGGTTTCATTCACGGCAGATCGACTAGAAGTTCTTTTTTTTCTGGTGAGTGAATATAAAAACTTGGTTAGTGTATGAATTATCTTGTGGATCACTGATCTCAGAAAGCGATGCTGACCTAATCCACAAGAAGACCATGAGAGATATTAAAATCGGGAGAAATGTAGAAACTGCAGCTGCCGCTGGGTTCCATTTAGATGTTTGTTTAGTTTGGACAGTGAGAGTCTTTAGAGCTGAGTTGATGTCTCTGTTGGTTCTGACAGCACAGGTGTAGTTTCCTGAATCCTGACTGCTGACTGGGTCGAGAAGCAGGTGTTTCCTTTGGTTATGTGTCAAGTTCACAGGTCGATTGTTGAAGTACCAAATGTAGTTTGTGTTAGCAGGTAGAGGACAGCTGGTCCTGCAGGTCAGTGAGACTCTCTCACCCTCTGTCACCACTGGAGAGGGACTTATCTTCACTTTCAAATCTGAAAGACAGACAGATAGAGTAGTAAATGTAAAAGAGACATTTTATATATGAGAACGTATATTGATGACTGGTAGGACATGAGTAACAGATTCTAATTACCTGTGACAACCAGAGAGACTCCAGGAGAACCAGACACTTGTTCATAGTTTGTTTTGATTCTGAAGATGTATTCTGCTGAGTCCTTCTTCTTCAGGTTGTTTAACGTGAGGATGTGTTGGTTCCGCGCGTTGTCGTAAACCTTCACATTACGTGTCTCTCCAGTCAGCTGTTGATCTTCCTTTTCAATATTTTCCTTTACTTTGTACCAAATTTTAGACTCTGGCTGCTGGTTGTCAGGATGAGAATATTCACTGGAAATGTTCAGAGAAGATCCTTTCAGAGCACAGATTCTCCTGCTGATATAATTCACTCTGTAACAGTTCTTCTCATCTACACCTGAAATATTAATGGAAGACAAGAGACAGATTCACTTTAAGTACCAATTAAAAACACTTTGAATAATCCTTAAATCAAAATTCATCCCTGGTGAAAGTTATCAACTTCCTAGCAGGTAAAAATTGTTGAAATCAGGACATTATCCAGTGACTAAAACCATTTAAAAGATACCTAAATCATAAGATGGTTCATACTCACAGACGTCAGCAGACTGCAGATCCTCAAGACCTTTCACAGCACAAGAGAAACTTTCTACTGAAGTTCTCAAAACTGAAATCTGCTGTTTCTCCTTGTCTCTGTCTACTTGTCTGTTCCTAAACCACATAAATGAAGCCAGAGTGTCAGAGTGAAGACAGCTGGTGTTACAGATCAGTCTGATGTGACCTGTTACGTCTGTAGGAGTCCTCTGAACATGTATCTCTGTTTGGAGACAATCAAAACATTGTTCATCAGTTCATCTCTGCAGTTTTAAATATATGTGTCATATAATCTTGTCAGATCATATTCCAGTCATAACAAATAATTAACGTTCTACAGTGAACGTATGACTTCACAGAGATTCCAGGTGCGGTGGTGGGAGGAGTGTAAATGCGTAAAATTCACCTCTGGGATACGTGATGGAGCAGGACTCATCTGCTGACGTCTGCTGATAAGAACACATTCTCCCTCTAGTGTAGGTCACAGTAAAGCAGGTCGGAGTGACTGAATCTGAACAAAACCAAACACACATCATCGACGAACTGGTGAACACTTGTTTTCAGGAAGAGTCTAAACGGTAGAAATAGTGTTTATAACTGTTGTGACTGACCCACTGAGACTTCAGGGGCTCTGAGATCCTCGTAGCCTTTGACAGCACAGGAGTATGTGACTGCTTCCTCACTGCTGACCAGCTCTTGGTACCAGGGAGACCAGTCCTCAGAGAGAAACTCTCTGTTCTTGTACCAGATGTAGGCTGCAGGGTTTTCAGTCAGAGCACAACTGGTGCTACACATCAGCATCACTGTCTGTCCCTCCGTGGCAGGAATCACCTTTACCTGCAGGTCTGAGACGGTAGTTAATATAAATAGCATTAATGGATTACATTACTTTTAAAGTGATCAGTCTGTAATACATTAGTGACAAACACTGTACCTGTAACATGGAGGTGAATTCTGATTTGCTTGTTGCAGTTGTCTTGCTTGTCAGTTTCTGCGCAGCAGTAAACATTTTCATTGTTTTCTTTTAGATCATTGATTGTCAGAGTGAAATTACCCTCTTTTGACACATTGTAGTTTACTTGATTCCCATCTGTAGGGAGCTCAACAGGAACATACATTGAACCATTCATGTAGACCGTGTACCATTTCTTTCTTGCAGTGAGTCGTTGATCTGAGCAGGACAGAGTCACTGATGAACCCTTTAAAGCACAGATGCTGGTTGTTTTCCCCTGAACTCCTTTAACAGAAGATTTCACAATCAAACATCTGGACACATTTACAATCTTATCATGACTTCTGTTATCATGAATCTGCTGCTTTAGCTATATAAACGTTTACAATAAAACTCCTACATTCAAGAAATATTAAAGTTACATATTTCAAGTAATATAAGGAGAGAAAAACAACATATCGTTCATACCTGAGATGTTCAGAATCAAAGCCATAATCAAACATCCAGCTTCTACCAAGGACATGACTGTTGTCGACTCCAGCTTCTGATCAGAAAGTTGATTCTTCCAATGAACTTATTAAAGCTACAGCTGTTATTATGAGACTTTATCAGATATCCTCAACATGAATGAATGTAGGTTAAAATCATCCGCTGTCTTCTTACAGACTGAAGACAGAATGTACTATTGGTTAGAGTGACTGTGTCTATAAGCAGATTCATACCACAACTATCACTTCCTTCTTCATTATGACTTTGAGGAAGAAGAGAATTCTAGTGAACAATCTGTGTAGCGCAGGACTCATTAGAGTCGGGGTGTGACTGGAGCCAGTTGAAAGCACCAGGCACATTTTAAAGGGACACTAGTATTGATTTCACTTGATGAAATTTGTTTCTCATTGCATATTTCCCCACCACACTATTATTATTTTCCATTTTCTACATCGTGGCTTCACGCAACGTGCAGCAGGAACCTATTTCTTTTTATATTGTCACGATATAGTCACAGAGAGAACGGAGAGATGTGAAACTGTTGTGTGACTTCACTGAAGAGAAGTCAGCAGACATGAGGTCTATGATGTTTCAAGATGGACAGTGATTTTAAACTGGATCGTCAAATTGGTGCAGTCCAGCTTCTTTCACCTAAGGTAGCTGTCAAAGGTGAAGCCTTTTCTTGCACATTGACATCTTGAAACAGTAATCCCTGCCTTCATTACATCTCAGCTGGATTACTATAACGCACTTTATTTTGGGGTCAGCCCGTCCTCCCTTGCACGCCTCCAGTTGGTCCGGAATGCGTCAGCTCGTCTCTGAACCGGAACACGTAAGAGAGGGCACGTAACCCCCTATTCTGGCCTCTCTCCACTGGCTACCTGTGCACTTAAGGGTCCATTTTAAGATTATTTTATTTGCTTTAAATCTTTGAATGGTCTCGCTCCGCCTCACATCTCCGAGCTTCTTCATCCCTACACTTCTGCTCGGTGTCTCAGGTCAGATGATCAGTTGTTCCTGGAGGTACCGAGGTCCAAGCGGAAGCTCAGAGGGGACAGAGCTTTTTCTGTCGCTGCTCCTAAATTGTGGAACAATCTACCACTGCACATCAGACAAGCCCCCTCGCTGTCCACTTTTAAAACTCGTCTTAAAACCCATTTTTTTTCCATTAAATCCAGCATGAGAGTCTGCCCTCGCTTGGTACTTTTAGTGCTTTCTATTATAATTTTTTTTATTGTTTTATTGTATTTAATGCTTTCATTGTTTTATTGCTTTTAATTGTGTTATGTTTCATGTTCTTATTTTACCCATGTAAAGCACTATGTCTCGGCTGTAGCTGTTGTTTGTAAAAATAAAGTTGAGTTGAACTGAGTTGAGATGTTTAATTCACTACAACACATACAAAGAACCACGCAGGTGAACATTTTTACAGTCGAACATTATTTCAATCGGTGAACTTTTTGACAAAGTAGAACGACAACATGTTAGTTTTGAGTGTATGGAGTAGAGGTCAGCTGTGTGGCTGTCAGGGAAGTGGTCACCCCCTCAGTTGCATTCACAAAACAGGCCCTTAACTCATTCACTTTGAGCTCAGCTTCAGTCAACATTTCTTGGCAGCCTCAAAAACCAATGTTTTTCTCTATATTCTCAAAAACTTGGGCAAACTAGTGGTGAAGCTTCATGAGGGTTATGTGTATGTGTTTTGTAGTAGACTACTACTGAATTGGACCAACACGTGTTTCTGTTATTCTGACAACCACATGTTACTACTGGTCAGTCATAAATTGTTATTTGTCCTTCTAGAAGTACCTTTGTGATAATGGGGTAATGAGTGGGAAACTATGGGGCTGCAGCTGCTGCAGGGCGCACACCTGTCCTTCATCGGCTCATCACCACAAAGTTTAAATTCACCCGCTCTCTACTCACTCATTGCCAGATTTTTGAAAGATGTGATTTTCCTCCGGTGCTTTTGTTTTTTCACTCTCCTGGAAAATAAGAGAACAGAGCGCTTTAAAAGTAACTGCTATTAATAATTTGTTTTAGTAAGAGTGGTGGACAGAGCACAACAACCAGTGCTAAATAACACAGTGGTAAAATTGCACTTTTTTTTTTAAAGAAATTCCAAGTTGCTCATACAATGTACTTTTGCACTATTCTTTGAACTAAAACAAAGGGAAACATCTGGACTTCTCTTTATTCTGCTATAATCTTACAGAGTTCAAATTGGGCAATATGTGGCCCCTGAACTGAAATGAGTTTACTACCCTTGGCCTTAGTCATATTTGAACGTTTTTGGACAACAAAAAAAAAAACACATAATTTTTAGTGAGTACATTGGCTTTTTTTTTTAATTTATCGATATTGAAACAGTAAGTGAAATGCTTAAATGGAACGCACCGTTAAGAAAAGCAGGGCTTTCTGTCTGTGTACGGCCTTTAATCTGAAAAGCTTACAGGAAGTTTTTAGTTTCTGTAAACAGAAGTAATGTTTGAGAGGTTGAGTATAGCAGAAAGACGCTTTGTAATAAACAGCACTAAAATTATTAAAAAATTATTATTGTAAAACACTTAAACTTGTGGGAAATATAGATGTATAGAGAACTGAGGATTCGCTAAAGATGTAAAGAGTGCTAATGAAGGCAATCTGGTTGAAAGTTTGGCATTGCCTTAAACTAACCTTTCACCCTCCTAAAATAATGGCCTATGTATTTATTTTTTTTTTTGACTAAATTATTTTTAAAAAATATATATTTTTTTATTTTCACCTGCAAAAAAAAAAAAAACCTTGAGCCATTATTTTAAGAGGATGTCGACATGTTTCCTTTTGTTCTCATGCAGCTTAATAGTTGCTCCTCCTGTTATCACTGTTGCAATCACTGTTGTCCAGTGTTTAGTTTGAAGGGTGTATCTCGATGCTGGAGTAGAGGTCGGCTGTGTGGTTCTCGGGGAAGTGGAGTCTGTTGTACTGATGTCCATCCTGCTCTGCTGAATGAGCTGAGTCGTTCTCATACAAGTGATCACTGTTCATCTGAGGAGACAGAACAGAAATAACACTACGTCACAGCCTGCTGCTCAGCCTCACTTTTCAGAACTGTGGTCAGGTGTTGTCACGCCAGCGTTTACCAGGTTACCCTTTAAATACTCTGATGTAGTGGCTCATTACAACACCATTCCGTGAATATAACCAGCTCTGTTTGATGTGGTTAAAACGTGCGTATTCATCAGTGTACAGGTTACAGGAATTTAGGATTAAGGTGAGACATGAAAACGGCACAAGTTGAAGTTTCTGTCCTGACGCAGAATAACTGATTATTTAATCTGAATAGAAGCGAGACGGATGAAGGTGAAGTTTTTTTCTAAGGCAGCATCATTGGTTGAATCCTGTTTTGTACCTGCATGCTGTCTGGTGATTCTGCTCTTGTAGATTGACTGGAAGGCTTCTTCTTTCTGATTTAAAAACATCAATAAATACACGAATGAGTGACTGATTTCAAATCAGAGTTTGAATGTCAATACTTCAAAAAAAAAAAAAAAAAAAAAAAAAAGGCACTGTGTTTTTCACCTAATTTTCAAGCAGATACAGACGGGGATTACGAGCAGGGGAGCAACTACTGCAGCAGCTGTCATCGTGCCTGTCTGTCTTTGGACACTGAGAGTCGAATCACTGGAGCAGATCTTTTTAGCGCCAGTTCTCACACAACAGTTGTAGCTTCCTGCATTGTGACTGCTGACTGGATCTAGAAACACGTGTCTGTTTTGGCCGCGTGGAAGGATTAGACGTCGACCGTTCGAATACCACGTGTAGACTGTGTCACCACGGAGAGGACAGCTGGTCTTGCAGGTGAGCGTGGCTCTCTGACCTTCTGTCACCACCGCAGGCTGCAACTGCGCTTCGAGGTCTGAGAGATTGTTGGAGACATTGTCGAAGCGTCAATAAAGCTGAAAATGAATTCTTGGTAAATGCCAAAAAGCTAATTTTCTGTTTCTTTAGAAAACACACAAGGAAACATTATAACCAGCGCCGTCAAACGATTCACATTTTGAATCGGATTAATCTTATTAACGATGTTGCTGCAACTGTGAGCAGTCTCTCACACGGAGATGTGGATGCAGGAGTGGTGAGATATTTGCAAGGGAGCATTGTCAGTCTGTCTTTGTCTCGGTTTGACACATGCTGGGTGACGTCGTAGCTGAGCTAAGGTATGCTTTGTGTTAAAATGGTATTATAAGCCGACAGTGCTTCTGTGAAAAGAAAACTCCTTTCTGCAGAGTGTGCATGATACTTATGTCGGTCAACTTTTCTGACTTGTTTTTGTTTTAGCTCAAATTTCCTATGGAGAGGGCCACCGTGCTGTTTAGTGTCTTCCATCTTTAGCTGTTGGTTGTGTGCATTTGTTCATGCGCAATGCTAAATCTCCCTGGACGAACTGCCTGAAATGCGCTGCCGGAGACATTCAGAGTCATTCTGCGCCGCAGATGGGTTGATTTGAATTTTTAATCAGATTAATCATAGTGATGGATTCATTTTGACAGCCCTAATTATAACCCGTTATAACAGTCCATAACATCCACAGTTTATAAAGCAGTAATTATTAAGACCCTTAGTACCTGAAACAATGAGCTGAACTGCATTTTGCCAGCAGAGCTCTAGGTCTTTGCAATCGTCGCAGCAGTGGTAAATATTTGCATCTTCCATTCTCAGGTCATTGATGGTTAGAGGGGCGAGAAATTCTTTAGACACGTTGAATCTCGTGTGAGTTTCATCTGCAGGGAGCTCATTCCAGACACAACCGTGGCCATCATAATGTACAGTGTGCCACTGCCTGTTCGAGCAGCCATATCCAATCAAGCAGGGCAGACGCACTGAAGAACCTCTCAAGGCACAGATAGTCGTCCCTGCTCCATTCACCCCTTAAATAGAAGCTTTCATTAGCAAACGGTTATTACATATTATTTTAACCAGCGATGTGTAGTCATAAGAAGTTGATTTCTAAGTTTCTATCAACAAACTGTTCATCCTATTAAGCATTTGCACTGTGTGGTCACATGTAATTTTACTAAAATCATTTTTAGCAGCAACTTGCAGTTAATTATTATTTTATAAGTAGATATAAACAGTGAGTCATACCTGAGATGTACAAGACCAAACTCAATATACCTCCAGCTCCTGTCAGTAACATGGCTGTTGTAATCCTTCTTTGTTTTAACCTTATCTCTAACTAGAGGACGACTTGTCAGTAGGAGTGCTGCCGCCAGACTATTTGCAACAAAAAAAAACATCACTTCCTTCCTCATACAGAGTTATTCATTATTTTTAGCCAAAGGGAAACTCAAGTGAAGTATTCCTGGTATGTGGTTTGATGATGCCCTGCTTGAATCAAGAGTTTCTTCTTCTTAAGAGGTCTGACCAAGCTCCTATTAATATGTGGCGTGCATTTGTGCGTTACACTCCACACCCACGCACCCAAACGCACGCACACACCCACGGACGCACGCACACGCGGGCCACACACATACACACCTGCACACGGGTTATGTTATGACAGTTACAGACACACTCAGGAAGAGTAGTAGGATGTACAAACATGGCTACATCACAACAACGCAGGCTAACTGTGCTAACCGTATGCTAACTGTGCGACATGTGGGTTAACTGTACTAAATGGAGGCTAACTATGCTAACTGTAAGTTAACTGTGCTAAATGTGGGTTAAGTGTGCTAACTGTAAGCTAATTGTGCTAAATGTAGGCTAACTGCGCTAACTCCCATGTTGACAGAGACGGTACCCCCAGCATTAGCCCCCCTGTAGCCCTTTCAAAATTTCCCAGAGGGAATATTCTACTATTAAATTACAATTGTGGGTAGTATCCTTGAGATAGCTTAAAACATTTATTCTGAACAGGGCTGGGTGGTATACCGGTTCATACCAAATACCTTAATGTTTTTCTGTTATGAATTTTTAATATACCGTCATACCGCTGTGTTTGATCACACAGCGTTTGGAACGCTGCACTGTGAGACATCAGACCGGACCATTTTCAGTGCAGCCCTTTTAAGCACGTATGGTGCTGCTGGTCACTGTGAGGCGTGGTAAAGATGGAAAGGTCCAAAAAATGAAGGGGCAGAACAAAAAGAGTGGTTTGTTTGTTTGTTTTTAGGGTGACCAGACGTCCCCGAATTCTGGGGACAGTAAATTAAAAAAAAAAAAAAAATGCGCACAGACTACAGTCATTATGGTAGCTGTTCACACTGCTATTGACATTGCAGACATTGCAGTTTAAATATGTTTAAATACGTCAAAATAAGTGAAAGCTTAATTGTCCCTGTTTCTTCATTACCATGATACACATTTTGGGTCATACCGCCCAACCCTAATTAAAAATAGCTGTTTATTTCATATTTTTTTGAACATCGTAACATTACAAGAATGTGCTTCCATCTCTTATTGAGCTTCTGTTTTTTCAATTGCTGCGTCTTCACCACTTCAGACATGACTCAACACTTGACACAGACTTTATGGGTTGTGACTCACACGGCATCTGAAAAGCAAAGCTTCCTCTTGTTCTAAATCATCTGGATTTCTAACCAATATGACTAAACAACATGCCATGTCATCTAGCATTGCAGCTCATGATCTTGGCAAACAAAGTGAAGCTGACGAGATGAAAGTTGATACATGGAACAGGTGCAGGGTCTAACAATGTTTTATGAAGGGTACAGCATAGAAAAGGTGGTTTCACTCGGTATACCATTTAAAGAGAGAGTAAGGAGAGTCTGCATCCTGTGTTACGACAACAGCCAGTCACTCTGCGCTTCTTTCATGTCTAAATTTGACAACAGCATACTGAGTGTGCTCCTGTTCTCTGGTCTGATCTGGTTGCACAGTGGAATAATGAGGATCTGTGTGGTTTCTGCAGAAGTAGACTGTGCCATAGTGTAGTTCAGCATCCTATGTTGGAGGAGCAGAGATAACATAACGTTATACTGCATTTAAAAGTTTGACTCTTTCAACAAAATTATAGAAAAATAATAGACTTTTCTAATGCATCGGTAGGTTGTTTAAGCTGTCATCTTTACCTGGTCAGTGTTGTCTGATGTTTGAGATGTTGGAGATTGTCTGGAAGTCCTCTTTTTTCTGGTTACACAATTGAATACACATCAAAATAATATGTGATTTTACCAGAGACATGATATTGTTTCTTTGAAACAAAGTAGAGCATTTCTCACCTCGTCATCAACAAGGCAGTGACGACCAAAACAACCAGGAAAACAGCCTTGACACCTACAGCTATTGCTGATATCCATTGTTCTAATGCACTGATGACGATGAGAGTCTGTGGAGCTGACTCGAAGTCGTGAGTTTTGACTGAGCATGAGTAGCTTCCTGCATCCTGACTGCTGACTGGATCTAGAAGCAGGTGTTTGCTTTGGTTGTGTGTCAGGTTCAGAGGTCGACCGTTCAAGAACCAAATGTAGTTTGTCAGAGGACAGCTGGTCCTGCAGGTCAGTGAGACTCTCCGACCCTCTGTCACCACTGCAGAGGGAGCAATCTCCACTTTCAGATCTGAAAGCGTAACAGTAATCAGTCAGTAATTGTGAACAAACTGTCCAAACACCAGGGAGATGAGCTAGTCCTAAACTATAGCAGAGATAACCGAGGCTGGGCAACAGACAGAGACACTTTAGTCTTTAGTCTAATCTAGTCTTTAGTTTTTTTAGACATTAATGAATGAACATATTTCTATGAGGAGCCAAGATATTCATCTTATGTTGAAAATCCATTGTAAGGTTTACCTGTGACAACCAAAGTGACTCCAGGAACATCATCACGTTTCCTTTCTTCATCATCTCCCTGGAGTCTGAATTTATATTCTGCTGAGTCCTTCTTCTTCAGGTTTTTAATTGTCAGGACGTGTTGGTTCTTCATGTTGTCATGAAACACCACACGATCTGCATCCTCAATCAGCTGCTCACCACTTGTTTCTACTTTATACCATGATTTAGACTTTGGCTTCTTGTTGCGGGGATGGGAGTATTCACTGGAAATGTTCACTGAAGATCCTTTCAGAGCACATATTCTCCTGCTGATATAATTCACATTCCAGCAGTCTTCATCCATAATACCTGAAATACACAGACATAAAGTCAAGGTATGGCACATTATTTTGAGTTAAAAGGCATCAGTGCAGTAGTAACAAAAATAACATTTATAAATCAAATCTAGATAAACACCAATCAGCAATCACGTCCTGCAGGTCACATCAGTTGCTGAAACAAAATTAACCACAATGCAAACTGCTAGTTTTGTTTGTTGCATTGTTCTTCTGGTTGGAAACAGGCTGTTTTATTAAATGATATTTACAGGTAATTGGATGATCTTTCAAGTCAACGGAACGTATAGCACTAGAGCACCAAAGATGTATCACGACGATCAAGAAAGTAGTCCATGTAGCTCGCTATGCTGTTTGCTTTTGTTATGTGCTGTACTGTTGCTATGTAGCGGGTAGACTTTTACATCTTTTACATTCTGGAGAGTGCAGTTTAATTCAAGGGAGGCCAACATGTCTGTCTTTTTTTTCATTTAGGTTCTTTTTCACTACCTGTTTCTTTTCTCCTCATAATGCCCTTTTCCCTATTAAGTTGAACTATGCGAGACTGAGTTATAGCTTGATACTGACTGAGATGTAACCCCTGTCAACAAATGAAAGCCAAGCTGAATAAACACCATCTGATCTGATGCTGATGTTAGAACATTATTTACATTATTTTCTTTGTTTATTTCTTCTCTAAAACCAGAGATAAAAGTGTTCAGACTCACAGACATAGAAAGAGAGCAGATCCTTGAGGCCTGGCACGGTGCATGCAAATCTTTCATCAGATTGACCAAAAACAGTGAGGTGTTGACTTCCTATTTGCCTGTACAAGTATCCACCTCTGTACCACATGTAGGCAATGTGGGAGTCAGTCCGAGGACAGGTGATGCTGCAGGTGAGTGTGACCTGGGTCCATGTCAATGTCTTTTTAACAAATACCTCTGTAAGAACACACTTTGATTAGTTACTGTACCATCACAGAGTATCTCATAATGTTCGGTTTAATACCTTGGCTTGAAAAAAAACAAGCAAAAAAAATGAAGTAGTAACAAGACAGAGTTATTCCTGGAGAAAGTGTAGTGTCCTGCTCTGCTAAAAAGCTAATGCCTACACAAAAAAACGTTAAAATCTGAGGTTTAAGGAAACTCCACCTCTGGGATATGTGATGGAGCAGGACTCATCTATTGACGTCTGCTGATACGAACACATCCTTCCTTTAGCGTAGGTCACACTGAAGCAGGTCGGAGTGACCGAATCTAGAAAATAAAGAGATTTAGTTTCTAAATTATTACCTCACTGATTGGGTTACTCGATAAACATTGTGACTCACCCACTGAGACTTCAGGAGCTCTGAGATCCTCGTAGCCTTTGACAGCACAGGAGTATGTGGCTGCTTCCTCACTGCTGACCAGCTCTTGGTACCAGGGAGACCAGTCCTCATAGAGAAACTCTCTGTTCTTGTACCAGATGTAGGCTGCAGGGTTTTCAGTCAGAGGACAACTGGTGCTACACATCAGCATCACTGTCTGTCCCTCTGTGGCAGGAATCACCTTTACCTGCAGGTCTGGATTCACGACGAATAAAATTCAAGTTTTTGTGCAGAGATGTTGTTGTACTAGAAACTAAATGTCGGACGCGTTACCTGCGACACGGAGTTCGATGCTACTGGATCTGCAGTCAGCAGGGTAGTCTGCATTCTGTCTGCAGCAGTAACTGTTCTCATCAGCTTCACTTAGATTTTTGATTGTTAAAGTTGGAGGATCCGCTTCAGAAATGTACGTTACACGGTTTCCATGCGCAGAGATCTCAGTCTGAACATACTTGGAGTTATTCTTGTGTACAGTGTACCATTTCTTACTGCCGGTGTGATGTCGAGCTGAGCAGGGCAGAACCACTGGAGAACCTTTTAAGGCGCAGATTCTGTTTTGCTGTCCATTGACCCCTTTAACAAAATGTCCCATCAGTAAACATGTTTGAATATATCTCTATATTGATCACAAAATAATTACAGTATTTCTTTTTTACAGTGACATATAGTTTTTGAGTTTATCTTTAAACTGTAAGAAAATATGTTTTCAGTTTATGATGTAGAAAAGCATAAATATTACCTGAGATGTACACAATGAAACACAGAAATATACGTCCGTTTTCTGCCCAAAACATGACTGTAGTCCAGTTCACTTTGGCAGAACGAAGAGTGTGAAGGAAAGAAGTGATGTTTGGTTAACAGTCACTGACTTGTCAGCTTTGAAACCAAAACCTGAAAACTTCCTCACAAATGTTTCTTTTTACCTACATGAGCTCACTTCTTGTATTTTTTGTTGTGGCTGATCTGTGTGTGTGATAATGATGATTTTATTTCATTTACTTTGTTTAACTGCACAATATATTCATGAACAGTCCGACTGTCTATGATGTTATAAAACTGTAAGTTCCTGTTTTGTTTCTGCTGAAAACATGAATCATTCTTTAACAAAGAAGAATCTTTACCTCAGACTATTTCATTAGCCCAGTAACTACATACAAGAACAAACACTGTAAAGTTAATGTGCAGTTTCTCTACTGTATATTACTGTATCATATTAGTATTTTAGCTCCATGTAAGACTGTAATAGGTTAAATTTTGCAAATAAAAAACAAATCACAGAGCAATCTTTTCAATCTTCTAGTTGTTCGTTGTCAGAAAAGTGTTGAAATTTGAAACATTATTGAAATATTTAGTTGAATTTAGTGTCTGTGTCTCAAAAATCATGGTTGCTTTCATTAATGTGGGTAAATGTTTTTATTATCTGAACTTTGGGTAGAGTCACGCAACCTCAAAAAGACCTTGTGTGTTCGATTAAGCTCAGTCATATGTTTAAACTGTTTAAACTGTACTATATGTTATGGCATTACACTTCCACATTGGTCCCTCATAAACAAGGAAATTGTGCTGCTAAAGAAGTTGAGCAACAAGTTTTTGCAATGCTGGTAGTTTAGTGTAGTTAGACATAGCTGAAAACATTACATGCACTTCTTCTCTTTAGGATTTATTTATTCTGGGTATTTATTTGATCAAATTTAACCTCAGATTTATTCATTTAAAAAATAAAAAATCTCAGTTTGGTTGAAAAAAGTTATTAGTAGTTTGATAAACAACTTTATGGGATCAAAATGTAGTGGACTGCAAATTTGATTTTGATATGTAGCAAAAAAAAAAAAAGTCATTAATTTAATCTAACTGAAAGGTGAGAGACTCAAGAGACTCTTGAAATGTTTATAGCATCAAGATCAGCTTTGTTGTTAAACAGTTTCAACAATATCCATTTTTATGTTTAAATTAGGGATGTCCGATATTGTCCAAATTCTTAATTTCCGATTCCGATACCAACCGATATGGTATACCGATATACACAGCCGGTTTTATTTATTTATTTATTTATTTATTTTGTTGTTGTTGTTGTTTTTTCGCCCAGACTAATTTTAGGTCACACATCTCCTGTTGTGGAATTAACGCATCACCTACTTTTATACAGCCTTGACTAGATTAAAGTCCGGGTCTAGCCATTGAGCAGTCAAGCCCAGCATACTAACCTGGCTAACGCTTGAAGACCAGATATCTGTAGTGAAGCTAATGGCTAACGTTACAGTATTGGAAATTAGCTTCTCGACGTGCCCATAAACAACACTGTACAACTCGGGGAGGCAAACATCCGAGAAATACTTGCGATTGGGCATGACAAAGCGTGGCTCGAGAAACTCCACAAGTTGCTGAATCCGGCGTCTTGCACGATGGAAAACGGCTGATTATCCAATGGGATGCACTCCATGATTTTTTTTTTTTTTTTTTTTTTGGCTGATCCTCGTTGTATTTCATTTTTTTTTCTTCTGCTGACTCTTTGAGCGACACTTGCGTTGTTTTCTTCGAGGAGTCCTTTCCTCGCTTTTTCCCATTATTTTGCTGCAAAACACATCGTGTGCCTCGGGGTGGTTTTTCTTGATGTGAGAGATTAAATTTGAATGAGTAAGCCTTGCGCCCCCCTCCCCCTCGCATGACAACCGCCTTACAATCTTTACAAATTGCAAATCTGGTATCCGCAGGTGAAATGTAAAAAAAAAATTCCAGACCACAGACATTTTGTGTGCCAACGAGTGAGCAGGCAACCTGTTAGCCCCACTAGCTACACTCTGTTTGATAAGGTCATCAATCGTGCGCCGGTAAATGTCTCAGTGCCCCACACGCAGCAGCAGCAGGAGCAGCACAACCAGGGCATTATGTTATCTGTTTTCATTATCGGTGGTAAAACCGATAACGATATGAACAGATATTACAAAAATAGGCTAATATCGGCCGATATTATCGGTTGGCCGATATTATCGGACATCCCTAGTTTAAGTCTTAATCCTCTACCACTTTAACCAACGTACCAATATAAAGGCTGTCTGTTTCTCAATAGCTGATGTGTATGTAAAACATTTTTTTGTCTTTCATTTGTTTTTTTTTTCTTTTATTAATGTTATACTTTAAATGATCACAATAAAATATGCATACAAGCCAAAGCATGTTTCACTCTTAACACTGCAAATCTTTCTGGTCTTTTGACCTCTTCAAGTTTTTGCTGTGTGACATTTCATAAATCAGTTTATATCAGCAATACTAAGACATTATTTCTGTCTATCTTTTTGGCAAAAGAAGCGAAATACATTTTTTAAAAAAAAAAAGCTGTCTCCTTTACTGACAGATTTATCAATGCATGTTGCTTTCATCTGCAAAGCTCAGTCCTTTCCTGGGACTCCACGGTTGTTGTGCTAAAATAAGCTCCCTCAGGGTTTGTGTTGAGTCTAAAGCTGACAACAGTATAAGTGACTTGCTCCTCTCCCTTGAGCTGACGTGGCTGGATGTTATCCGTTGTTCTCAGTGAATTGGTCCTTGCTCATGGTGTTGAGTTGCTTCACCTGATATGTTTTCATACACGTGGGCATTGTTTAACTGATGGAAAAAAGAAATAATATTAGTTTCAATTAGGCTTCAACTCTGAAGATGTGATGATGAACTTCTGGGGAAGGGCTGCAATATAACACAAAATGTGTTGACATTGATTGTCTTAATAACTTAAAAACCTGAGAAACCGTTTGGAGATTAACAGTACAGATGCATTTACAATAACAATAAGTGGTTTCTTGATTCACAGATATCAAGGTAGAGTATGAACTCAGTCAGCAAAAAAAAGAAAAGAAGAATCCTCACTGTGGGATCAATAATGGACACAGTTTATGGCCATTTCTGGATTTTAAATGGTACTGTAGGAGTCATGGGTATTATTTAGAGGTAACTTAAGCGAGAAATTAATAAATGACTCACATGGGTAATTAAAAAGAAGATTGTTGATTGAAAAAGGAACTTTTAGTCTTTACCTGTGCCGTATTGTCTTTAGCTTCAGTTGTGGGAACCTGACCTGAAGTTCTCTTCTTCTTTCTGCTTATGAACGAATGAGTGTAGATGAGTACTTGATTCAGATAATAAACTTAACTGGTCTGCAACAAGTTACTCACCTAAACCAGTAGATGAAAACAAGAGGTATCAAAACCAAAAGAGCAGCACGGACTCCTGTAGCGACTGCTGATGTTCCTGTGGTTCTCTGGACAGTGAGAGTCTTTTCACCGGAGCAGGTACGTTTAGTGCCAGTTTTGATACAACAATAGTAGTTTCCTGCATCCTGACTGCTGACTGGGTCTAGAAACAGGTGTTTGTTTTGGTTGTTTGTCAGATTCAGAGGTCGATTGTTGAAGTACCAAATGTAGTTTGTGTTAGTAGGTAGAGGACAGCTGGTCCCACAGGTCAGAGAGACTCTCCCACCCTCTGTCACCACTTTAGGTCGCAGCCGCACTTTGAGGCCTGAGAGATTGATGGAGGAAGTAAAGGTTAAAAAGACCCAGAGCAACTCATTCTTAGTTAATGATTCAATGAATGTTTAACTGTTTGATGAAAATTGGAGACATTTTAATTCATAACTCTGAGTTTGTCTTCTGTCGAATGTAAACTAAGACAGCAAACAATAAGTCATTGCTGTTACCTTCGTTAGACAAATACTGACATAGACACTGTTATTTATTGTACTGAATTACCTATCACAACCAAAGTGACTCCAGGAACATCATCCCGTTTCCTTTCTTCATCATCTCCCTGGAGTCTGAATTTGTATTCTGCTGAGTCCTTCTTCTTCAGGTTTTTTATTGTCAGAACGTGTTGGTTCTTCTTGTTGTCATGAAACACCACACGACCGGCATCCTCAATCAGCTGCTCACCACTTGTTTCTACTTTATACCATGATTTAGACTCTGGCTTCTTCTTGTGGGGATGAGAGTATTTACTGGAAATGTTCACTGAAGATCCTTTCAGAGCACAGATTCTCCTGCTGATATAATTCACAGTCCAACAGTTCTCCTCATCTGGACCTGAAATACACAAAACACTATCAGTAGTTATAAAATAATTGTAGGTAACTGTTTATTTAAAGATTGTGTGTTAGATGTTCACTGTTTTCTCTGTCTGTCTCTATAGACAGTTTGAAGCATAGACTGCATTGAACAGTGTGTCCCCACTTCCTTGCATTGGCCAAACTGATGCTATTTTCTCGAGGATACGAGCGGTGCCATGTTACGACTGTGCAGTACGGTCCGAGAGTGGAGCCACGATATCAATGACCTGGCTTCAGACTCACTCGCATTTTTGTACTCTCACGGTCACACACAACCTCTTTACGGAAGCTAAAGAACAACAGGGCTAAAAAGTGGGCAGTTGCCTGTTTCTATAGCGTCAACTTACAAAGTAAAACGAAACATTTGCAAAAAAATTGACACTTGAACATGCATTGACATTACATTAACCACCTAAAATTAGAGGTTAAGCGCTAACAACTAAAAATAGTCGGCCTCATCTCGACACAGCGTCAGCTCTGGGACCCAAGTCCTTGAGAGGGGTTGGACACTCTTCTTTGCTGGAGTTGCTCTGGGTAAGAGGCAGAGGGATAGGATGCTGGCTTGCCCCCAGACTCTCTGCCTGCATGTTGCTATGAGTGCTATTACGAGTTGCTACAGAAGCAGTTCCGCCGTCCATTATTTATATTGTATATAAATAATATATATAAAAGGACATCTAGTAGCAACAAGTCCTCAACATCATGAGGTCTTTTCTAGCATATATTTATACAGTATGTATAGTGGGGCAAAAAGTATTTAGTCAACCAACAACTGTGCAAGTTCTCCCACTTAAAAAGATGAGAGAGGCCTGTAATTTTCATCATAGGTACACTTCAACTATGAGAGACAGAATCCAGGAAATCACATTGTAGGATTTTTAATGAATTAATTGGTAAATTCCTCAGTAAAATAAGTATTTGGTCATCCTACAAACCTTCTTCTTTAAGAACTTCTTATGAGTGTCCTCCACTCATTACCTGTATTAATGGCACCTGTTTGAACTTGTTATCAGCATAAACGACACCTGTCTACAACCTCAAACAGTCACACTCCAAACTCCACTATGGATAAGACCAAAGAGCTGTCAAAGGACACCAGAAACAAAACTGTAGACCTGCACCAGGCTGGGAAGACTGAATCTGCAATAAGTAAGCAGCTTGGTCAACTGTGGGAGCAATTATTAGAAAATGGAAGACATACAAGACCACTGAAAATCTCCCTCGATCTGGGGCTCCATGCAAGATCTCGCCCCATGGGGTCAAAATGATCACAAGAACGGTGAGCAAAAGGCCCAGAACCACACGGGGGGACGTAGTGAATGATCTGCAGAGAGCTGGGACCAAAAGTAACAAAGTCTACCATCAGTAGCACACTGTGCTGCCAGGGACTCAAATCCTGCAGTGCCAGACGTGTCTCCCTGCTTCAGTCAGTACATGTCCAGGCCTGTCGGAAGTTTGCTTGAGAGCATTTGGATGATCCAGAAGAGGATTGGGAGAATGTCATATGGTCAGATGAAACCAAAATAGAACTTTTTGGTAAAAACTCAACTTGTTGTGTTTGGAGGAGAAAGAATGCTGAGTTGCATCCAAAGAGCACCATACCTACTGTGAAGCATGGGGGTGGAAACATCATGCTTTGGCACTGTTTTTCTGCAAAGGGACCAGGACGACTGTACAAAGGAAAGAATGAATGGTGCCATGTATCATGAGATTTTGAGTAAAGACCTCCTTCCATCAGCAGGGGCATTGAAGATGAAACGTGGCTGGGTCTTTCAGCACGACAATGATCCCAAACATACCGCCCGGGCAACGAAGGAGTGGCTTCGTAAGAAGCATTTCAAGGTTCTGGAGTGGCCTAGCCAGTCTCCAGATCTCAACCCCATAGAAAATCTTTGGAGGGAGTTGAAAGTCCGTGTTGCCCAGCGACAGCCCCAAAACATCACTGATCAAGAGGAGATCTGCATGGAGGAATGGGCCAAAATACCAGCAACAATATGTGAAAATCTTCTGAAGACTTACAGAAAACATTTGACCTCTGTCATTGCCAACAAAGGGTATAACAAAGTATTGACATAAACTTTTGTTATTGACCAAATACTTATTTTCCACCATAATTTGCAAATAAATTATTTTTTTACTCATTTTGTCTCTCATAGTTGAGGTATAACTATGATGAAAATTACAGGCCTCTCATCTTAGTGGGAGAACTTGCACAGTTGGTGGTTGACTAAATACTTTTTTGCCCCACTGTGTATGTGTCAGATCAGATGGTGCACTCATACTCACAGACTTCAGGAGACAGCAGATGGTCTTGATCTTTTACAGCACAGGATAAACTTTTCGTAGGAGATACTGAAAACTCTTGACTCTTTCTTGTATCACTGAGCTGTCGGTTCTGGTACCACCTATAGGCGATCTGAAGGTCAGACACTGGACAGCTGGTGGTACAGGACACTGCAACTGACGACCCCTTTGAATTCCTTTGAACATGTACTTCTGTTGGAAAACAATAAATTGCATTCAGGTAAAATTGAAGAAATGGCATGTCACACATAAACTTAAATTTGTGACTCATGCAGAAAGACAGAATGTCTATAATAGAGGTCTGAAGGTCAGACAGGTGTAAACGTTACCGTAGGCTCTGGGATATGTGATGGAGCAGGACTCAGCTACTGACATCTGGTTATGAGAACACATTCTCCCTTCAGCGTAGGTCACACTGAAGCAGGTTGGAGTGACTGAATCTGAACAAAACCAAAGACGTGTAGAAAGAGTGTGAACAGTAAAAATAAGTGTTTAACAGAGGTTTGTAGCTGTTGTGACTAGTGTCCAACCGATAGGGATTTTTTGGCCCGATAACGAAAGTCGATATAAGAGGAGGTGCAATCACCGATAGCCGATATGAGTGGAGGACTAAGGAAATGCAGGGCCAATGGAGACGAAGCAAAGTGACGGAGTTTAAATAGATGCGGGTGGCGAGTTGATACGGTGGTTGTACACACGCGCTGGTTTATGTGACTTAAGGGGACTTTCCAGCGCAGGAGGGAGTGGAGCGTGGATGCGAACCTATCTCCTTCAACCATGCACGGAAAAGGGGAATGATAGGAAAGGTTTTTCTAATTTAATGAGAAACAATGCCCAGGTCAGCAATGCATGCCTAAAAACATGTTCGTCCCCTCCATAAACCAACCCAGCTGTGGACACACACACACACACACACAATCAAACGAAGCCAAAATGACGACGATAAAATATAAGTGGTCCCGCGTCGCGTAGGGGAGACTAGTGCTTTCTTGGTTAAATCCTTTTAGCATATATTAAACTGTAACCCTTTTGGTGTTTTTTTTTTTTTTTGCAAACTGCTAACGTCGCTCATGTAATGCGACTACTGAGACAAAATCTGCGATGATATAGCAAAGTTGCCTCGCAGTTATTTTACACCGGAGATTTTGGCCAGGAATACTTTTGAAAGGGGCAATGAAATGTGGCCTATAATTGTTGTTCCAATTATGTTTTCATGTTTACAGTTACTTATTTCATGAACTAATTTACTGTGACTTGTCACGCTTTGTTTTTTCTATCGGCGCAACATTTCACCGATACGATAGAACCCCCGATAGAACTGGAGCCGTCATATCGGGCCCCGATATATCGGTGACCGATAATCGGTCGGTGACTAGTTGGGACTCACCCACTGAGACTTCAGGAGTTCTGTGATCCTCGTGGCTTTCGACAGCACAGGAGTATGTGACTGCTTCCTCACTGCTGACCAGCTCTTGGTACCAGGGAGACCAGTCCTCATAGAGAAACTCTCTGTTCTTGTACCAGATGTAGGCTGCAGGGTTTTCAGTCGGAGCACAACTGGTGCTACACATCAGCATCACTGTCTGTCCCTTCGTGGCAGGAATCACCTTTACCTGCAGGTCTGGTGGTTCATCTTAAATGTTAAATACTTTTACTAAACTTACTTTAAACAATGGTTATTGACAACTTTCATACCTGAAACAATGAGCTGAACTGTTCTCTGGTTGCAGGCGCCTGGTTCATTCTTGTTGCTGCTGCAGCAGTAAACTTTTGCATCTTTCTCACTCACATAATTGATCGTTAGAGTGGGGCGACCTTTGTTAGACGTGTTGAATCTCACATGAGTTTCATCTGCAAAGAGCTCTTTCTGAACGTATCTGTCACCGTCACGTTGTATAGTGTACCACTTCCTAGTTGAAGAGTAAGTTTGAGCTGGGCAGGGCATATCCACTGAAGAACCTCTTAAAACGCAGATTCTTTTTCCTTCTCCATTCACACCTTTAACAAAAGAGTTTATCAGCGAACATCTGAACATTTTCTATCATTTTAACAGGTGATTGTTACAAGTCACGCCTGCTTTTACTTCTTCATAATCCTGTCGATAATATTCAGTTTAGTTTTGAAATATTTCACTCAAACATCAAGACAGGACATTTACATTAGTTTGCAGCTAATCATCATTTTGTAAATAGTTGCAAAGAGGAAGTCATACCTGAAATGTACAGGATCAAAGCCACTAGCATGCATCCAGCGCCTGTCAGTAACATGACTGAATCCTTCTGTTTCTAATCAGAAAGTCAACTGTGCTCCTGTATTCCAGCTGCTACCTTCATGAAATCTCATACTAAGTGGTTACAACCAGCAGCTCTTAACAGTAAGACTGTTGAGGAGGAGGATCAACCCTTACCCTAGTCATACCCATGTCAAGATGGAAAAATGGCACATCACACTGAGACATTATTTTACTAGATAAATATATATATATATGTACGTACGTGTGTGTGTCAGGAATGAGTGTGTCAGGAAGTAACAGTTAATCACTTTATTTTTTATTATGGGAGGTTGGAGCAGCAGCGACACAAACAACTATTTAAATGTTTTCTGGGGTAGACTACGTGTATGATGCATCATGCTGATGACTAAAACCCAGCAGAGACAAATAGTCTGGTACGTCTTTGTGAGGGGATCTACAAACTCTGACAAAACATTAACACACCAACTTGAAAACGTAATAGTGAATATTAAGCAAAGCAAAGCTCAAAAGCAGCTCATTTAGTAAAGAGGTTCTCAATACTGAAAACATAGCGTGAACATCTGTAATGATCTAGATATTAACAAACTGCTATGCATCCACTTTTCTTTAGCTGTAGCAGAACATGATATATATGAAACACAGAACGGATCAGTGTCTTTTCTCCTGACTGTCACAGTAAGAGTGAAATTGTCATGGTACTTATTATTATTATTATTATTATTTTTTTTTAAATTTCTGTATTTTATTTTTAGTTGGCACAGTTGGTCCTCCATATGGTTGAAGGCCAATCTTTACCTCAGTGATTAGTCATGAAGACTATTTCATTAGCCCAGTAACTACATACAAGTACAAACACTGTAAACTTGATGTGCAGTTGCTCTACTGTATATTAATGTATCATATTAGTATTATAGTTCCATGTAAGACTGTAATAGGTTAATTTTGCAAAAAAAACAAACAAAAAAAAAAACAAAAACAAATCACAGAGCATTTTTTTCAATCTTCTAGTTGTTTGTTGTCAGAAAAGTGTTGAAATTTGAAACATTATTTAAATATTTAGTTGAGTTTAGTGTCTGTCTCAAAATTCATGGTCGCTTTCATTAATGTGGGTAAATGTTTTTATTATCTGAACTTTGGGTAGAGTCACTCAACCTCAAAAAGACCTTGTGTGTTCGTTTTAAGCACAGTCATATGTTTAAACTGTTTAAACTGTACTATATGTTATGGCATTACACTTCCACATTGGTCCCTCATAAACAAGGAAATTGTGCTGCTGAAGAAGTTGAGCAACAGGTTTTTGCAATGCTGGTAGTTTAGTGTAGTTAGACATAGCTGAAAACATTACATGCCCTTCTTCTCTTTAGGATTTATTTATTCTGGGGATTTATTTGATCAAGGTTAACCATAGATTAGGAGTGGGCGATATGACGATATTAAATCGTGAACGATTACAACGTGAAGACGATCTGTCAACCTGCAGAGATCGTGGGATCGTCTAGCAATTTATAGATCGTCTATAAATTGCAGTTCTATGCTGATGCACCGACCCACCAGACGTATTACGTCGTCAACCTGACTGACCAATCATAGCGAATTACGGGCAGTGACGCGCTTTCTTACCCGCCCCTTGTTTTTGTGTGTAGCGGTAGCCGCATGGAGAGCCAGTGTTGAAATCCAAATGGAGTTGGTCACTAAAAAAAATCCACTTCCATTATATGGAATAGGTTTGGATTTTCCTCAACTGATGAAGCGCAGGCAAATGTTTTGTGCAAAGTTTGCACACAACAGGTTCCCACGTCGGGTGGCAACACGACGAACCTGCTCAACCATTTAAAGAGGAAACATCCCAAACAACAGTCATCATGAACACAGGCATTTAACAAAGGCACTCCGTATGACAAGTCAAGCAAGCGATGGGAAGAGGTAAAAGAAGCAGTTACCCTTTATCTTGCAAAAGATTTGGTACCGTTCAAGACGGTAGAAAAGAGGGGTTCAGTAGTTGACCCGCGGTAAGAGCTGCCCAGCCGAAAATACTTGTACAACACTGCCATGCCACGTCTCTTAAACTTGATTGTTTGCACAGGCAGGCAAAATTGCGACTATTTCAAATAAAATCGGTTAAGAGAGGTTCTTTGGACTAAATTGTCTGTTCATTATTCAGTGTAAGATCGTGATAAAATCGAAATCGTGATTTTATTTTTAAAAAATCGTGATATGATATTTTTGCCATATCGCCAACCCCTACCTTAGATTTGTTCATTTAAAAATAAAAAATAAATCTCAGTAAAAAACATCAAATTTGGTTGAAAAGTTATTAGTAGTTGACTAGTAGTTTAGTAAACAACTTTATGGGATCAAAATGTAGTGGACTACAAATCTGATTTTGATATGTAGCAAAAAAAAAGTCATTAATTTAATCTAACTAAATGGTGAATGGTGGAAGAGGCTCTAGAAATGTTTGTAGCATCAAGATCAACTTTGTTGTTAAACAGTTTCAACAATATCCATTTTTAGGTTTAAGTCTTAATTCTCTGCCATTTTAACCATTGTACCAATACAAAGTCTGTCTTTCTTAACAGTTGATGTGTATGTAAAACATTTTTTTTTCTATTTTTATTTATGTTATACTTGAAATTATGACCACAATAAAATACACATACAAGCCAGAGCATGTTTCACTCTTAACACTGCAAGTCTTTCTGGTCTTATGACCTCTTTAAGTTTTTGCTGTGTCACATTTAATAAATCGGTTCATTCTGTTTAGCAAAAGAAGCGTAAAATACATTCAAAAAGCTGTCTCCTTCACTGACAGATGTATCAATGCATGTTGCTTTCATCTGCAAAGCTCAGTCATTTCCTGGGTCTCTTAAGTTGTTGTGCTAAAATAAGCTCACTCAGGGTTTGTGTTGGGTCTAAAGCTGACAACAGTATAAGTGGCTTGCTCCTCTCCCTTGACCCGACGTGGCTGGATGTTATCTGTCTGGTTCTTGGTGAACTGGATCTCGCTGTAGTGAAGCTCATCGTGGTCATTGTTTAACTGATGAAGAAAGAAAGAATATTAATTTAAATTATTACACATCAACTTTCTACTCAAAATGTGTTGACATTTATTGTCTTTATACCTTAAACCGTTTGCAGATTAACAGTACAGATGCATTTACAATAACAATAAGTGGCTTCTTGATTCCCAGATTTCAAGGTAGAGTATGAACTCACTCAGCAAAAAAAAGAAAAGAAGAATCCTCACTGTGGGATCAATAATGGACACAGTTTATGGCCATGTCTGGATTTTAAATGGCACTGTAGGAGTCATGGGTATTATTTAGAGCACAGGTCTACTACAACGTGTCACACCTAGGACAGGGGTTCTCAAACGTTTTGGAGCTCGGGACCCCTTAAAACTTTCCCCTCATACTCCTCACGCCAATTAATGTTTACTACCAATTATGATTTCAGACGCCATAGGAATGAGTTGTTTTAAACTTTTCATTTTGGGCTTAGCATCACTCGAAGTGGACTTACTAAAATATTTGTTCATTGTCACAAGCAAGAAATGCTAAGCAGCACAGGAGCTGTACCAAAAGTGTCTCCTGAGTAAAGCGACAGATACTGGAGAGTGACTCGTGACAGATTTACGTGGCGTCACAGTCATATCAGACTTTTTATTGACCCAACGCTAATGTTGGAGGGAATAATTGGTTTAGTATGTTTGTTTTATTGGTGCTGTGGTCCCCACATGTAATTAACTGACATAACTTTTGTTAACACAACAACACAACAATTTATTGCAAATTATTTTGCGGACCCCCAAACTGTGGCTCGGAGACCACGATGGGTCCAGCGCAAAATCTTTGCTCGGTTAGACATTTTTTATATATGTTTTTAAATTTTCACCCACAAATTAAAGTTTCTTTTTAGTAAAGGGATAAGGGATCGATTAATATTGAATGCAAAATGATGATGATAATGATGTATATTCATAAATAGCACTGGGCCAAATTTAATATAGAACGCATATAGTAGGTAGGGGGGTTCCTACTTAATCTCTCCATCAGTTTGGGGTTCTAGGCCTGAAAAGCATTGAAGACCCCTGATTTGGAGGTAACTTAAGTGAGGAATTAAGTTACTGACTTGATTAATTTAAAAAAGAGAGAGTGTTCACTGATTGAAAAAGGAACTTTTAGTCTTTACCTGTCTCGTATTGTCTTTAGCTTCAGTTGTGGGAACCTGAACTGAAGTCCTCTTCTTCTTTCTGCTTATGAACAAATGAGTGTAAATGAATACTTGATTCAGATAATAAACGTAACTGGTCTGCAACAGAGCACAGAGTTACTCACCTAAACCAGTAGATGAAAACAAGAAGTATCAAAACCAAAAGAGCAGCACTGACTCCTGTAGCGACTGCTGATGTTCCTGTTGTTCTCTGGACGGTGAGAGTCTTTTCACTGGAGCAGGTACTTTTAGTGCCATTTTTGATACAACAATAATAGTTTCCTGCATCCTGACTGCTGACTGGGTCTAGAAACAGGTGTTTGTTTTGGTTGTTTGTCAGATTCAGAGGTCGATTGTTGAAATACCAAATGTAGTTTGTGTTAGTAGGTAGAGGACAGCTGGTCCCACAGGTCAGAGAGACTCTCCCACCCTCTGTCACCACTGCAGGTCGCAGCCGCACTTTGAGGCCTGAGAGATTGATGGAGGAAATAAATGTTTTAATTCATAACTCTGAGTTTGTCTTCTGTCGAATGTAAACTAAGACAGCAAACAATAAGTCATTGCTGTTACCTTCGTTAGACAAATACTGACATAGACACTGTTATTTATTGTACTGCATTACCTGTCACAACCAAAGTGACTCCAGGAACATCATCCCGTTTCCTTTCTTCATCATCTCCCTGGAGTCTGAATTTGTATTCTGCTGAGTCCTCCTTCTTCAGGTTTTTAATTGTCAGAACGTGTTGGTTCTTCTTGTTGTCATGAAACACCACACGACCGGCATCCTCAATCAGCTGCTCACCACTTGTTTCTACTTTATACCATGATTTAGACTCTGGCTTCTTCTTGTGGGGATGAGAGTATTCACTGGAAATGTTCACTGAAGATCCTTTCAGAGCACAGATTCTCCTGCTGATATAATTCACAGTCCAACAGTTCTCCTCATCTGGACCTGAAATATATAAAACACTATCAGTAGTTATAAAATAATTGTAGGTAACTGTTTATTTAAAGATTGTGTGTGTTAGATGTTCACTGTTTTTTTCTGTCTGTCTCTATAGACAGTTTTAAGCATAGACTGTATTGAACAGTGTGTCCCCACTTCCTTGCATTGGCCAAACTGATGCTATTTTCCCTGGGATACGAGCGGTGCCATGTTACAACTGTGCAGTACGGTCCGAGAGTGGAGCCACGATATCAATGACCTGGCTACATGTCCTCCAGACTCACTCGCGTTTTTGTTTCATTAATGCTGCACTCTCACGGTCACACAGGACCTCTTTACGGAGCAGTTGGCAGTCACCATTATGTCACATCCTGTTTCTATAGCGTCAACTAAGTAAAGTGAAACATGCAAAAAAAATGACACTTGAACATGCATTGACATTATATTAACCACCTCGGTCCCGCCCACTAACATGGAGGAGTTGGATTCTATGACCTATACTGCAGCCAGACACCAGGGGGAGCTCTACTTGCTTGGCTTCACTAATGAGAAGCAGTTCCATCTCCATCTTTATACAGTCTATGGTCTGAACACTAAAGGGACATCTAGTAGCAACATATTATCAACATATCATCATGAGTTCCTTCATAGCTTGTATTTATACAGTATTTATGTGTCAGAGCAGATGGTGCACTCATACTCACAGACTTCAGGAGACAGCAGATGGTCTTGATCTTTTACAGCACAGGATAAACTTTTTGTAGGAGATACTGAAAACTCTTGACTCTTTCTTGTATCACTGAGCTGTCGGTTCTGGTACCACCTATAGTCGGTCTGAAGGTCAGACACTGGACAGCTGGTGGTACAGGACACTGCAACTGATGACTCATTTGAATTCCTTTGAACATTTACTTCTGTGGAAAACAACAAATTTCATTCAGGTAATATTGAAGAAATGGCATGTCACACATAAACTTAAATTTGTGACTCATGCAGAAAGACAGAATGTTTATAATAGAGGTCTGAATGTCAGACGGGTGTAAACGTTACCGTAAGCTCTGGGATATGTGATGGAGCAGGACTCAGCTACTGATGTCTGGTTATGAGAACACATTCTCCCTTCAGCGTAGGTCACACTGAAGCAGGTTGGAGTGACTGAATCTGAACAAAACCAAAGACGTGTAGAAAGAGTGTGAACAGTAAAAATAAGTGTTTAACAGAGGTTTGTAGCTGTTGTGACTCACCCACTGAGACTTCAGGGGCTCTGAGATCCTCGTAGCCTTTGACAGCACAGGAGTATGTGACTGCTTCCTCACTGCTGACCAGCTCTTGGTACCAGGGAGACCAGTCCTCATAGAGAATCTCTCTGTTCTTGTACCAGACGTAGGCTGCAGGGTTTTCAGTCAGAGGACAACTGCTGATACACATCAGCATCACTGTCTGTCCCTCTGTGGCAGGAATCACCTTTACCTGCAGGTCTGGTGGTTCATCTTAAATGTTAAATACTTTTACTAGACTTACTTTAAACAATGATTATTGACAACTTTCATACCTGAAACAATGAGCTGAACTGTTCTCTGGTTGCAGGCGTGTGATTCATTATTGTTGCTGCTGCAGCAGTAAAGTTTTGCATCTTTCTCACTCACATAATTGATCGTTAGAGTTGGGAGACTTTTGTTAGACGTGTTGAATCTCACATGAGTTTCATCCGCAAAGAGCTCTTTCTGAACGTATCTGTCACCGTCATGTTGTATAGTGTACCACTTCCTAGTTGAAGAGTAAGTTTGAGCTGGGCAGGGCAGATCCACTGAAGAACCTCTTAAAACGCAGATTCTTTTTTCTTCTCCATTCACCCCTTTAACAAAAGAGTTTATTAGCAAACATCTGAACATTTTTAATCATTTTAACAGGTGATTGTTACAAGTCACGCCTGCTTTTACTTTTTTATAATCCTGTCGATAATATTTAGTTTAGTTTTGAAATATTCTTTTTCTTTTACAGTTTCACTCAAACAACAAGGCAGGACATTTACATTAGTTTGCAGCTAATCATCATTTTGTAAATAATTGCAAATAGGAAGTCATACCTGAAATGTACAGGATCAAAGCCACTAGCATGCATCCCGGGCCTGTCAGTAACATGACTGAATCCTTCTGTTTCTACTCAGAAAGTCAACTGTGCTCCTGTATTCCAGCTGCTACCTTCATGAAACCACCAGCATTTCACTGACAAATTAACAATAAGACTGTTGGTCAGTAGGATTGCAGTTAGCAGGTCTTTCATCAAAACATCACTTCCTTCCTCTTTCAGAGGTTACTATTCTAGGCACTTATTTGTGTCTCTGTATGTGTTATGATTTTGTCAGCAAATCTTTGCATTATATTATTTGTTCATTTCCTTTCATTGTTTATGTTTCTTTTTCAAATTGTACAAGTTAACAAGTTAATCAATAAAATGTTATGTGTTATCTGTTATCAGTATATTTGTTTGTGCGTACTGTAAACATGATACTATATATGAATACTGTTGCTAAGCTACATTTGAGCAACCAATCCAAAAAGCTGCAGGCTTAT
Source organism: Mugil cephalus (assembly GCF_022458985.1). NCBI lineage: Eukaryota > Metazoa > Chordata > Actinopteri > Mugiliformes > Mugilidae > Mugil > Mugil cephalus. Next base: position 20,497,030 of record NC_061771.1, read on the forward strand.
AAGACTAAGCAGACCAACCTGAGCACTGCCCGAGAAACCGAACTAAAGCCTCTGTCTGAATGCTCCACAAACGCATACTGGAGTAGTCAGTTTGTGTCCATGTTGACATCTGTCACTGTTGAAAGCTGTTGAGACTTCCCAAGCCTCACGACTGGACTACGGCGCAATGGGACGAGGTAGCTAGGTCTTACGAATGTACATAGGTGTGTGTGTGAAATGAGTGTATCAGGAAGTAACAGTTTGTCATTTTATTTTTCGTCATGGGAGGTTAGAGCAGCAGCGACACAAACAACTATTTAAATGTTTTCTGGGGTAGACTGTGTATGATGCATCAAGTCGTTGACTAAAACCCAGCAGAGACAAATAGTCTGGTACGTCTTTGTGAGGGGACATTACAACTACAAACTCTGACAAAACATTAACACACCAACGTGAAAACGTAATAATGAATATCAAACAAAGCAAAGCTCAAAAGCAGCTCATGTAGTAAAGAGGTCCTCAATACTGAAAATACAGCGTGAACATCTGTAATGATCTAGATATTAACGAACTGCTATGCATCTGCTTTTCTTTAGCTGTAGCAGAACACGATATATATGAAACACAGAACGGATCAGTGTCTTTTCTGTCACAGTAAGAGTGAAATTGTCATGGTACTTTTTTTTTTTCTTCAGTAAAATGTCTATCCTTGTGTTGCTGTCTTACAAAACAAATGAATGATTCGCTCTTGCTGGTGGCTGTGCTAACCACTTCACATATGACTTAATGTTTCATATAGGTGATAGAAAAAAAAAATAAAGACTTCCTCAACTTAAAATAAGCAGCCATATTGGAGGCCTTCGCCCATATGGAGGACCAACTCTGCCAACTAAAAATAAAATACAGAAATAAATGAAAAATACCTACAGATATATGCCATAAATAAATAAATAAATGAGTAAATACTCTTAATACTTAAACAAACACTCATTTTATTAGGTACACCTCGCTAGTAAAAAGGTTAGACCGCCTTTGGCCTTCAGAACTGCCTTAATTTTTCATGGCGAACGTATATTTAGGTATTAAGTGATTTATTCATTCATTGACAGCTCAGTGTCGATCCTCTGTAGATGTAGGGCGCAGGATTTTCAGGATTTCCCTACACAACTGTTAGACTCTTTCCCTGTTTTCAGCTTATGATGAAAAGCATAAATATTACCTGACATGTACACAGTAAAACACAGAAACATACATGTTTTCTGACAAAAACGTGACTGTAGTCCAGTTCACTTTGGCAGAACGAAGAGTGTGAAGGAAAGAAGTGACCTTTGGTTAACAGTCACTGACTTGTCAGCTTTGAAATCAAAACCTGAAAACTTCCTCACAAATGTTTTTTTTTTCTTTCTTTTTTTAACCTACATGAGCTCACTTCTTGTATTTTTTGCACTCACTTACACCCACCATGTATACACATAACATGATGACCACCTCCCTAACGTTGTGCAGGTCTCCCTTGTGCCTCCTAAACAGTTGTGGCTCATCAGAGAATGTGAACAGGGAAGGGTAGACGTCTAAATAACATCCATATGAATGAATTTATTTCTCCTGTCAGTTGTTTCAATGTTGTGGCTGATCTGTGTGTGTGATAATGATGATTTTATTTCATTTACTTTGTTTAAGTGCACAATATATTCATGAACAGTTCGACTGTCTATGATGTTTTAAAACTGTAAGTTCCTGTTTTGTTTCTGCTGAAAACATGAATCATTCTCTTGACAAAGAAGAATCTTTACCTCAGTGATAATTCATGAAGACTATTTCATTAGCCCAGTAACTACATACAAGTACAAACACTGTACTGTAAACTTGATGTGCGGTTGCTCTACTGTATATTAATGTATTATATTAGTATTATAGCTCCATGTAAGACTGTAATAGGTTAAATTTTGCAAACAAAAAACAAATCACGGAGCAATCTTTTCAATCTTCTAGTTGTTTGTTGTCAGAAAAGTATTGAAATTTGAAACATTATTGAAATATTTAGTTGAATTTAGTGTCTGTGTCTCAAAAATCATGGTTGCTTTCATTAATGTGGATAAATGTTTTTATTATCTGCACTTTGGGTAGAGTCACTCAACCTCAAAAAGACCTTGTGTGTTAGTTTAAGCACAGTCATATGTTTAAACTGTTTAAACTGTACTATATGTTATGGCATTACACTTCCACATTGGTCCCTCATAAACAAGGAAATTGTGCTGCTGAAGAAGTTTTTGCAATGCTGGTAGTTTAGTGTAGTCAGACATAGCTGAAAACATTACATGCCCCTCTTCTCTTTAGGATTTATTTATTCTGGGGATTTGTTTGAACAAGGTTAACCTTAGATTAGGGGTGGGCGATGTGACGATATTAAATCGTGAACGATTACACGTGAAGACGATCTGTCGAACTGCAGAGATCGTGGGATCGTCTAGGGCACATTCTATAAATTGCAGTTCTATGCTGATGCACCGACGCACCAGACGTATCATAGCGAATTACGGGCAGTGACGCGCTTTCTTACCCGCCCCCTTGTCTATGTGTGTAGCGGTAGCCGCATGGAGAGCCAAGGCTGAAATCCAAACAGAGTTGGTCACTCAAAAAAATCCACTTCCATTATATGGAATAGGTTTGGATTTTCCTCAACTGATGAAGCGCAGGCAAATGTTTTGGTAAAGTTTGCACACAACAGGTTCCCACGTCGGGTGGCAACACGACGAACGTGCTCATCCATTTGAAGAGGAAACATCCCAAACAACAGTCATTATGAACACAGGCATTTAACAAAGGCACTCCGTATGACAAATAAAGCAAGCGATGGGAAGAGGTAACGGAAGCAGTTACCTTTTATCTTGCAAAAGATGTGGTACCGTTCAAGACGGTAGAAAACGAGGGGTTCAGTTGTTGACCCGCGGTAAGAGCTGCCCAGCCGAAAATACTTGTACAACACTGCCATGCCACGTCTCTTAAACTTGATTGTTTACACATGCAGGCAAAACTGCGACTTTTTAAAATAAAATCGGTTAAGAGAGGTTCTTTGGACTAAATTGTCTGTTTTTCATTCTTCAATTTAATATCGTGAGGAAATTGAAATCGTGATTTTATTTTTAAAAAATCGTGATATGATATTTTTGCCATATCGTCCACCCCTAACTTAGATTTATTCATTTAAAAATGAAAAAATCTCAGTGATCAACAGCTGATGTGTATGTAAAACATTTTTTTTCTATTTTTATTTATGTTATACTTGAAATTATGATCACAATAAAATACACATACAAGTCCGAGCATGTTTCACTCTTAACACTGCAAGTCTTTCTGGTCTTATGACCTCTTTAAGTTTTTGCTGTGTGACGTTTCATAAATCAGTTTAATTCTGTTTAGCAAAAGAAGCGTAAAATACATTCAAAAAGCTGTCTCCTTCACTGACAGATGTATCAATGCATGTTGCTTTCATCTGCAAAGCTCAGTCATTTCCTGGGTCTCTTAAGTTGTTGTGCTAAAATAAGCTCACTGTGTTGGGTCTAAAGCTGACAACAGTATAAGTGGTTTGCTCCTCTCCCTTGAGCTGACGTGGCTGGATGTTATCTGTCTGGTTCTCGGTGAACTGGATCTCGCTGTAGTGAAGCTCATTGTGGCCATTGTTTAACTGATGAAGAAAGAAAGAATATTAATTTAAGTTATCACACATCAACTTTCTACTCAAAATGTGTTGACATTTATTGTCTTTATATCTTTTGCAGATGAACAGTACAGATGCATTTACAATAACAATAAGTGGTTTCTTGATTCAAAGATTTCAAGGTAGAGTATGAACTCACTCAGCAAAAAAAGAAAAGAAGAGGCCTCACTGTGGGATCAATAATGGACACAGTTTATGGCCATGTCTGGATTTTAAATGGTACTGTAAGAGTCAAGGGTATTACTTAGAGCACAGGTCTACTACAACGTGTCACACCTAGGACAGGGGTTCTCAAATGTTTTGGAGCTTGGGACCCCTTAAAACTTTCCCCTCATACTCCTCACGCCAATTAATGTTCAGTATCATTTATGATTTCAGACGCCATAGGAATTATTTGTTTTAAACTTTTCATTTTGGGCTTAGCATCACTCGAAGTGGACGTACTGAAATATTTGTTCACTGTCAAAAGCAAGAAATGCTAAGCAGCACAGGAGCTGTACCGGAAGTGTCTCATGAGTAAAGCGACAGATACGGGAGGGTGACTCGTGACAGATTTACGTGGCGTCACAGTCATATCAGTCTTTTTATTGACCCAACGCTAATGTTGGAGGGAATAATTGGTTTAGTGTGTTTGTTTTATTGGTGCAGCGGTCCCCACATGTAATTAACTGACATACCTTTAACAATTTATTGCAAATTATTTTGCGGACCCCCAAACTGTGGCTCGGGGACCCCGATGGGTCCAGCGCAAAATCTTTGCTTTGTTAAACATTTTTTATATATGTTTTTAAATTTTCACCCACAAATTAAAATTTCTTTTTAGTAAAGGGATAAGGGATCGATTAATATTGAATGCAAAATGATGATAATAATGTATATTCATAAATAGCACTGGGCCAAATTTAATATAGGAGCACATATAGTAGGTAGGGGGGTTCCTACTTAATCTCTCCATCAGTTTGGGGTTCTAGGCCTGAAAAGCATTGAAGACCCCTTATTTGGAGGTAACATAAGTGAGGAATTAAGTTACTGACTTGATTAATTTAAAAAAGAGAGAGTGTTCACTGATTGAAAAAGGAATTTTTAGTCTTTACCTGTGCCGTATTGTCTTTAGCTTCAGTTGTGGGAACCTGAACTGAAGTCCTCTTCTTCTTTCTGCTTATGAACAAATGAGTGTAAATGAATACTTGATTCAGATAATACATGTAACTGGTCTGCAACAGAGCACAGAGTTACTCACCTAAACCAGTAGATGAAAACAAGAAGTATCAAAACCAAAAGAGCAACACTGACTCCTGTAGCGACTGCTGATGTTCCTGTGGTTCTCTGGACGGTGAGAGTCTTTTCACTGGAGCAGGTACTTTTAGTGCCATTTTTGATACAACAAGAGTAGTTTCCTGCATCCTGACTGCTGACTGGGTCTAGAAACAGATGTTTGTTTTGGTTGTTTGTCAGATTCAGAGGTCGATTGTTGAAGTACCAAATGTAGTTTGTGTTAGTAGGTAGAGGACAGCTGGTCCCACAGGTCAGAGAGACTCTCCCACCCTCTGTCACCACTGCAGGTCGCAGCCGCACTTTGAGGCCTGAGAGATTGATGGAGGAAGTAAAGGTTAAAAAGACCCAGAGCAACTCATTGTTAGTTAATGATTCAATGAATGTTTAACTGTTTGATGAAAATTGGAGACATTTTAATTCATAACTCTGAGTTTGTCTTCTGTCGAATGTAAACTAAGACAGCAGACAATTAGTCATTGCTGTTACCTTCGTTAGACAAATACTGACATAGACACTGTTATTTATTGTACTGAATTACCTGTCACAACCAAAGTGACTCCAGGAACATCATCCCGTTTCCTTTCTTCATCATCTCCCTGGAGTCTGAATTTGTATTCTGCTGAGTCCTTCTTCTTCAGGTTTTTAATTGTCAGGACGTGTTGGTTCTTCATGTTGTCATGGAACGCCACACGATCTGCATCCTCAATCAGCTGCTCACCACTTGTTTCTACTTTATACCATGATTTAGACTCTGGCTTCTTCTTGTGGGGATGAGAGTATTCACTGGAAATGTTCACTGAAGATCCTATCAGAGCACAGATTCTCCTGCTGATATAATTCACAGTCCAACAGTTCTCCTCATCTGGACCTGAAATACACAACACACTATCAGTAGTTATAAAATAATTGTAGGTAACTGTTTATTTAAAGATTGTGTGTTAGATGTTCACTGTTTTTTTCTGTCTGTCTCTATAGACAGTTTGAAGCATAGACTGTATTGAACAGTGTGTCCCCACTTCCTTGCATTGGCCAAACTGATGCTATTTTCCCAGGGATACGAATGGTGCCATGTTACGACTGTGCAGTACGGTCTGAGAGTGGAGCCACGATATCAATGACCTGGCTACATGTCCTCCAGACTCACTCGCGTTTTTGTTTCATTAATGCTGCACTCTCACTGTCACACAGGACCTCTTTACGGAGTAGTTGGCAGTCACCATTATGTCACATCCTGTTTCTACAGTGTCAACTTACAAAGTAAAGTGAAACATATGCAAAAACAATTGACACTTGAACATGCATTGACATTATATTAACCACCTAGGTCCCTCCCACTAATATGGAGGAGTTGGATCCTATGACCTATACTGCAGCCAGACACCAGGGGGAGCTCTATTTGCTTGGCTTCACTAATGAGAAGCAGTTCCACCTCTGTCTTTATACAGTCTATGGTCTGAACATATCATCATGAGTTCCTTCATAGCATGTATTTATACAGTATTTATGTGTCAGAGCAGATGGTGCACTCATACTCACAGACTTCAGGAGACAGCAGATGGTCTTGATCTTTTACAGCACAGGATAAACTTTTCGTAGGAGATACTGAAAACTCTTGACTCTGTCTTTTATCACTGAGCCGTCGGTTCTGGTACCACCTATAGTCGGTCTGAAGGTCAGACATTGGACAGCTGGTGGTACAGGACACTGCAACTGATGACCCCTTTGAAATCCATTGAACATGTACTTCTGTTGGGAAACAATAAATTTCATTCAGGTAATGTTGAAGAAATGGCATGTCACACATAAACTTAAATTTGTGACTCATGCAGAAAGACAGAATGTTTATAATAGAGGTCTGAAGGTCAGACGGGTATAAACGTTACCGTAAGCTCTGGGATATGTGATGGAGCAGGACTCAGCTACTGACGTCTGGTTATGAGAACACATTTTCCCTTCAGCGTAGGTCACACTGAAGCAGGTCGGAGTGACTGAATCTGAACAAAACCAAAGACGTGTACACAGCAAATTGACAAGAGTTGAATTACTTTTCGGGCACCCGAAGTCATTTTGCAGCAGTGAGCCACGGAAACTACACTCGTCGCGCTGTTACTAACCAGCCGAACACCTGCTTAATGACCTAGAGGTTAGCATGGTTAGCATGCATGTCTGGGTCACTGTAATATAGAAAGTGAGTAACGGCAGTAAACGGTACGTTTGACTTGACGTTTTGTCTGAGTGAGACGAATCATGCACTTTGTAACCATAGATATAAAACGTGATAAGAAGATGCTAATGGTTCGGAGTTGCTAGCTAGTGTGCGAAAGTGGTGCTAATGCTACACTGTGCCTTACTGTTGCATGTTCTAATATTTGTGGTGCCAGTTTGAAAATAAGTGTTTTTGAACTGCCAAACATGACTACCTTTTTATTTTAGTAAAGGTTATTTTCCAAGTATTTTTTGTAGGATTATATAAGAATTATATTGACACCTTTTAAGTGTTATGGGGTAACACTTGTGTAGTTAAGAAATAGTCCTCTGAGAGAGTTAATTGCTAACACTACATAAAAGTGTTAAACTGGTTGGTGTTAGGCAGTGTTAAATTTAACTACAAGAGTCAAATTTACATTAACTTAGTGTAAAGGTACCAACATTTGAAAAAGTGTTAAATTAACACTGTGAGGTGTGGACCCATATAGACACTTTAAAAGTGTTAAGATCAACTCTTACAGTGTTAATTTGGGTATGCTGATTTTACTGTATAGAAAGAGTATGAACAGTAAAAATAAGTGTTTAACAGAGGTTTGTAGCTGTTGTGACTCACCCACTGAGACTTCAGGGGCTCTGAGATCCTCGTAGCCTTTGACAGCACAGGAGTATGTGACTGCTTCCTCACTGCTGACCAGCTCTTGGTACCAGGGAGACCAGTCCTCATAGAGAATCTCTCTGTTCTTGTACCAGACGTAGGCTGCAGGGTTTTCAGTCAGAGGACAACTGCTGCTACACATCAGCATCACTGTCTGTCCCTCTGTGGCAGGAATCACTTGTACCTGCAGGTCTGGTGGTTCATCTTAAATGTTAAATACCTTTACTAGACTTACTTTAAACAATGGTTATTGACAACTTTCATACCTGAAACAATGAGCTGAACTGTTCTCTGGTTGCAGGGGTCTGGTTCATTCTTGTTGCTGCTGCAGCAGTAAACTTTTGCATCTTTCTCACTCACACAATTGATCGTTAGAGTGGGGAGATCTTTGTTAGACGTATTGAATCTCACATGAGTTTCATCTGCAAAGAGCTCTTTCTGAACGTATCTGTCACCGTCACGTTGTATAGTGTACCACTTCCTAGTTGAAGAGTAAGTTTGAGCTGGGCAGGGCAGATCCACTGAAGAACCTCTTAAAACGCAGATGCTTTTTCCTTCTCCATTCACCCCTTTAACAAAAGAGTTGATTAGCAAACATCTGAACATTTTTAATTTCTTCATAATCCTGTCGATAATATTCAGTTTAGTTTTGAAATATTTCACTCAAACATCAAGACAGGACATTTACATTAGTTTGCAGCTAATCATCATTTTGTAAATAGTTGCAAAGAGGAAGTCATACCTGAAATGTACAGGATCAAAGCCACTAGCATGCATCCAGGGCCTGTCAGTAACATGACTGAATCCTTCTGTTTCTAATCAGAAAGTCAACTGTGCTCCTGTATGCCAGCTGCTACCTTCATGAAATCTCATACTAAGTGGTTACAACCAGCAGCTCTTAACAGTAAGACCGTTGAGGAGGAGGATCAACCCTTACCCTAGTCATACCCATGTCAAGATGTAAAAATGGCACATCACACTGAGACATTATTTTACTAGATAAATATATATATATGTACGTTCGCGTGTGTGTCAGGAATGAGTGTGTCAGGAAGTAACACTTAATCACTTTATTTTTTATCATGGGAGGTTGGAGCAGCAGCGACACAAACAACTATTTAAATGTTTTCTGGGGTAGACTGTGTGTATGATGCATCATGCTGATGACTAAAACCCAGCAGAGACAAATAGTCTGGTACGTCTTTGTGAGGGGATCTACAAACTCTGACAAAACATTAACACACCAACTTGAAAACGTAATAATGAATATTAAGCAAAGCAAAGCTCAAAAGCAGCTCATGTAGTAAAGAGGATCTCAATACTGAAAATACAGCATGAACATCTGTAATGATCTAGATATTAACAAACTGCTCTGCATCCACTTTTCTTTAGCTGTAGCAGAACATGATATATATGAAACACAGAACGGATCAGTGTCTTTTCTCCTGACTGTCGCAGTAAGAGTGAAACTGTCATGGTTTTTTTTTTTTCTTAAGTAAAATGTCTATCCTTGTGTTGCTGTCTTACAAAACAAATTAATGATTCACTCTTGCTGGTGGCTGTGCTAAGCACTTCACATGTGACTTAATGTTTCATATAGGTGATAGGTGATTTTATTCATGTTATACTTTAAATGATAACAATAAAATATGCATACAAGCCAAAGCATGTTTCACTCTTAACACTGCAAATCTTTCTGGTCTTTTGACCTATTCAAGTTTTTGCTGTGTGACATTTCATAAATCAGTTTATATCAGCAATACTAAGACATCATTTCTGTCTATCTTTTTGGCAAAAGAAGCGAAGTACATTTTTTTTTAAAAAAGCTGTCTCCTTTACTGACAGATTTATCAATGCATGTTGCTTTCATCTGCAAAGCTCAGTCCTTTCCTGGGACTCCACGGTTGTTGTGCTAAAATAAGCTCACTCAGGGTTTGCGTTGGGTCTAAAGCTGACAACAGTATAAGTGACTTGCTCCTCTCCCTTGAGCTGACATGGCTGGGTGTTATCCGTTGTTCTCAGTGAATTGGACCTCGCTCATGGTGTTGAGTTGCTTCACCTGATATGTTTTCATACACGTGGGCATTGTTTAACTGATGGAAAAAAGAAATAATATTAGTTTCAATTAGGCTTCAACTCTGAAGATGTGATGATGAACTTCTGGGGAAGGGCTGCAATATAACACAAAATGTGTTGACATTGATTGTCTTAATAACTTAAAAACCTGAGAAACCGTTTGGAGATTAACAGTACAGATGCATTTACAATAACAATAAGTGGTTTCTTGATTCACAGATTTCAAGGTAGAGTATGAACTCACTCAGCAAAAAAAAGAAAAGAAGAATCCTCACTGTGGGATCAATAATGGACACAGTTTATGGCCATGTCTGGATTTTAAATGGTACTGTAGGAGTCATGGGTATTATTTAAAGTAACTTAAGCGAGAAATTAAGAAATTACTCACGTGATTAATTAAAAAGAAGTTTGTTGATTGAAAAAGGAACTTTTAGTCTTTACCTGTGCCGTATTGTCTTTAGCTTCAGTTGTGGGAACCTGAACTGAAGTCCTCTTCTTCTTTCTGCTTATGAACAAATGAGTGTAAATAAATACTTGATTCAGATAATAAACTTAACTGGTCTGCAACAGAGCACAGAGTAACTCACCTAAACCAGTAGATGAAAACAAGAGGTATCAAAACCAAAAGAGCAGCACGGACTCCTGTAGCGACTGCTGATGTTCCTGTGGTTCTCTGGACGGTGAGAGTCTTTTCACTGGAGCAGGTACTTTTAGTACCATTTTTGATACAACAAGAGTAGTTTCCTGCATCCTGACTGCTGACTGGGTCTAGAAACAGGTGTTTGTTTTGGTTGTTTGTGAGATTCAGAGGTCGATTGTTGAGGTACCAAATGTAGTTTGTGTTAGTAGGTAGAGGACAGCTGGTCCCACAGGTCAGAGAGACTCTCCCACCCTCTGTCACCACTGCAGGTCGCAGCCGCACTTTGAGGCCTGAGAGATTGATGGAGGAAGTAAATGTTAAAAAGACCCAGAGCAACTCATTGTTAGTTATTGATAAAATGAATGTTTAACTGTTTGATGAAAATTGGAGACATTTTAATTCATAACTCTGAGTTTGTCTTCTGTCGAATGTAAACTAAGACAGCAAACAATAAGTCATTGCTGTTACCTTCGTTAGACAAATACTGACATAGACACTGTTATTTATTGTACCGAATTACCTGTCACAACCAAAGTGAGTCCAGGAACATCATCCCGTTTCCTTTCTTCATCATCTCCCTGGAGTCTGAATTTGTATTCTGCTGAGTCCTCCTTCTTCAGGTTTTTAATTGTCAGAACGTGTTGGTTCTTCTTGTTGTCATGAAACACCACACGACCGGCATCCTCAATCAGCTGCTCACCACTTGTTTCTACTTTATACCATGATTTAGACTCTGGCTTCTTCTTGTGGGGATGAGAGTATTCACTGGAAATGTTCACTGAAGATCCTATCAGAGCACAGATTCTCCTGCTGATATAATTCACAGTCCAACAGTTCTCCTCATCTGGACCTGAAATACACAAGACACTATCAGTAGTTATAAAATAATTGTAGGTAACTGTTTATTTAAAGATTGTGTGTTAGATGTTAGATGTTTTTTTTTGTCTGTCTCTATAGACAGTTTGAAGCATAGACTGTATTGAACAGTGTGTCCCCACCTCCTTTCATTGGCCAAACTGATGCTATTTTCTCGGGGATACGAGTGGTGCCATGTTACGACTGTGCAGTACGGTCCGAGAGTGGAGCCACGACATCAATGACCTGGCTACATGTCCTCCAGACTCACTCGCGTTTTTGTTTCATTAATGCTGCACTCTCACGGTCACACAGGACCTCTTTACGGAGTAGTTGGCAGTCACCATTATGTCACATCCTGTTTTTATAGCGTCAACTAAGTAAAGTGAAACATATGCAAAAAAAAATTGACACTTGAACATGCATTGACATTATATTAACCACCTAGGTCCCGCCCACTAACATGGAGGAGTTGGATCCTATGACCTATACTGCAGCCAGACACCAGGGGGAGCTCTACTTGCTTGGCTTCACTAATGAGAAGCAGTTCCATCTCCATCTTTATACAGTCTATGGTCTGAACACTAAAGGGACATCTAGTAGCAACATATTATCAACATATCATCATGAGTTACTTCATAGCTTGTATTTATACAGTATGTATGTGTGAGAGCAGACGGTGCACTCATACTCACAGACTTCAGGAGACAGCAGATGGTCTTGATCTTTTGCAGCACAGGATAAACTTTTCGTAGGAGATACTGAAAACTCTTGACTCTGTCTTTTATCACAGAGCCGTCGGTTCTGGTACCACCTATAGTCGGTCTGAAGGTCAGACACTGGACAGCTGGTGGTACAGGACACTGCAACTGATGACCCCTTTGAAATCCATTGAACATGTACTTCTGTTGGGAAACAATACATTTCATTCAGGTAATATTGAAGAAATGGCATGTCACACATAAACCTAAATGTGTCACTCATGCAGAAAGACAGAATGTTTATAATAGAGGTCTAAAGGTCAGACGGGTGTAAACGTTACCGTAAGCTCTGGGATATGTGATGGAGCAGGACTCAGCTACTGATGTCTGGTTATGAGAACACATTCTCCCTTCAGTGTAGGTCACACTGAAGCAGGTCGGAGTGACTGAGTCTGAACAAAACCAAAGACGTGTAGAAAGAGTGTGAACAGTAAAAATAAGTGTTTAACAGAGGTTTGTAGCTGTTGTGACTCACCCACTGAGACTCCGGGGCTCTGAGATCCTCGTAGCCTTTGACAGCACAGGAGTATGTGACTGCTTCCTCACTGCTGACCAGCTCTTGGTACCAGGGAGACCAGTCCTCATAGAGAAACTCTCTGTTCTTGTACCAGACGTAGGCTGCAGGGTTTTCAGTCAGAGCACAACTGGTGCTGCACATCAGCATCACTGTCTGTCCCTCTGTGGCAGGAATCACCTTTACCTGCAGGTCTGGTGGTTCATCTTAAATGTTAAATACTTTTACTAGACTTACTTTAAACAATGGTTATTGACAACTTTCATACCTGAAACAATGAGCTGAACTGTTCTCTGGTTGCAGGCGTCTGGTTCATTTTTGTTGGTGCTGCAACAGTAAACTTTTGCATCTTTCTCACTCACATACTGTAATTGATCGTTAGAGTGGGGAGATCTTTGTTAGACGTGTTGAATCTCACATGAGTTTCATCTGCAAAGAGCTCTTTCTGAACGTATCTGTCACCGTCACGTTGTATAGTGTACCACTTCCTAGTTGAAGAGTAAGTTTGAGCTGGGCAGGGCAGATCCACTGAAGAACCTCTTAAAACGCAGATTCTTTTTTCTTCTCCATTCACCCCTTTAACAAAAGAGTTGATTAGCAAACATCTGAACATTTTTAATTTCTTCATAATCCTGTCGATAATATTCAGTTTAGTTTTGAAATATTCTTTTTCTTTTACAGTTTGACTCAAACAACAAGACAGGACATTAGTTTGCAGCCAATAATAATTTTGTAAATAGTTGCGAAGAGGAAGTCATACCTGAAATGTACAGGATCAAAGCCACTAGCATGCATCCCGGGCCTGTCAGTAACATGACTGAATCCTTCTGTTTCTACTCAGAAAGTCAACTGTGCTCCTGTATTCCAGCTGCTACCTTCATGAAACCACCAGCATTTCACTGACAAATTAACACTAAGACTGTTGGTCAGTAGGATTGCAGTTAGCAGGTCTTTCATCAAATCATCGCTTCCTTCCTCTTTCAGAGGTTACTATTCTAGGCACTTATTTGTGTGTCTGTATGTGTCATGATTTTGTAGGCAAATCTACGCAACATATTAGTACATATTAGTTCATCTTCCGTTAACTGTTAATGTTTCTTTTTCAAATTGTACAAGTTAACAACAAGTTAATCAATTAAATATTTTGTGTTATCTGTTATCAGTATATTTGTTGGTGCGTACTGTAAACATGATACTATATATGAATACTGTTGCTAAGCTACATTTGAGCAACCAATCCAAAAAGCTGCAGGCTTATAAGACTAAGCAGACCGACCTGAGCACTGCCCGAGAAACCGAACTAAAGCCTCTGTCTGAATGCTCCACAAACACATACTGGAGTAGTCAGTTTGTGTCCATGTTGACATCTGTCACTGTTGAAAGCTGCTGAGACTTCCCAAGCCTCACGACTGGACCACGGCGCAATGGGACGAGGTAGCTAGGTCTTACGAATGTACATAGGTGTGTGTGTGTGTGTGTGAAATGAGTGTGTCAGGAAGTAACATTTTGTCATTTTATTTTTCGTCATGGGAGGTTGGAGCAGCAGCAACACAAACAACTATTTAAATGGGGGTAGACTATGTGATGCATCAAGTCATTGACTAAAACCCAGCAGAGACAAATAGTCAGGTACGTCTTTGTGAGGGGACATTACAACTAGAAACTCTGACAAAACATTAACACACCAACTTGAAAACGTAATAATGAATTTTAAGCAAAGCAAGGCTCAAAAGCAGCTCATGTAGTAAAGAGGTTCTCAATACTTAAAATATAGTGTGAACATCTGTAATGATCTAGATATTAACGAACTGCTATGCATCCACTTTTCTTTAGCTGTAGCAGAACATGATATATATGAAACACAGAACGGATCAGTGTCTTTTCTCCTGACTGTCACAGTAAGAGTGAAATTGTCATGGTACTTTTTTTTTTTCTTCAGTAAAATGTCTATCCTTGTGTTGCTGTCTTACAAAACAAATGAATGATTCGCTCTTGCTGGTGGCTGTGCTAACCACTTCACATATGACTTAATGTTTCATATAGGAGATAGAAAATAAAAATAAAGACTTCCTCAACTTAAAATAAGCAGCCATATTGGAGGCCTTCACCCATATGGAGGACCAACTCTGCCAACTAAAAATAAAATACAGAAATAAATGAAAAATACCTACAGATATATGCCATAAATAAATGAATAAATGAGTAAATACTCTTAATACTTAAATAAACACTCATTTTATTAAGAACTGCGTTAATATTTCGTTGTGTGTGTATATTTAGGTATTAAGTGATTTATTCATTCATTGACAGCTCAAAGTCGATCCTCTGTAGATGTAGGGTGCAGGATTTTCAGGATTTCCCTACACAACTGTCGGACTCTTTCCCTTTTTTCAGTTTATGATGAAATGTATAAATATTACCTGACATGTACACAGTAAAACACAGAAACATGACTGTAGTCCAGTTCACTTTGGCAGAACGAAGAGTGTGAAGGAAAGAAGTGACCTTTGGTTAACAGTCACTGACTTGTCAGCTTTGAAACCAAAACCTGAAAAGTTCCTCACAAATGTTTTTTCTTTTCTTTTTTTTTTAACCTACATGAGCTTCTTGTATTTTTTGCACTCACTTACACCCACCATGTATACATATAACATGATGACCACCTCCCTAACGTTGTGCAGGTCTCCCTTGTGCCTCCTAAACAGTTGTGGCTCATCAGAGAATGTGAACAGGGAAGGGTAGACGTCTAAATAACATCCACATGAATTAATTTATTTCTCCTGTCATTTGTTTCAATGTTGTGGCTGATCTGTGTGTGTGATAATGATGATTTTATTTCATTTACTTTGTTTAAGTGCACAATATATTCATGAACAGTTCGACTGTCTATGATGTTTTAAAACTGTAAGTTCCTGTTTTGTTTCTGCTGAAAACATGAATCATTCTCTTGACAAAGAAGAATCTTTACCTCAGTGATAATTCATGAAGACTATTTCATTAGCCCAGTGCAGTAACCGATAATGTAATAATGGCCAATAATTTAATACCTGCCAATAACGTAATAATTTTGACCATTGCAAATGTAATAAAGCCAATAATGTAATAACTTGCCAATAATGTAATAAAGTTTTTGAGCCAGTAAGGTAGTAACATTTTGCCAATAATGTAATAAATTATTACGTTATTGGCTGGTTATTACGTTATTGGCTCAGCATTAAAGAATCCTTTGAAATGTAATAACTGTAGCCGATAATGTAATAATACATAAATAGGACCGCATTTCTTGTAAACAAAATATTTTTTGTACATTTTGTGCAGTTTGCTCATCAGAAATACAGTAGATATAGTGGATGGCATAGTCGTCATATTCATTCTTCAAGGGTATGTATTATGCAGCACTCTCTCTCCTTAAATATGGTTGTAAGAGCCAATTTGAGAATTTTTTGTTGTACAAAATCTGTATTTAAAATTGTGTTTATTTGTTTAGATATGTAAGTTCAGAATTTCAGGTCAGTGTTGGATGTTTCATTGTCAAATGAATTTGCCACATTTATTTCTTGGAAAACGTTTAATTATGAACTTTTTTCATACATTTCTCAAGGGAAAACGATTCAGTTCTCACTTAAAACTCAAAACTGTATTTAAACAATGGGAATGGCACTATAATGGCACTTAACCTCAACATACAACACAGAACATGAACTCATTTAGAAATGTAAATAGTGTTGAGTTGAACTGAGGGAAAAACATCATAAAAGCAAACAAACAACAAAATAAAATTGGCATTACTTCTTCCAGTAAATGTCCTTTACTTTGCATTGCCCAAAAGCTACATCACCAAAAAGAATCCAGGCTTTCATCCAACTGTTTTATTCGTGAGCTTAGACCACTGCTGCGTCCAGCAGCCTTGTAGAGCTTCATAACACTAATGGAACAGTTATCATCTTTGTCCAGTTGTAGGCTCCCTGCAACTGATTCTCTTATGTATAGGTTGGGATGAAATAGTGCTGACAGTTCACGGAATAAGAGTGAGACTCGATTAAATTGACATATCTTGCTTGAGAGAAAATTCAATGATTCTTGATAAGATCTCTGAAGGTAGGTATTGAACTTCATGCTCATTGCCAGCATCCTCAACCATGTCAAGGAAAGGGTTAGCTAGAGACTGACCATCAGCATTAGGTAGAAACCCTGGTTCAGGCTCAGACAGAAGGCCGGGTTCATCATCAGGCAGGGCAGGTTTGGCCACCGGCATAGAGGCAGGTTCGGCATCAGACAGAGCATGAAGTTCAGTGTCAGACAGAGGGGCAGGTTGGGACACTCTATGCATCTCTGCCTCCTGAATGGCCTGAATGTAAGTTGGAATAGGTACTTCTAAACTTACATAATGTTCCCACTGTCCCTGTCAGCAAAATGTCCAAGTAGCAAAAGAGGCAGGTTTTCACAGAAAGCACCAGATGGTGATATGACAGAGGTGGAATCCAAAGCAAGAGTCGACACAATAAGGAACTGATCATTAAAAATCTGGGATGCTCCGTGAAGAGTTAGGTGGTCACCGTATGTACCCTGTTGTGCCATCCTCTGTAAATATTCCCCCCATGTCCCCTCAACATACTCCAAAAGGGGTGTCGTATCCACTCCATATGGATCAAGTGTTAGGTCGGCAACTATTTCTTGACGCAATGTTTCTGCAGAACGGAAAATTCCAATAGTGGCCAATTGGTCAGAAATTGCAGCAAACTGGCAGTTGCCATCAGGGATCGGGTAAAAAGCGAATGTTCAGGTTTGAGGATTCAAACTCTTCCAATCTGTCCTCATGTGAGTAAGGTATTCGCAGGTTCATTTGTTGAACTGATTTGGGCTGAGACTTTGAGCGTTGCTTTTCTTCTAGTCTTGTCATACTGGTCACATCAGAAACTGAGAACCACTTTTGTGTTGGAGTGGGGCTATTTGGCATTTGAAACTCAACCTTGTATTTGTGCAAATTAAGGTTTCTTGCCGCAACAACACCTGGTATCACAAATTGTTTCTGTGAGACTCTGTGATGGCCACTCTTGGCCCTGACCAATACATTATCACATAGCCTGTACACAGAGACTTTAAACTTCCCAGACTGATTCTGTCGGTGTATGCAGCGGTGCGTTGCTTTTTGTGCCCTTTTCTGATCCTGTTTCGTTCATCATCAAACAAACGCCTCTTCTTTTGGATGGGCTGTGTTTTGTTGCCTGGTGGGCAGTGTTCTTTTTCTTGGGAAGAAGTTAAGCAATTGGACAATGCATGACTTTGTCTTCCATAATAAATCTGAAAAGGGGACATCCAACTGAAAACTTCTTTTGGGTCTTCATTCATTATCTTTGCATAAATTGGCAAATGCTGAACCCAGTTCACTCCTCCTTCTTGATATCGGACTAAGTCATACATCATTTTTTTCCTTAGGACACGGTGGCTTCTCTCCACTTTACCCTGGTGGTAAAGTGGTGGGGACGGTATGGAGAGCTCTGAATGAGTTTTACTTGTAAGGACTCCATAAGTTTTCTTACAGCAACTTTGAACTCCTTCCCTTGGTCATGCTGTATGACTTTTGGTAGACCATGCTCATTGTAAATGTCTTCAAGGTGTCTAGCAATCTCCGCACTGTGTTTACCTTTCAGTGGTCTTAGCCATACATATCTACTAAACACATCTATTACAGTCAGGATGTACCTATATGTGACTCAACTATACCTGACCCTCCATTTAGCCATGTCAACAAGGTCTACCTGGTGTCGACTGCTTTGGCCATGATAGATTTTGGTGAGGGTTCGTTCTGGAATGTTGCCTTGTGGAGCTGGTAACATCTTGATCTGTCCAAGATGTCTTTCACACTTACTCGGCTGAAACCCAAGTACTGTTCCTGAAGGTATATGTTTAATTTTCTTACACCAGAACCTTTTGTTTTATCAAGAGCCTTATTTACAACTGCAGAGATAGTAGACTTTCTGGGTACCAATTTTCCATTAAATGTAATTGACTGACCATCCTCACTGAGGGCATAATGCTGTCTATTCCACCACAGCTGAATAAGTGCAGAGCGCTGGGTCTTGGATCTCTCTGCTACAGGAACATTAAATCCCCCCTTTAGTGTCTTGAATATGACATCGTAGGTCTCATCAGACATTTGTCTGTGTCCATGTCCTCTGCATTCCGAAATGATGTAGGAGAGGATAAAGACTGCTTGTAAAATACCTGCAATGGTGTTAAAGACAAAGTTATTACCTTTTTCAACTTTAAACAGTGACCTGCAAAGAGTTTGTATACAACACACAGGCACAATGTTAAGGTATAAACCTCAGCTCATTCAGCTGTCTTATTATAGCAGATATTTCCTTGCAACAACTTGTATTCATACAAAAGAATGCAACTGCAACAATATGTACTGAGATATAAATCTATACCTGTACATCTTATTAGCCTAGCTATTCCTCTGTTAATGTTAATGATTCTCAATTATATAAGAATGTATCAACAAGGATTCTAGAAAATTAAAGGTGTTAACCGTAGTGAATCAGTTAATTATTTACCCTTCCACATGTTTGAAGTATGGACGTTTGCACACAGTTAAGGTATGTCTAATCAGTCTAGTCAGTCACATGGCTTTGCTAGCTTGACGTGAATTAGCTATACCACTGCCATCTAGTGGTCAAATGCGAGTACTGCTGAAAATATTTCCCTTTGTGCATGCAATATTTCTAACTGGTCTCTGCACAGAATTAAGGAATAAGAATTAAGAAATAAAACCCAATCAACTCATAATTGCCCTTCTAAGCCATCCCGTATAGGTGTGTGTGTATGTGTGTGTGTGTGTTTGTGTGTGTGTGTGTGTTCTATCCAGAAAATAATGTATCGATGATACATATATTAATACCTTATCAGCTCCAGTTGTTACATTTTTATCTAACACCGAGCAAAAACACTAAGAAAATGAACAAAATTCTAAATATAGATGTTGTACAACAAATAATTCTCAAATTAGCTCTTAACAACCATATTTAAGGAGAGTGCTGCATGATACATACCCTTGATGAATGAATATGATGACTATGCAATCAACTATTTTTATGAGCAAACTGCACAGAAACTACAAAAAAATATTTAATTTCCAAGAAATGCAGTCTTGCTTATGTATTATTACATTATCGATTACAGTTATTACATTTCAAAGGATTATTTTAATGCTGTGCCAATAACATAATAATCAGCCAATAACGTAATAACTTATTACATTATTGGCAAAATGTTACTACCTTACTGGCTCAAAAACTTTATTACATTATTGGCAAGTTATTACGTTATTGGCTTTATACATTTGAAATGGCCAAAATTATTACGTTATTGGCAGGTATTACTTACTGACCATTATTACATTATTGGTTGATACAGCCCAGTAACTACATACAAGAACAAACACTGTACAGTTGATGTGCAGTTGCTCTCCTGTATATTACTGTATTATATTAGTATTATAGCTCCATGTAAGACTGTGATAGGTTAAATTTTGCAAACAAAAAACAAATCACGGAGCAATCTTTTCAATCTTCTAGTTGTTGAAATTTGAAACATTATTGAAATATTTAATTGAATTTAGTGTCTGTGTCTCAAAAATCATGGTTGCTTTCATTAATGTGGGTAAATGTTTTTATTATCTGCACTTTGGGTAGAGTCACTCAACCTCAAAAAGACCTTGTGTGTTAGTTTAAGCACAGTCATATGTAACTGTTTAAACTTTACTGGTATGGCATTACACTTCCACATTGGTCCCTCATAAACAAGGAAATTGTGCTGCTGAAGAAGTTGAGCAATGCTGGTAGTTTAGTGTAGTTAGACATAGCTGAAAACATTACATGCCCTTCTTCTCTTTAGGATTATTTATTCTGGGGATTTATTTGATCAAGTTTAACCTTAGATTAGGGGTGGGCGATGTGACGATATTAAATCGTGAACGATTACACGTGAAGACGATCTGTCGAACTGCAGAGATCGTGGGATCGTCTAGGGCACATTCTATAAATTGCAGTTCTATGCTGATGCACCGACGCACCAGACGTATTACGTCGTCAACCTGACCGACCAATCAAAGCGAATTACGGGCAGTGACCCGCTTTCTTACCCGCCCCCTTGTTTATGTGTGTAGCGGTAGCCGCATGGAGAGCCAATGTTGAAATCCAAACAGAGTTGGTCACTAAAAAAAATCCACTTCCATTATATGGAATAGGTTTGGATTTTCCTCAACTGATGAAGCGCAGGCAAATGTTTTGGTAAAGTTTGCACACAACAGGTTCCCACGTCGGGTGGCAACACGACGAACCTGCTCAACCATTTAAAGAGGAAGCATCCCAAACAACAGTCATCATGAACACAGGCATTTAACCAAGGCACTCCGTATGACAAGTCAAGCAAGCGATGGGAAGAGGTAACAGAAGCAGTTACCTTTTATCTTGCAAAAGATGTGGTACCGTTCAAGACGGTAGAAAAGAGGGGTTCAGTAGTTGACCCGCGGTAAGAGCTGCCCAGCCGAAAATACTTGTACAACACTGCCATGCCACAAACTTGATTGTTTACACATGCAGGCAAAACTGCGACTATTTAAAATAAAATCGGTTAAGAGAGGTTCTTTGGACTAAATTGTCTGTTGTTTATTATTCAATTTAATGTCGTGATAAAATCGAAATCGTGATTTTATTTATAAAAAATCGTGATATGTTATTTTTGCCATATCACCCACCCCTACCTTAGATTTATTCATTTAAAAATGAAAAAAATCTCAGTGATCAACAGCTGATGTGTATGTAAAACATTATTTTTTTCTATTTTTATTTATGTTATACTTGAAATTATGACCACAATAAAATACACATACAAGTCAGAGCATGTTTCACTCTTAACACTGCAAGTCTTTCTGGTCTTATGACCTCTTTAAGTTTTTGCTGTGTGACGTTTCATAAATCAGTTTAATTCTGTTTAGCAAAAGAAGCGTAAAATACATTCAAAAAGCTGTCTCCTACACTGACAGATGTATCAATGCATGTTGCTTTCATCTGCAAAGCTCAGTCCTTTCCTGGGTCTCTTAAGTTGTTGTGCTAAAATAAGCTCACTCAGGGTTTGTGTTGGGTCTAAAGCTGACAACAGTATAAGTGGCTTGCTCCTCTCCCTTGAGCTGACATGGCTGGATGTTATCTGTCTGGTTCTTGGTGAACTGGATCTCGCTGTAGTAAGGCTCATTGTGGCCATTGTTTAACTGATGAAGAAAGAAAGAATATTAATTTAAGTTATCACACATCAACTTTCTACTCAAAATGTGTTGACATTTATTGTCTTTATATCTTTTGCAGATTAACAGTACAGATGCATTTACAATAACAATAAGTGGTTTCTTGATTCACAGATTTCAAGGTAGAGTATGACCTCACTCAGCAAAAAAAGAAAAGAAGAATCCTCACTGTGGGATCAATAACAGACACAGTTTATGGCCATGTCTGGATTTTAAATGCTACTGTGAGAGTCATGGGTATTATTTAGAGCACAGGTCTACTACAACGTGTCACACCTAGGACAGGGGTTCTCAAACGTTTTGGAGCTCGGGACCCCTTAAAACTTTCCCCTCATACTCCTCACGCCAATTAATGTTTCAGACGCCATAGGAATTATTTGTTTTAAACTTTTCATTTTGGGCTTAGCATCACTCGAAGTGGACGTACTGAAATATTTGTTCATTGGTGCAAGCAAGAAATGCTAAGCAGCACAGGAGCTGTACCAGAAGTGTCTCATGAGTAAAGCGACAGATACTGGAGAGTGACTCGTGACAGATTTACGTGGCGTCACAGTCATATCAGACTTTTTATTGACCCAACGCTAATGTAGGAGGGAATAATTGGTTTAGTATGTTTGTTTTATTGGTGCAGCAGTCCCCACATGTAATTAACTGACATAACTTTAACAATTTATGGCAAATTATTTTGCGGACCCCAAGCTGTGGCTCGGGGGGGCCTGATGGGTCCAGCGCAAAATCTTTGCTTGGTTAGACATTTTTATATATGTTTTTAAATTTTCACCCACAAATTAAAATTTCTTTTTAGTAAAGGGATAAGGGATCAATTGATATTGAATGCAAAATGATGATGATAATGTATATTCATAAATAGCACTGGGCCAAATTTAATATAGAGCACATATAGTAGGTAGGGGGGTTCCTACTTAATCTCTCCATCAGTTTGGGGTTCTAGGCCTGAAAAGCATTGAAGACCCCTGATTTGGAGGTAACTTAAGTGAGGAATTAAATTACTGACTTGATTAATTTAAAAGAGAGAGAGACAGATCACTTATTGAAAAAGGATTTTTTGGTCTTTACCTGTGCCGTATTGTCTTTAGCTTCAGTTGTGGGAACCTGAACTGAAGTCCTCTTCTTCTTTCTGCTTATGAACGAATGAGTGTAAATGAATACTTGATTCAGATAATAAACGTAACTGGTCTGCAACAGAGCACAGAGTTACTCACCTAAACCAGTAGATGAAAACAACAAGTATCAAAACCAAAAGAGCAACACCGACTCCTGTAGCGACTGCTGATGTTCCTGTGGTTCTCTGGACGGTGAGAGTCTTTTCATCGGAGCTGGTACTTTTAGTGCCAGTTTTGATACAACAAGAGTAGTTTCCTGCATCCTGACTGCTGACTGGGTCTAGAAACAGGCGTTTGTTTTGGTTGTTTGTGAGATTCAGAGGTCGATTGTTGAAGTACCAAATGTAGTTTGTGTTAGTAGGTAGAGGACAGCTGGTCCCACAGGTCAGAGAGACTCTCCCACCCTCTGTCACCACTGCAGGTCGCAGCCGCACTTTGGCACCTGAGAGATTGATGGAGGAAGTAAATGTTAAAAAGACCCAGAGCAACTCATTCTTAGTTAATGATTCAACGAATGTTTAACTGTTTGATGAAAATTGGAGACATTTTAATTCATAACTCTGAGTTTGTCTTCTGTCGAATGAAAACTAAGACAGCAAACAATAAGTCATTGCTGTTACATTCATTAGACAAATACTGACATAGACACTGTTATTTATTGTACTGAATTACCTGTCACAACCAAAGTGACTCCAGGAACATCATCACGTTTCCTTTCTTCATCATCTCCCTGGAGTCTGAATTTGTATTCTGCTGAGTCCTCCTTCTTCAGGTTTTTAATTGTCAGGACGTGTTGGTTCTTCATGTTGTCATGAAACACCACACGACCGGCATCCTCAATCAGCTGCTCACCACTTGTTTCTACTTTATACCATGATTTAGACTTAGGCTTCTTCTTGTGGGGATGAGAGTATTTACTGGAAATGTTCACTGAAGATCCTTTCAGAGCACAGATTCTCCTGCTGATATAATTCACAGTCCAACAGTTCTCCTCATCTGGACCTGAAATACAGAAAACACTATCAGTAGTTATAAAATAATTGTAGGTAACTGTTTATTTAAAGATTGTGTGTGTTAGATGTTCACTGTTTTTCTCTGTCTGTCTCTATAGACAGTTTGAAGCATAGACTGCATTGAACAGTGTGTCCCCACTTCCTTGCATTGGCCAAACTGATGCTATTTTCTCGGGGATACGAGCGGTGCCATGTTATGACTGTGCAGTATGGTCCGAAAGTGGAGTCACGACATCAATGACCTGACTACATGTCCTCCAGACTCACTCGCGTTTTTGTTTCATTAATGCTTCACTCTCACGGTCACACAGGACCTCTTTACGGAGCAGTTGGCAGTCACCATTATGTCACATCCTGTTTCTATAGCGTCAACTAAGTAAAGTGAAACATATGCTGAAAAAATTGACACTTGAACATGCATTGACATTATATTAACACCTAGGTCCCGCCCACTAACATGGAGGAGTTGGATTCTATGACCTACACTGCAGCCAGACACCAGGGGGAGCTCTACTTGTTCGGCTTCACTAATGAGAAGCAGTTCCATCTCCATCTTTATACAGTCTTTGGTCTGAACACTAAAGGGACATCTAGTAGCAACATATTATCAACATATCATCATGAGTTACTTCATAGCATGTATTTATACAGTATGTATGTGTCAGAGCAGATGGTGCACTCATACTCACAGACTTCAGGAGACAGCAGATGGTCTTGATCTTTTACAGCACAGGATAAACCTTTTGTAGGAGATACTGAAAACTCTTGACTCTTTCTTGTATTACTGAGCTGTCGGTTCTGGTACCACCTATAGTCGGTCTGAAGGTCAGACATTGGACAGCTGGTGGTACAGGACACTGCAACTGATGACTCATTTGAAATTCTTCGAACATTTACTTCTGTTGGAAAACAATAAATCTCATTCAGGTAATATTGAAGAAATGGCATGTCACACATAAACTTAAATGTGTGACTCTTGCAGAAAGACAGAATGTTTATAATAGAGGTCTGAATGTCAGACGGGTGTAAACGTTACCGTAAGCTCTGGGATATGTGATGGAGCAGGACTCAGCTACTGATGTCTGGTTATGAGAACACATTCTCCCTTCAGCGTAGGTCACACTGAAGCAGGTCGGAGTGACTGAATCTGAACAAAACCAAAGACGTGTACACAGCAAATTGACAAGAGTTGAATTACTCTTTGGGCTTCTTCACTCGTTGCGCTGTTACTAACCAGCCGAACACCTGCTTAATGAGCTACAGGTTAGCATTGTTAGCATGCATGTCTGGATCACTGTAACATAGAAAGTGAGTAACGGCAGTAAACGGTACGTTTGACTTGACGTTTTGTCTGAGTGAGACGAGTCATGCACTTTGTAACCAGATATATAAAACGTGGTAAGATGATGCTAATGGTTCGGAGTTGCTAGCTAGTGTGCTAAAGTGGTGCTAACGCTACACTGTGCCTTACTGTTGCATGTTCTAATATTTGTGGTGCCAGTTTGAAAATAAGTGTTTTGAACTGCCAACATGACTACCTTTTTATTTTAGTAAAGGTTATTTCCAAGTATTTTTTGTAGGATTATATAGAATTATATTGACACCTTTAAGTGTTTGGGGTAACACTTGTGTAGTTAAGAAATAGTCCTCTGAGAGAGTTAATTGCTAACACTACATAAAAGTGTTAAACTGGTTGGTGTTAGGCAGTGTTAAATTTAACTACAAGAGTCAAATTTACACTAACTTAGTGTAAAGGTACCAATTAACACTCAGAGGTGTGGACCCATATAGACACTTTAAAAGTGTTAAGATCAACTCTTACAGTGTTAATTTGGGTATGTTGATTTTACTGTGTAGAAAGAGTGTGAACAGTAAAAATAAGTGTTTAACAGAGGTTTGTAGCTGTTGTGACTCACCCACTGAGACTTCAGGGGCTCTGAGATCCTCGTAGCCTTTGACAGCACAGGGTATGTGACTGCTTCCTCACTGTGACCAGCTTGGTACCAGGGAGACCAGTCCTCAGAGAGAAACTCTCTGTTCTTGTACCAGATGTAGGGTGCAGGGTTTTCAGTCGGAGCACAACTGCTGCTACACATCAGCATCACTGTCTGTCCCTCTGTGGCAGGAATCACCGTTACCTGCAGGTCTGGTGGTTCATCTTAAATGTTAAATACTTTAATTAAACTTACTTTAAACAATGGTTATTGACAACTTTCATACCTGAAACAATGAGCTGAACTGTTCTCTGGTTGCAGGCGCCTGTTCATTCTTGTTGCTGCTGCAGCAGTAAACTTTTGCATCTTTCTCACTCACATAATTGATTGTTAGAGTGGGGCGACCTTTGTTAAACGTGTTGAATCTCACATGAGTTTCATCTGCAAAGAGCTCTTTCTGAACGTATCTGTCACCGTCATATTGTATAGTGTACCACTTCCTAGTTGAAGAGTAAGTTTGAGCTGGGCAGGGCAGATCCACTGAAGAACCTCTTAAAACGCAGATTTTTTTTTCTTCTCCATTCACACCTTTAACAAAAGAATTTATGAGCAAACATCTGAACATTTTCTATCATTTTAACAGGTGATTGTTAAAAGTAATGTCAGCTTTTACTTTTTTATAATCCTGTCGATAATATTTAGTTTAGTTTTGAAATATTCTTTTTCTTTTACAGTTTGACTCAAACAACAAGACAGGACATTTACATTAGTTTGCAGCTAATCAACATTTTGTAAATAGTTGCAAAGAGGAAGTCATACCTGAAATGTACAGGATCAAAGCCACTAGCATGCATCCAGCGCCTGTCAGTAACATGACTGAATCCTTCTGTTTCTAATCAGAAAGTCAACTGTGCTCCTGTATTCCAGCTGCTACCTTCATGAAACCACCAGCAGTTCACTGACAAATTAACAGTAAGACTGTTGGTGAGTAGGATTGCAGTTAGCAGGTCTTTCATCAAAACATCACTTCCTTCCTCCCTCAGAGGTTACTATTCTAGGCACTTATTTGTGTCTCTGTATGTGTTATGATTTTGTCAGTAAATATAACTCTGTCAGCAATATATAGTTTGTTCATTTTCCTTTAACTGTTAACGTTTCTTTTTCAAATTGTACACCAAAACTTTATGGGTATCAAATACAAGTTAATAAATTAATGTTATGTGTTATCTGTTATCAGTATATTTGTTTGTGCGTACTGTAAACATGATACTATATATGAATACTGTTGCTAAGCTACATTTGAGCAACCAATCCAAAAAGCTGCAGGCTTATAAGACTAAGCAGACCAACCTGAGCACTGCCCGAGAAACCGAACTAAAGTCTCTGTCTGAATGCTCCACAAACGCATACTGGAGTAGTCAGTTTGTGTCCATGTTGACATCTGTCACTGTTGAAAGCTGCTGAGACTTCTCAAGCCTCACGACTGGACCACGGCGCAATGGGACGAGGTAGCTAGGTCTTACGAATGTACATAGGTGTGTGTGTGAAATGAGTGTATCAGGAAGTAACAGTTTGTCACTTTATTTTTTGTCATGGGAGGTTGGAGCAGCAGCAACACAAACAACTATTTAAATGTTTTCAGGGGTAGACTATGTGTATGATGCATCAAGTCATTGACTAAAACCCAACAGAGACAAATAGTCTGGTACGTCTTTGTGAGGGGACATTACAACTAGAAACTCTGACAAAACATTAACACATCAACTTGAAAACGTAATAATGAATATTAAGCAAAGCAAAGCTCAAAAGCAGCTCATGTAGTAAAGAGGTTCTCAATACTGAAAATATAGCGTGAACATCTGTAATGATCTAGATATTAACGAACTGCTATGCATCCACTTTTCTTTAGCTGTAGCAGAACATGATATATATGAAACACAGAACGGATCAGTGTCTTTTCTCCTGACTGTAACAGTAACAGTGAAATTGTCATGGTACTTTTTTTTTTCTTCAGTAAAATGTCTATCCTTGTGTTGCTGTCTTACAAAACAAATAAATGATTCACTCTTGCTGGTGGCTGTGCTAACCACTTCACATGTGACTTAATGTTTCATATAGGTGATAGAAAAAAAAATAAAGACTTCCTCAACTTAAAATAAGCAGCCATATTGGAGGCCTTCGCCCATATGGAGGACCAACTCTGCCAACTAAAAATAAAATACAGAAATAAATGAAAAATACCTACATATATATGCTGTAAATAAATAAATAAATGAGTAAATATTTTTTTTACTTAAATAAACACTAATTTTATTAGGTACACCTCGCTAGTAAAAAGGTTAG
This sequence comes from Mugil cephalus, assembly GCF_022458985.1. NCBI lineage: Eukaryota > Metazoa > Chordata > Actinopteri > Mugiliformes > Mugilidae > Mugil > Mugil cephalus. The sequence continues at coordinate 20,525,432 of NC_061771.1, forward strand.
ACCGCCTTTGGCCTTCAGAACTGCCTTAATTTTTCATGGCGAGTGTATATTTAGGTATTAAGTGATTTATTCATTCATTGACAGCTCAGTCGATCCTCTGTAGATGTAGGGTGCAGGATTTTCAGGATTTCCCTACACAACTGTCGGACTCTTTCCCTTTTTTCAGTTTATGATGAAAAGCATTTATATTACCTGACATGTACACAGCAAAACACAGAAACATACATCCGTTTTCTGCCAAAGACGTGACTGTAGTCCAGTTCACTTTGGCAGAACGAAGAGTGTGAAGGAAAGAAGTGACCTTTGGTTAACAGTCACTGACTTGTCAGCTTTGGAACCAAAACCTGAAAACTTCCTCACAAATGTTTTTTTTTTCTTCTTGTTTTTTAACCTACATGACCTCACTTCTTGTATTTTTTGCACTCACTTACACCCACCATGTATACATATAGCATGATGACCACCTCCCTAACGTTGTGCAGGTCTCCCTTGTGCCTCTTAAACAGTTGTGGCTCATCAGAGAATGTGAACAGGGAAGGGTAGACGTCTAAATAACATCCACATGAATTAATTTATTTCTCCTGTCAGTTTCAATGTTGTGGCTGATCTGTGTATGTGATGATGATGATTTTATTTCATTTACTTTGTTTAAGTGCACAATATATTCATGAACAGTCCGACTGTCTACGATGTTTTAAAACTGTAAGTTCCTGTTTTGTTTCTGCTGAAAACATGAATCATTCTTTGACAAAGAAGAATCTTTACCTCAGTGATTAGTCATGAAGACTATTTCATTATCCCAGTGTAGTAACCGATAATGTAATAATGGCCAATAATTTAATACCTGCCAGTAACGTAATAATTTTGACCATTGCAAATAAAGCCAATAATGTAATAACTTGTCAATAATGTAATAAAGTTTTTGAGCCAGTAAGGTAGTAACATTTTGCAAATAATGTAATAAATTATTACGTTATTGGCTGGTTATTACGTTATTGGCTCAGCATTAAAGAATCCTTTGAAATGTAATAACTGTAGCTGATAATGTAATAATACATAAATAGGACTGCATTTCTTGTAAACAAAATATTTTTTGTACATTTTGTGCAGTTTGCTCATCAGAAATACAGTAGATATAGTGGATGGCATAGTCGTCATATTCATTCATCAAGGGTATGTATTATGCAGCACTCTCTCTCCTTAAATATGGTTGTAAGAGCCAATTTGAGAATTATTTGTTGTACAACATCTATATTTAAAATTGTGTTTATTTGTTTAGATATGTAAGTTCAGAATTTCAGGTCAGTGTTGGATGTTTCATTGTCAAATGAATTTGCCACATTTAATTCTTGGAAAACGTTTAATTATGAACATTTTTCATACATTTCTCAAGGGAAAACGATTCAGTTCTCACTTAAAACTCAAAACTGTATTTAAACAATGGGAATGGCACTATAATGGCGCTTAACCTCAACATACAACACAGAACATGAACTCATTTAGAAATGTAAATAGTGTTGAGTTGAACTGAGGGAAAAACATCATAAAAACAAACAAACAACAAAATAAAATTGGCATTACTTCTTCCAGTAAATGTCCTTTACTTTGTATTGTCCAAAAGCTACATCACCAAAAAGAATCCAGGCTTTCATCCATCGTCTGTCATTGCCAAATAACTTTTTTATTCGTGAGCTTAGACCACTGCTGCGTCCAGCAGCCTTGTAGAGCTTCATAACACTAATGGAACAGTTATCTTCTTTGTCCAGTTGTAGGCTCCCTGCAAGTGATTCTCTTATGTATAGGTTGGGATGAAATAGTGCTGACAGTTCACGGAATAAGAGTGAGACTCGATTAAATTGACATATCTTGCTTGAGAGAAAATTCAATGATTCTTGATAAGATCTCTGAAGGTAGGTATTGAACTTCATGCTCATTGCCAGCATCCTCAACCATGTCAAGGAAAGGGTTAGCTAGAGACTGACCATCAGCATTAGGTGGAAACCCTGGTTCAGGCTCAGACAGAAGGCCGGGGTTCATCATCAGGCAGGGCAGGTTTGGCCACAGGCATAGAGGCAGGTTCGGCATCATATAGAGCACAAAGTTCAGTGTCAGACAGAGGGGCAGGTTGGGACACTCTATGCATCTCTGCCTCCTGAATGGCCTGAATGTAAGTCAGAACAGGTACTTCTAAACTTACATAATGTTCCTCCTGTCCCTGTCAGCAAAATGTCCAAGTACCAAAAGAGGCAGGTTTTCACAGTAAGCACCAGATGGTGATATTACAGAGGTGGAATCCAAAGCAAGAGTCGACACAATAAGGAACTGAACATTAAAAATCTGGGATGCTCTCTGAAGAGTTAGGTGGTCACCGTATGTACCCTGTTGTGCCATCCTCTGTAAACATGTCCCCTCAACATACTCCAAAAGGGGTGTCGTATCCACTCCATATGGATCAAGTGTTAGGTCGGCAACTATTTCTTGATGCAATGTTTCTGCAGAACGGAAAATTCCAATAGTGGCCAATTGGTCAGAAATTGCAGCAAACTGGCAGTTGCCATCAGGGATTGGGTCAAAGCGAATGTTCAGCTTTGAGGAATCAAACTCTTCCAATCTGTCCTCATGTGAGTAAGGTATTTGCAGGTTCATTTGTTGAACTGATTTGGGCTGAGACTTTGAGCGTTGCTTTTCTTCTAGTCTTGTCATACTGGTCACATCAGAAACTGAGAACCACTTTTGTGTTGGAGTGGGGCTATTTGGCATTTGAAACTCAACCTTGTATTTGTGCAAATTAAGGTTTCTTGCCACAACAACCCCTGGTATCACAGATTGTTTCTGTGAGACTCTGTGATGGCCACTCTTGGCCCTGACCAAGACATTATCACATAGCCTGTACACAGAGACTCTAAACTTCCCGGACTGATTATGTCAGTGTATGCAGAGGTGCGTTGCTTTTTGTGCCCTTTTCTGATCCTGTTTCGGTCACATCAAACAAAGCCTCTTCTTTTGGATGGGCTGTGTTTTGTTGCCTGGTGGGCAGTGTTCTTTTCTTGGAAGAGTTAAGTCAATTGGACATGCATGACTTGTCTTCCTAATAAATCTGAAGGGAATCCACTGAAAACTCTTTGGTCTTCATTCATTATCTTTGCATAAATTGGCAAATGCTGAACCCAGTTCACTCCTCCTTCTTGATATCGACTAAGTCATACATCATTTTTTTCCTTAGACACGGTGCTTCTCTCCACTTTACCTGGTGGTAAATGGGGGGACGGTATGGAGAGCTCTGAATGAGTTTTACTTGTAAGGACTCCATATTTTCATTACAGCAACTTTGAACTCCTTCCCTTGTCATGCTGTATGACTTTTGGTAGACCATGCTCATTGTCAAATGTCTTCAAGTGTCTAGCAATCCGCACTGTGTTACCTTACAGTGGTCTTAGCCATACATATCTACTAAACACATCTATACAGTCAGGACGTACCTCTATGTGACTCAACTATACCTGACCTCCATTTAGCCATGTCAACAAGGTCTACTGGTGTCGACTGCTTTGGCCATGATAGATTTTGTGAGGGTCGTTCTGAATGTTGCTGTGGAGCTGGTAACATCTTGATCTGTCCAAGATGTCTTTCACACTTGCTCGCGAAACCCAGTACTGTCCTGAAGGTATATGTTAATATTCTACACCAGAACCTTTTGTTTTATCAAGAGCCTTATTTACAACTGCAGAGATAGTAGACTTTCTGGTACCAATTTCATTAATGTAATTGACGACCACCTCACTGAGGCATAATGCTGTCTATTCCACCACAGCTAATAATGCAGAGCGCTGGGTCTTGGATCTCTCAGCTACAGGAACATTAAATCCCCCCTTTAGTGTCTTGAATATGACATACGTAGTCTCATCAGACATTGTCTGTCATGTCTCTGCATTCCGAAATGATGTAGAGAGATAAAGATGCTCTGTAAAATACCTACAATGTGTTAAAGACAAAGTTATTACCCTTTCAACTGTTAAACAGTGACCTGCAAAGAGTTGTATCACAAACACAGGCACAATGTTAAGGTATAAACCTCAGCTCATTCAGCTGTCTTATTATAGCAGATATTTCCTTGCAACAACTTGTATTCATACAAAAGAATGCATGGATTCTACAAAATTAAAGGTGTTAACCGTAGTGAATCAGTTAATTATTTACCCTTCCACATGTTTGAAGTATGGACGTTTGCACACAGTTAAGGTATGTAATCATCTAGTCATCAATGGCTTTGCTAGCTGACGGAATTCTATACCACTGCCATCTAGTGGTCAAATGCGAGTACTGCTGAAAATATTTCCCTTTGCGCATGCAACATTTCTAACTGGTCTCTGCACAGAATTAAGGAATAAGAATTAAGAAATAAAACCCAATCAACTCATAATTGCCCCTCTAAGCCATCCCGTATAGGTGTGTGTGTGTGTGTGTGTGTGTGTGTGTGTGTGTGTGTGTGTGTGTGTGTGTGTGTGCGTGTTCTATCCAGAAAATAATGTATCGATGATACATATATTATTACCTTATCAGCTCCAGTTGTTACATTCTCATCTAACACCGAGCAAACACACTAAGAAAATGAACAAAATTCTAAATATAGATGTTGTACAACAAATAATTCTCAAATTGGCTCTTACAACCATATTTAAGGAGAGTGCTGCATGATACATACCCTTGATGAATGAATATGATGACTATGCAATCAACTATTTTTATGAGCAAACTGCACAGAAACTACAAAAAAATATTTTATTTCCAAGAAATGCAGTCTTGCTTATGTATTATTACATAATCGGCTACAGTTATTACATTTCAAAGGATTATTTTAATGCTGTTCCAATAACATAATAACTTATTACATTATTGGCAAAATGTTACTACCTTACTGGCTCAAAAACTTTATTACATTATTGGCAAGTTATTACATTATTGGCTTTATACATTTGAAATGGCCAAACTTATTACGTTATTGGCAGGTATTACATTACTGACCATTATTACATTATTGGTTGATACAGCCCAGTAACTACATACAAGAACAAACAGTGTACAGTTGATGTGCAGTTGCTCTACTGTATATTACTGTATTATATTAGTATTATAGCTCCATGTAAGACTGTAATAGGTTAAATTTTGCAAACAAAAAACAAATCACGGAGCAATCTTTTCAATCTTCTAGTTGTTTGTTGTCAGAAAAGTATTGAAATTTGAAACATTACTGAAATATTTAATTGAATTTAGTGTCTGTGTCTCAAAATTCATGGTCGCTTTCATTAATGTGGGTAAATGTTTTTATTATCTGCACTTTGGGTAGAGTCACTCAACCTCAAAAAGACCTTGTGTGTTAGTTTAAGCATAGTCATATGTTTAAGCTGTTTAAACTGTACTATATGTTATGGCATTACACTTCCACATTGGTCCCTCATAAACAAGGAAATTGTGCTGCTGAAGAAGTTGAGCAACAGGTTTTTGCAATGCTGGTAGTTTAGTGTAGTCAGACATAGCTGAAAACATTACATGCCCTTCTTCTCTTTAGGATTATTTATTCTGGGGATTTATTTGATCAAGTTTAACCTTAGATTAGGGGTGGGCGATATGACGATATTAAATCGTGAACGATTACAACGTGAAGACGATCTGTCGAACTGCAGAGATCGTGGGATCGTCTAGGGCACATTCTATAAATTGCAGTTCTATGCTGATGCACCGACGCACCAGACGTATTACGTCGTCAACCTGACTGACCAATCATAGCGAATTACGGGCAATGACGCGCTTTCTTACCCGCCCCCTTGTTTATGTGTGTAGCGGTAGCCGCATGGAGAGCCAAGGCTGAAATCCAAACGGAGTTGGTCACTAAAAAAAATCCACTTCCATTATATGGAATAGGTTTGGATTTTCCTCAACTGATGAAGCGCAGGCAAATGTTTTGTGCAAAGTTTGCACACAACAGGTTCCCACGTCGGGTGGCAACACGACGAACCTGCTCAACCATTTAAAGAGGAAGCATGCCAAACAACAGTCATCATGAACACAGGCATTTAACAAAGGCACTCCGTATGACAAGTCAAGCAAGCGATGGGAAGAGGTAACAGAAGCAGTTACCTTTTATCTTGCAAAAGATTTGGTACCGTTCAAGACGGTAGAAAACGAGGGTTTCAGTAGTTGACCCGCGGTAAGAGCTGCCCAGCCGAAAATACTTGTACAACACTGCCATGCCACGTCTCTTAAACTTGATTGTTTGCACATGCAGGCAAAATTGCGACTATTTAAAATAAAATCGGTTAAGAAAGGTTCTTTGGACTAAATTGTCTGTTTTTCATGATTCAATTTAATATCGTGATAAAATCGAAATCGTGATTTTATTTTTAAAAAATCGTGATATGATATTTTTGCCATATCGCCAACCCCTACCTTAGATTTGTTCATTTAAAAATGAAAAATAAATCTCAGTAAAAAACATCAAATTTGGTTGAAAAAAGTTATTAGTAGTTGACTAGTAGACAACTTTATGGGATCAAAATGTAGTGGACTACAAATCTGATTTTGATATGTAGCAAAAAAAAAGTCATTAATTTAATCTAACTAAATGGTGAATGGTGGAAGAGGCTCTAGAAATGTTTGTAGCATCAAGATCAACTTTGTTGTTAAACAGTTTCAACAATATCCATTTTTAGGTTTAAGTCTTAATTCTCTGCCATTTTAACCATTGTACCAATACAAAGTCTGTCTTTCTTAACAGTTGATGTGTATGTAAAACATTTTTTTTTCTATTTTTATTTATGTTATACTTGAAATTATGACCACAATAAAATACACATACAAGCCAGAGCATGTTTCACTCTTAACACTGCAAGTCTTTCTGGTCTTATGACCTCTTTAAGTTTTTGCTGTGTGACGTTTCATAAATCAGTTTAATTCTGTTTAGCAAAAGAAGCGTAAAATACATTCAAAAAGCTGTCTCCTTCACTGACAGATGTATCAATGCATGTTGCTTTCATCTGCAAAGCTCAGTCATTTCCTGGGTCTCTTAAGTTGTTGTGCTAAAATAAGCTCACTCAGGGTTTGTGTTGGGTCTAAAGCTGACAAAAGTACAAGTGGCTTGCTCCTCTCCCTTGAGCTGACGTGGCTGGATGTTATCTGTCTGGTTCTCGGTGAACTGGATCTCGCTGTAGTAAGGCTCATTGTGGCCATTGTTTAACTGATGAAGAAAGAAAGAATATTAATTTAAATTATCACACATCAACTTTCTACTCAAAATGTGTTGACATTTATTGTCTTTATATCTTTTGCAGATTAACAGTACAGATGCATTTACAATAACAATAAGTGGTTTCTTGATTCCCAGATTTCAAGGTAGAGTATGAACTCACTCAGCAAAAAAAGAAAAGAAGAATCCTCACTGTGGGATCAATAACAGACACAGTTTATGGCCATGTCTGGATTTTAAATGGTGCTGTGAGAGTCATGGGTATTATTTAGAGCACAGGTCTACTACAACGTGTCACACCTAGGACAGGGGTTCTCAGAAGTTTTGGAACTTGGGACCCCTTAAAACTTTCCCCTCATACTCCTCATGCCAATTAATGTTTACTACCATTTAAGATTTCAGACGCCATAGGAATTATTTGTTTTAAACTTTTCATTTTGGGCTTAGCATCACTCGAAGTGGATGTACTTAAATATTTGTTCATTGTCACAAGCAAGAAATGCTAAGCAGCACAGGAGCTGTACCAGAAGTGTCTCATGAGTAAAGCGACAGATACGGGAGAGTGACTCGTGACAGATTTACGTGGCGTCACAGTCATATCAGACTTTTTATTGACCCAACGCTAATGTAGGAGGGAATAATTGGTTTAGTATGTTTGTTTTATTGGTGCTGCGGTCCCCACATGTAATTAACTGACATAACTTTAACAATTTATGGCAAATTATTTTGCGGACCCCCAAGCTGTGGCTCGGGGACCCCGATGGGTCCAGCGCAAAATCTTTGCTTGGTTAGACATTTTTTATATATGTTTTTGAATTTTCACCCACAAATTAAAATTTCTTTTTAGTAAAGGGATAAGGGATCAATTAATATTGAATACAAAATGATGATAATAATGTATATTCATAAATAGCACTGGGACAAATTTAATATAGAGCACATATAGTAGGTAGGGGGGTTCCTACTTAATCTCTCCATCAGTTTGGGGTTCTAGGCCTGAAAAGCATTGAAGACCCCTGATTTGGAGGTAACTTAAGTGAGGAATTAAATTACTGACTTGATTAATTTAAAAGTGAGAGAGAGAGAGATCACTTATTGAAAAAGGAATTTTGGGTCTTTACCTGTGCCGTATTGTCTTTAGCTTCAGTTGTGGGAACCTGAACTGAAGTCCTCTTCTTCTTTCTGCTTATGAACAAATGAGTGTAAATGAATACTTGATTCAGATAATACATGTAACTGGTCTGCAACAGAGCACAGAGTTACTCACCTAAACCAGTAGATGAAAACAAGAAGTATCAAAACCAAAAGAGCAACACCGACTCCTGTAGCGACTGCTGATGTTCCTGTGGTTCTCTGGACGGTGAGAGTCTTTTCATCGGAGCAGGTACTTTTAGTGCCAGTTTTGATACAACAAGAGTAGTTTCCTGCATCCTGACTGCTGACTGGGTCTAGAAACAGGCGTTTGTTTTGGTTGTTTGTGAGATTCAGAGGTCGATTGTTGAAATACCAAATGTAGTTTGTGTTAGTAGGTAGAGGACAGCTGGTCCCACAGGTCAGAGAGACTCTCCCACCCTCTGTCACCACTTTAGGTCGCAGCCGCACTTTGAGGCCTGAAAGATTGATGGAGGAAGTAAATGTTAAAAAGACCCAGAGCAACTCATTGTTAGTGAATGATTCAACGAATGTTTAACTGTTTGATGAAAATTGGAGACATTTTAATTCATAACTCTGAGTTTGTCTTCTGTCGAATGTAAACTAAGACAGCAAACAATAAGTCATTGCTGTTACCTTCGTTAGACAAATACTGACATAGACACTGTTATTTATTGTACTGAATTACCTATCACAACCAAAGTGACTCCAGGAACATCATCCCGTTTCCTTTCTTCATCATCTCCCTGGAGTCTGAATTTGTATTCTGCTGAGTCCTCCTTCTTCAGGTTTTTAATTGTCAGAACGTGTTGGGTCTTCATGTTATCATGAAACACCACACGATCTGCATCCTCAATCAGCTGCTCACCACTTGTTTCTACTTTATACCATGATTTAGACTTAGGCTTCTTCTTATGGGAATGAGAGTATTTACTGGAAATGTTCACTGAAGATCCTTTCAGAGCACAGATTCTCCTGCTGATATAATTCACAGTCCGACAGTTCTCCTCATCTGGACCTGAAATACACAAAACACTATCAGTAGTTATAAAATAATTGTAGGTAACTGTTTATTTAAAGATTGTGTGTGTTAGATGTTCACTGTTTTCTCTGTCTGTCTCTATAGACAGTTTGAAGCATAGACTGTATTGAACAGTGTGTCCCCACCTCCTTTCATTGGCCAAACTGATGCTGTTTTCCCTGGGATATGGGCGGTGCCATGTTTCAACTGTGCAGTACGGTCCAAAAGTGGAGCCACGACATCAATGACCTGGCTACATGTCCTCCAGACTCACTGGCGTTTTTGTTTCATTAATGCTGCACTCTCACGGTCACACAGGACCTCTTTATGGAGCAGTTGGCAGTCACCATTATGTCACATCCTGTTTCTATATCATCAACTAAGTAAAGTGAAACATATGCAAAAAAAAATGACACTTGAACATGCATTGACATATGAACCACCTAGGTCCCACCCACTAACATGGAGGAGTTGGATTCTATGACCTATACTGCAGCCAGACACCAGAGGGAGCTCTACTTGCTTGGCTTCACTAATGAGAAGCAGTTCCATCTCCATCTTTATACAGTCTATGGTCTGAACACTAAAGGGACATCTAGTAGCAACATATTATCAACATATCATCATGAGTTACTACATAGCATGTATTTATACAGTATGATACAGTATGTATGTGTGAGAGCAGATGGTGCACTCATACTCACAGACTTCAGGAGACAGCAGATGGTCTTGATCTTTTACAGCACAGGATAAACTTTTCGTAGGAGATACTGAAAACTCTTGACTCTGTCTTTTATCACTGAGCTGTCGGTTCTGGTACCACCTATAGTCGGTCTGAAGGTCAGACATTGGACAGCTGGTGGTACAGGACACTGCAACTGATGACTCATTTGAAGTCCTTTGAACATGTACTTCTGTTGATAAAACAATAAATCTCATTCAGGTAATATTGAAGAAATGGCATGTCACACATAAACTTAAATGTGTGACTCATGCAGAAAGACAGAATGTTTATAATAGAGGTCTGAAGGTCAGACAGGTGTAAACGTTACCGTAAGCTCTGGGATATGTGATGGAGCAGGACTCAGCTACTGACGTCTGGTTATGAGAACACATTCTCCCTTCAGCGTAGGTCACACTGAAGCAGGTCGGAGTGACTGAATCTGAACAAAACCAAAGACGTGTAGAAAGAGTGTGAACAGTAAAAATAAGTGTTTAACAGAGGTTTGTAGCTGTTGTGACTCACCCACTGAGACTTCAGGGGCTCTGAGATCCTCGTAGCCTTTGACAGCACAGGAGTATGTGACTGCTTCCTCACTGCTGACCAGCTCTTGGTACCAGGGAGACCAGTCCTCACTGAGAAACTCTCTGTTCTTGTACCAGATGTAGGCTGCAGGGTTTTCAGTCAGAGGACAACTGGTGCTACACATCAGCATCACTGTCTGTCCCTCTGTGGCAGGAATCACCTTTACCTGCAGGTCTGGTGGTTCATCTTAAATGTTAAATACTTTTACTAGACTTACTTTAAACAATGGTTATTGACAACTTTCATACCTGAAACAATGAGCTGAACTGTTCTCTGGTTGCAGGCGTCTGGTTCATTCTTGTTGCTGCTGCAGCAGTAAACTTTTGCATCTTTCTCACTCACATAATTGATCGTTAGAGTGGGGAGACCTTTGTTAGACGTGTTGAATCTCACATGAGTTTCATCTGCAAAGAGCTCTTTCTGAACAGATCTGTCACCGTCACGTTGTATAGTGTACCACTTCCTAGTTGAAGAGTAAGTTTGAGCTGGGCAGGGCAGATCCACTGAAGAACCTCTTAAAACGCAGATGCTTTTTCCTTCTCCATTCACCCCTTTAACAAAAGAGTTTATGAGCAAACATCTGAACATTTTCTATCATTTTAACAGGTGATTGTTAAAAGTAATGTCAGCTTTTACTTTTTTATAATCCTGTCGATAATATTTAGTTTAGTTTTGAAATATTCTTTTTCTTTTACAGTTTCACTCAAACAACAAGACAGGACATTTACATTAGTTTGCTGCTAATCAACATTTTGTAAATAGTTGCAAAGAGGAAGTCATACCTGAAATGTACAGGATCAAAGCCACTAGCATGCATCCAGCGCCTGTCAGTAACATGACTGAATCCTTCTGTTTCTAATCAGAAAGTCAACTGTGCTCCTGTATTCCAGCTGCTACCTTCATGAAACCACCAGCATTTCACTGACAAATTAACACTAAGACTGTTGTTGAGTAGGATTGCAGTTAACAGGTCTTTCATCAAAACATCACTTCCTTCCTCTTTCAGAGGTTACTATTCTAGGCACTTATTTGTGTCTCTGTATGTGTCATGATTTTGTCAGTAAACATAACTCTGTCAGCAATATATAGTTTGTTCATTTTCCTTTAACTGTTAACGTTTCTTTTTCAAATTGTACACCAAAAAACTTTTATGGGGTATCAAATACAAGTTAATAAATTAAATGTTATGTGTTATCTGTTATCAGTATATTTGTTTGTGCGTACTGTAAACATGATACTATATATGAATACTGTTGCTAAGCTACATTTGAGCAACCAATCCAAAAAGCTGCAGGCTTATAAGACTAAGCAGACCAACCTGAGCACTGCCCGAGAAACCGAACTAAAGCCTCTGTCTGAATGCTCCACAAACGCATACTGGAGTAGTCAGTTTGTGTCCATGTTGACATCTGTCACTGTTGAAAGCTGCTGAGACTTCCCAAGCCTCATGACTGGACCACGGCGCAATGGGACGAGGTAGCTAGGTCTTACGAATGTACATAGGTGTGTGTGTGTGTGGGTGTGTGTGTGTGTGTGTGTTTGAAATGAGTGTGTCAGGAAGTAACAGTTTGTCACTTTATTTTTTGTCATGGGAGGTTGGAGCAGCAGCAACACAAACAACTATTTAAATGTTTTCTGGGGTAGACTATGTGTATGATGCATCAAGTCATTGACTAAAACCCAGCAGAGACAAATAGTCTGGTACGTCTTTGTGAGGTGACATTACAACTACAAACTCTGAGAAAACATTAACACACCAACTTGAAAACATAATAATGAATATTAAGCAAAGCAAAGCTCAAAAGCAGCTCATGTAGTAAAGAGGTTCTCAATACTGAAAATGCAGCGTGAACATCTGTAATGATCTAGATATTAACAAACTGCTATGCATCCGCTTTTCTTTAGCTGTAGCAGAACATGATATATATGAAACACAGAGCGGATCAGTGTCTTTTCTGAGAGTGAGACTTTCATGGACACTTAACAGAGATTGTAATAATAATACTGTAAAAATGTACTCTGACAGCGCACAACAAAAATGACCTTTTTGTTTTTGTTTTTCTTCAGTAAAATGTCTGTCTTTGTGTTGCTGTCTTACAAAACAAATTAATGAGTCACTCTTGTTGGTGGCTGTGCTAACCACTTCACATATGACTTAATGTTTCACATAGAAGATATAAATAAAATTAAAGACTTCCTGCACTTCAACTTTAAAGCAGCCGTCACCAACACATCCCAAGCAGAACTCATTCAGAAGATGAAAACTGCACTAAGTGCACAACTTTAACTCTCCATTACACGTGGATTTTAAAGTCACATCTATACAGACAAAAACACTTTAAAATGTTTTAGATCACACATACAATGAAGTTGGAGCACCTTCTCGTTTCTTGTCTGTCCACCAGGGGGCGCCCACATCACAGTCTCTAACATACTGTACTGTAGAGGCCTTTGGTCACCTTTTTTTTTTCACTACAATTCAACAAATATTTGAGAAACTGCCTTGGTACTCAAGGCAGGTGCAGTGTGTCTGTTTGTGTGTTGTCTCGATTACAGCCAATCCCAGTTCAGTGCCCAGTCATAACTCTGCAAGCTGCTAGACTTTGCAAGGACGAAGTGTGCGAGTATGTGAGTCCGTCTGTGTCCGTGTGTGTGAGAGGTTTGCGTAGAAGTGATGAAAAAATAATTTATCTGAAGCTTTGGAAACCATTTAAATCTAAGTTCTTATTTGTCGGCAGAAAGAAGAGGGAATTAATTTGCTTTACTTCTGTTACGACAGAGACACGAGTGTGGAAAGTACAGCGCAGAGGAAGTTCCAGAGAAGAATGTCAGAAACAACAAGGCCCTGCAGTCACAGCTCTTAATGCAGCTTAGCAGCTGAATAGCTGAACCAATGTGTATGACCAGCGAGCCATTATAAGCTGCTACCGTTCTGAGGTGACTGACGTCCAGTAGAACGCTTGACACCCTCTAAGAGCACTAATATAGGACAGAACCGGGGAGTGACTTATCTGTGGTCTTAGGCACATTGGTTGGCAAGACCAGAGTTGAGTAGGCTATGGTATTAATTTCATTATAAATGCAGGCATCTAGTAAATATGGTTGAGTCTATATGGCGATTTGATTAGTCTACGTGTAGCCTAATTTTCATGTTCCAGCTCCAGTTAATCGGTAACGCCAATACGTTTAGCTTTTATACATTTGGTTCAACCAATTGAGACGTCTGATGTCACCACTTTTGATTCTATGAACCTGTGGTATGTGGAATACTTTCACTGCCACGCTCACTCCAAGAAATGATTGATATGAGTCAAAAATGTAAATAATCATCAATGACTAAAACCCCAATGATTTGAAACTCAACGCAAGTATGCAAGGGGAGCTGCAGATACAAGCCGCGACTCCACCTCATAGTGTGAACACAATGCAGCAGAAGGTGAAAACACATTAGCACAGCTGCACCTGTTCGTGCAGTTTACCAGGTCCATTGGTTTAATCAGTATTTCAAGGTGAACTTGTGCAATCAAGAACTTCATGAGATAAACTAAAGTTTGATAAGGTCTCATAATTATTTCCCAGAAGCCTTCCTCAAATACACACACGTTTATATTACCATATTATTCTTTGCCGTGAACTTTGAAAGCTGTGTAAAATACGAGATAATTCTGTATTAATTTATTTTTGAGATTAGAAGAACGTGCTGTAGTGTGTGTAGTTGTGTGTAAAGTTCACATGGAGGTGCTCTTCATTTGGCTCAGTTTTGTTTTCCAGCCATATTCTTTAATCATCTTGATGACTAATAACTATGTTTCTGTGTAGAGATCAACCGATATAGATTTTTTTATGGACAATATTTGGAGCCGATACTGCCTTTATCTCCCTCCGTTTTCATGATAGAGATGGCACAATAATAACAAAGTGTCAAGTCTCAATTTAATCAAAAACTCAAAGGATAGTTAACGCTCTTATGCATACAAAAATAAAAATAAACAGATACCGATACCAGTAAAAAAACGGCAATTATCAGCCCAATGTATTCTCCGGCCATACTAGACAAACGCCTTAGCTCTCCACCCAACGCCATAACCTACGCTGTAGCTTGACACGTACCTCCCCTGAAAGATAGCTACATATTGGTCCGTCTGCTTCTTAAACAACATCTACTCTTATCTCTTTTCTGCATTGCAGTGACTTCAGTCAAACGTAATCATCTAAGTTCCAGTTGCTGTTGTTTGAAGTGCACCGAGAAACACAACAGAGCTGACCACGCTTTACTGATATAATTACAGAACGACGGGGACTCACGACATGTGTGAATACTCTGTGTAGATCTCTCGCTGGAGCGTAAACCAGATTTGTTCTGTCTGTTGTTTGGTGCTGGGTAGGTCTTTAGATAAAAACAGCAGTCTACTGTGGCTGTAAACAACACTGGCGAGACTGCTGAGAGCGAATCAAAGCAGTAAACTCGCAGGCAATAAACTCAATTAAGTTGCTCCACTCCACTGCAGACTCGAGTGGTGATTCTGTCTTTCTGTCACTGTAAATGACAGCTTTAAATCTCGGTTCATCCGTTTACACGTATGAAAGAGCACGAGATAAATGGATGTCTACTTTAATGGGTTTATTTCCAACAAGTGATTTGTTCTGATGTGCGTCTTCATGCTTTAACATTTCACTCTCTAGGCAGCCGCTGGTGCCAAACCGAGCCAGACAGATTAATTAGACAAACCAGTTGTGGTTAGTGCCTCTTAATACCGAAAGCAAAGCCTCATCAGCTTTTATAAGCCCTGCCTTCACTTTCAGCGCCTCCAGCGCAGGCTTGTCGAGCACTTGTCTCCGTCTTATCCAGGACTTTTAATGACTCCTTCACAGAGATATGGAGGATAATAATGCGGGCTGATGAAAAGGAGAGCAGAGCCAGGCCACTTCATGTCTCAACACAAGTGAGAATCTCGGTCTTCCCACCATCACCTGCTGGCAAGTTGGCAAGCAGGTAATAACAACACTGTATAATTAAGACATAAACACACACAAGTATGCCTGTGCTTTATAGGCTGCTGCCAAAAATGAACTTTGGCATTGGTTTAGGAATTCTTTCTTTCTCCTTCTTCTTTTTTTTTTTTTTTTTAACTTGAAATACCAGTGAGCTTTCTGCTTTATTAAAAAGCCATTAGTGGCAGCCTTGGATCCAAGGTGTCGTGTTGGCTGTGTATACACAAACTTATAGTGGATATCCCCCTGTCAGGACTTTTTTTTTTTTTTTTTTCCCTTATGGAAGTAAATGCGACATGTTTCTGTCAGAGTCCTGTTACACAGCATTTGAATTATTGTGCCTTGTTTATAGAGTTATTGCTCGTTTTGGGATTCACAGTTTGTGGTGCTGTTGGACTGAAGTGCATCATTCAGGGAGATGCCTCCATTATTTAGTCTACCCACACTCATATACACTATACTATGTGTGATGGCCGTTTAAGGTTACTCAAAGTGCGCATTTTTAAACCTGGATTCATGCGTAGATTAAAAATTTTGCATGTCATGTTTGCACACTTTTCTTATCATATTAGAGATCTTAATTTAGCACAGCTATGAAAGCTCTAGTATGTCATAAAAGTGTGTGTAACAGTGTTAAAGATGCTTTTTGAAAATGTGCTACATATCTAGACATCAATCTGAAACATACAAATACACAGCAACATTAGATTTAGTCATGTTTACGTCTACTATAGTGGAAAATGTTTTTCTCCACCACATCCGGCCAAGTTCAACAGCTACCTGCTGATTGTGTCTGTCTGGATTTACATGCTGGAGTTTGTTTATCACAACTTTTGGCCATACAGTACATGGTGCTGATGAGAGCAATGAAATCTAATACAACAGTAAAGTAGTGGACTGTAAAATTTAAATACTGGTTTAAAACAGTGGTTAATAGAGCAGCATCTTAGCTATGAGTACTATATTTGTTTGTATCCCAGGTTAATTGTAAACTTAATCCTTCAGCAACCTTAGGGACATTTTTGTCCATTTGGGCAAAATTTTCCTTTTCATTTGGCTGTCATTTTGGCTGTGTTAGTGCATATGGCACAATTTTTTGTAACAAAGTATATCTCTACACAAATTAAAAAAAAAATTCTAATAGTTCAACACTGAAAAAAAATTGACCTACTTCCGGTAACCCTAGCGGACAAAAATGTCCACATTCATAAAACGCTATAAAAACTTCACTGATTAATATTTTTTCTGCATAAATCTCTTAAACCACTTCAGCACTTTCCAAAACTGCCACAAATTCCGTAATTTTGAGGAATTTTAATCAGTTTAATGCCAGTTTTACTACTTAAAGTCACTGTCGTTTTTATGAAAAAAAACATGAAAAATTACATATTTTCCATAAAACTAATGTTGGGTGGCTGGGGCATTTTTGCCAAATCAGTCTTAGGTGTGAACAAGATTATCAAAAATATTGACTTGATTGCATCATTAGTTTTTGTGTAGCATCAGATTTAAAATTTACTACAATCTTTTGAGCTTAGAGGCCAAAAATATCCCATTGACTTCCATTATAACTACATTTTTTAATCTCTTAGCCATGACACAATAAAATTATTCATTCTGCAATATTAGGGTTTCATTTATGAGAAAAATTGTCAAATTTTTTAGTATTAAACATTAAAATCCCCCATTTCCCCCTTTATAGGGCCTGTGCATAAACGTTTACTTCATTAATTTTTGTGCTTCTGTTATTGCACTTAGCAGGCTATTTTAAGGTATTTGTGTGCGTGTGCGTGTGTGTGTATTGAAAGCCATGCACTCTTTTTTTCACCAACTTTATTGACTGCACTGAACACTAAATTTGAACATTTTTTTTGCTTGATCTATGTCTCTATGTCCCTCTTACAGGAAAGTTTTCAGATCACCTGATGCTTAGCCTTATCTTAGAATTAGTGTATTCAATCCAGAAATGATTTGACTGTTTACATGGTTATTTGGCATTAATATTTTCATACTGGACAGATTATCAAAAGGTTTACCATCCCTTTAAATTCACTAAAAAACAAAACAAAAAATTCTGAGCCAGTGTGTTGTGATTCCTGTGGTAACGTGGGGCATTTTCATTCTCACACTGGAACAGTCTGCCCCTGTGTTCTACTCTGTCTTTCCTGCTGCTCATTACAATGATTAGGAGTTAATGCGATGCTTCCTTCTTCATCTGGAAGCTAGTGCGACTGTCGGAGAGATGCCATGATGTCACCTCACCGTGAGTAACACATGTGAACAAACACAAACACACACACACAAGGCAAAACACCACCTCCTCTACTTCCCTCCGTTACCCCTCTCTAGACAGCGTAGCATTGTTTCAGAGCCAAAATTACCACAGCAGCAGCCCTCCAAATACACCCCACATCCTTCTCCCTCTAACCCGGCGACAATGAGGCAGAAATCCTCCTTTTGGAAGAGGAGAGCGGGGGATTTCTTCTCTCTCCAGTTCCCAGCGTGGTAATAACTGCCATGAGGGCTTTACTAATTGGCCTCTTCTTCTTTTGAAATGAGAAAAATGGGGAATCAGAGAGGGCAAGAGAGGTTGGGAAGAATGATACAGAGAGAGAGAGAGGAGGCGAGAGTGTTTAATCTGTGTTTGTTTGCGTGTGATCTTGTTTTACTCTAATTAGAGTGTGGGTCATTGTGCATACATGTACTGTTGATGTGTAAGTGTGTGTGCTATGTGTGGTGCGTGGTGCTCGTGTTGGACTGTGACAATGTGTGGGTGTGTGTTTGTGTGTGTGGTGGTGGTGGGGGGTTCACCAACACTTCCTGATGATTCATCAATGGAAAACACAATTAACTCACTCACCGCCTCCCAATTATTTCCGTAGAGGAGATTAAAGTCTCCCAACTGAAACGATGAACAATTGAGCGTGAACAAACGCTTGAATCAAATGTTCCATTGGTCAAAGTCTCCAGCGGCGCCTGTTTTTTTCACACTCTGTAGCCATAAGTCCCCAACAGCTGTCAGCTGGGAAGGCCCCGTCAATCCAAAAGAAGGCCTTCTTGTTTGTTTTTTGTTTTTTTTTTATTATTCACTCAGGTCCAGCTGTGTTGACCACAGTTATAATAATCACCACATTATCACATCACATCAATTGGCTGAAATCAGAGAGGGAGGTGACAGAATTGGAGGAAGGGGAAGGGGAAATAGGTTGTAACCTTCTAGTGCAGCTGGTTGGAAGTAGGCGACGGTTAGGCTCAGGATCCATTAGGACACAGTTGAAAACCCAAACTTATTTTGTAAATTGTTCTTTCCTTATCCTTAAGACTGTAAGACACCAAACCTTCTGTGACCATGTGTCACCCTATATTTTGTGGTGACTCTTGTTGGACCTCTGTTGACATTTCAGCCTATTCTGTATTTTGAATTGACAGAGGAGTGCCCCACAGAGAAGAGTCTAAACTAAGTGACTAAAGTAAAGTATGGGGTGGGTGGTCCCTTGCTAAGGGGTCCCAGTCAGTCCCTGTACCAAAGGAGTGCGAGTTTGGTCCATGTAGCCATGTAGCCTCCAGCTTTTATTAGGGCGTTTCGCAGTGCGAAGCTGCTGGGATGAAGATCAGCATCTACAAGTCTGAGGCCATGGTCCTCATTCGGAAAAGGGTGGATTGCCCACTCCGGGTCAGGGAGGAGGTCCTGCCTCTAGTGGAGGAGTCCAAGTATCTTGGGATTATGTTCACGAGTGACGGTAGGATGGAGGGGAGATTGATAAACGGACGGCTGAGGGCACTTAATCAGTGGTGAAGAGAGAGCTAAGGTGAAGCTCTCAGTGTATCCACTGATCTACGTTTCAACCCTGACCTATGGGCATAAACTTTGGGTAATGACCGAAAGAAAAAGATTGTGGAGAGAAGCGGCCGAAATGATATTCCTCTGCAGGGTGGCCGGGCTCAGCCTTAGACATAGGGTTAGGAGCTTGGTCACACAAGAGGAACTCAGAATAAAACTGCTGCTCCTCCACGTCGAGGGGAGTCAGTTGAGCTGCTCCGGGCATCTGGTCAGGATATTTCCCGGACTCCTCTCGTTGGAGGTGTTCCAGGCATGTCTCGCTGGAATGACGCCCTGGGAGCGGCCCAGGACACGATGGAGGGATTATATCTCCTGTCTGACCTAGGAGCACCTGGTGGTTCCTACAAAAGAGCTGGTGGAAGGGTCCGGGGAGAGGACCATCTGGACTTCCCTGCTGAAGCTGCTGCCCCCGTGACCCAGATTCGGATAAGTGGAATACAACGATGATGACAACTTATCTCTTTCATTCAACTTCCTCACCCTGAGCCCTTACCTCCTGTTATGTCATTTGGTGACGGCACTATGTCACACAACACTAAATGTGTTTTCATAGAGCTACAATAGAAGACAAAGTTGTGGACATTGCAGCAGAGGTGAAGAGGCAGAAGTTGACAAAAGAAACGGTGAGAATCACAAAACAAGAGAGAATAGAATATCAGACTTCAAGGCTAAAAAACTGACCTGTTTTGCTGTTAAACTACTGTATATTAGCTGCTCTCTCACCGTCCCACCAGGTCTTCTACCCCAAGCAAGCTATCGCTAACGTCCTCTCATGTCATGATTGGATATGTTTGCAATCCTACAACAACCGTAGAGCCTTGTGGACAAGCTGATATTGTTATATTCAGTGAAAAAAACAAAAACAAAGCCGCTACCGGATTTCTATGATAAAGATTACAATTTAGTCCTTTTCTTAGAGATGAATGTTGCATTTTAAAACACTGTACGCTCATATGGATATGAGATGGAGACAGATACCATCACACTAAGACAAAGATCTTGAGGAATCGTGTCCAAACGAATCTTTTCCTGCGCCCCATCTCTACATCAGGCGTGGTCACGTCACTACAGGCAGGAGCAAAGTAATATCTTGTTTGATCCTCTTGGCTGTCACAAAAACGTCTCATGTGTTGTGCAGGCTCATGCTCATGGAGGTCACACACTGAAGAATTCGTTTTGTGGCGTATTCGGCTAGTTTTCATTTAGAAAACACTGAGGACATATGAGTCAAATATGAGTCTACACATTCAAATCTGATCATTCAGAATTGTTACTTGAGACAGTTAATGTACAGTATACAAAGTAGGGGGGACTATCAGAGCAGGAAACTAAAATCAGCTGTCATGCATCTAAAATAGTTGTTCAGATGAAGAGAACCGGAACAGGAGGAGGACAACTGGCTGCACAAGGGGAGGAGGAAGACAATTATTCACTTGACTAGACTAGAGGACAATTCCCACTACTGATCCTTGTACTAGGGTTGAGGTACTCTAATTTTCTGCTGTGAATACTGATACTGCATTCGGTTAGAGAAGGAGTGAGCAGTTACAATGTAAGCAAACATAAAGACAAAATAGGGAAGAAGGACTGGCAATACTTTTTTTTATTGTGCAGTCAGGCCAGTTGAGCTGAACCCATTATGACGACCTGAACCCTCCACCAAACTGTTGCAGGACAGTGTTTTGAACAAGTGATATAAATGATCTCTTTGACGTCTCCCTCAGTTTGTTTTGCGTTGATGACATTTAAGCTTCTGTTGCTCCTTTGCTCCATGCTGACGATTGTTTGTCATTAGTTAGCATTGATTACGTCACTTCCTAATGAATTCTCTCTACTGGCTGCAGAGTGAATCCCTACTGGGTATAAGTCTCACCTTTCCCTGCAGTACCAGGCATTTGGTTTCTTTTGCATTCGCAGCTTTTTTATTCTTTGGTCCTGGAAAAGTTTAATGTGTCTTAATGTACCAGAAATGAAGGCTAAGGCATTTAGTGGCAGAGCTTCACCAAACTGAACTGTGTTTTATGAATCACGGACAACTAAAATATTGCTTTATGTCATGCACCATTACTTTAATATCTCCTGGCTGTAGCAGTGTGGGGAGTAAACCAACAGGGAAGCAGTGTCCAACCGTGTGAGAGCCTTGCCTGCTGCTTTGATTTCTCTCGTCTGCTGAAGCAGATATATGAAAGCACCCTTTTGTCTTTACCATCTGAACATACAGGCAAGGATTACAGATGTTAACAACAGTACAGGAAGTGCACTGCAAGATCAGCAATGTTTTGTCCCAAGACTGTGATAAGAAAGTAGAGACGTGTCCGTTCCATAGCGGAAACATTCCTCTGTTTTATGTTGCAGTGCTTTGTGTTATTTGGTCTGTATCATGTGCACAAAGAAAGATATATTTTTCAGTCCTGACGATGTAAAGACATTTTAGAACACACGCTAACCGGCCGGTGAATGAAAACTTGCAGCAGAGGCCGATGCAATTATTTTTTTAGAACTGAAGAAGGTGTGGGCACTAGTATCAAAGAACTACCAGCAACTAAGGATGACTACGATGCTAAACTGGTGCTATTCTCTGGGGGAGTACGGGCGGCACCATCTTGCGACTTGGTAGCCAGAGTCTGAGAGAGTATGGTCCCAGAGTGGAGCCACAATTTCTGTGACCCAGCTTATTTAATTAATACTACACTCTGCTCTACCTCCAACAGATACAAGGAAATGTTGGATTATACATTGTGCTTATTTTTTCAATTGTTTTTTAAAACTCTCACAAAGCAGTTGACGTGGAAACTGGTGGTTGACATTACATCACGTCCTGTTTTTATAGTGTCAATTTACTTACTAAAACGATCCAAACAATTGACACTTGAACTTGGATCAACATCACATTAACTACACATGTCGGAAACCATCGTTGAAAAATAAAATATTTGACGTTTATTTTAGTGTTTTAGTTTGGCCCAAGTCCCATCCACTAACATGGAGGAGGTGGAGTGTGTGACTTATACTGCAGCCAATCACCAGGGGGAGCTCTACTTGCTTTGGCTTCACTTTCGAGAAGCAGTTCCACCTCTATATGGACTATGGGCTAAGATGCAAGAAATAGCTACAACTGTTGTACAGAGCTGGCCTCTCTAATGATATCCTGAATCTTCTGCAAAGCAGTTGACAGGTCAGACTGGTGCCAAAAGAGTGGGACACACCTCCAAAGCAAGGACCAAAGATGCTCTCAATGGCCAGCCACTGACATGGCTGACGGTTAGTTTGGTGCGTCACAATCTCCAGACAGAGACGGGTTTAGATTTCTACTTTTTTCAGAATGAATTGAACAGCTAAAGGAAGTTTATCAAGTATGTCAATATAGATTCTGATCCTGCTGCAATATTAAACATGGGGTTTGTATTCTCTGAGGGGCTCTGAGGGCTTTCCAGTTCAGTCAGTAAATCAGATTCAGATTGGTGGAAGGTCCTGCTCTTACTGTATGCCCCTTCCAGTTAAGCTGGCTCTCTGTCTTTGTGACGCTGAGTTCACACAGCACAAGGGCCCTGTGTTTTCACTTTCCCAAAGAGACCTAAATAAAGCTTTCTCTCGGAGCCTTGTGGCCTGTGATGAACCAACGGGTGGTGTGGTTGTGGTTTGAGGGGTGGGCTTGATATTACATATAGGTAAATGCTGGCATGTTTGAGATGGTAATCCAGGATAAGGCTCCAGTTGGCTGATGCCCAAACATTCATACATAGCACAATAGGATTTGGCAGGTGTCCAGCGGTGGAATTAACTCAGGGTTTAACAGTGAAAAATCCATTCTGACTTTTTTCTTTTTTCGGGGAGGAGGGGAGTATAATAATGTCTGTTGGATTGACGAGAGAATGGGAAGGGAAAAATGGGAGGTAAGGTTTTTTTTTTTTTTCCACCATGTGCTTGGTTTTGTGAATAAATTTGAGGATAGCCCTTAACCCCCTCCCTGCTCATAAAAGTTTTTATCCCCTGCTGGATTTACTTTTACTGCCTCAAAGTTTCTCAAACACCTCTTTTTCTGTGTTGCTGCTCATACCCCCATCCTCCTCCCAAAATCTGACAATCTTAAGTTTTAATCACCCCGCGACCAATGCTGACCTAATGTACAGCTCTCCAAAGTTACCAAAGAGCAATATGATGGTTGTCTTCTTCCCAAAGAGAAAGTGGAACAAATGAAAAAGGAAAAAATGTGATAAAACAAGCTTTCCCCAGGGCTGTTATAAATAAACCCAATATCTACTCCTTGGAAAGTTATGTGGGAGAAACAGAACACGAGGGAGGAGGAGGAGGGAGAGAGTGTCGAGAAAAATAATTCAACTTCATTCCCAGTTGGATGGAAACTAGGAATGTAGTCAACCAGAGGAACCTGCTCGTCAATCCATGCTTTTATTGTGGGAAATGATGTCTAAATCAGAACGAATGCACTGATACTCGTAGCCCTATTAGTCTAAATGAAATGATTTCTTATGCTGTAGTGAAATTAAATCAAATATATCACATCATGTTGAAATCTTAACAGCAGACTTGGAACCAAGAAGCCCACACCTGCCATCAAGTGTGACATGTTCACACCAAAGTTATGAATGTGGGACAAGCTGCCAGGCTACTCGTGGATTTAAGTCATCTGGAGATAATATCCAGATATTGAACTCAATGCACACCAGTCACTATAACCAAGAGATTTCACTGGGATTGTCAAACTTCCATGTACACTGATGAGCCACAACATTAAAATCACTGACAGGAGAAGTAAACAATATTCACCATCTTGTTCCATCGCAAGTTCTGTCATGAGTCGGGAAACTTTTGAACCTGGCATTCATGTGGATGTTACTTGGAAATGTACCACCCACCTAGAACAGACCAGGCATCCCCACCCCATAGCAATGACACTCCTTGATGGCAGCAGCCATCAACAACAGGATGCAACCTGACACTGACACACACACAAAATGATGATTTAGAAAAAAAAAGCTCAAGGTGTTGAGCTGGCCTCCAAATTCACTAGATCCCAAACTGATCAAGTATCTATGAGATGATTCACAGAGGCCCCTTCTTTCAACCCATTGGACCCAAAGGCCCCCCCACTATTAACATCCTGTTCCCAGACACCACAGGACACCCTCAGAAGACCCATGTCCATTCTCTGATGAGTCACAACTGTTTTGGAGGCATAAAGGAGACCTACACAATAATAGGAAGGGGGTTTATGCCTGATCAGTGCATCGTACTCTACTACATTTATGCTGTTATGGAATACTTTTGAGGGTGTGAAATGCTCTGCTCTCACAAATTCCAAATGTCCTTGATATGTCCATCTACTTCAAATACAGGCTCATTTTGGCTTCGTTATTTTTTTCATCTACAGGCCAAGTTATATGTTTCTTCTCCCTTTCTGCAACACTCACAATCGGGCTTTGACGGCAGGGAGTCGTCCTGGGCCTAAAGACAGACAACCTTAGTGGAAAAGAAGAAAAAAAAGTAGAAGAAAGAAGAGAGAGCAGAACAAGTGGGACGCATCAGGGAGTTCGGAGAAGAAGTGGCTGCCAGGAGGAAGTGACAGCGACACGCCGCGACTGACGCCATCCAAGAACCGAATCGGTTCTGTCCCATTTCCCTTCCATCCTTCCGGTTTTCCGGTTCTTTGTCTTTGTGTCTCTCTCTGTCTTTCTGTCTGTGTGGGTTGGTTACAAAGAAGCCTTTTGGGGGAGATGGAACGAGGAAGACAGAGGTGGATTTTTGTTGTGATGGTGTTAGCCTCTGTCAAGCTAAATGGGCTTTAATTGGGGGAAAGTTTCCTCCAACACTGGCTGGATTTTCCACACAAACACACACACACTGTCGTTTTCTTTCATCCAAATAGGCTTCAGCTTGGTATCAACAAGCTTATCTCTTCTTCACCATTTTTGCCCTCACTCTCTTTCTCTTCCTCTGATCCTTTGTCCTTCCAGAAACCTGTAAAATCGAATCACATCAACTGACTTTAAATGTCTCTGTGTTCAAAGCTAAAGTTTATTGGTTAATTGGCCACGTGTGTGTGTGTGTGTGTGTGTGTGTGTGTGTGTGTGTGTGTGTGTGTGTGTGTGTGTGTGTGTGTGTGTGTGTGTGTGTGTGTGTTGGTGGTGGTGGAGGGGGTGTATGCATGAGAACAAGACACAGGCAAAGGGAGAATAAATGTGTACGTGCGTTCTTGAATGCTCGAGGCTGGATTTCCAGATTCCAGCGCTGCTTTATGAAGCTTTAAATCTGGGGTGAAAAAAACAAGTGGTTTACATTCCCTCAGCAATTTCCTGTTTCTGACCCAAAGAAAATTGATGAAGAAAACTGCTTTTTATATCACAGGCTCCGTTTGAGACACATTACTATGGTGGCGTTGCATGTATATTCTCTGAGAATCACAGTAGTTGCCATCCAGGGCATCCTCAGCATGTGTGGACTGACCTCGTAGTGCAGACTGGTGATCTATTCAGGGTTTAACCTGCCTCTGAACCGGTGTGTGTGTGACCCTTCACAGATCATATGGTATGCATGCATGCATGGATGCTTGGAATATGTAGTGCTCTGAAAAATAGCACAAATTGGAGAATCAGACTGAATTTAAGTGTGGTTTATGCCTCTGCGGGAGAAAATGCCGCAACCTTGCATCTACCCGTGCACTTGTCAGTCTGACTAGCTCTGTAAAAACACCACCCAAACACTAGGTGGAGCTGCTTCTTTTTTGTTTCTATTTCCCGCTTCACTTTCAACAATGGCGACTGAAACCGTCGTACAGATGTAATCTTCCCTTGATGTGTTGTCCAAAACAATCAATTCAAAAAAACTGCGGAGATGGAGAAGCAGTCGGAAATACCAAAGCCAGGGAGCGGACCAATCACAGCTCTCTTTGTCTGCCTCGCCATGACGGGTAGCTACATTTCTGAGGAGGTGGTACATGTCATGACGATGTAGTCTGCGCGGGGTCAGGGCTGTAATCTCCGCCACAAATTGACGTAGAAGTATAAACTATGCATTAGGGTCCTTTGTAGTTTTGTTAAAATTACTATGGTTTAACATTACGCGGTAACTGTTCCATAGACATATTTCTTTAAAGTATTTCTTCAGGATAAAATGATTTCTCTACAAATTCTCAGTTAAACTCAGTTAAATGAGTTAAGCTTTGAGGTATTTTGTCACAAACGTTCACTCCTACAGCTTTTCTCCAAGAGATATGAAGTGCAGTGATGGAACAGTGTCTCACTATTTGGCTTTAGAGAGAAAATACTTCAATCAATATTTGCATGAACACTACCTAAGGGTTTGGGCTTGGAACTCTACGATTAATTGCACTTTTTCTGATATTGTGAGGCCACGTTGGACCCTTTTCTTGACGTTCAAAGCAACCTCAAGGACAGACTTTTGAGGGTCAGATCAAGGACAAATGGCAGAAAAAAAAAGAGTTTTGTCTCCTGTCCGGAAACTCATTAATGAGATTTATTACACAGGACTTGAACACTTGATGTGGTCACTGGTCTGTCCCATATCCACCTCTACTGATCCGACTCTCACACCGCTTAATGAAGACACAAAGAGTCAGGGGATGAGTAGCTATAGGGAGGTAGGGAGATGATGAAACAGATGTGTGTTTAAGTAGGTTGTGTATTAACCTCCGTTCAGACAGTTATTTATCAACAGGCAAATCACTTACAAATCCTTATTTATTTTGCATTTCAAAATCACGCTTAATACTTTTCCTACTTTCTTTTTAATACATTATTCGTGGACAGTTGCAATGCAGCTGTGATCAAACTGAGCAGATGTGACAGGGATGAGGGTTCCCGGCTGCAGTTGAGTTTTTATCTGAGCGCCGCTCTAACGCCGTGTACTCTGTTACGCAAAGCGCGCTCCCGATTTAGTTTCGCGGGGGCGCGCACGGCTATATCCTGTGACTGAAAGCATCCCGACTTCATTCACCCCGGAGATCATAGGGCCGCTGGGAGCCGACATCAAACTCCTCTGAGTTGCAGAGCGGAGTTCATGTTCTTGCTTCGTTTGGTCAAACCTTTCCTTTTTCTTTTCCTTCTTGTTTTGAAGACAGAACTAATCAACTCCGGATTGGTTTCAGTTTGAAGGCTTTAATTGCGTTTTATGATTCGCCCACCTAAAGTGCCATGTCAGTCACAGATGTGTGATTTTTGAATGGATCATACTGAGGATAAACTGATGGATCTACTTGACGCGTAACTGTAGGACGAGTTCCCATACTTCCATCTGCACCTGTTCTTTCCTTCGATTCCAGCACGAAGAGCAGATGGACTACTCTGCTAGTTGTAATTGTTTGATGTGCCTCACACTACAGGAAAGATGGCTGTGCAACACTGATATTTTTAATTTTTTAAACGTACCTTTACGGTAATTTTGGCGTTGAAAAAAAAATACGCTTGCTTCTCTACTTTTAATTTCATTCAGAATTTTACTGGTATTTTTTAAATTTTGTAAGCTCTTTCACCAAAGACGTGGAGGTGGACTTTCTTTCCAAGGGATGGTTTTGGGCTCCCGAGACCAGGGAGCGACAGCCCGGCTCCTGCAGTGGACTTTCGCCCCATCCTGGTGCCTATGCAGTGGACCTGAGAGGAGATGAGAGCCTCGGTCTGCCACCTCCTCGTCGGCTATCTCTGCCTGTTGTGCACGGCTGCTGAGGTGAGCGGTTGATATTTTCTGCAGGCTGCAGTCAGATTTGCGCCACCGTCGGATAGTTTGGGGGAACGAATTGCAGTGTAACGCACAGAGAAAATAATGCTGAAGCTCACTATGTTGCATATGACAAATCCATGCCACGCTATGCGTAATTACGCACAAACATTAACTTTACACGTATTTGTTAAGTCACTTTTAGATGTAAGTCACCACAGAGTTTGTTTGCAGATCAGTGGTGTATGCGTGATGGTTATTGTGCACCTTTAACGCACTTGCAATCCCTCTTACAAAAAAGAAAGGGAAAAAAATTCCAATGACTTTCTTCCCACAGGAGTCTCCACTCCCCCGGGAGCTGCTGGAGCGACTCTCCCGCAGCGAGATCCGCAGCATCAGCGACCTCCAGCGGCTGCTAGAGATAGACTCCGTAGGTAAAGCCCTTCATCATAATACAACTCTCAATCTGTCATGAAACGGGATTAGTGAGCCCACGGAAAATGAAAGAAATGAGTTATTCAGCGAAAGTAATCTGTGCATGTGACATTTGTGTTATGAGGACCGTAATGTACAGTAGCTGCTCAGCTGCTGATGATCAGGGGGCATTAATACTGGAAGAAAACCAATAATATAATAAATGATTTACTGGGGAAAGAAAGCAACATGGTCATGTAGACTTAGACGAGGAGTTTTGCAGCACTAACATCCGCCAGAGAGTTATTTCAAAGTCTCTGAACACTGACTGTGAAGGCACCTCTGTATTTAAGTCTAGACCTTAGAACAATGAGAAGAGAGGTTCCTGGAGGGTCTCAGGGAGTGGGAGGGGTCTGAAATAAAACTTAAGACCATAAAAGTAGGAGAAGACATTAAAATCCTAGCAGCTGGGTATTGAATCAGTTACAGGGAGGAGATTTCTAGTTCCTGAAGTGTTAAGTTGTAAGTTTGTTGCGATGATAGAACGTAGGAGAAGTGGTTGTACCTGTCTCTTTGAGAGATCCAGAGTGGCTCTTAGTTTGACTCAGAGTTACTGGCCCCCGGGGGCTTACATGTGCCGCTGCTGCTTCCCTCCCTGTCCGAGTCTCAAAAGACTCTGAATTGAGGTATTAGTCGCATCTGGTTCAGTGCACAGTAAGAGGATGCTGTGCCTTCTCATCTCATTACTGGAATGCCTCACCGGATGTTGCTAGGAGACCAGCAGCCCTTTACACCCTCCCTGAACCCTGAGACGGAGTTAGCTGCCCAGGAACGAGACGGACGTTTATGAGAAAATATTTTGCATTTTAATGTCAGCCTGTTGATCATGTTTAGTTCTACGCAAGCTGCTAAAAAGGTGGTGAAACCAGCTAAATATAATAATATGTCTATAAACTGGAAATAGATGTGAGCATTTGCCAGACATTGACAATTTCATGGAAAGACTCCCAATAATCCTCCTTTAATTTGTTCAGATTGTCTGTAAACTTCCTGCCAGTGCCACCGAAGAGCCATTTTTTCAGTCTGATCATCAGCTGCTAATAACAGTTCAAGAAACAACAGTATACTTTATTTAATTTAAGGTTCATGTGTCAACGTTTCCATATCTCCACCGTGAAATTGTCCTTTTAAGACCAGAATCTAATTGTTGCACTCCGTTTTCCACATTTGTTTTCGCTAGGAGTTTGCGGTTGAAATCTTTCAAGAGGTCTTTTTGCGTGCTGTTAAATTAAACTGTAAACTGTCTGCAGCCTTAAAAAGACTCCAGTATTCACCTCCCATAAATACTGATGCCGGGGCTCATTATCCAGGTAATAAATCAGAGCAGATTGAATCAGTGAGGTGACACAGGAGGAAATAACTGCGGCACAAAACAGGCTTTAATGCTTCTACTCCTTGGATCCAACGCCAGATTCCAGCTAAAGAAACCTTTTTTTTTTTTTTTTTTTTTTTGTAGAAGTAGCTCTGAGCTCCTCGCTGCCTGTGAGACATAGCTGATTCATTTTTTAATGTCTGCCGCGCGGAGCCGTGCCACCATTAATCCTGGCATCATTGAGATGCAAATGTCGAGTGTGACGGCTCCCCGGCTCGGTGGGGGTCAAGTGGCTCACTTCATTATACTGTTGTCATTCTGCCCATTATTGGTTTGAGAGGAGGGCTCGCTGGAAGGCTGCTGTGTTGCTATGTATAATTCATGCTCAAATTCCTGCGTGTCAGGGCAAGAGAGAGGGAGAGCGGGAGATATCGGAGGTGGACTTTGTTGTGTTTCAGAAGCACATTGTGTGTATAGGCCAGCGTGTTTGTGTGTGTGACTGCTTGCGCACACACAAACACACACACATGCAAACACACACATACATGGCGGCGGGTGTGACGGTTGCGCGCAGCCACAGAAAAGAAGTGCGAGGCTCGGTATTCAGAATCTAATTAAAATACTCCTGGCCAGACGTCATTTAAACAGATTTACTGGAATCTTTCTCTCTCTTCTCCTCCCTGCTGCACTCACACAAGCAGGAGTCCTCACCAGACACTTCATGTTTGCTCAAAATTTATCGGCTTTGAACGTGTCTGTGGATATCTCGTGGTTTGAAAGTCTCTGAATGGGTTGATGAGTCTGTGAACACCAAACACACTGAGAGGGCTCAGTTTAAAAAAAGAAGAAAAAAAACTAGCCTTAAGTCACCCCTCTGGGGCAGATATATATCTTTATGCTGTCAATCATCCTTCACTAACTAAAGATAAGCATCTGTTTATATTGTGTTATTAGTCTGTTGCGTGAATCTGATCAGGCTGGAGACTCGGGAGAGATCGTGAAAACGGTCTTAAATAGAATAATTTGACTTAAGTGAAAATAAAAAGCAACCAAACCCAAAGGGGTAATAGCCTCCCCCCCATGCTCACCGCTGCACACTGCCTCTAAACCAAATCAAACTGAAATGACAAAAGGCTCACAAGACAAGGAGTGTTTCAAACGAGTGTTCTGCTTGTCATCAAAATGTGCTCACATTTCCATTCCTCCACTCTGAGCCTTGTGGCTAAATCGTTCTTTATTAAAAGACTGTTTTAGTTAATTCCTTAGATATTTTGAATACATTTTGAAGCCCAGTGCTCTCATCAGCATTTTATTTTTTTTCTCAAGCAAACCACAGCGGGATATTTTGTGCCAAAATTTATTTAAAAAAATAAAAAAATAAATAAATCTGCAGCTCTTTAACTCATTTAATAGTTTCAAGTCTGACCACTGGCCCCCAGATCAATATTTGATTTCTGGTAGAGCAGTACAGATATCTACCAGTATAACGCCAACAGCATGTAGGAATAGTCTCACCCGTGTCTTCTCTATACCAGCACTTTTTCTCAGCTGAGGACCCACGTCTGACCTCGCGTGCACTAATAATGGGTCTGTGTCTTTATGTGAATTAGATCCGGCTGATATACTGTATGCACCGACACACTGCGTTTCTCCCAGGGTCCATTTACATGCAAAGAACTCAGTAACCTGTTGACACCGTAACTCAGTTAGAATAACCCGGTTAAACTCCTACTCTGATCAGGAGACACTTGATAAAGATGTCTGCAGTAAGAGGCCTCCTGCAGCATGTTGTTATTAATAATGACTTATCAAGTTATCCTGATAACGCGACTCAAGGTTTCGCAAAACGCAAGTGGTTGATGTCAATATGGGAATTTTCATGGTTCCCAGATTTTTAATGTTTTCTGTGACGCTCGTGTCCACTTTTGAGGCATTTCCGTCTTGTGCGCAAGAATAATTCAGAAAATTAACCTTGTGCCAGTGTGTGGGAGTGTTTGACACGGGGGTCTTTAACGTTGTTAACGTAACAACGCGCATGTTATTTTGTCTCCGTCCAGAGAACGAGGTAACAGAGGAGACCAAACACAGCTACCACAAGGACTTCTCTCACAGCTTCCCCGACCCGAAGAGAGCTCTCAGCAGACACAGGAGGAGCACTGGTGAGACGCGCAGCTTGTCCCTGAGACGGCTGATTGTGCAGAACAGCTTATTTATTTGTAGTCACTATAACCCCTGTGATAAAGCCCCTGACGTCTCTGTTCACTCGCAGTGGTGGAGGAAGCCTTGCCAGTGGTGTGCAAAGTGCGAACAACAATTTATGAAATCCCCAGGAGCCTGGTGGACTCCACTTCGGCCAACTTCATCATCTGGCCTCCCTGCGTGGAGGTCAAACGTTGCACCGGCTGCTGCAACACCAGCAACATGAGGTGCCAGGCGGCTCGCAAACAGCACCGCACCGTCAAGGTAGAAAGCAAAACTCACGACTTTGCTGTATCTTGTGTCTGAAAACTGGAAAACCTGAACCGTGTTTCACCACGTCTTGAATACAACGCTTCACTGAAAAGTAGATTGGATAACGTGTCACATCACCATAAACCGTTTGGAACCTGAACCTCAACCCTCTGAGACTTATCAGGTAACTTTAGATACCTGGAGTAATGGATTGTAGACTAGCTTCGGTCATTATGTTCCCATGGAAAGGATCTGTAAATTTCCTGTAGATATCAAAGATAAACTGAGAAGGAATTTGGAGCTCAAAGACCATTATGACATCACAAAACACATTTTAGGCCATAACTCGCATAATTTAATGAACAAGCAAATGAATGAACATTTTAAATAACGTAATGTGCCAGATTGTAGCCGAGGCTAATTTCCATCTGTTGTCCCTAAGGCGGGTTGATGTTCATAAAAACATGAGAGAAAAAAAATACATTGAAGAAAATGTAGAAAATGACCCTGGTAGGAAGAAAAAATGGACCTAGCAATAAATACAGAAACAATTTTAGTGGGACAAACAAATACAAGGAACAAACAGTGAATCCATTCATTAGTGACCAAGACAGGAAAGGAGACATCCCTTAGACCCACAATGTACATAACCTATTATTGCACATTAATAGAATACATATACCCAACCACATTAGCCTTATTACATATATGCTCATCATGACTCACTTTCACACACATTTTTAAAAATAAAACGCTGAGAACAGATTGTATTTTTTAGCCTGGATCCAGCTTCATGGTCTGGAGCTGCTCCCCTGGGAGCTGATTATGCTCCGGCATAAATCCACCTGGGATACCAGATTGTTTGGGTTTTATGTGGTGATGGACAGAAGAGTACGTGTAGTTGAACGGCTCTAATTGGTTTAAGGAATGTCATCTGAAACATGACCCATAATGAAACGATTTGCTTTTAGACTCTCATATATTCTAATGCGAGTTGAATCTCACTACATGATGTTGTTCAGTAAACACAGTGATTTAAGTCTTCACACCATATATATATATACACATATATATATATATACACGTCATATGAGTCTGGAGGAGAACTGGACCTGGACCGACTGGCACAGTCTGGCTTTGATTTTCACTAATTATAAGCATCAAGAAATACTTTTACAAATAACAGATAATACATAAAACCCTTCTTGGAACCCAGTTTCACTTGTAATGATCGTAAACCGGAAACTGAAGAGTTGAAAAGTGCCTTCTTTTTATTTCACATCACATCGTAACGATCGGCAGCAGTCTGACCTATAGTCAACTTGCAATAAAGCCTCAATATATGATGTTCTTGTGGACAGATCCGAGCAGTGGCGTCACATTACACACGTAGTCACGAAAGCAGTAAAAGAAAAACAAATTAAAGGAGTTTGAAGGCCGTGAAAACGAACCTGCTGGCGCGCTCGTAGTAAACACCGGTGGCCGCTCTGCAAACATTTAGTTAGCGGCGTCTGTTATTTGTCTTTTAGCGGCATCGACCCCGGACACACATTAAACTAATGATGATGGCACCGAGCGTGTAAACACACAGCCACTTACGAGGAGGTGTACACTTATTCACCTGCCAAAAATAATTACTCTCCCCGGCTCGAGCATTGTGTAAGTGTTTGTGAGAGTTGTGAGAGTGCGCGCTGGGGATTGAGTGTCTGGCAGCCACTTGGTTCAAGAACATAATAGCTTCCTTTTGATCTCCCCCAGAGCTGGAAATAAGACTCAGTAAACCCCGACTGGTTCACAGCCACGAGCTGCCAACTGGGAGCTGACCCAAGATGTGTCTGTGTGTGTCTGTATGTGTGTGGCTTCAGGAAGTGGGTCTAAAATGCTTGAGAGCAGCATAATCATTACTAATATTCATTGAGTAAACATAAACTTTAAATGTTGTCTGTTATTAATCGTACAGGTTTCAAACTAAGGGGGAACGAAGGAGTGGGATATAAGAAGATGGAAAGATGGGAGATTAAGAACAATTATTAGTGTATTGCCAGAGGTCAAGAGGGAGAGAGTGGACAGGGTGAGCGTGATTCTCCGTGCCTTGGCCTCCTGAAATCAAATCTCAGATGAAAGGGCCCGTCCTTTGTCTGCTCTCAGAGGAAATCAAAAATAAAGTCGCTCACATGTGCTGAGATCCAGCGTTCAGAGGGTCACGACTGCAACTGCACATACTCACATACCGCCGGAGGGAAAATAAAAATGGGCACGCGGGAGGTTTTACGTGGTGCGTCCATATGCGAGAGAGGGAAAGAGAGAGAAGAAAGACTCCGATGAGGTGAGGTAAGAGTCTGTGACCCCGGATCATCCTTGAGTTTGGAGCTGAACCAAGTGCTTGGGAGTGTCTCAGGGTGTTGAACACACTATAAGAATTGTAAGGATGGAAGGAGTTTTTGCCCAGATTTGAACAGTCTTAAGCATTTTCTATCTGAACACCATACATCCATGTACAGGCACTGTTTGGTGAAGAATGTGAACGCTGCACTGTTTCCCCCCAAACCCCCCCATCTCAATCCCCTCTTTGGGTGTTTGAGCGTGGCACACGTTCAGTTTGTAATTTAAGGTAATAAACATCTCAGCTCAGCTCTTTGCCTCAGCTGAACCTCCTGGATGTTTTGTCAAAAGCCTCCGCTCTGCAGTTTCTGAGTCTGTTCAGACTTGAAGCAGAGATGCTTGTGCAATAGGACCTGGAGCTCCACCAACTTGGCTCCCCACCAGCGGCACGAGCATCAGGCGTGAACTGCGTCTGCATGTTTGTGTCATTGGTTTTGTAAGTGTGCTGCGTTCAGGCCGTTCCCCGTGCGCGCAACAGAGAACGCGCCGTGCTGCTTCCTGCTCGAGTCGCTCGGTTCAGGCTTTCAAGCGCAGCGTGCGTTGACGCAAAATAAAACTACGCGTCACTTAGCCTCAGTGAAATCAGACCATCGGTGAGCTTTCACGCTCTGTTCGGTCGTCCAAACAAGAGCAGACACACCCGGGTGTTTACACAGGTAAAGTAGATGTGTGGTTAGTTAATAACAAGGTCGAGAAAAGCATTTTGGCTGGAGCACGTGAACTGCACAAGGTGCGGAGTGAGGAGGAGTTTCTTGCAGTTTTCTTGTGGTTTCACGTTATGTTCAAACAGATATTAAATCCCAGTGAAGTTTTCAAAGGTGCAGAGACAAAAGTGCTGAGTGAAATTGAGACATTTAGTGTATTAAACCAGTTTAAGAATGAAAAGGCTTTCGCGTATGTATAGAAGATACGCTCATTCCCCGGTTTATTGGCTACACTTAATTCTCTGAAACCAATGCAGTTTTTTTTTTACAGCCTAATTGCTTTTGCCACGCATCTGTTTTCATGCCACACATGCACAGTTTAAAATGACAGTGGAGATTTTCCACTCACAAGAACCTCGTAAAAATCTGGTGTGTAGTTGTTGGCTATGTCTAAACTATACTAGAGATATTGTATTTCCTCCATTGAGAAGTCAATGAAATACAGCCTGCTGTTGCAAGAACAGCGACTTAAAAGATCTGAAATAAGATTATTTTGCACCAGCGCAACTAATGCTATATGTAAGACGACACACTGCTTAATCCTCAGTGTTTTACACGTCTCCCTCCGTCTCTCTCTCTCCTCTCTCTCTCTCCTCTCTCTCTCTCTCTCTCTCTCTCTCTCTCTCTCGCCAGGTGGCCAAGGTGGAGTACGTGCGACGGCGGCCCAAGCTGAGGGAGGTGCAGGTGAGGCTGGAGGATCACTTAGAGTGCATGTGCACCAACAAACGCCACGGCAGCCCCAGCTCCGACACAGACAATGGTGAGAATGAACCCGTGTATCTGTGTGTGTGTGAGTGTGTGTTTGTGTATTGGCTCATTTCACATGTGAAGGCTTCTCATGTCTGAATGTGTTGGCTGACACAAACAAAGCTGATAAGAGATCTGAGGTATTTACTGTGTTTTTCCTCTTCGGCTGTAATAGTCCTCCCTCGAGGCAACAACAGCCTTCCCCCCTACGCCCCCTCCTCCCACTCCGTGTTAGGTGAACCTCTCTCTCGAATTAAAAAAAAAAAAAAGGATTGAGAGTCACTGAACAAATGGATCAAACTGCAAAATCCATTGGGATCCATTGGACTCTAAACCACAAAGTCAATGATATCAGATGATTTGTAGAGCACGAGGGGTGTTAATTTAACAACCCTGAGGGAGAAAGAAAAGGTCACAGGGTCATTTCCTGCAGAGATTGTGTGACTTCCTGCTGAGTCACCTTTCTGCAAGTCATGTTCACATCAACTCAATTTAAAAATGAGTTTAACCCCAGGGAGCACGATGTTCTCCCTCACAACTGTGATGGAACCAGCATCTCACCTTATGGAGGGACATTCAGCTCTTTTCATGGTCCTTATTGAGTCACTTTGATGACAGCTTAATAACTGAATAATCACTCAGGCTTGAACCTGTGACTGTCGATAAAGAGCCTTTAAATCCTAATGTGTCGCTGGCATTAATTAAGTCACGGTTTGTGCAATCGAAAATATATCAACTGTTTCTGAAACCTGAGATGTTGCACATTGCATCCAATATG
Organism: Mugil cephalus; assembly: GCF_022458985.1. Classification (NCBI taxonomy): domain Eukaryota; kingdom Metazoa; phylum Chordata; class Actinopteri; order Mugiliformes; family Mugilidae; genus Mugil; species Mugil cephalus. The sequence goes on from NC_061771.1 coordinate 20,562,520, forward strand.
TTGTCATTATGGTAATTTCACCTGTGCCTCACCTGAAAGGTTATGACACTCTTATAAGGTGTAGAAAATTTTAAATAACTGACAGATATTCCAATTAAAAATAGAAAATCCTCACACACAGGATGTTTTCTGACCTTAATGTAACCCAAATAAGCTATAATAAATAAGCTAAAATAAATAAAAATAAAAAAAAGTTCTCATGTCCTCATCTTCACTTCATCTTTCTTCCAACAGGCATCAGGTGAAGAGCGACAGACAGGCAGACAGGCGAGGGAGTGGAGGAAATAAAGAGGCAGATGTCCTGAAAACAACAACAACAACAAAAAAGAATGAGCAACTTCTTAACCTCCTGCATCAAATATCAGTGAAAGGTTTGATGGATTTTTGTCGTGTGACCTTTGGGAAGTTTGACAGAGGATAACAGACTTGTCGTGGACCTCAACTGTACTTTGAGATGTTTGCTAAAAAAGCAAACCATCAGACTTCCAGACACTGACATGAAACTTAAATAGGCCGATAAATACTCGAAGGAGAAAGGACGAGATGTGTTTGATGAAAATGCAGAATACTGAGGAATTGAGGTGGACTCTAGGATCTCGAAGGACTCACTGTCTGTACCTCGCTCCTTCTAAACGGCTCAGCGTCACGGATTATAAACTGGGTGGAATCCTTTCTAGAAACAGCGACTGGGATTAGGCATTTGTACTCCCAAGATTTACTCTTCCTCAGCGAAACACTCACTCACATACACGTATATCCTCTTATTTTTTATAACCTCTCGTTTTCTATCGCCTTCTGTTTCTATTACTGGTATGTTATCCACATAAAGAATGGGAGGGGGAACAAAAAGATCCTCCTGACATGTTACTGATACTAATAAAATATTTATATGAAAACAAAAGTGGGTGTGGTGATGAGAAAACAGCTTTTTAACAAACAGGTTTGTCACAAAATGCCAGCAGAGGGACGGTGGGATTAACAAATTCATTTAAAGCAAAGATGAATCAAATGGGATTTTGTGTGTGAGAGAGATTATCTGGAGGATCATAATGCTGAAGATAAAGCCCCTGTGAATTATTTGTAGCTGAGAGTGAAACACACACAGGGAAGAATCTACTATGAGGATAATGAAAAAAGAAACAGAAGCATTCCTGCTTTTACACAGTACACAAATAGTAAATCATAGAATGGCTATTAAAGGGGTCATATTCTGCTCATTTGCATATTCCTTATTTTATTTTCGGGTCTGCTAAAATATAATTAGATGATTTAATGTTAAAAAAGAAAACACATTATACTCACACTGTACATTGCTGCAGTTCCTCCGTTCACCCTCTTGTCTATTTAAAGATCACCTGCTGCATGTTTATTCCCTGCTGTAGAATTTGAGAATTTTAACGTAAAGGTCTATGAGGATCATAGACTGTAGTAAAAGTGGACGCCATGACATCTTCTCAAAAGTTAAGCTAAAGCAAGTAGAGCTCCCCCTGGTGACTGGCTGCAGGATAGACCCATTAACAGCTTGTAAACAGTACAATGTATTTTGAGGGGTGGGGCTTAGCTGGAGGCACAACATCTCAAACATGCTAGCCTGTAATTTCAACAGATATAGTTCAACGATATACAGAGAGCATATAGCAATACACTCACTCCGGTTTGAACCCCCTAAAATACAGCGAGGCAACATTTTCACGGTTGACAATGACAGCGTTCATCTCAAGATTCCCTCTATTTTGTCTACAGCTAACGTCGTGATGTAGGCCCTGAAGAGGTCATAAGCTCCACCTCCTCCATCTTAGTGGATGGGACTTGGGCCCAAAACTTAAACACCAATGTACACATCAAATGTATTTTTTTTTTTTATTTATCAAAGATAGTTTCTTTTATTTTAGGCAGTTAATATAATACAGCTATATGTTCAGGTGTTTTAGTTTGACGCCATAGCAACGAGATGGGACATCATGATGATTGACATTTGCCCTTGACCACCACTCTCAGACAGATTATGGAAGATTATGTGAAGATAGGTCGTTGATTTCTTTTTTTACAATCTGTGAAGGGGATCCTTTTGGAGCCACCCTCAAGTGGCCATTGAAGCAAGTGCAGATTTTTGGTAGTTTGCTTCATTTCTCAGAGCTTGATGTTGTCACTCGGTTTAACAAGAGTAGTCATTAGATGGACATACTGTAAATGCATTATATGGTGCCATAGACCAGGCTAGACTGTAAATATGGTGCTTCGGTAGCAATGGTTTCTGTGGAAGAGAGTTTTGCGTGGTTGTTTTGTAACTTTTACACCATTTAATACTAACTAAAAGTTAATATAACTATTACTCTAAAACCAAGTCTTAGCTGGTTTTAACTTGTGGAGTCCAGAAAAAGGCTCATATGGTCCCACAATGTTAGTATTCAACAAGAGTTTGGCCCCCACAACCAAATAAAAACAGACACACAACCAAAGGAGGAAACGGACTTCGATATGGTCAGTGAAATGCTAACGGCTAACTGAGTTACTGTTGTTATTCCAAACTCAGGTCAAGGAAACAACAACTGTTTTTTCAAGGAGGAAGGTAAACGTTTCCAGGAGGGACCTCATCCACCGACTCCACGAGGTGAAGGAGACGGTGACTTCATATCAAAGCAGACAAATACATTGGGACTTTAAAGCTGGCGGTAGTGTACATACAGTAGGGGTTGCACAAATTCAGATTTTTTTTTTTTTTTTAAAGTTAACTGTTACATGATGAGAGTTGAGTTGACACAGACACTAAGTCACTAATAAAAACACAGTAGAAATTAATGCTTTGCAACAATTAAATCTATATTCTTGACATGAATACATATGTTGAGAACAGCTTATGTACTATATACTGTGTTCTACAGATATGTATAGCCTGTATAAAAACAGGCTGCAACTCAGCACGGGGGGAAAAATGCAGCATGTCTCTGAAGCTTTCTCAATGTGCTGCAGCTGAACGTCTAATAACTTTGGCAATGAAATTCACCAAAAAAAAAAAAAAAAAAAAAATGTGCAGCCAGCCTCCTTCTCTCTGTTACCTCGGGACATTTGGTGAAGCTATTATTAATCTGCTGTAGAGAGGAATTGAACCGTTCCTCTGTTAGTGTTAGCAGATGCCTTGATCTTCTGACTGATCTTCATCTTTAGTGAAGTATTTCCACACACTTCACGCTAGTTTCTTGCAGTGGCCCACTTGATTCCTCATCTGTCTTGTCTGAGGCGTCCATGTTGTAATCGTCATGTGATCAGTACCTAGACGACACGATGCCTAAAGCGTCATGACACAGCAGTAAAGTCGACTAGTTGACTAGTCTGTAAAACCTCTAATCTGCTGTACAGTACAGTCATTTGAGACAAATGACTTGCACATGGCAACACAGTCTAGGCTTTAGGATTATATATGTGATATATCCTGAATCCTCAAGATTCACGTGCCATTTTTTTACACAGGGTTTTAATCACACTGCAGAAACTTCTACAGCAACTGAAACAAAGCACCATCACTGTTCAGATGTGCACTAGTAATCCATCATAAACCTTGGTTTCATCTTAAACACATTACCATAAGAAACAGAGCTGCTTTGTGTCATGCTGCGGTAGTAAAATAGTTCTTTTGTTACAACCCAACTGGCTTGGGAGTAGCACCTAATTAGTAAACAGCAAAATAGAGAGGAGACTGTGCAATTTGTTATGCTGGCTAGAAAGCATGAGGTTTTTTTCCTTCCCTCGTCCAGGCCGGAGCCGAACCTCGTACCCATGAGGCCGTTCCAACGAGGCCGTTCCAGTCCCCGCTGGCATCCCGCAAACCTGCTGCTTGGACTGTTGCACCGCGGTTCCACGCCGCTTGCAGCCACCTCAAACGGCCTTCTGTGTTTCAGACATTAAGAACTCATTATGCCATTGCTTCAGCAGCTGACTACACTTACACCACAGGACAAAACAAATGTTTGTTGGTTGCGGTGGCGGATAAACGCAGACGAGGCAGACAGTCGGGTGACTTCATGCGAGCTTGAGATCACTTGGCGTTACTCACTTTGCTTCCATGTTGGTCTTGGAGGAGCTGGTGTAAACCGTGTGCAGCCATTGGCCAACAGAGAAACCAGAGCAGGCCGTCGGTGTAAATACATAAATTTCATATTTGAGTGGTTCTGTGTGAGCTGCACAAAGACGCCACTGTTTGAAGACTTGATATAAAAAAAAAAAAAAAAAACAAGGTTAGGACTTTGGTTCCAGTCTGTCAAAGCTGCAGAGTTCCATGCTGCTGTTGTGTTCACAGGATCCGACTAAAACTTATACATGCAAATGTGTAAAACAGAAAGTATCATGTGGACATAAAGCACTGAAAACCAGCCTCTGTGAGAGAGGAGACAGATGGGGATAAGACTGTATGTAACGAGGTCTGAAAGGTGAGCGGGAGGAAATGAGGATGGAGTACAGTGTGTGTGAGAGAAAGAGTAAAACAGTGTAAGTGTGTCTTAGTGTGTGACATGGGATAAAAATGGGTTTATGTGTGTGAAACAGAGAGAGAAACTCCATCTCTCTAAAGCTCAGTTAAGCAGATTAACAACCAGCTAGCTAAAATGCTGAACGCTCCACAGGTCAAGTACAACCTGATATAAGCTGATGGAAGTCCAACTCACCCCTGTCGGAAACAGATCTCAGATCAGATTACTGAACCTCTGTATTCCTACACTTGGGTATTAAGAAGCTGAATGTAAGTATATAGCTGGTTAGAGGTCAGCAGGTTTGTCTGGATGAACAACTCCAGCTTCTGTTGCTGCTGCCCTCTGGTCTCAGCAGATCTAGTTTAAAATCAGTTTAAAGGCATAGTTTTCACAACCGGGGGACACAAATTCATTTTCTCACTCACATTAACATAAGATAAATATTGAATTTAAAATAGAGTGCTATATAGATTACCATTAATTGAACCTTTTTTGTTGAGCTGGGCTAGCGGTTTCCTTTATAATTTGTATGTTAGGCAAAGTAAACCAATAGATAGATAGATAGATAGAGGGGAAATAGGACGTGTTTATGCAATATGTGATAAATGAAATCAGGAATAAATATGAGATGTGTGCATATGTAAATATACCAGACATATAAAGTGTAAGATACATGAGACATGTCTAGTTTCTAGTTTCTCCGACTGACTCTCAAACTATTGCTTACTGCTGAACAGATTCTCAGTCTGACCTGGATGACTGCCTCATCACCCTGAAGACCTGCGAGAACATCCTTCACAATACTACAGACAGGAACAAACTCACAGCAGACAGAAGAAAAGAAGAAAGCCAAACCCATTGGAAGGCAAAGACCCATTGACATTCGGTAAACAGCTTGGTTTATACTATAAGCGGTCTGCTCAGATCAGCTGCCATGAAAGCGTCTGTGATCTATTGTGTCTGCATTGTTCTATAATCCTTATGTCCTGTTGGTGGCAAAAACAGCCACAAGGAAACTTAATTTTCCTTGCTCATGAACTCCATATATCAAATACATAAACTAAGTAATGCGTAAATGGCGTGATTTGGTGTTCAACAGTAAAATTGTCAAATCAGAGCCCTTCTAAACAGGGGAAATCACCAGGATAGTAAAATGCATCGTTATTTGCTGTTATGGCTGTGCATTAAAAAAAATGTGGTTATAATGGGAGTCAATGGGACAAAAACAGGAGTTTTAATGAAAATAAAACTACCAAATATGAATGACAGTCAATGATGTTACCAATCTTCCGACATATCCAAGACTGTAATAACAGGTAAAAAAAAAAAATAATTGGCATTTAAAGAGTTAAAATTTGAATATTTATTTCTAATATTTAGTAGTTTTTGTAGGTTAAAAATTAACAAAATTAACAAAATTAAGCTCTTGTATTTTTACAGAACTCAAAGATACACTGCAGCATAAAAGGGAGATTTTTTGAAGGGTACACATGGGTTAATCATTAACAAAGTAGTCGGCTACATATTCTCTCTGTATTTCCCACAATTGTCGAGTGGTTGTCCAGCCTGGATATAGACTAGGAAAAAAAGTCCCGACAGTTCCTCAAGCCAAAGCAAGTAGAACTCCCCCTGGTGGCCAGCTACAGAATAGGTCATAATACCGACACATGGTCAAGGGTGGGCGGCGCATAAAACAATAAGTGAGTCTAGATAGGATGTGTGGGCGGGTCATCAATGACATGGCTCCACCCTTGAAAGATGCCGCCAGGAAGTGGAGACGTGTTGACAGACTGAGTTCAGGTCACTGAGACACGTGAACAATCAAAATCAGTTCAGTGCAGTTCACCTCAACTCGTAGTTTTAGTCACCAACTACAAGTGGAAGACAGGCCCAGGTGGTCCAGCCCTGAGAAACCTCAGCAGTAGGGGAGAGTTTAGATGCTAGAAGGACAACAAGCAAATATTGTTGGAAAGATCCAGTGATTCTCAGAAGGTTTCTAGGAATCATGTCCGCAGGGAAGTTACTTGTGTGTCTTCCTTGATCTATAGCAGAAATGTCTACGGTATTTTAAATCCTGGTAAGCAATGACATTGTGTGGTCATAATATTGTGGAAATGAATATGAAAAACACATGGGAAAAAAAAACTAAATGGGATTTTTGAGGCCGTCGACTGAAAAGACCGCAGTATTTGATTCATGCCGTTTTCACACCCACCGCTCGTCAATGACTCTCCCTTGTGTGAAGGAATTTGACATGTTTTTTACTCATTAGGTCATTCGTCTTTCTTCTTAAACGTTTTAACCCCGTTTTGATTTTGTCGCGTTAAAGTTCACGTAAATGGAGCGTATCTGTTTTTTCTTTCCTCTGCATGATGCACGGTTTACCAGAGGACACAGCCTTGTGTGCTGCCATATTTAGGTTAGTTAAATGTCTGAAATTTTAACCAGACACTCAGGATTTATTTTAATAACCTTTTTTGCAGCACGTATTGGACCCTGTGGTGTGTCCTGCTGACAGGACAAGCCTTAAACAAGGAAATGGTGGAGGAGGGAAACCGGTCCGGAGTCTTCAGCCTTTATTATTGAGGAATCTTCTTCACCACACGACAAGCCAACATCCCGAACTTGAATTTAAGGTCAGTGCTGACCCTGTATACCATTATTATCACGTCTATGTCTATGACAGCTCCCATGTGTCGCGCAGAGCCGCCTCGCCAGATAAACATGTCCACCTCCACCGTCTGCCTGGTTCCCACCACTGGATACAGCAGGGACAGAGAACTGGCGCTGAGGTTTGGCGTCGTACGGCAGGATTAAGATTTACTGCTGTGTGGTCGGGGATGATGTTTTGGGGCTGGATCCTGTGTAGGGGTTTTATTTCCAGTCAGTTGGGATATGAATGATCCCGGTCCAAAATCAAAAAAAAAACAAAAAAAAACTTGAGATTCAGAATGAGACAGAGCGGAAGGTAACACGCAGCAAAAAAAGGCCATTCTTTAATTCTTAAGTTCATTTTCAAATATCCATCTGCAGTCCACATGTTTATAACAAAGACCAGTCACTTCACTTAACCTGCAGGTATGAATTCTCTTTCCCTGATAACGGGGGTTTGACAGTTTGTTCTTGTTTTAACTGAGCGTAACAAATCCATTTCTGTGTTGGTCAGGTCCATTTCCTCTGTTTGTGTATCGCCTCCTTCCTGTTTTCTTTCCTCGGGGCCTTCAGGTAAACTGGCTGCCATCAGTGCCAGGCTCTTCCCAGAAAGCACTCACACACACAGTAGAAACAGACATACACCGATACAAAAAAAAAAAGTGGTTATAATGGGAGTCAATGGGACAAAAACAGCCACAAACAACACACGAGGGAGTTTTAATGAAAGTCTGATGCGGCACAAAAACTAAATATGCATGAATGTCAGTGATGTTACTAATGTTAAACATATCCAAGACTGTGATAATGGGTAAAAAAAAAAATAAATAAATAAATAGTGCATTTTGTATCGGTTATTTTATTTTTTAAATTTGCATTTAACGAGTTAAAATCATTCTAAAGACCAGTCACTTCACTTAGCCTCCAGGTATGAATTCTCTTTCCATGATAACAGGGTTTGGCAGTTTGTTGTTGTTTTAACTGAGCCTAACAAATCACCGATACAGAAATGATTGACTGAGGAAACAGTGTTGATCAACACAAGCACAACCAAGAAACAGGATAAAAGGAGGAAAGAATATTTTACAGACACAAAATACTTAAGATAAATTGACAGTTACTGTCACGACCCGTCGGCCATGAGCTGACTACTTTGGGCTGCTGGTGGGCATGGTTTGGGCAAATCCAGACGACACACCTGCTACTCATCTCACCTGCACTCCGGTTCCTCGTTACCTAATCAACTCCCCTATAAAAGACCAGTCCGACCTTCCAGTCCCCGCCGGATCGTCGCATCAGCTCACCTTTACACCCTCTGCTTGAAACTAGATCCGCCTGCCAGCAAGCCCAGACCGAGACCCCTGGAGCTCTGATCCATGCGCTCGCCCAGACTCTTCAGCGACTCACGCCACGACTCATTTCTGTGTTTTCAAATAAAACTCACTGAAAATCACTTTAACTCCCGGTCTGCGTTTGAGTCCTGTCACCAGTCCTGACAGTTACATTGATTTCAGGTGATATATTAGTTCAAATTATTATTTTGTTTCAATTTTCTAGGGCAGATATAGATTTGGGACTTTATTCTGACAAAGCACCGCTGCCAGGAGCAAAGACACCACGCAGCACCTGAAAACCCCAAGGCCACCACCCTCAGAAGATCCATGTCCATTCTCTGATGAGTCACAACTGTTTTGGAGACACAAGGGAGACCTACATAATAATAGGAAGGTGGTTGTAATGTTATGCATGATCAGTGTATGCTAAAGCCTGTCATAGTAGGATTTGAATATTTTTGAGAATATAAGTCCGACAACATGCCACTTGTATTTCATAATGCAACAAATTAAACTCCACAGCTCTTAGTTGACACCTATGTCCACTGTTACTGTCCATCACCACATTAAACTCCTCCCAAATCCAACTGGCCCAGCAGATCTTGGCTGGAGTATGATCAGTCCCCAACAGAGCAACCCCAGACCAACTTTCTTCCGCAAAAAGAAAATCACAGAAACTAAAGCTTGAGTTGAAATTCCTTGATTTTGACCTTGGGTTTGTTTGCACATGAAGCAGGCGCTGGCTGCTGCAGGTCTCCGTCACAACGTAGCCTCGAGGAAAACAGCTGCTTGATCGCTATCAGACATTCAGTTCACCTCTCAACCACACACCTCCTGCTCTGCTGTTCACAGTTTGACTTCAGCACAGCTTTTTTTTTCTTTTTCTTTTTCTTCTTCTTCATCTTTTTTTTTTTTTTTTTAAAGACATAAGCCTCTTTCACACACGCACACACAACAAAAAAAGCCGCCCCGCTGTCAACCACTCCAAATCTCTCGACAAAATAAACCCCCTCGTCGTCGTCTCCATCCCCTGCAGCTCGGCCATTGTCTTTGGTCGGCTCGGGCGAAAAGGCCGGCTGCTGCCTCTGAGAGGGGAGCAGCGGTGTGACTGAACGGGGGAAATAAAAACAGAGCGGGAATGAGCTCGGGAGGGGTTAAGTGCTTTTTGATGGACTCGCTGGAGGAGGGAGCTGCAGTTGTTAAAGGATAAAGGTGTGTGCTCCGGTACCGCTGTGTCACACACGGCTGATATCGCGTCACGTGGTATTATTACACAACATGAAGTCACATTTAATGTCTTCACATCCACACACACACACACCAGCAGAAGTCATCCAGGGCGCTGCCGGTCCTCTAACCTATTTTACAGGAGTGAACGGCGGCTGTGCGTGCAGATTAAGACCCGCGTCACATGCAGCTGTGAGCAAGCCCAAGTTATTTTTATGTCAGTCTAGCATGTCCTCTCTCTTTTTTTAATCCCTCCGTGGTTGTGTTCTCATTTAGCACAAAGCCATTAAGAGCCGTTGTCATACCAGAGCATCTGCATGACAGAGTATTTAGGTCCTTTTGAAATGTTCATATAGAAACGTTTATGTAGTTTATGGGTGAATATTCTATATGTCCCAGCTGTCCCATAAAAAAATCATATACAGTAGTGACAAAATGATTAAATGCGTATTTTCTAGTGTCATGTCTCAGAAAACAGTAGCGTTTTTTATCTGTTTCAATATAAAAGCAGTAAAACTAGACATTTTTCCTTCCTTTTTCCAGAACTTCTCCTTTCACATGTTTTGTACAACCTGGCTCTTATTAAGCGTATTAAGAGTTTATTTCTCATAAATCATTTCTAATCAGATTTTTCATTCAGAACGCAGGTGGCGTTCTCCTTTCCTTGTCTCGTGGTATCTGTTTGCTGCTGTAACAAGAGGATTAGGTGGAGTATGTAACACGGGCATGAGGTCAGCGAGTATAAAGACATGATGACATGATGATGATGCAGTAGGTAATTATGTTGGGTGGAGACTGAAAGTTTGAAACAAGAAAATTCACGTCATCTTTACTGAGGACAAAAGCACTTGAACACACTGCAAATACTACAGCAACGGCCCACGTTTCCTTCTTGTGCTCTGAGCCAGGTCGTTTTTGTATCCAGTATTTGCAAACATACATTTTCAGATCAGATGACGATGAAGGAAAATGCAAACAGTCTTCTGTGTGCCCTCTGCACTTTGTTATTGCTTGCTTTCCCTCACTTAAGATTCTCTTTTCATGTCAGAGGATCAGTCAGTTAAAGGCGTCTGTCTCAGCAGCAGAACTATATAGGATCTCTTTTCAGAGAATGTCTAAAACAGCTGTCTTCAACGTTTCTTCTTCTACGCTTCAACCCCCTACTTACTCTATGTGTTCTATATTAAACTTGGCCTAGTGCTTATAATATACATTATCACCATTTTGCATTAAATATTAAGCTATTCAGATAATACACTGGTGCAAAGGTGTAAACATAAACATACCTACATACACCACGCGCTGTTAGCTTCTTTCCTGCTAACACTGCAGCGTGTCTCTGGGATTTCACCTGGGGACTGAATAGGCTCTTGGCCAATTGTGGGGAATCTGACAGAGTCAGCGTGTAATATGCAGCCTCATGATTGGCTCAGCAGCGATAGGGGCGGGGCCTACTGTGTACAGGAGGCAGATTGACAGATCTAGTGTGGCGCTCTGTGTGAAACGGTGCACTGTTAAGACAGCTCCTGTATCGCTGAATAAGTGAAGTGCTACTGAAAGTCTTCTGCCTCCATTTACTCAAATATGTTGGATTCGTGTTAATGTGTATTTAAGGAAATTTAAATTTGTGCGGGGAAATTAAAAAATATAATATAAAAATGTCTAATCAACCAAAGATTTTGCGACGCACCTGCAGTACCTTCATGGGCCCCCTAGGGGTCGCGGTCGCCCTGTTGAAGATCTATGGTTTAACATAGTGATGCGTAATAATTAAAGTTCATTTGTTGGCTTGCGCGCATGGCGAATGCACAGTTAGAGTGGAGCAAAGACTGGACGAAAATATAAGAAAGACAGTTCATCAGTCGTTTTGCTACATCGCCACGTTTATAAGGTTATCTTGTCGTCTCACACATGTTTGAGTTTCGGTATCATGAAGCAGTCCATTAAGGATTCTTCTTTCTTTACTGAACTGAGCTGCTTTGAATCATGGAGCTCTCTGGGTAGTTACTAAAACTCCTGTCAGCAATGAGAAAAGAGAGAAAGACATCAATCGGTGGAGGCTGAGCTGCTAGTAAATCTGGTTTTATTACTGCGTGAACATCGGGAGAAAAGGCCCATACTTGAGTGAAGCGAGCACTAATGAAACAAAACAGTCCGATGATTTGCTGCTCCGTTAATAGGCGAGTTGGTCATATTTATTCTCTCTTAAATCTGAAAACATATCAGCACACACAGAGGAAATGTGTAACACGTTGCAATAGGAGGAGTAGCAGCATGTCCTGACACCACGGCCACTTGTCCTTTGTTGACTCTGGGAGACGTGCCAGCAACAGAGGCAAAATAAATGACCGTCACATGACTAAAGCCAGTAAATGTGCTTCATTCAAGTCCACATAAAGGAGGTCTGACTTCAGAGAGAAGGCCTCACTGTGTGACCTATTCAGGACGTCTCTGACTTCCCTCTTTACTGCCCGTAAACCCTCTTTTTAAATTCTCTGAACGGGAAGCTTTCAGCGTGTTGCTCATCAGAGACAACACTTGTCAGACTTCAACATTTCTCCTCCCGAAACACGTCGGCTCATTCACAACATTTTATACATTTTTATTGGGAAAAAATCCTTGAAAAGACCAACAACAAATGAATCGCACGTACAAGTGTTGTCTGAGTATTTAAAGCCGCCCTTTAACCTGCTGAGACCATACGTCCTCATACGGGGACATTAACTTTTTATAGCGTATTCTGCTTCTTTAAAACCATCAACGAGATACTAGCTGGTGTAAAAACAGGACAGCGGTCGTTTCAGGGAATTCTTTCTGCAGCCGATCAGGTGAAAAAAGTGCAAAAATGTGCACAACAGTTGAAACCTGTTTATTTATGCTTATTAACTCGTCTAATTTAACATGACATGCAAACGGAACAAATCCAATCAACAGTAATGAGCTATGACTTTGCTAATAAGCAAATACGCGTTGGAGGGAATTCATTATTTGCAATTCTGTCTTTTCACAGTTCATGTTCAGTTTTATATTTTGTTGCATATTGGTGACTTTATTTTAATATACAGTGAAATAATTCGTGTCCACACATGAGGACATGATTATTTTTGATCAAAGATGATGCTTAGTTTTTATTTTTCTTAGGTCCTACTAATCCCAAATAACTTGGAGAAAGTAAAAATTCACACCAAGCTTAACCATGACACAGTGCAGCTCCAACACCAACCAGTCCTCTCATGCTTTTATGCTTACTCCGAAAAATGTATCTTTTTTTGAAAAGAAATGGCAAAATAAAAAAATAAATAAATAAATAAAGGAAACAAAAGAATGCAAAAGCAAACCTGACAGCAGGTTTCTCCTAAATTTTATTAAAGTCATCTCTTGGCTTCATCCCATTTTTATTCTTCATAGAAAATGTCTTTAATTCGCTTTTTTAAATCATAATTATTATAAATTATGAGTAAAGTCATACAAAGATTCAAAAGTTCCTCAAGTTCATGTACAAGTGACATTTTGTTTCACACATAGATTAATTTTCATATATTCATACATTATAATAAAACAATATCAATAGACTGCTTTTATATTATGCAATGTATGTCACACTGCATCAAACTATATGAGTCCAGACTCACACATGTTTAGTTGTTTTGTCCCTGTCATGTAAGTATGTTTTTTTGTGTTTTATAGAAACATTTATAGAATAAATAGACATCTGATGGGTTAGTTTAAATCTGAGGGAATTAGTTATTGTCAAAACGTCAGGGTGAGACTGTTCCACCCAAATAAAACACCCTGAAAACTTAAGCAGTCACTTAAGTGGTCATGGATCGTGCCCACGCATTTTGCACAAAAAAAAAAGAGCCAACACATCTACCTTCATCAGCAGTGTACTAACAGAGAAAACATTTAAACATATGAATCAATATCCCACCCACTGGGTCACCAAAAAAAAAAACTCACACCTAGAAAGACAGTTTATTTGCCTTTCGCACAGGTACATTGGAGTTCTCTTTCTCCCACTTAAATTTGAAAGGATAAGGATTTAAACAGGCGTAGGTAATATAAACAAGTACAACTAAATACTACAAATAAACACTTGAATTAGAAAACACATTTATAGGCACAGAATATATGTATAATGCAGACATAATGTGCCTAATATAGGTTTTCTGCTGCTTATGTGAAGCCACTGCGCCGACATTGTGGTGAATATTATGAACATTATCGCACTTTGCCTCTAATCTGTACCACAAAGCAGCAGAACGTGATACATTCAGCACCTCTTTATCATGAATCGGCGAAAGTCGGAAGGATGTTAGCATGACAACGCTCGCTCTTAAGGAGAAAAGAGGAACCAACGAGCGGCAAGAGAAACTACTGATTTCTCTGAAGCCGCAAATCGCTGTGTCAATCAGTTCCTCAAAGAGAAAGAAACAGCTGCTCTCCTGCCTCGACGGTTAATATGAAGGAGGGGAAATGATCTGAGGTGGTTCGCCGGGCTCTTTTCTGCCTCTGCCCGTGACCTTTGACTTGCAACCCCCCGACCTCGGCTTTGTCCGGCCGTCAGGTGCCAGCTTGCCTTCCCCCGGGGATCAGGATTCCTCTGAGGTACTCCCATTGGATGGGATATATATAGTATTGTCTCTCCTGGACAAAGAAAGAAAGACAAAAAAAATCACCAATCACACACACACACCCACCACAGCGTTATTCACATGCCACACACAGTTTATTTTATTACCGTGCATGGTTTTTATCACTCCCCCCCGTCCCGCCTCCCTTCTCCCGTCAGCTTTCGCAGACAAGCCTCAGACGAGCAACATCAAAACATTCGGTGGGAAATATGAAATCCGTCTCCCTCCCTCTTTGCCTCCTCTTTGATTTGTAACATCTTGTGGGCATCTTGTCAGCCTCCTCCTACCGAGATCAAAGCGCTGCCTCGGCCGTGCGGAGACATCATTCTTATGAGTATTTGGTGGGTTTCATCACAAATCATATTTGCCCACTGGCTTTGATACGGCTGTCCCCCTCAACAGGAATTCATATCAAACACATCCCTCCCTCCGTCTCCTCTTCATCCGTCTTTCAGCGCGATACGTAATAACAGCATCGAGGCTTCAATCCAGGGATTGAGGCAAATCATCCCAGACTTCAAAACCAAAAGATACCAATCTTGGCAATGGTGTATTTATGTCTTGTTTTCATTTTGGCAAAGCCACGACACGCTTTCCTCTCCTCTCCTGCTTTGTTCTTTGTCCCCTGCGCCGTCCTGCATCTATTACTTTTCCCCACCTTGCTCTCTCTCACGCAGCCTTCCCCTTTTCCTTACCCCTCACCCCCCACCCCCCACCCCCACCAACCTGAAGAGCTGAATATGTGGGATCAAACAGCGGGGAAGAGGAGAGCAAAGTGTCCGTGTGTCTTCTGAGCTCAGGCAGGATTAAGGCCGGGAGACATCTGAGGACGTGTGCTCATGGCTGCAGGGAGTGGAGGGAGAGGACGATGAGGACAGTGGTGGGGAGAAAGAAAAGGAATGCGTCGGGAAGATGTGAGAGTTCATTGGACTTAAATCAGGTCTACTCCAAACATCAACTCCTTAAGAAAATGTAAAGATCTCTGCATATTTAGAGACAGCTATCCTTCCCCCGTGACATGTTTTCATTAGTCTGAAAAGCCAAATACTAACAATTAATTCAATAATAGTTCAGATTTTTCTTTTACAATAATTACTCTGTGCTGGGCATTAAACATTTTACGCGTTTTTTTTTTATTATTATTATTTCTTTCCTTTTGAGTCCTCTCTGTGCAGCTTATGCTGTTGTTTCATTACAGGCTTGTTACGATAAATTTTTAATAGTTGCCCGGACAAATTAAAACAACATTTTGTAGGAGGAAACCCACTCAGACAAGACTGAAGATAGAACATCACATTGCTGAAGTCTGTAAAATAAGTGAAACACTTCATGGCCACTGCACAATATTTTGACACATTATTGAGTTTTCGACCTTTTAGTTTATCAAGAAGTTGATTTCTGTGACTTTTGTTTTCCAGTTTGGCTTCTTGCATTTTGTTTCATCTTATAAGACGATCATCTTTTTCTACTTCTGCTTCTTTGAACTCTTCTCCTAATTCTAACTCTTCTTCTTTTAGTCAAAGTCAACTTAAGTGTCACTTCTAACATATGCTTCCTCAAAGGCTGATGATGCAGCAAAAAAAAAAAAGTAAAGAGATAATGTGCAACTCTGCAACCCTTCTTCTTCTTCTAACTCTTCTCCTAACTCGTCTTCTTCCTCGCCTTATTCTTTTAACGCTTCATCTTCGTTCCCTTCTTCATCGTCATGCTAACTTTCCTTCATTTTCTTCTTCTTCTTCCTATTCTTTTAACTCTTCTTCTCGCTCTTCTTCTAATTCTTCTTCTAATTCTAACTCTAATCATTCTTCTGCAGTTTTGACCCTGTTGAGCATTTTCCTGCCCTATTCACAAGGACCACATTTCAGATCTTATTATACAGCCCTGTATTATGCAGAACCTGTAAAACAGATCAGGAGATGGTTCTCATTACTGCCAAAAAAAAAAAAGAAAAGAGACTTGACCTTCTCTTATACAAGGTGTCTGACCCTCACCCGTCTTGTGTTTGTTCTCATTAGATTCACCTGCGTCTTGTCAGTTAACTCTTTTCCTCGTGCCTCTGCCTCGGTCTCAGTTTGTTTCAATCTAATTCTCAACTCACGACGTAGCATGTGGTTCTACCTCGTCTTTCTCTTTTATTTAGTTTGATTCTTGTTTTGTTTTTTTTAATTCTCCCCCTCATCACTGTGTAATTATCTTTTCAGTGAGTTTCATGGAAGTTGTTGCTCATGTTCCACAAATCAAATCAAAATTCATCAGCAGCAAAACATGCGACACGCCAGCTTTTCTACTCCTCTATCCAAACGTTAACCTGTAAAGTGCCACGAAGTGATTTGTGAATGAAGCCCTTGTTCAGAGCTTTCTGCTGTGCGCCGTGGTTTCTGCAAGTCGAATATCAGTCAAAAACACATGAGATCGTGTTCACAATTCTTTGTGCCGTGCAAAGCAGAAACACGTGTCATGTAAACGAGTTAAATCTGACTGATAGAGACAGATAAATGAACAGGAAGGGCTTTAAAGAAAGCGAAAAGGGAGATGTTCTGTGAAGATGACGGGTCATTTTATGGGAGGCTTTGCTGGGATTTGCGGCGGCTCGTGTGAGTGAAGGATGATCGTGACTTGTTATGCGTTCAGACGCTGCCGTGCCTGGCACAGTAAGTCCTGCACAGATGTGAACCTCAGATCAGAGTCATACTAGAGACTCATTCTTCTTCTTCCTCTGCACATGAAGGTGGCAGGTCGGCCTACAGGTGCAGAGGTAGACACGAATATAAAAGGGTCACAGATGGTACATTTTTATTTCAGCTGTCATCTGGAGCTGGTGTTACGTCCATCTGTCCATCATGTCAGACCATCCACAGTAACAGTATCAAGGCTATTTTTCTTCTTGCTGCACTTCAGATTAAGCCTCATAAATATTTACGACTCTTTATATAAAAACTGTTGAAAGGAGCAGCCATTATGTGCCTGTGTTCAACACCGATTTAGAAGCAACCATGTTGATGCTGTATGTTGAGGATGAGATGGCACCCAAATGTATAACACAACGGGAGGCAGGAGCAGGAAACAAAAGAAACTTTAACGAAAAACCAGCAACAAAAACCATTGCAGGGTGAATGGGTAAAATCCCCAGAAAAAGAGAGGTATGAGGAACTAGGGAAAGCAAAGGGGATCGCTAGGGAACAAACAAGATACTGAACAGATAAAGAGTGAGGAGAAAGGCAGGTCTGTGGGTCGAGGAGTTGAGATGTGTCTGAAGCTAATGTGAGGTGAGGGCACAAGGAAAAAGGAGTGAAACTAGAAACAAAAACACCAAGGAAAACCAAACCGCTGTAAAGCAACAGCAGGGACAAAAGTGGAGGATTTACACGACTTAAACTAAACAGATCGTTTATTCAGGAGCAGAGAAACAATTAAAGTGTCAGATGTGCAGTGGGTTTTCAAGGTGAGCAAATATAAGCTCTGTGACTGATTTAGTAAAAGTGTAAAAACAGGAAAATGTTCACAATGAACTGTTTTGTTCTTACAATTTTCTCATATAGTTCAATTTTTGTTTCGTTTTTTAATAATAATAATATATAGGCCTATAAGTGGTATTGTGTATAACCATCCAAACATGAAGCTGAATGGCCATTTTTTTTTTAAAAAATGCCACTCGATGTTGAATTAATGTACACTTTAATTATAACCTCTGTCTCCCAACTCCCTGTAGATTGGGAAATCAGGGCGCAGCGGTATCTCTTTGAAAAGCAAGTGTAGTAAATATAATTTATGTAGGAAGCTTTCTGAGCGGCTGAAATGTTTATAAGAAGAATATCTCTCACAGGTACAGTTAAAACAGATTTTTTTAAAGTAATTAAACGAGTTAATCGCATGTTAACTGTGGAAATCATGCGATTAATCACATTTAAATATTATAATCTATTGACAGCCCTTATAAAAATAGTCATGCTCAACAGTGCATCACAGTGGTTTCACTGCATTAAACACCGCACTGTAAATATTTTCTTTTTCTAAGATTTCTTAATAGGGATCAGGTTTGTTGACTTATTCCAGTGCTTTTTAATACTGTTTAATTGCTCTGCAGCTCAGTTTAAAAAGAGTCGGGGTCAGCCTCTGTGTCTCTCGTTCACACTCGGTGAAACATTAGGAATTGTAGGTATGACTTTGTTCAAACCGTGTCACAAAAACAGTTCAAACTGGCGGACTAAATGTTGTCACATCAACACACAATCCTTGACAAGCTCCCTTTCTTTTTCCCTTTTTTTAAAATATCCGTTCTCCACAGTGGCTGCAGGGAGCGGTGGGAAGGCTTCGGCAAGTACAATACATGTCAAGTGTGCAATTACATCTTCACCTGTTGACAAAACAGCTCAGAGAAAGTAACATCCTGTGTTCTCAACCATGCCCGCCCTCCCCCCTTCCTCCCCTCTGCAAACATCCTTCATCCCCCTGTAACTCCCGCATTAATGGAGCCGCGCTCGATTCGGTATGAGGCTTAAGTGAACTTGTCAAAGTCAGACGCCTCTCCCAAGAGATAAAAGAAACTTTGGTGGTCTCTGTGCGGTGGAGGCGGAGAGAAGACAAGGCAGAGACAACACTAATACCCAGACAACACTTGCATACCTAAGCCTCGCAATTTGTCTCGTCTTGTTGTTTCTGTGCAATTTGGAGTTCTGTTGTTTGTCACAGGGTATCACAGATCTGCCGTGACCTGAGTGAGGTCTTCCCCTGTCAACAACGAGCCGGTCGCTGACCTGTAGCCGGGGGCTGCACTCAGGTGGGCGTCATGGTTCAACCGTCAACCCGAGGGAAGGGGAGGTCAGACATGATGACGTGGAAAAGTACCACAGAGCTTCAGGGAGGCTTCCACCCGCAGATAGTAGTTTTACAAATTAGACATGGCGTAAGAGTTGATTGAGAAAGAAGGGCAGATGTCAACGATGCAGTGACAAATTTGTTTGTCAGGCAGAATTTGTCAAACAGAAACATTAGATGAGGGCGTGTTCGTAAGTGAGGTCCTGGTAAAACAGAAGAAACTGGAGTTGCGCACTCGGAGCCCAAATGTAGAAAGTTAAGCTTATTTTAATGAAACACTTGCAAGCATGACCAACGTTTCGACCTGGAGTTCTTCTTCAGGGTCCCCAAAGTCTTGGTGCTGTACATGGCGTTAGTAGATGTCTTTTCAGATGCATTGCAGTAACATGTGTTTTTGTTGTATTTAACCCTCTGGAGACTACGAACGCGCCGCAGCATCCAAATCACATGACCAACTTAAGACAACGTAGCAGCAAGACACAGCATCACTGAATCTGTCTCAACTTTTGTAGAAAGTGCTAACTTCAAACTATATACCAGTTTTAACCATTTAAATGATGTTTATAGGCCACAAACTAGACTTATTAAAATAAATAAATAAATATCTTACCTTACACTTACACTTACTTACACTAACTTACACTTTTTTTTTAAAATTGTCGTCATGTTGGTGCACGTCTGGTGCACGGAGAAATGGTGAAAAGCAAAATGCTAGCAAGTAGACGTAGCCAAAGACAGAGAAGCCAGAGATTTGGGACTTTTAGATATTATTACTTATTGTTACACCTGATAGTTTTGTAAATTTTAGATTTGTATTCTAAGTTCAAAAAATGATTCGTTAAACATGTTTGTGGTTTTCACAGTGAAAGATGTAACTTTTTCCTACTCGGATTTTATGGTTTTTGTGTGGTTTTAGGTCCAATGTGTTAATACAGTTTCTCAGAATGAAAAAAATAATGACACAAGTGAGGTTGTTCTGAAAAGAATGAAACCAAACAGGGCAATGTAAACCTTTTTTAAGATGAAATAAAGATGAAACCAAAAGCAGTCAAAAACTGAAATCTGGACTCCATCGTTTGTGAAGTATTTCCACACGCTTGATGAACCACTGCTAGTTTGCTGCAACAACCCACTGGGCTCCTCATTTATCTTCTCTGCGGAGTCCATGTTGTCATTGTCATGTGATCAGTCACTTGTCGACGTGATGCTTAAAGCCTCGCGGTGCGGCAGTGACGTCTAGTCTAGTTGACTAGTCTGTACAACCCCTAAGGTGTCCTTCAATCAATCTTAGTGTTGCAATAAGAGCTCCATACAAATAGAGATGTGCATCATTAAATGAACGTCATCCAGCGTTGTGTTACAGAGTGCAGATCTGATGGGTTGAAGGTTCATGTAGTGACTTGCGAAAAAGATTGCTTTGATAACTTGATCTATCATCTTTATCTACGCTATGTCACACTGGACTGGGTAAATGTCATGATTTCATTCATACTTACTCAATAGTCTTGTTTGTTAAGATTTCCAAAAGGGGAGAGTCTTCATCTGAGGTTCTTTCCTGCACTTATATAAATCTGAAAATGCTCTTTTTTTGTGTCAAATTTGAGCATTTTTATGACACTAATGTCATTCTTGAGTGTGTGACCGCTTATCCATTTGCAGTGGAAGATATTTATTACACGTTATCTTTACTTTTTATAGCACATTCCTCAAAAACGACACTTTTCTATCAATGGGATAAAGTTTCTGCTCTAGGTGCATTCTCATTTTCCCCGGTTCAGACTATCGCTGCGCACACAGAGCTTGTGTTACTCCAGGATCGAAATTGTTCAGTAACAAAGGAAATCAAAGAAGCAACCTCAGCAGAGCTCAGAGGAGCGCCTGCGCTGCACGACCATGTCAGAAAATATAAGCGTGTGAAGCAAAGTGGAGCCCAAAACCAAAACATAACTGTTTCTGAAATTAGCATTAAGTATTTCATGAAGTCAACGACCCTGCCTTTATATCAAAAAAGAAATAAATAAAATAAAAACTGCTTGAGAAAACATTTCAGTGTCCATTAGTGCAGGTACGTCTTGTTCCCAGGGTCAGCACGGAGCTGTCCAAATTGGCTGGGACAGATTTGGCCGGCTGTGTAGGAGTCCTGGGAACAGCCCAGTCCACAGATTCTGAGTGGGTGGCCTCGTCCAGATCTGCACATGGTTTCCAGTGCCATGCGTCCTCTCCTCTGCTCACGAACACAGAGGCAACACACACACACACACAGTAAGAATATACAAAAAAAAAAAAAAAAATGAAAAAAATAAAATACAGTGTGTTCCACTTATTGAAAGCTTCTATCAGTTAATAAGAAAATGTTTTCCCCGTGGAAACCACCAGTCGGCTAACCACAAAAATTCTCCTCAAACTGAAAAACCCGACTGGCAGAGTCTTTGAACGATGGACCGCAAGACGTCACAGTGGCGTTTAAATGGTTTTAGGGCTGAGATTTGGAGAGGGATGTGTGTTTCTTTTTTAGAGTGATAAAGGGATAAAAACGGAAACAAGGAAGAAGGGAGTTAGAGCTAATCTATCAGAAGAAAAAAATGAAAAAAATTATTTTCCATAAAAACAGTTTCTTCTTCTTCTGGTTGGTTGGTGTTTAAACACACATCTCTACATGAGCTGGTCACAGCAAATAAAACCTGGTTAGGGCAGCTATGATTAAAATATATTAATGCTGCATTAACAAAGTGTACTTTATTAGTTTTGACTGATCATCTGTGTTTTACGGTTCTATTCTTCTGTAAGATAAATTTAAATATTTAATTATGTGTTTGCACGTACTAGCGGATTAACACAAATAGAAACGTTTTGATTAGGTCTGTTCTTTAGTCTGCCGGTTAACTTTAGATCCAAAGGTTCTGATTAGATAAATAACAAACATATAGTATCAAGATTGCTAGTGATATTGGTCCCTGTTCCATGCAACGTGACAATGCAATGCTAGTCTCCCTTTTCTCAGGACTGTATGGACCCTGTGTGTTTCTTTTTCTTTTACTACTTTCGAAACGTGAGAGGACAAAATCAACCATCTTGGCGACCCCATTTTCTCTTGTGCTGCAAATCCCAACAACAGACAGAATAATAAAACACATGTGCAAGGTTTCTGTGCTGGAAAGACAGAGATTAAATACAATAGAAAGCCTTTGTTGTCACTTGCTGCGTTTCCATAATAAATGTACAAAACACAAATATCACAATAAAAAACTGGTAAAGGAAACTCCTTAATTTAGAAAAAAACTCTTCAAATATTGTTAAACACTTTCACGTATCGACATAAAAGTTTATCGCAAAAGTGCAATGAAAACATTTTTTTCGCATTTCCCCGTCACCAGAGATGATGCAGGGGTCATGTGACCAGTTCATTTGAAGTCCATCTTACTCAGAGTTTGTGGGATATCACAAGGCGAGAGTTACAGCTCATTCGCAAAACACCTTTCAATGGAAATACGTAAATAGCGCAATTGTACTTCACCATAATTTCAGAAATATCGCTTTTATTTTGCGAAAAAGTGCAATGGGAATGCAGCTATTGTGTGCATGACACAACCAAATTGCCAGATACCCATCCCAGCAGTGCTTTAAAGGGGGAATGAAACACAAACAATTCTATTTGCAGACGGAGTAAGACCATGATAAATATTAGATATACTGCACAATAATTTAAAAATATTCAGGTGTGTTTTAATGAGGGACTGGATAGTCGTGGGGAAGAAAGCGTTCAGCAGTCTGGTGGTGTGAGTTTATGGCGGCTTAGGTGAGACGAGGCCTTCGTAGTATTTTTTGAGAGGAAATGGGCGTCCACAATGTTATGTAGTCAGAGGAGAGGGCAGCTGATGATCCTATGATCCTATATGCTCTAAGCTGCACAAGCTGTTTTTTAATAGGACTCTCAGGTAGTGCAGACACCGCTGTGCCTTCTTCACAAGAGCAGTTGTGTTAACCGACCAGGAGAAGTTGTCAGAGATGTGGGCATCCAGATACTGAGAGCTGTGAGGATGGGCAGGAGGTCAGCCCTGCATCTCCAGTCTTGTGTCCAGATGAGGTGTTCAGATGAAGTACAAACTAGTAGAAGTGATAGTCGCTTCCATGATTCTCTGCGGTTTAATTAAAGGACCAGCGTGTAGGACTTAAAGAGCTCTACTTGAGGATGGGCCGGAGGTCAGTGCTGCACGCCCTGACCTCTGGACCCAAGTCCACAGTGAGTTCTTTGGGTTTTGTTGGGCTTCAGGATGAGGTTATTTGCTTGGCACAAACTCGTCTCGGTTGACAGACTCATCCCTGCTTGGGATGAGTCTAACAACCATCATGTAATCTGCAAATTTATGGAGTTGGAGGTATGGATGGGCGTCCAGTCTTGTGTCCAGATGACTAACTAGTAGAAGTTATAGTGGCTTCCATGCATCTCTGCAGTTTAATTAAAGGGCCAGAGTGTAGGACTTAAAGGGCTGTACTTGAAGATGCACACGTCCAGAAGTCCAGAATGAGTTCTTTGGGTTTTGTTGGTTTTAAGGATGAGGTTATTTACAGAGCACACACTTGTCTCGGTTGACAGATTCAGTCCACATGGGAATAACCATTGTGTGATCTGCAAATTTAATGAAGGAGCTGGAGATATGGATGAATGTCCAGTCATGTGTGTCCAGACATTTTTTCTGTCTTGTGTTGTGTTTAATCAACTACTTTGTGCACAGCTGCTAAAACAACTGTATAGACACGGTCCTTGCTAAAGGTTTCACTAGATTAGGTCAAGGCCACTCATACAGATGTATATTAGTGCTAGAAAGCTCTATAGAAGTTTCACTGGACTGGATGGATTCATGATAAAAATGCTAAAAAAGAGATATTTTGTACAATATTTATTCGTCAGATTCTCTCTTTCTCTTTCCTACTCACACATTTCCACTTTCAATACTGCCTCTGTTGTATAATTGCACTGGGCCAAAACCCCAACCATTGGAGCAACCCTCTCAATTGAAGCAGCAGATATCCATCAGTTACACAAACACACACACGTTTCTACAGTTATCCCTGTAGAGGACAGTTGCCCTAACCTAACCCTCACCTAACCTGAACTCACCTCTACCTTTTGCACATTAAACATCTCTTTGTGAGGGTGTGAGATGGACTAAACCTTAAAACGGTCCTCACGGTAACGGTAGCCATGCACGTACGAGCAGACAGACACGGACTCAGGCTGGCTCGAGTTTGGGAAGAGGAGAATTAGAAGTAACCGCAAGGACATTTATGAGCAGCCCCGTGGCAGCCATCACCCAAACAGGACGGCTGCCACTGAACCACAGGGGCAGCAAAACCCTCCGTTTGTTGACTCCACAGATTAGTGACTTAATATAACCACACAAAGACGGCCTTTCTCCCCGATGCGCCGAGGGAATATGCTGAAGAATAACCACATTGGTTACATAATCTATTTTCTTTTACTGTTAGTCTCAGTGAAGTAGCTGCACTGCCCAGTGTTCTTTCACCATGAAGGAAATGTGTGCTATAAAAACACAGACTTCACTGCTGATGAGATCTAAAAGAGGAACTCTGCAACATAATTTCTCATGTTTGACGATAGCTGCACTTGGTTGGTGACTTGTGAAATCTGATCCAGGAGCCCCTTCTCCCACCCAAGGGAAAAAAAAGTCCTAAGTAATCAGCTTCTGCTAGCATAACTGTTTGGCCAGACCACGGCTAACAACATTTACTGTTCATGACTGTTCATGACTGGAACGGCGCCATCATTCACAGTAACCAAACTGACAGAGGACAAAATATCAAGCCTGAGCCATGTACGTAAGCCTTGATTTTTCACAGTGTGTCTGCTTTCACATGCTTTTGTTCCTCTGGTCCTGTAATTTGATGTTATTATTCAACACATGAGGTCATCGCTCTCTCATTGGCATCACATGCTGAGATTAGGAAGCCGGATGAAAATGGGGCGATAAAGAGAAGAGACAGAGGGCTGGAGTGGGAATGGGTAATCCAAGTAGTCCCAGAGGGAATGGGAGTCATATTGGTGAACAAGTTATTTAATGCAGAAACAGGGCACCTACATGCAGTTGGGAGGATACGGTGTCTCTTAGGATACAGATTGTTATACTTCACAGAGATTTTACTGGCAATCATAGACAGGAGAAGGAGAAACAACAATCAGGCATAACATTATGACAGGAGGAGTGAATAACATTGACCATCTTGTGACAATTCAATGTTCTGCTGGGACACTTTTAGACCTGGCATTTATGTGGATGTTACTTAGACATGTACCACTGTTTAGGAACAAAACATGAAAAAGAGCACATGACCTTCAAATTCACTAGATCCTAAACTGATCTAGTGTCTGTGCAATGCACTGGGACAGGTCTGATCCACAGAGGCCCCTCTCCTCAACCCGAGCCAAAGGCCCCCACTATCACAGGACACTCTCAAAAGGCCCATGTTCATTCTGCGATAAGTCACAAGGGAGACCTACACAATCTTAGGAACGTGGTCTTAATGTTATAGTTGATCGGTGTAACGTCAAAAGATTTTAAAATAAACATCTTAATAAAATTGAAATAAATTCACATGTGAATAGCAATGCTTCTCGAAATAGTGGATAATTTCCATGTATCTCGCCAATTTAACTAAAGAAGCAGTGTGGAGTGTTGGACTTAAAGAGCTCTACTTGCAGAAATGTAATAGGATGCTCAAAATGATGTGTTTACTAGTGTAAAACAGTAACACAACACAGGCAAACCAAACCCTGGCTCAGCACTACGCTACAATCTTGGAAAAATAAGGAAATTCAGTTGGTTGCGATCTCCAACCTTACCACTAGAGGACACAAAATGCTACTCGCTGGACCTTTAAACCAAACGGATTTTAGCTTTTTGTTTATCTCACTGTTTTGGATTTGTTCTGGTCTTCATCTCTCCTGCTTTGGTTCACTTTTATCCTTTTCCAGGTGCTTCCAGCTTTTAGCCCACACAAGTACTGAGTGGATAAAATTAGAGCTACATCAAGATGTAAGCGATTACTGGACTTCAACAAACATCAAATTCATGTTGCTTCCTCTCCACTGGATGTATAAATAAGCGTCTGGTTGCCATGTTCGACATTGTTTTGTGCATGTTGCTCTGATAGATCTTTAATGGAGAACAAAGGCAGAGCAATGACTGAATAGAGGAAGTCAGAGTCCTCAGAAACCAAAAGAAGACATTTAGACTCACAGATTTATGGAAAAACACCATGGCTGCTGATTAAAATGAAATACTCCTACACTCACAAACTAAATATTTTGCAGCATCTATTTTGGTAGAGAACAGTCAGAGTTATCAGGAAGCCTATTGGCTGTACAGGAGTAGACGGAACGATTCTGTGACTGCGAGACCATTCAGTAATTCAGTAGCACACTCTGTTACCATAACAGTCGCATCATCTCCACAACAGAGAGGAGTGTGGAGTGTCATCCCGGACATGGTTTGACTTCTGCTCACTCCCTCTCGTTCTCTTTTGCTGTTGTGCTCTGCCCTTGAGCTACACCAGCAGCTGTGTTTTTCTGAAACATGAATGTGAGATGTTCACTTTCCTATGCAGGGAAAGTTGACGATTCCCAAACCTTCAGTTAGAAATAAATAAATAAATAACCAGACTGCAGGTATCTGAACAACAATCGGAACAAAGCATTAAACCTACTGTCATCCAAGATGTGAAGTGTGGGTTTTCTGTCTCTTTGCATGACAATGGAAACCTTCACGGCATCTGAGAATGGTGCATTTGTCTGTTGTGAGCTGCAACTCTGCAGGATGATCATGTCTGCTACAGGAGCAACTTTAAGTGCAGGAAAAAGCTGCCACATAACTACAGTATATAATCCAACATTTCTTTGTAACTGGTGGATGTATTAAATGAAAACGTGGGTGAATCTGGAGGAAGTGTGGTCGAGTCATCAGTAACACAACTTTGTATGGCTCCTCACTATCAGACTCTGCCACCAAAGTCGCAAGATGGTACCACCTGTATCCCCAGTTAAATAGAATCAGTTTGGCCAATACAAGGAAGTGGAGATGTGTTGTGTGTATTTATATACACAGTCTATGGTTTAAGCCCTGAAACATGAAGGGAGCTACAGCATTGCTGCAAACAATCCAAATGCATCCAATATCTACAGCAATGCCGGTAATGAGTGTAATGTATCACACTGGTCAGGTCAGACCACACTGACTTTTTCACTTGTGTAGATGCAGCAGCAGAGATCTGGGTCCGTGTTTTGGTATGAAGGTATGAAGTAGCCGTGACGGTGGCTGACAGCGAGGCTGATATATGGAGATTTAATACCGCTCCGTTCATAACCCCAACGCACTAATTACAACCACAGGCTTGCGAAGAGCACTGCTGCTTTGAACCCAGCACTTTTAGACAACATGACGCATGTGGAGGGGTTGAGGAGCATAAGCAGCTGAGTAAAGATTGACACCACCGCCCCACCTCCTGCCGATCGGCTGACTTGACCTCAGACCCTCCACCAGCATGGCCGGAGAGATTAAAAAAGCAAAGAGTAAAGCAGCAACGGCTCAAAGTATTCACCAGTTCAGCTAAAACCCTTTTATTTACCATATTTGGTCCGTCAGCACTCACACATACACATGCACTGGCGAACACATGCAAATCTGGAAGCCAGAGCATCTTTGCAGAGATAAGAATCGTTGCTCGGGGTGATATTTACATTACCAAGTGGCAAATGCCAGCTTCCTCTGATCACACATTCCGCAGAGACGCACACAGCTGGGATGCTGTTTTGCAGGTCGCCGTGGAGATGGCGGGGAATGAGTGAGGGATGGTGGGGAAGAAGGAAGGGAAGCTGAAAGGGAGCGTGAGCTTCTCTTTCATCGGGTCACACACGCTGACATCCATTCAGCGTGCTCGCTTTGTAAAAAGAAATGACACAACTCCAGATACGAAGCGCTTGATCTTTCGCCTCAGCTTTTGTCTGTCATGCCGTCCTCGCCGAGACAGCCCGTCTTCACTGGTGATGTTAAGTAAATATGGAAGGGACAGTGATGGGTGTCTGTGTGATGATATCACTCAGGGAACTTAGACCTCATTGTCTTGATGCCGCGCTCGGATCCAAGACGTTTGGCCTCATGCGTTTCCTTACAAGATCCCCCGAAATCTGTATCTGCGTTCGTTGTATTCGTGTCTGTCATCATGGAAACAGTAAGACTCTTTGTTTGACGGCGAAACGGCCCAAAAATAAAACTTAAATAACTGTAAATAAAAGTAATTTGGCTGAATGTATTTTATCACCCCGCAGCTCCGATGTTGCGCTGCAGAACGCATTTTTACAGAAGCTGTTTATTTTACAATGCTTAATGGCTTCTCGTAAAAACATCACAGAGCCCTGGTTAATGGTTTGGAACCGTTTTTAAAATGCCATTAAATGCTTGAACATGAATTACTTTGATTGATCTGTCTTTTTTATCTTTATTAAACTGTTTACAACTGCTCCTCCCGTGAGCAGTCGGTTCTTGTTCGGTTGCTTTTATCAAACGCAAAACAACAGTAGCTCGTAAGAACTTGTTATTTAACACACTTGTACTTGCTGTTCAGTTGCTTATCATTTCAAAGATCTGAATTTAAAGATACAGATCTGAGGGGTTTTAAATGGGCTGTTTATGAAGTTGTTAGGGAGTGAATTGCATTCACTGGTATTTATTTATTTATTTTTTTGATCTGTTTCATTTACAAAGGTGTAGAAAACATGTATGACCCAGCCTTGACGTCTCACTGACGCAGAGGAACATTGTTCATACTCCCTCCACACCCTTCCAGTGAACTTTGACCCCTCACCCCAGGAAACAAAGGTCAATGTCCCATCACAGCTTTGAAGTTGTTAGAGTCTCACTGAATAACCCTTGATACGGGTTATATTTACTATTATTAATGCATCCTTCTATCATAATCTATGAGCACTGACACCAATCAGTTTCTGAACTAGATCCAGTTAATACTTTATGTTGCCCTACGTGACACTAGGTCAGTATTTTTTTTTTTTCAGCTCGGTGATGCCATCTAGTGTCTCAATGGTGCACAAGCAAGGGTCAGCTGTAAAGATCATAAAATGTAAATGAGATTAATTTCATCTGTGGATTTATTCACAGTTTAAAGTTAAGTGATGAGAAAGAATATTACAGTTTCCAGAAATTTAAGGAAAATACCCAGTACAGACGGATATATGTTGTACTTCCTCTGTAGGTACATGCTGTCATTATTTTTTCTGTTATTTCTGCTTTTATTTTGTTACAAATGTGTAGAAAACATGCATGTTAGCTTGTCCTTCCTGTATGTTCCGGCTGTTGTGATTGTCTTTCCCATCCTGATTGTTTTCACCTGTGCCTAATTACCTCAGTGTGTATATATTGTCTGCATCTCCCTTTGTCATTTTCCAATTTGTCCTGTCTCACGTCAGAAGAACCAGTGTCATTTCAGCCTGGTCTTGCTGTGTCATTGTTTCTTCCAAGAGCATGTTGTTATCTTCATTATTTAATGCTTTGTTGTTCTTGCCTTAGATTCAGGCTTTTCCTCTTTGTGAGTGATTTTGAGTTTTCTTGTTCTAATCTTTCGTTTTCTCTTCCTAAGGATCCTAGAGGCTATACTGTCTGGGGCATTTTTCCAGATTGGTTCTTGGTGAAGGGTCAGACAAAGAACGGTTCAGAAGACATTGAATGGAAGCTGAAAGCAAGAGTACTCAACCCCGAAGGTTACCGGACCCTCAACCTGGAGCTAGGCCTGGGTCCAGGGGTTGGGCCTTCCTCCATGGAGTCCGGCTGGGCCAAACCCCAACTGGAAACAAAGGCTCGCCTCCCACAGGGGGAGCTAGAAGGGTCTGGTGCAATGTGGATCAGGCGGCAGATTAGTTGATAGGGCTGCTTCTCTGCACCTTCAGGCAACAAAACAATAACCAGTTAATGCCCAAACACAAAGCAGTTAAAGTCAGGCCCTCTTGTGGCCATAAAGTGTAACTACAGCCAAGCTAGTAGTAGTGCTAACAATCGTCCCCATTGACACTGGTAGTATTTTCTTTAAAATAAAGGCCCAGTTTTCAACACAGAGTTCAAAGTAATTCACGCATATCAAATATCTTTCATTTCACTGATTATTTTAGTCATGCGTTACTGTTGATATTGTTTAGCTTGATGGTAACAGATTAAGTTTGCCAATCGGGAACATGTAACTACCAAAAGTGCTACAGCTTCAGTCTACTGTACAGCTTATTATAAAAAAGATGTGAAACTATGAGAAGAATGTGATTCTTAATTAAAAGTTGTGGAACAGCGTTAATCTGAGGGGTCATTTATGTGTTATAGCCACTCAGAAGCTATGGTATGATTCTCACTTTGACTAGGAGAAGTCCTGGGTTCTGATCCTGGACGAGTGCTCATTTATGTTAGAACCCTGACTCAAGGGCCACAACATGAAGTGGAAACACCTGACAGAGTCATAAAAATAAGAGTTAATTAATTAAAAAGAAAAAGGTGACAGGTGAGACATAGTGATCCTCATCTTAGGCCTCTTCAAGGCCCTTTATTCTTATACTCTCAGGTGAAGCTGGTTAAGAAGATTAATCACAAGCCACAGAAATAAAACACTC
Source organism: Mugil cephalus (assembly GCF_022458985.1). Lineage (NCBI taxonomy): Eukaryota > Metazoa > Chordata > Actinopteri > Mugiliformes > Mugilidae > Mugil > Mugil cephalus. Next base: position 20,593,322 of record NC_061771.1, read on the forward strand.
CAGTCCTGCAGAGGGGCTGAACAACTTACTAATTTTTAGATATAACACTGCAAACTATGTTTTCCTCCAACATGGAAACTATCACATGAGTGTTTCTAGAAGTCATCAGTTGATGTAATGTGTGTTTACGAGGTGGAACAAACTGAATCCTTCACAGCAGACAGCTTTGTTGGACTGAGGATTGATTCTGATCATTTAGTAAAAACACCACACTGTAGTAAAACACTCCAGTCCTGCACTGACCATCAGTATTATCAAGAAAATGAAATAAAGGAATCAAAACTAAACATGCAGGACCAAATTATTTTCTGACTGTATGTCATAAAACTAGGCTGTTCCCTAGTTTCAGTTTACTATCACTTTTACCAGCGCTGTGTCGCAGATCTTTTTCTCCGTGTAAACCTCCGTCTGAAGGTAAAGTCAGCTGTTTCTAATGTTTTACTTTTACTGTTCCTGCAGAAATTACTTTGATAGTTCACATTAAATGAATCAGAGACAAAAGATCAGCAGGTGAACACAGAGTTGAGAGAGAAGCCAGAAAGACACCTGGGAGTTCTCTGTCAGAGCTGCAGAATCTGCCCCGTCACTGGCAAATGTTTCAAGTGAGTTTATTACTCCGGAATGCAGTTTCTTGTAATTATCATTGTGCAGTGTGCTTTCAATGATTGCATTTGATGTTTGTGACATTGTTTGATGCTGAATAATACAATCATACCGTGTTCCCAGATGCAGTGTCTGCAGTTATTTCTATCTTTGTGAGGACTGTGCAAAGAAGGGCTGCCACACACAGCATCCATTCACTTCACGAAAGCTAAACTGTTTGGATTAATAAACACAAATACTCCTTCCTTCTTACCTATTGTGTGTCCTTTTTTTCTTCCATCCTTATTCGTTACTATAAATACTAATTAATATACGTTTACACACTGAGAGCTTCTAATAAAAGAGCACATCCTAGAGGTCCTTCAGTAAATGCTATATGTCTGAGGGCTTAACGGCTCTGAACTCAAAGCAGAAAAGGACAGAGAAGTTGCGTCTTGTGGAAGAAAACCTGATCAGTGAACAAACAGGAGCAACCTCCGAACCAGAAAAAGACAGGCAAGTTATTAAGATCCATTTGATCCTGGACTAACAGAACCACTGATCGAATGTGAACATGTGTAGTACTTGGTTGGAACATAAACTGTAGAATATCTTGGCTGTATCTCATCTGCTCCTCAGCATTGTTCCAGCTGCTGCAACCCTTTACCAGACGCTGTGTTGGGGGCTCTGCCTACCACTGTCAAGATGAGATCAGGGTCACATCTCTTGGATGAGGGACAGCAGTTTCGCATCTGTCTGCAGAGTTTTACCCTGGGCCAGTGTGTCCGAACTCGGCCCTGTGGACACAAGGTAAAGCTCTTCCCTGTTAGTTTGATGCATGAAGACCTAAAGACTGTGAAGATAAAATCTAAACCTATATCAGAGTTCCCTCCTCTGTCTCTTTCTACTTCATATGTGGACACACACTCCTGTTCAACGTGGACTATGTGGACCGTATCCTGCAGAAGTCAAACTCCTGCCCCTTGGATGGATACATCGTTTCTAATCCCTCCACTTGGGGAACCAGTGACCGGAGGACCTCCCATCAGTTGGCCTCCTGCCTTTCCAGCTCCTCTGCCAGGCATCCAGAAAATAACTTGAAGGATCTGTTTGTTCCAGGAGTGGCACTGCAGCACAGGAACACCAAAGTCACTCCTTCAGATGGTGCTCCCAACTTAGAGGTGCTCCCAGGTTCTTTACCAGCCTTCAACACCACACCAAAATTAACAACTGACAGGTTTCAAGGCAAGAAGACGTCAACAAGTTGCATCACTGTGAGGAACTCCTAGTGTTTGAATGTCTACACACAAACTGAAGTCAGTAATCACCGTCTCTTAGGAATACAGTGTTGAAGGACTCAGTGATGACTCACTGAAAGAATTATTATTAAAAATAATTATTATCATCAAATACTTCTTGTGATTAAATTCTAACTGAAAACTTTGTGACATTGCTGTTCTCATGAACTCCTCCCTGAGAACTTAATTTTAACTTTCACTTTCACCAACGTGGTGCAACAGGAACTCTTAATCTAAACTTTCCTCCGTTCCAACCTTGTAACGAAGCACATTTCGTTACCTGTTCAGATTGCACACGTGGTAACGGTATTTATTTGCACAACTTTGCACAAATGATAGTAATAACCGCACATTGCACTTGAGTCACGATAGCACTTTATTTACCATGGTTTGCACAATACATTTTGCACATTGCTTATTTGCACATCTTTACAGATATTTAACTTTTATATATTAATATTTATTAATATTTCTGAGCTTTAAGGGAACCTCGTGACCACGGCTGATTGCGTGCCGTCGGGCAGGTGCAGGAGTGCGCACTCAGCTCCGCCTGCGAAAGGAGAGGAAAAGTTAAGCTCCACCAAAGTTGTGCACATTATTGGAAAAGTACACCGTAGGCAGTGCAAAGGTGTTTGTGAATATGTATGCGCAAGATCATCGTGGTAAATGAGGAAGTTAGTGTTGTTGTGGTAAGTTACGTTATTTGTGTTTAACACTTACCTGTCCAGTCCGCTGCCTGTTCAGCGGTGCGCGGCCAAAAGGATTCGCTCGGGGGCACAGCACCTTCATAACGGTTCCGGGAGAGACAAATCAAATCAGGCTGTTTATTCCTATTTATTGTATCTATATTTTAGACGTGTTTTGGGGATAATGACGGCAGAAAAATGGAGTATTGTAAATATTATGTGTGCAGGAGACATTAAATATTTGTCTATGGTGAGTTAGCCATGTGATAAATATGTAAATTCACCTGTGAAGTGGAAGAGTCCAGTAATTAATCCAGTGGCACAGTACTTAAGGCGCCAGTTAACATCCGTCTGTGTTGCAGGTCGGACCCCAAGAAACATTCCACCCTTTGCTGCTGCTGTTATTGTTGGATACTGATTAATAAAAAGAAAGAAAACCAGGAAACCTGACCATTGCCTAAACTTTTCTTGGACATCATCCAGCCCGTCACGGATCACCTAGTTAACAAACCTCCATCTGAAGGTACGATCTGCAGTTTTTAATGTTTACTCTTTTTCAGCAGAAATCGATTTGATAGTTCACATTAACTGAACCAGAGCTGAAAGTCTAAGATCGGGACGAAGCAGGAAACTGTCGTCTGACACTGATATGAAACTGAAAATAAGAACCAGTCACAAGAAGAGCAGCTGATGTTTTTACAGCAGGAATAATGTCCATGATGATTCAGGTTGATGTTCAGGTGAATGATTAGTGTTTCCTCTGCAGGTGAAGGTAGAAAGTGTGTGTGAGCTGATGTGAATCCAGCAGAATGGATCAGTGTGAGGACAGAGAGAAGGGAGTTCCTCCCTCTAAAACCACTCTGGGTGGAGAACAGGATTTTAAACAACAACATTTATCTGAGAAAAGGTAAGATAATGTTGCAAGAAGTACAGAAGTCAGTGAGCGCCCCCTTGTGTTCAGTCAGGTTTTCAGCTGGTCTCAGTGGTCCAGTTGGTCCACATTGATCTGCTCTTTCTAGTTTTTATAGCAGCTTCAGTAACTGAGGTAATGTTTTTCATCTTTGTCTCCTAGGAGTCATCAGAGAGAAGAATCTGACGACTTTAAACCTGAACCCAGCTGTGTGTCTATGAAGAGTGATCAATCAAAGGATGACGTCATTAACTTTACAAGACAAGAACCCTTCATTGTGAAGAAGTAAAGAATTATTAACTGTCTTCTGGAGTTTATATGTGAAATACTATGTTCACTGTGTGAAGCTTCAGACTTTGTTGGACTTGTTGAATGTTGATAATTAGTGAATTTCTCTCAATCCATCAGGAAGAAGTAAGTTATAAATTAATTTAAAATTAACATCATGGTCAGGTTTAGGACTCAGAGGAAAACAGTTCAGGAAGATGTCTTTTTGTTGGCGGGGGGGGGGGGGGGGGGGGGGGGGGGGGTGAAACACCTCTTTATGAATGTTTCAGTAGAGATTATTCTGATCAGAACATTCACTACAGAAAACACTTTCATTAAATGTTCTCAGTGGTCACTCTGTTCATCGGCATCAAACACAGCTGGACTCCATATTTAAGGTCTGTACATGAACAACTACCTTCCATCATCTAAATGCTGCTCTTTGTAGACCAGTGGACTATCAGTCTGTCCAACATGGATCTAATGTTGATCTCCATGATTTCAGTCTGGTTGTCATTCAGATAGTTTTCTGTTCCAGCTGCTGGAGGACAACATTGTCACTTTTGTGAAGAAGGAGCTGAAGAAGATTCAGAGGGATCTGAGTCCAGATTACCCAGAATGCTTAGAGAGTCAGAGGGAGGATGAGGAGGTGTTGAAGGGTGAGGATGAAGAGCAGTGGAGGAGCAGCAAAGACGCATTTGTGAAGATCACACTGCACTTCCTGAGGAGAATGAAGCAGGAGGAGCTGGCTGATCATCTGCAGAGAAGTAAGAGGATTTCTGTGAACATTGAACCTGATGAGTGAATTAAACATTTACTGATGTCTCGAGACATGAACCAAGATACAGTATAATCACTCATTCTTTCAGGGAATTAAATGCTGGAAACGTATTCACTGATCTTTTTTGTTTGTTCATTCAGGACATGAAGCTGTACCTTGTCAACGTGAACTTAAATCTAGTCTGAAGGAGAAGTTCCAGTGTGTGTTTGAGGGAATTGCTAAAGCAGGAAACTCAACTCTTCTGAATGAGATCTACACAGAGCTCTACATCACAGAGGGAGAGACTGCAGTGGTCAATGATGAACATGAGGTCAGACAGATTGAAACAGATTCCAGGAAACTAGACAGAGCAGAAACAACCATCAGACCAGAAGAAATCTTTAAAGCCTCACCTGGAAGACGTAAACCAATTAGAAGAGTGATGACAAAGGGGGTGGCTGGCATTGGGAAAACGGTCTTAACACAGAAGTTCACTCTGGACTGGGCCGAAGACAAAGCCAACCAGGACATCCAGTTTACATTTCCATTGACTTTCAGAGAGCTGAATGTGTTGAAAGAGAGAAAGTTCAGCTTGGTGGAACTTGTTCATCACTTCTTCACTGAAACCAAAGAAGCAAGAATCTGCAGCTTTGAAGAGTTCCAGGTTGTGTTCATCTTTGACGGTCTGGATGAGTGTCAACTTCCTCTGGACTTCCAAAAAACTGAGGTCCTGACTGATGTTACAGAGTCCACCTCAGTGGATGTGCTGCTGACAAACCTCATCAGGGGGAAACTGCTTCCCTCTGCTCACCTCTGGATAACCACACGACCTGCAGCAGCCAATCAGATCCCTCCTGAGTGTGTTGACATGGTGACGGAGGTCAGAGGGTTCACTGACCCCCAGAAGGAGGAGTACTTCAGGAAGAGGTTCAGAGATGAGGAACAGGCCAACAGCATCATCTCCCACATCAAGACATCACGAAGCCTCCACATCATGTGTCACATCCCAGTCTTCTGCTGGATCTCTGCTACAGTTCTGGAGGATGTTTTGAAAACCAGAGAGAGAGGAGAGCTGCCCAAGACCCTGACTGAGATGTACATCCACTTCCTGGTGGTTCAGACCAAAGTAAAGAAGGTCAAGTATGATGGAGGATCTGAGACAGATCCACACTGGAGTCCAGAGACCAGGGAGATGATTGAGGCTCTGGGAAAACTGGCTTTTGATCAGCTGCTAAAAGGAAACCTGATCTTCTATGAATCAGACCTGACCGAGTGTGGCATCGATTTCAGAGTGGCCTCAGTGTACTCAGGAGTGTTGACACAGATCTTTAAGGAGGAGAGAGGACTGTACCAGGACAAGGTGTTCTGCTTTGTCCATCTGAGTGTTCAGGAGTTTCTGGCTGCAGCCTACATGATCCACTGTTACACCAACAGGAAGACAGAGGAGCTGGAGGACTTCCTGGGACAAAACAACAATGCCTCAACTCTGGATGTCTTCCTGAACAGAGTCATGGAGAAATCCTTGCAGAGTAAAAATGGTCACCTGGACCTGTTGGTTCGCTTCCTTCATGGCGTCTGTCTGAAGTCCAACCAGAGACTGTTAAGAGGTCTGCTGGGTCAGACGGAGACCAGTTCAGAAATCATCCAGAGAGCCATCAACAATCTGAAGAAGATGACTATGTTCAACATTTCTCCTGACAGAAGCATCAACATCTTCCACTGTCTGGTGGAGATGAATGACCTCTCAGTTCATCAGGAGATCCAAGAATTCCTGAAGTCAAAGAACAGATCAGAGAAGAATCTCTCTGAGATCCACTGCTCAGCTCTGGCCTACATGCTGCAGATGTCAGAAGAGGTTCTTGATGAGTTGGACCTAGAGAAGTTCAACACATCAGAGGAGGGACGATGGAGACTGATTCCAGCTGTGAGGAACTGCAGAAAGGCTCGGTGAGTCCAGATGTGATGGACATTATTAATCAGTTTAGATTAGTTTAGTTATTTTAATGTTCACACTATCACCCTATCAAACAGTGTTTAACTTGTTTACTGCAAATATTACATGACAGTTGTGTTTTGTTAAAGATTTATTTTAATATTTTTCTTTATTTTCTTTTATTTATATATACAGTATATTAGCATTGTCTGTTGAATAATATCAATAATCAGACATTAATTGCCCATTTTAATCTGTTCCAAATGTGCTGTAAAGGGTTGTTTTCCACAGTTTAATCATTTCAACCATGATGACTTTGTGGAGTCAGACATTAGATCAGATCACAGTGACGGACTGTGTAGAAGAAGCCTAAATGTAACTCCATTTATCTCCATTCATTTACAGATTAATACAACTCAAAGTTTAAAACTCTGCAGGTTTATGAGAAACTCATGAGAATTATTGTGTCATGTCAGATAAGAAGCTGAATTACTGATGTGAAAAACAAAATGTCAAAAATAGCGAGTCCAACTCTTTATTATCAAATGCATGACGTAAATAATAAAGTGCCTTCATTCATGTTAACATATTTTATATTTATGTGTCATGGCAGATTTTCTCGCTGTGGACTCTCAGAGAGTCACTATGAAGTTGTGGCCTCAGCTCTGAAGTCCAACCCGTCCCATCTGACAGAGTTGGACCTGAGTGTTAACGTCCTGCGGGATTCAGGAGTGAAGCAGCTGTGTGTTGGACTGAAGAGTCCAAACTGTAGACTGGAGACTCTGAGGTAATTTCACTGAATGTTTTTATCAGATTGAACAGTTCTCTGGTCAGGAGTGACAGATAGAAAATGGACCAGCAACAGTTGGTTTAAATGAAGGAGCATCATGTTGTTAATATCAGTACGTGTCTCCTTAGTCATCGGTGGTCGGTCTGATCTCAAATCAGGATCAGTCTAGTGTTCACATGTACATTTAAAGAGTTAGTGGAGTTATGAATCATTCCTCCTGTTCATACTGTCTGTGGAGAAACTCATCAAGTCATTTCTTCCAGTGTAGTTGTTGGGAAGAGACCACTTCACAGTCAGTGTAGACAGTAGGAATTCTAAGAACTCTTTAATGTTCATCTGACGTATAACTGTTGTTTGAAGACAGACTTGAAAATATCAAGTTCTCCTTTAACATTTTAACGACACCAACCTGCTGAGATACCAGATACAGGAAGAAGAAGGTCATGGAATCAATGAACTAATGAACAGTTTGTTTTCAACATGTGTGACTTGATATTGATCCTGTAATGAGAGACTTGACTGTTATTGATGTGTGTTGACATGAATAGTTGTCTGAATGTTGTGTTGATGTTTGGATGATGTGTGTAGAAGCCTGGCATGATGATGATCCACAATAACACAAGGACAAAGTCACTCTACTCATTTTAGAGAACAGCTCATTGATTAGGACGTAGTAATATTGATCTGAACATTAAAACCTGAACACATCTGATTGATTATCAATGATTTTATTAATGTCTTTTATTTTTATTCAGATTGAGGAGCTGTAGTTTGTCAGAGGTCAGTTGTGATTCTCTGGACTCAGCTCTGAAGTCCAATCCCTCCCATCTGAAACATCTGGACCTGAATGGAAACAACCTAAAGGATTCAGGAGTGAAACATCTGTGTGGTTTTCTGGGGAGTCCAGACTGTAGACTGGAGACTCTGGGGTCAGTTCACTGGATGTCTGTTAATATTGTGCATCTCATTTGTGTCATTACAAACTGAACTTTATGTCCATACAAAGTTTCCATCCATGAAAATGTAAATTTCCTCCTGCTCATTTTTTTTTCTTTTGTTGTCCTAAATTTAGTCTGTCATCTCAAAAATTAGTGTAGGTTGAAAGTGTAGTAGCTGACATGATGATGATCCACAATAACACAAAGACAGTCACTCTACTCATTTTAGAGAACAGCTCATTGAGTAGGATAATGTTGATCTGAACATTAAAACCTGAACGCATCTGACTGATTATCAATGATTTTATTAACATATTTTATTCTTTATTCAGATTGAGCTCCTGCAGGTTGTCAAAGATCAGCTGTGATTATCTGGTCTCAACTCTAAAGTCCAACCCCTCCCATCTGAAACATCTGGACCTGAATATCAACTACTACGTACAGGATTCAGGAGTGAAACATCTGTGTAGTTTTCTGAAGAGTCCAAACTGTAGACTGGAGACTCTGGGGTCAGTTCACTGAATGTTTTTATTAAATTAAAACAATTCTCTTGTCAGGATTGACAGACAGAAAATGGACCAGCAACAGTTGGTTTAAATGAAGGAGCATCATGTTGTTAATATCAGCACGTGTCTCCTTAGTCATCGGTGGTTGGTCTGATCTCAAATCAGGACAAGTCTAGTATTCACATGTACATTTATAGAGTTATTGTATTCAGGAATCATTCCTCCTGTTCATACTGTCTGTGGAAAAACTCATCAAGTCATTTCTTCCAGTGTAGTTGACCACTTCAGTCAGTGTGGACAGTAGGAATTCTAAGAACTCTGTAATGTTCATCTGACGTGACTGTTGTTTGAAGACAGACTTGAAAATATCAACTTCTCCTTTAACATTTTAACGACACCAACCTACTGAGATACCAGATACGGGTAGAAGAAGGTCATGGAATCAATGGACTAATGAACAGTTTGTTTTCAACATGTGTGATTTGATATTGATCCTGTAATGAGATACTTGACTGTTATTGATGTGTGTTGACATTGATTAGGACGTAGTAATGTTGATCTGAACATTAAAACCTGAACACATCTGATTGATTATCAATGATTTTATTAACATCTTTTATTCTTTATTCAGATTGAGGTTCTGCAGTTTGTCAAAGATCAGCTGTGATTATCTGGTCTCAACTCTAAAGTCCAACCCCTCCCATCTGAAACATCTGGACCTGACTGAAAACAACTTGAAGAATTCAGATGTGAAACAGCTTCTTGATCTTGTGAATAGTCCAGACTGTCGATTGGAGGGTTGGAGTCAGTTCATACTATTTTCAGTAGTTTTGTACTAAACACAGAATCTGAAGTGTTTCTTGGAAACCTGCTGCTGTTTTCTTCAGAGATGCTGTCAGAGGAGAATGGAGACAGACTGGACAGAGACAACAGTCAACCAATCAGATCATCCTGAAGTTTGTTGTGTTGATGTTTTCAGGAAATAAATCAGCCTTACTAGATGAATAGAGACAGTGGTCCTCATTCATCAGATCTGATCTCAGACTCTTTGTTCTCTCAAAACTAAACAACTGATCAGCTTCATCTTTGTCACAGCTCTGTGATCAGTCTGAAGCCTGTAAATCACAGAACCACCATTACATTTAGTAACCATGTGGTCTTTCCACAGAGCAGAACCTCTACTGAGGTCCAGTCATCACATCTATATCTCTGTCATTAGTTTCATCAGATATCTTCAATGTTTGGCTGCGCTGTTTCTTACCTTGCTCTACGCTGACTTGACTCATTCCAGCTTCACCGTCACCACCTTTTTTTTTTAATATTTAGTCTCTAATATTTAGAAAATCTCTAAGCCCTTTTCTTTTCTTTTTCTCTTTTCCTCTTTTCCTTTCTTTTATGAGCACCAGACTTGTGTTGGACATTTTGAGCGTACTGAACTTCAAATCAAATGATCAACATCAAATTTTGATCAGTGGCCAAACCATTTTTGTGTTGTGGGGTAGGGGGGTTTAATTATTCCACCTTACTATCATCCCTTTGTATATAATGTATATTCCGTCTCTATTTCTTGTATATTTATTCATAATGCTACTTTACTTTTACTTTTTTTTGTTATATATATATGCTTATTTTACAAGACTTTAATTACATTGTTTTTGTTTTATTTTAAACTTATTTTACCATTCTTTTTACATATGGTTCTTATGATTGTTATTTGTCTATCTAGTATTAATTTCTTTAATTATTTATCCGTATCAATTTCCGCTTCACTTCCGCACATGCGCAAATCACCACCAACCGCCGTGACGTCGGCAGTGACGCAGAAAATGGCGTCCTCCGCTGGCCGGCTCACCACACGCTGTTTAACAGCATCGGCCACTTCTGGACTTCGTAGCGGCCGTTTTCTTGTCGTCTCCGCCCGACATGGAGGCTGTGGTCAAGGGGCTGCCTCTCAGACTCACCGGGGTGGGATAGCGGTCAGCCTGAGCTCCTGGACAGGCGTGACATTGAGAGGACTGACAGGCGAGTAAAGTTAGCCAACAGTTAGCAAAACATCCCCAGAGTTTCTTACATCAGCTCATATTCTGTTGCGTTTAACCCCAAGTAGTTCGTTTGCATGCGCAGCTCTGCAAGATTTATGGTATGACAGCGTAAGCTTAAGCTTAAGCTTACCAGACGCTAGCACTGTTGCTTAGCCTTTGTGTAAGAGTGATGCAACTGCTCTGTAGTGTGTCACAGTCTGAATACATTACACAGTGCACCCACTCTGACCTTGTCACGACCGGTGTGTTAGCATCGTTTGATAATTAGCATTAAATAAAAAGTGCTTCATCGGATATAGATACACTTTTCTCCGAGATTCTGGTCCATGTTGACAGGATGGCACAGACAGTTTCTGCAGCTTTATTAGCTGATCATTCCTCCTGCAGAGCTCCTATCCTACCACATGTTCTATATAATCTAATCTAAATAATCTGAATCTGAATCAGCTTTATCGGTCAAGTATTTGTGCACATTTTTTACACAATTTAGCTCCGGTCACTTTGCTCACTTGTACACACAGAACACAGAACTTAAATAAGCGCAAGAATAAATTGGACTTGAGGAAATACATTTTTTGATCATGTGAGTGGTCTCACATTAGTGTGACAAGTGTGAGAATGAATGCATATTTGTGACAGGCCGGGGGAAGATACTGTCTATGTGATTGCGGGTGGTTCTGGCACACGGTGCTCTGTAACCCCAGCCTGAGGGGAGGAGTCTAAACAGATTGTGTCCGGGGTATGAGGGGTCTGTGGAGATTTAACCAGCCCACTTCCTGACCCTGAGCCGCTATACGTCCTGGATAGAGGGAAGGTCACTGCCAATAATCTTCGCTGCAGACCTGATTGTTCGCTGCAGTCTGTCCCTGTTGTCCCTGTCGTCCCTGTCGTGTCTGGTGGTAGTCCCTAGGAACCTGAATGAATCCACTCTAGGGCCTGTAGGGACTGCACTTCTGCTTTGTGTTGGCCACTGCTGGAAGTAGGGATTAGGAGATGGTACACTGCGACCAAAGAGATGCACATCAACACTATAATAGCACTGATGTGCACTGAAACCATGATTGATTGGTATTCAGGAACCCAACCTGAACCATTCATTCATTTTCTGTAACTGCTCGTCCTCTGGAGGGTCACAGGGTTTTATCCCAGTTGTCATTGGGCGAGAGGCGGGTACACCCTGATCAGGTCCATCACAGGACTAACACATAGAGGCAGAAAACCATTCACACTCACACCTACAGCCAATTTAGAATCACTGATGAACCTAATGAGCATGTCTTTGGACAGTGGGAGGAAACCCCCAGTAGTAGGCGGAAAGAACCCACTTTCATGCTCTAAGGCATCAGTGCTAACCACCACACCACTGTGCTGCCCCAAAGTGCACCAAGATGACATTATGTTTTACCATTGAACAAACAACACAATAAATACAGTCCAGTGTGTCGTACTGGATACACACAGGGTGAAGCTTTCTCTTTGTACTGACGCTGGTTAATGTCTGCATGTGGTTTGTTTACAGGACTACATTTATAAACTTAGCCATCATTTTATTTTATGGTTGCACATTTCAGTATATGGGTAAATCTAATACCTTTTAGCTCCTGATGTATTCTTGTGTCATTGTGTTTAACTGACTTTTTTTTTGTGTGTGTCTACAGGGGTGAAATGTCCTCATCATGGCATCACAAGCCACTCTTTCCACTCCAGCTGCAGACAGAACAACAAGCAGGACTTCTATGATGTGCTGGGCGTCTCCCGCACCGCTTCACAGAAGGACATCAAGAAGGCCTACTACCAGGTCTGTAATAGGTTCTACTTAGAAGTCACTTATTAAGCGTGTTTGTAATTTAAGTTGGAGTTTTATATTTCCTCATCTTAACTCCACCTCCAGATGGCAAAGAAGTATCACCCGGACACCAACCCAGATGATCCAGACGCCAAAGAGAAGTTTGCCAAGCTGGCTGAAGCCTATGAGGTACAAACCACACAGAAGCCACTTGCTGTTATTGAAAAGTATAAACTCATCATTTCTGTGCTGCCGGTTTGGTGAGCAGGTGCTGAGTGACGAGGTGAAGAGGAAGCAGTATGACACGTATGGAGCCGCTGGCTTCGACCCGAACCGCGCCGGGGCTGGCCAGCAGCAGTACTACAGGGCTGGCAGCGCCAGTGTAGACCCTGAGGAACTCTTCAGGAAGATCTTTGGAGAGTTCTCAGGAGGCTTTGGAGACTTCCACAACATGTTTAACCAAAGGCCAGAGGTAAGAAATGACAGAGAACAACATAGAATCTACACATTTAGGCATTTTTATTTCAGCGAAGAAGCAGTTATGAATTAATACACAAATCAGCCATAACATTATGATCACTGACATGACAATTCAATGTTCTGCTGGGAAACCTTTGGACCGATCATTCGCATGGATGTAACTTAGACATGTAGCACCCACCCCATAGCAATGACACTCATTGGTGGCTTTTTTTTTTTTTTTAACAGAATGATCTTGCAGACAGATTATGACTGAAAAAGATTCCTTTAATTATTTATCAGAAATCTGAAGTAGGATTTAACTTCAAAACACAAACTATGTAATGAATGCATGTTTAAAAAACACATATTTAGATATATAAATGCTGCAAATTATATTTTCTCCTTAACAAATTAAAGAGAATACCTTTTGTAGTGTAGTGCAGTGACAGTAGCTGCGTTTCCGAAATAAAAGCAATAAAGTACAATTGCCCTTTGTACGTGTTTCCACTGAAAGGTGTTTTGCAAACGAGCTGTAACTCTCGTAAAGTCTCGTCACTCACGATATCCCATAATTATCTTAAATTCTCCTTAAGCCAGACTTCACTTTAAAGGAAGATGGACTTCAAATGAACTGGTCACACGACCCTCAGTGTCATCTCCAGTGACAGGAGGAAAAAGTGTTTCCATTGCAATTTTACGATAAACTTTTATATCGATACGTTAATTAAAAAGTGTTTTAGTGATCACCAGTTTTTTATTGCGATATGAAAAACAGCACAAGGTGTTGGCCTGGCCTTCAAATTCACTGGATCCCAAACTGATCAAGTATCTGTGGGATGCACTGGCACGTTCTCTCATGAGTCACAGCTGTTTTCACACGTTATTAGGAAGGTGGTCATAATGTTATGCCTGAGAGGTGTACATGTATATCCATGGTAAAGATGTTCCAACTGTCTTTTTCACAGTTCGTGATGGAGCTGACATTTTCAGAGGCAGCGAAGGGAGCGAATAAGGAGCTGACCGTCAGCCTTGACGACAACTGTCAGAGGTGCGACGGAAAGGGCAACGAGCCGGGCTCCAGGGTGATCCACTGTCACTACTGCAACGGCACAGGCATGGTGAGGTTTTACAGAAACTCTCAGAGCAAACGCAAAAACCGCACCCTCTTCCTTCCTCTGTGCCGCTGTTCCTTACTTTACCGTCTGTGTCGCCCTCTGCAGGAGTCGATCAACACGGGTCCTTTCATGATGCGCAGCGCGTGTCGACGCTGCGGGGGCAAAGGAGCGATCATAAACACACCCTGCACCCTGTGCAGAGGCTCGGGTCAGACTAAGAAGAGACAGACGGTCACTGTGCCCGTACCTGCTGGTGGGTTTTCAACCTTAAATCAATGATTAGCCGGTCGTTCTGAAGTTAAATCACGACGCGTGTGTTTCTTGATGTTGTCTTCCAGGAGTGGAGAATGGTCAGACAGTACGAATGTCAGTGGGGAAAACAGAAATCCTCATAACATTCAGGGTGAGTTTGATGTTTTGAAGGAGTTATTAACTTGTAGCTGTGCAGTGTGGTGTTTTGATGTGTTACTTTTAAAAACGTACAGGTCCAGAGGAGCCCGGTGTTCAGACGTAATGGAGTAGACATCCACTCAGACGTGCTGATCTCCATAGCTCAGGCCATCCTGGGAGGTACGGCCACAACACAAGGCCTTTACGAGACAATTAGTTTAGTGGTGAGTAAAAACCAGTCCCTGATAACATGATATATATTTATGTGTGGGTTCCTTCTCCATCTATTAATACATTTCATCATGCAGTTTTTTTTGTACTAATTTTATTTTAATTTTCTTTATTACACGCATATGCATTATATTCAGTTTTGATTAAATAAATAAATGTACATATGCATATCCCATCGGATCCGCCCCCATCCTGAACACCAAACCCACTCGTTGCCTCCCTCCAATCCCTTGAAATAATAATTAAAAATTAAATAGATTAAGAGAGAAAAATAAATAAACGAAATGACACCTGTAGTTTTTGCTTACAAGCATGTGTCACTCAAAGGCATGCATACAAGTAAATATAAATACATATATGGGCCTCTTCTATCTCATCTATAATCTAAACCATGAAGTGTACAAATTGGAAATTAAAAGGTCAAAAAAGATATAATAAAAGATATCATTCCAACAGACTATTGTCGGACATTTAGCCCCATTTAGTGTTGCATTGGAAAGTTCCAGTAATAAAACATCTACAAGAAGTCGTTTCCACTGATTCATTGATGGAGAGTGTGGTGATTTGCCATTTAAGTGCTAACATCTTCTTTTTACAGCTGTGCTTCCAGCAGTAGAGGAAATCTCTTTTGTCCGTTCCAAACATGTGTCCCGTGTGTTTTCAGATTCCATCCAGCTGTCAGGCCGATCAGGTGATCCGGCTGCAGGGGAAAGGCATTCGGAGGATGAACAGCTACAGCTACGGAGATCATTACATCCACGTCAAGATCAGAGTTCCCAAGTAAGAGTCACAGAAAACGTTAGAGATGTCTTATTAACAGCAACACGAGGGCCACAACTTGAGACATCAGTGCGCAACGATAATAAATGATTTTAAATAAGTTAGATTTAAGAAGAGAGGTCACAAATGTGAAGTGGTGAAGCCATCGTGAGTGGTGTCTTCAGCTAAATGCACACAGGTAACACATGGAGCGTTTATCATTATCAAGTGTTCAAACTTCCAACTTGTGGATTTGATAGTTTAGACTTGACAAGATGGACTCAGACGGGAGAGGAGCAGCGTACCTGGTTACCTTCCCATGCATCCGTGGTAATAGATAGTAGAGATCGACCGATATGGATTTGTTTGTGCTGATACCGATCAGCATTGAAAGATGGCCGATACGTGCTGCTGATTTTTCTGAGCCGATACTTCTTTTCTCCCACCATTTACATGGTAAAGCAGACTCACCAGGGTGGGATAGCATATCTACCAGTAAAAAACACAAATATGATAATAGAGATCATTTTTCTTATTTCTTTATTTAACTTAACTGAATTGTCTTTTATCTGCTGCAGGGTTACAGATCTATACTACCTGTTTCATTTATTACTGTATTATTTAGTCCTAATTACAGAAACTGTCTGTGTCACCGTCTTTTCTCTCGCAGGAAGTTGACCCGGAGGCAGCGCTCTCTGTTGCTGAGCTACGCAGAGGAAGAGACAGACGTTCAGGGGACAGTCAACGGTGTCAGTCCGTCCACAGGTCAGGGCCAGAGTTCAATCCAGACATCATCATCATCAACATCTTCATCACACACACAAAAGCAGACACACGGGCCCAATTCCAATCCACCCATTCAAGACTCAAAGCCCTGAACCCTCACTGACTTCACCTTCAGGCATCTGTTTAACTTATGTCTGTGAAGGTTCTCAGTCATCCAGGTCATGATAATCCAAAAGACGTTGAATACAATTCTACAAGTTGCCAGTTGCCTTTATTCAAGGCCTTTTGGATCTGTTTAACTTAACACCCTCTCGTAACCTCAGCGGACAAAAACGGCCACGTCCAAAAACTGCTATAAAAACTTAACCTATGAATATTATTTTCTGATTTTTCTGTGCATAAATCTCTTAAACCACTTCAACGCTTTACAAAACTACAAAAACCTCAATCATTTTGAGGAATTGTAACCCTTTAAATGCTTGATTACTTGAAGTCACTGTTATTTTTATAAAGAAAAAAAAATTCCATAAAACTAATTTTGAACACTAAAAATGACAAATTGTCCTCATACATGAAACCCTATTATTGCAGAATAAATAGTTTTATTGTGTCGTGGCTGAGAAGTTTACAAAAAATGTAGTTATAATGGAAGTCAATGGGACATATTTGTCCTCTAAAAAAAACATATAATCTCGGTCATACCCAAGACTGATCTGGAAAAAAAAATGCTCCAGCCTCCCAACGTTGGGAATAAACTCCCTGATCAGTCTTTATCCAAGCACTAAGCACCTCCTTTGCAGGATGGACAAAAGGTAATTCAAAATAATTAATGTTTTCAATGTGAAGTTGCAGCTGTGTTGAATCAGCCACAAAAGCAAAAAAGAAAAGAAAAAAAAATGGACATTAGCCTGTATTGAGCTGTAAGTGCATATTAGATTTTGGGTTTTCCGACAGCATCCCGCGTATTTGACTTGACAACGCTATGAACTGTGGGTAATTCCCTGCTGATCTACAGTAATACTACCAAGGGCTCATTCACTGTCCCACGTTAATGCACCTCTAAATCAGTGAGTCCGTGAGGGGTGGGGTTGGAATTGGGCCTTAGACACAGATAGCCAATCCCTCCTCAGTCACCTGACGAAGTGCATGTTTCTGTCCAGGAGGGGGCAGCAGCAGCAGCAGCTCTTCAAGCTCTGGTGCAAAGTCGAGCAGCTCTGAGGAGGAAAAAGACAAACAGCAGCAGCAGCAGCAGCAGCAGCAGCAGAAGGAGGATGAGGAGGGAGGATTCTTCTCCAAACTAAAGAAAATGTTTAGCTGACAGTCCAGGTCAGAGCTTTAAACACCTCGCTGCTTCCATGATAGACACATACTGATGGGAAATATTAATAATCACTAGAAATATAGTCATAATCTGCCGGGTGGTTGTATTTTCTTTTAATCAGTTTTACTTCTGCAGGTAAAAAGAAACAAGGAAAAAAGTAAGTACATTGACTGGGCCTTCATGGTGGCTTCACCTCCTGGGCAAACAAGAAGAAGAAGACGAGGTGAATGGCAGAATGGGATTTGTGTTGACACCGTGAACACGTTGTTCTCGCTCGCGGTTGGCAAACAGGTTGAGTACACTCCAGCTCCATCCACGCAGCCACTGACCCATCACCTCAGACAGGCGAAGAGCTCAACGTCTGCATGGAAAGAAAAGAGGTGGTGACTGATGCTCTGTGCATTGCTGGAACGCCTCCTCCCTGCTCGCCGTGTACGAAGCTGCTCAACCAGACACAGGCGGTTAAACTACAACCACCTGAGAGGAGCCTTTTAAATCATACATAAAGAAATAGAAGAGAGATTAAAGGAGGGAATTTATAAATAAATGGGTGGCTGTGAACTAATTGGAGTGGGTTTTTATGACTTTACTGGTGACTTTAAAACTTTACTTTTGTGGCAACATTTGTGCAACGACTCAGAAACGGGTTCAAGTAGAATCTGTTCAACAAATGTAGATAATTTATTCACAATAAAATAGAATTTAACTTAAATCAGCCGTTCATAAACCCCACTACATGTTTTTCTACAGTTTATTTCTCTTTTTGTAATCTAGGTTATTAACACGTTATTTATGTGCGTTGGCTCTGTTTTGTTTATATATGGTCCCATATTACATATTCTACTCAACAGTATAAATAAGACATTAAAAATCCTTTTCCGCTGATTTCAATTGTAATGAAGAGCACTGGGACCCTGATCAAAAATATTTGTTACTATCAAAGTTGTGTGTGGCAACAAAACTGTGCAAAAACTAATTTAAATAAAGTGTTGAAAGTTCCTCTTTTTCCTTTGAATCATTTTTGAAAATTAGCGTAATCCTGAAATACACCAATAGATGGAGACGTTGAGACGGTCCTCATAAGTCGGTCCTTGCACAAACGCCGGTCAAATTCAGCTTCACCACACACACACACACACACACACACACACATACACACACGGGTTCAGACTGTTTGATGTGTTCAACCACCCACTTCATCACCGCGCACGGCGTCCGAACAGAAGCTTTTTGTGCAGGTCATCGGGGACGCTGGCTTCAGCTCGGGGGTTTTCCAGCACACTCAAAGTGGTCAGTCTTTACAAACAGGACTCGTGGTGCCTCCCCGGGGGAAACTTATGATAGAATATGAAGTCAGAGATACAGAACAGGCCGGTGGCTGTGCTTTGAATGTGTCCCTGTAATATATTTCCCCTGTAACATGCAGGTTGTATACGTTGAAAGGGGGGGCACAGGAGATCAAGGCCTCGGTAGTGAAGCAGAATGAATATAACTGGGATCTGTAACCTGTGCAACACTTAAAAAATAGAATTTCTCAAGAGGAAAATGTTATTTTCGTTTAGTTTTTTAGACTTGACAGCAGATGTTGATGTAGTTTAGGACAATCTAACCAGTTCATTGCTGATTGACCTCTGGCTTGGAAAGCAAGCTTATGTTTCAAATTAAGATTAAAAAAAAAAAAAAGAAAACAGATAAACCTTTGAAAAACATGACGGACAAGCCTTCCTCTCTACGTTATGGAGTACAGTAAGGTCTCTTCAGCATAGCATGTTTATGTAAGTAAGTGAAAATAAATTTATGAAGTGCGGTAAATGCACGAGGGCTCCAGAACAGAGAAGGACTCACATGATATAACACGGTGCGTCTCATAGTTCAGCAATAGGAGCTCAAAAAAGACAGAGAAGAAGAAGTCACAAAGATAAATTAGTTATTAATTAATTCACTATGTAGCCCCAACCTTAATTTATTTCTAAACGAATTCACAAATGAATTGTGACGTCAGTAAGAGTATTTAGAGTTTATCTAAGGCAGCCTGAGCTTCCTCCCTTCCCTTTCTAGGGTTTTGACATGCAGAGTAATTGAGCATCAATCCCAGTAATTATACTGTCATTGTTAAGTGTAAATCAAAGTTCGTCACAATGAAGGGGTTGCTATATTCAACCTCAGTCATCTTCGAGGTTTTAAAAACCACAGCGTTCCTTTTGATCATCCTCCTCTGGATTGGAGAAAGGCAGAAATTTATGCAACTATAGAAAATTAATGTATTACATGACTGAATTATTCTTTACTTAGAGATGCTGACCTGTTGTGTTCATACACATTATTTAGACAAGAAAAATAGTTAGAATTATTCTGATAATTTACTTCAGTCAAAGTGGTAGTGCTGCAGTGTAAAACCTTCATGAAAAATGCTACTTCAGCTGCACACAGATCAGCCACAACATTATGACCACTGACAGGAGAAATAAATAACATTAATTATCATCCTGTGACAATTCAGTGTTCTACTAGGAAACATTTTGGACGTGACATTCATTCATGTGAATGTTACTTAGACATGTACCACCCACCTGGACCAGACCAGGCACCCCCGCACCTCGTAGTTGTTGAGTTGAGCTGAAGGCCGCCCCCTCTTGCTGGGTGCATCAGGGTCGGGTGTTTCTCCCAGCCAGGAGGCAGCTGATTAAGTGCACCAGGTGGAGACAATCTGGAAATCAGAATGGTTTGGAGGCACTCACTCACAGGGCACTGAGGAGTGAGGAGTGTGTGAAGGAACTGGTGCTTGGGAAAAGGAGACTGCAAGATTAAAACTTGCAAAGATAGAAGAAGGAGCCGGTGAGCTTTTGATTATTTTGCATCTTTGCAGTCTCGCCTGGGGGTTGAGTGGTGGAGAAATCATATGACCAAATATAAGCCAAAATGTGCTGTGGTGAATTAAGTGTTTAAAATGCAAGATAAAATGGTATATATTTAATATGATGTGGATTTAAAAAGTATTCAAGCTGAAAGTAATTAATAAGATAAACATGGTTTGTGTGTATTTACAAGTGTTAAAAGCTGCTAAAGGTTAAATTCATCATTAAATAGTGCTTTAAAATGTATTTAATTCATTTTTGGGTACTTTAAATATAAGTATTTTCTACTTATTTTGGGGTTAAATTTCAGTAGATTAAAAGTTAAGTATTTGATTTTTTGTTCGACTTTAATCTTTATTTTGATGTTGATTGATTATGGTTTCTTGGGTACATTTTTGATCATTTATTTGTTTGTATTTTAAGGTTTTTCACCTGAATTTGCTTTGAATAAAAGGAAGAAAAGAAAGAAGTCTGAATCTTGGTCATTGAGTGAATTCCAATCTAATCTTCTGAGCAAGTTGCCTTTTCAAATGGGGGAGCTGCAGTTTAAACTTTACATAGGTGAAAGCCACTTGACAGTAGTAATGAACCATCCCCAGCAAGATGCAGCCTGACACAGACACACACACAAATGGTTCAGAAAAACATGAAAAACAGCGCAAGAGGTTGACCTGGCCTCCAACTTC
Source organism: Mugil cephalus (assembly GCF_022458985.1). Taxonomy (NCBI): domain Eukaryota; kingdom Metazoa; phylum Chordata; class Actinopteri; order Mugiliformes; family Mugilidae; genus Mugil; species Mugil cephalus. Next base: position 20,614,365 of record NC_061771.1, read on the forward strand.
ACTAGATCCCAAACTGATCGAGTATCTGTGATATGATCCACAGAGGCCCCTCCCCTCAACCCATAGGACCCAAAGGCCCCCATTAACAACATCCTGCTTCCAGACTCCACAGGACACCCTCAGAAGGACCATGTCCATTCCCTGATGAGTCACAAAGAAGACCTACACAATATTAGGAAGGTGGTCATAATGTTATGCCTGATCAGTGTAACATCAATATGTTGTAGCTGCTGCAGGTGGAGCTAGTTTAAACTTCTATACAGTTTTGGCAACAGTGGCAGCAGATTTCTACCTGACATGACTCATGGAAGAAGAGGGAAGAAGGAAAAACAAAGTTGTATTTCTCAAATCTATTTTCAGTTTTTAAACTTTTCCTCTACTCATTGTCTTACAGAGAGTTATTGGATCATATAAATCATTACTGAAATGAAACCACCATGTAGATTCAAACATCACTATTTGGCCAATCTTCTGAAATACAATCCTGACCACACTTTTGTTTGGTAAAAGAAAGCAGAAACCAAACATGTTGTAAACCAGCAATTAAATCTATTAACCTTCAAATGTGTTTACAGTCATATCATCTACTGTATGTATTGTCAATCTTAAAAAGAACTGAAGATGTGAAAAAAATGCGCTTAATTACTTCCCACCACTGAGCTTAAATAAACGTACACAGTTTTCGGCACAATGTAGTAGAGTGAAACACTTTCTTAACCACGTACGAAAAGAGACAATAAAGATTAAAAAAAGTCTTGGTTAAAAATGGAATGGCCAAAAGGGCAGCAGCACCAATAAACCTAAAAAAAGCTGAGTACACATTGGTTAGACACAAGCAATAAAACACAAACCATCACAAAGAAAAAAAAAAGATCCACTGACTGAAAGAAGAGGAATCATAAACAACTCAATCTGACAGAGAGGTAACAAGACGAGCCAAAACTGTTATGTAGTGACAATTTGTGGTGAAGGCTCCTGTTAACTTTTGTTGTCTCTGTGTCACTCTAAGCCCGAGGATCGAAATACAATATAAGCCTGTTACAAAACTCGCTCCGCACTCTCAGTTAAAGTCAGTGTAGGTGTCCTTCTGCTTCTGACCATTATAGACCCCTTCACAGTTTGTAAACAGTGAAATGTTTTTTTGAGGGGCGGAGCTTAGCTGGAGGCAAAACATCTCAAACACTATGGGCTGGTTAGCACATATCAACGGACTGTTTCGACGAGAACAGATGAAGAAGCATACATTTTAGAGAATATACTAATACACACCCTCTCCTAGACCGTGAGGGATATTTTAAAAAGTTGACTGAAAACGTTAACCCCTACACTCTCACTCACTGGTTGTACAATTTGACCAAAGGAGGACACAGAGGGGACAAAGTCTGGTCTGTTTTTATCAAGTGAAGAATATGGAGTCATCTGTATAAATATGCACTAATTTGCATACAATCACAGAGCAGAAATCTGAATAATAGCTAACGAGAAGTTCAAAATTCTTGTTTCATTTTGTTGTCAACATATTACATATTATTTGATGGGTCAAACAGCAGGAACACATGTCCCCATTGTGGGACAAGTAAGGGCTACAATTTATTTTATGTACTTATTTCCAGGTAATTACAGAAGTTATTTTGGATATCTCTTTCTGTCACTCCATAAATCACAAGATGTGATAAAAATAATCTAATTTTTGCCATGTTTGTAGGAGTAAAATGTTATGTAAGTCAGGCTCTGAATGATATATGAAAAATACCCTCTGTAAATACCTGTAGAATGTATTTAGGAATACATCTGGAAAGTTTGGTATGTGTAAGTGCTACTGAAGTGGAGATTTCTGGCTCAAGGTATGCAGAAAAACTAATTTTGAGTAAATGGCTGTTTAAGTTTATTTGTATATTTTTATTGGAAATGACTATGTACCAAAACCAAATCTTCTCAAATCCTTAAAAACATACCATATAATCATAACATATATAATATCAAAATCTCAGATTAAATTTTCAGTAAGTTTATTCAAGCGTGAAACATGAATGATGAGTCACTGATGATCAGCACGATCACACTGAGTTATAAATAAATGAACTTGTGAGACAAAAGAACCAATAGACTAGACCCATGTGCTGTATACGCTGGGCTGCTGGCACAAAATAATAAAGACTCTCTTTGTTCTCCATGAATATACTCTGCAGTCTGGGTTAACCTCTCTATAAAACTCACTGGATGCTGCCAACATTTAACTTCTATGATAGATGTGAATGTGACTAAAAAGATGGGAGTTATTTAACCATACTGAAGTGACCAAAAATGACTTTTGTTAGCAGGTTAGCATGCTAAACATACTTTCATGTTGCTACATTATACTCTGTAGTTAAGTAATCTGATCCTGCATCCTACACTGTTAGAACCTCACTAACTTTTTATTCCCAATTGGCAGATATAAATAAATCCCACTATCTCATGTTGCACCGCGTTTCCCTTTAAAGGGCAAAAGTTAGCAGTGTGATAATCATGATTTACAGAATTAAAAGCTTTTTTCTGGTCTGTAACATAGCTAAACTACATACAGCTTATAGTTAAGATCCTTCGGTTTACGCTGCATTTTCAAAGCAACATCCACATGTATGAGATAAAGACATTCAACTGTATATTCTTCTACGCTTTAGCTAAATTTGCTAGTGTTTTTGATTAGATTTTTTTCAAAACAAAATAGCATGTCATTTTACTTCTGAAGCAACCTTGTTTTCGAGTTTTGTACCTCAGCGTTGCTTAACTGAACACCCTGTGACCTTTTTGGGCCAGTTTGCAACAACATGTAAGCAAGTTTCTGGAACTTTCTGGAGCTATATAAAATGTTCAGCTTTCAATGGGAACAGACAGAAAGCAAAAAGAGCTTCACACCGCAATTAAGTGACAGACTTTGTCCCTCAGAGTCAATAAAAGGGAATTAAATGTTGGACAGACCTATCAACTTAAAGTCATTATTTGACCTTGTCCAGACATAAATGCCAAAAGCTGTAGAGGCCCTCGGCTATACAAACAGATAAAGGCTCTCGTCTGCCAATCATGTGTGACTGACATGTGGTTGCTGGGAGTAACTGGGAAAAGTGAGAAGGCATCGTGGGGAGTCCTAATTGACTTCGACTTTTAGCATCACAGTCCAAAGGGCCTCACATCTTCTCACGGGGCAACACAAAAAGGTCAAAAGCAGAGTGTGGCAGGTAATTGGACTTGTAGGGCTCTCATGTGCTACTATTGCAGGCTGATGGACAATTAATTAAATTGGAGAGCGATGCGAGCAAGAAGCCAGGGACTGAGTGCACATTATAGTCCCCCGTTTGGGACAGGAAGCCCCATCTGCATTAGGGAGCGCAAATGTATGGGAATTTATCTCCCAAGCGGTGACAGTGTGAGATTTAGTACCCTCCATGTCTGGAAGCCACCCATCCTAAGCCTGGTTTACCAGGATTACTCAGTGGTGTGGCCGGTCTGTCCACGGGGAAATGGGTTTTGTTTTATGTGGAGCGCACAAAGCCTGGGATTTGTCTGCTTTGTTCCCACTGGGTCTGGAAGACGACACTTGAGGGTTATAGATGGAGACTGAGCTCTTTGTCCCTGGAAGACCGGGAGGCAGGGGTTGAGACCGGGATGTTAAATAATCCTTTGATGTATCTTTTTTTTTCTTGAAAATTTTGGAAAAAGTGCGCACAGGGACATGCATACAGAGACACACACAAGAAGTAGGTCTCTCTTAGCGGATGTGCTGTGACCCCAGGTGTTGACAAGTAACAAGGAGCTTGTTAGATCACTGAGGAGCTTAAAGAACAGTCCACAGTACACGTTTCTAATGTCAGAAGCACGATTACTGCTTTTGAAAACTTTCCAAAACTGGTGTGTGCTGCCAGGTGCGAGGGCGAACAACACTTTCCCCTCATTACCAACAGCTGAAGTGACCTCGAAGCCAAATTTCCATGTGTGTAAACACACAAAGGCAGTAAAGATGATTTTCCCTCTGAGGAAAGTTTTATATTTTCTCACAAGCTTTCTTCGCTCACTACTACTTCTGCTACTTTACGTTTACAGGGGTCAGGATTCCTTTGACTCTACTCATTCATGGGTGGCGCTTTTTTTCCTTCGGGCATGTTCATACGATCCCTCCACCAAATTAGTTGAGTCCAAGCACGGTGAACCCAACATTAATCAATGACAGCAAAATAACATTTCATTCATTTTTGGGTCTTGAATATCTTCTTGGAGGAGATGTTTAACAACTATACATATTTGTTTTTCGTTGGTGGTTCAGTCTGAAAGTTGACTCCACTGTCGTGTCCATGTGACACTAGAAGGGGGTAAATTAGTCTGACTTTACACACAGTAAAACAACTTGGATTTAACCTATACCGATCAGGCATAACATTATTACCACCTTCTGTGGATCAGGTTTGTTCCATTTTTATAGATTTAGTAGGGCTGGGCGATACTGGAAATGTTGGTATCGATCCGATACCAAGTAAATACAGGGCTAGTATTGCTGATATCAATTCAGATACCGATACTTTTTCTTGAATTGTCATGATCATTGAATAACTTAATTTTCCCTTTAGTTAGTTGATTACGATTATGATAAAATACATGTCAAATATTTGGACAAATGAACCTTTTTTTCTTGACTAATCAAAATATAAAACAATTTCACAGTATACAATTTAAATATTTTTAATTTTACTACACACAATTGTTTTAGGAAAAAAGTCATTAGTGCAAAAATAAAGTCAGTAACAGTAGTCAAAATAAGTGAACAAAAGCAACAGTGTAATAATAAATATATAAATTGCTCAGAGATGTTGGCTCATTCATTTTCCACCACAGAAGTGAGTCTGCATCCTGTGGAATTATCTTCTCTTCCAACTACCAACGTATTTCAATGTGCTGCTAGGATCTGAGTGTTAAACTCTGTCCATATCCACCTTTTGCTACAGGTGGGATGGAGAAGCTCCTGCAGACTCGCTCTGTGATGAGTAATTTACCGGATGTATAGAAGAAAAACTGTAACAAAAGTATCGATCTCATCACGCTAATATTGATCTAATACCAATGCTGACCTTGGTATCGATCAATACGTCCAGCCCTAATGAGAAATACCAGCGACTTTATGAGGCTGTTAGATTCTCACAGTTTTATATTCCAGACCATGTTTTATTCTTTGGTGTGCTAAAGCAGTTCTCTGTTTGGTCTTTTGGGCCCACAGAGCAACATGTGGTTACTGGGAGACATCACTGTAATGGATAAGGACACTTCATCACAATGACTGAACCCTGCTTCTACTCCTCTATCAGCCCCCAAGACCACTCCACCGCCATATTCAGATCTGACCTTATTTGTTCTTATTCTTGGGATAAATGTGTCGGCTCCAAACGTCCACATAAGGTTATGGGTCTGGTTTATGACAGTAGTCATCTCTGTGCGCTCTGGTACTCGAGCAGAGGCAAGAGTGAGCAATCCAAATCAGATTAGTAAGTGATTCATTGTGTAGTCAGTCTCCAAACTCGCATTTTTTCTTCAGACCAATGGGTATTGGCATGAGGGGACTGGAGGCCATAATCACAGAGGAGAAATCTGCACCGAGCCGCGAGCCAACTCACCAAGATGTTTCACTGCTGATTCAGTTACGATTATTCTGTGGGAGTGTGCGCATATATGTGTGTGTGCGTGTGTGTGTCTAAGGCTAAAGGGTAACATCGGTTCCAGCCTGTTTCCCATTTCCCCTCAATCAGAGGAACCTCTCATCCAATTTCACCCGCCCCTTCCTTCCACCCCTGTCCTCAGCTAATTGGGGTTCCAGATCACTTCCACATGCATGTGGGCAGACACTAATATGTGTGTGTGTGTGTGTGTCTGTGTCTGTGTGTGTGTTTGCTGGTGCATGTATATTTATGTCTATCTCAAGGGGTCACGGAGATGTTCCTTACCTCTGCAACTATTAAAAGGCTGACCTCAGATTTTGTATCAGATTACCAGATTGTCAAATGTTTTCCATATGCTGTCTCCGTATCAATCCGTTGAACTCTGGCTGATGTTGGGACTTGGCCTCAGTCACTGCACTCACACCCAACTCCAGAAACACAATGACATATAGCGCACAAACGGATGACCTCATCGCTGGCAATGCTCGTCAGACGGTTCCCTCAGATTTTGGAACTTTGACTTCTTTCGCTACTAATTTGTGGGTTTTGAAAACACACACACACACACACACACACACACGCACACACTTAGATCTTTTTTGGTTGATTCATGGTCCTGCTGTGAAATTATGTTTTTCAGGGTGAAATCCCGGCTTCCAGTGGTTGAGTGATTCATGTACAAAAAACAGCAGCTTTTCGAGCAGGCAGCCTCTAGGAGCCGGATCAGTTCAGCCAAAAACAAAATGTGCTTTAGTGATTTAGAACTGGACCGTAGCAACTGCGTGTGTGTGTATATTAAAATGTACTGTATTTTCACTACATAGAGACTTTTATACCAGCAATTAATTCTCAATGCAGAAATGATGTAACTGTTTTTGTTACTAAAATGATTTTACCAGCATCACAACGGGCTTGAGCTCAACAAATTTATTATTATTAACATTACTTTTTGCCAACTACATTTAAACTATGCAGAGTAAGCCTTCCTGAAATGAGAGGTGGGGGTCAGTGTGTGTTTTTTTTTTTTTTTAAATAAAGTCAAAAATAAGTGTAGAGTGTAGAAACATTCACAGTGAAAATATTACAGCAAACAAGTCACATTTTGAATTTCTATTCACCATAGAACACAGGTCTTCAACAGGTGAGACCTAGAGGGTCTGTGGAGGGAAGTATTGTACTGTCGCAAAATCTCTGGTTGATTAGACATTTATTGTATTTTTTTTTTCCCTTTCCATCCACATTTTTTTAAAAAAAAAAAAAGAAAAGAAAATGCTCATTAACATGAATCCAGCATCACTTCTGCTTTTGTATTATAGCTGCTGATAACAGAGAAGACTTGAAAACACTCAGATAATTATAATATCTGATGTTTGGATTCACTTTTGAGGAGACATGTGGGCGTTGATAAGTTGTGTGCTTCCCATCAGGTTCAGACATCTCACTAATTTGCGAGTGTGTGTGTCATCAGCTAGCTTGGTGATTTACTGCTACATTTAGCGATGATTAAAGTTCAAATCTGTCAGTTATTTTCTTTATCTATACTAGTTAGGTTAGGTTTATTGCAGGGCCAATTACTGTTGCACGTTTAAAATAACAATAATAAAAAAAGATGAATATAAATAAATGAATAGTGTATTATTTGAATAGCCTAATATTGAATGCAAAATAATAATAATAATGTATATTTATAAGTAGCACTAGGTCTAATTTAATAGACCTAGTATAGGGAGTCCCTATTTAATCTCTCCATTAGTTGAAGACCTCTGACGGTCTTTTTCAGCCTCGTGTGGTTAATATATAATGTTTGCGACACCTTTTTATTTAGGACTTATCCAAAGTAAATTGAATGTTGCTCATGAACGCTTTGTAACTCATGCGCAGTCTTGATCTCTCTAATCACTCTAAGTGGTATTATTCTGGAGCAATCAAAGTTGGCACACAGTTAAAAAAAATAAGTTGTATAAGTTGTTGGGCTCGTCTGAATTTTTTTGTTTCGAAAAAAGAAAATGTGTTGGTTGAATCCTATAATGACTTTCATCAATGAAATCAGAAGAAAATTAGCTTTCAAACGACACACTGCGTGCAGCATTTACTCAAACACAACTCGTATACAGAGCTCTGGTTGGTCCAGAATGCTGCTGTTGTCCCACATGCGACAGCAGAATGTTAAGGAGTTAAAACCAGTCAGGATTCATGGTTCTGTCTCCAGCTGCAACACACACGTGTTTCATTGCACTAGCGGGGTAATTCTACCCAAAAACTGCTTTTTGACTGAAACTAATATCACATCTTTCTCAATATAACACACTATACAGCAAGAGGCTGGAACATGAGGACAGTAAAGTTGGTGGAGCTAACGTTAGATCCTCGTACAGACACTCTTGTCCCTGTCATGACATTGATATATTATTTTGTTATGCTGTTTTATTCGGTAATCTGTTTTCTCTTTGCATTTCAGTAAGTGTGTCTTTTCCTCCCTTTGAAATTACACTCACCTGTCTCACCTTGTGCTCCTCCCCATCATTGATTTCACCTGTGTCTCATCAGCCCTTGAGTGTATATATAGCCCTGTCTTTCCTCTTGTCAAGTTGTCTATGACTCATTGTTGTGTAGCTGTTGTGCTGCTATGTTTTTGTGGATTTTTCTGAACTGGTTTCTCATTTGGTTTTCTTTTCATTTGATTTGTGTACTGCCTCCTTACTAATGCAGTGCCTTTACTTCACAAAGTTCCTGCTTTTTCTAACTATGTGTCTTGCACATGCTTCTCCCTCAGTTCACTGCGTCTTTGTAATCAGTGCAGTGGTCTGATCCATAACATTACAAACATTACCAAACCTTTTCGATATCGGTGGCTACCATTATTCTTCTGAATCTTTAAGTGAACTGGTGAAATTGCAGTTATCAAAAGGGGATGAAATAATCTTGATTTTACATCAGCTACCCTAAAAATCAGTTTGTCAAAGAACAGAAAACTGATTGGATGGTCGTGTTAATTTATTAGCCATGATTATTATTATTAGCTCTATAGGTGTCAGGGCCTACATATCATCAGGCTTACAGTCCCCAAGAGAAGAGACTATATTCTACCCTGCGCTGCACAAACTAATCATTCAGTCATGAGAAAAGTCTCCCCTGCTGTCTCTCCCACGCACTTGCTCCCTTTGCCTTTTTTTTTTTTTTTTTTTCTTTTAGTGGGTTTTGTCGGCCTTGCGGCAAACATCCCCTGCTATAAATCACACTGTGTTAGGGGCGTGATCAGCAACTAGCGCAGCATGAAGCATTATCACTAACTGCAGCCACTTATGGTAAATGGAAGATGTCTGACTGCTGTTTGAAGGTTAATTGCTGGTATTTAGGAGGGGTGGTGTGTGTGTGTGTGTGTGTGTGTGTGTGTGTGTGTGTGTGCAAACGTTCACATTGCAACACTGTTCAACTTGGATATAATATGTTGCTGCTGAAGTCTCACAACAGCAGCTATGCATCCAGTTTGGACTTTAGAGCAAATAATAATGGCCTTTTAAAACACCATCGTCCAAAATGTGTTTAATGCAAACACTGACAACATTTATCACAACTGGAGCCTGATTATTTTCTAATCTAAGTATTGAGCTTCATGCAGTAGTTAGCTGTGTGGTCCAAGCTCCGAAATAGCAATTTGCAGATTGATACTGAAATATAGATACTTCCGATACCTCAGTAATTCGAGGTAACGTAGTAACACAGTGGAAAGTATCTACACTATTGCGTTGTGGCAACATAACGAACCTCAGGTTAATCCACAACGCAGAATACAAGGCATTTATGATGAGGACAGAAGAGGAGAGCACAGTGTCTTCATTTTATAGTAGTTCCACAGTTAAACAGTTTCTTTTAATGGTGTTATTTTATGATTTTTTTTTTTTTTTGTTTGAAACACCATTTTCATGGTGTCCTTGTATTAGCTTGCCTATAGTAAATGAGGCCACTACATTAACCTCCTGAGACCCTGTGTGCTCATATGGGGACGTTAAGTTTTAGGTTTTATTGCAGCTTATTCTGCTTCATTTAAACTCGTTATCCTTTAATGGACGCTTTAGTCTGCATCTAGTGGTAGCAAAGGTTTAAAATGTATTTGTTTATGCTTTTTCATGTTTCTAGTGTGATATGACTTGCAAATTAGCAATGTTAATTAGCAAGTATTTGTTTAAGGAAGTTGGGACTTCATTGTTTGCAATTCTGTCTTAGCTCAGCCATGTTCAGGTCTTAAAATAAACTGTTTTATATTTTTGTCATTAGTGACTTATTTATAAAATTATGAAATAATCCCAGTGTCCACATATGAGGACATGTTTTTTTTTTTTTTTTTCAAAAGTACTACATCCTGTTCAAAGATTGTTTTGTTTTAATGCGTTTTAGGTCCTGTTGATGCCATGGATAAATTAAAAACATAGACCAAATGTTTACTCACTATCGGATCGGACAGTGAAGGAAATCGCTGATATCGAACATCACTACTCTGAAATACGGCAAATACATATAGTATATTGCTGCAATGCTCACTCATCTGGCAACTTAACAACTTTCTTCTGGTAACAGAGAGAAGGAGGCTTTTATTCTTATTTTACCCCAGCTATAATATCCCATGTTGCAACACTCTGTGGAGTAATATTAAATGCTACTGATGGTGCTGAGTTGCAGCCTGCTTTTATACAGGCTATACATATCTGTAGCACACAGTATGTAGCTCATGAGCCGTCTGTTCTCAGCATATGTATTCAGGCCAAGAATATAGATTTCATTGTTTTTATTAATGACATCATCAGAGACTAGCCAGTGTTGACGTTCATCACGTAACAGTTGACTTTCAAAAAAATGAAGAATGAAAAATTGAGCACTGCGCACAGATACAAACCATGTACGAGATCGGAAGCATGTCAACTTAACGTCATTCACAAATGACACACCTTGTCGAGCCACCTTGCAAAACATTTTACCTGCTGTTTATGTTCTGTGAAACACTACAAACTGTCAGTCTCTGTTGATATGAGTTAATCTTGTTTATCTATTTGGCTGCATTCAAAATATCTCCATTCAAGCGTTGTAATCGCAGACTTCCAAAACTGAGTAGCCAAGACGTGTTTTGGCTGCTCTGCGTGTCAAGGGGGGGAAAAAAAAATAAAGGAAGAAGGGAAACACAAAGAAATGTTGTAACTGACTGGACGGGTGGGGTCTGAGTGATTTATCATATTCGCGATGAGCCAGGGCCGTTCTGTTGAGGCGGAAACAAAACCCAGCCAGTCTGACTGTTCCCATGGTGCAGGTGGGGTTCTGCTCCCATCTCGCTGGATATTCTTTTTGTTTATATTTGTCTAACCAGGACAGTCGATTAAGAACTGAGATGGTCTGGCATGAAGCAACCGTTCTTACTGGACACTTTTAGGGAGAGAAAGGTACCAAAAAAAGACAAGACAAGAGGATAACATTCAACAGAGGCTAGCAAAGGAAAATCCAGCTGAAGCTCTGAGGACGCACTTTGGGATTTTTCATACAGGCCATTTGTTAAAAACAAATGGCATCCTCGATGGGCCAAAAGCAACAGGAGGCACATTACAGAGAGATGCTGGAGTAGTTGTCTGAGATTTAACCTGGACATCTGAGTCTCTTTTCTTTGTTAGAATCGTTGATGAATGGAAGTGAAAAGAAAATGTCTGGTTTAAGGTTTTCCTTTGGAAGCTAGTGACACTGGAGAGCTGAAAGAGGGGCCGGAGAGATTTGAATTCCCCTTTATAGTCGAGGCCTTTTTAATACATTCACTTTCTGGGCTGCTGATCCTTTCACATGAACAAATGGGACATCGGTGGCAATGCGGCCGCTCGGAGTGAGCTCTGGATTCTCAATTTACAAAAATCTGTTCCATCCTAAGTATAGTTATGATGAAAAGACTGAACTCGCACAAGAGTAACACAACTGGCTGTCATGTATTTTTGGTACCTTTTAGCTAGACCCCTTCATGGCCTACCTCACTGTGGTGTCACAATGTTGGCTGAAGGCAAAACACTGTCACACTCAATCATGAAAATGTCATCTTCCTGTATTTTATTTTTTCCCAGCCAAAACCAAAAAAATCAAAAACACTAACTTGAAGTTTTATCACATACCAGCCACGTCCAGTCATAGACGACATGCACACTTCATATCAGATAAGATTAATATGTAATACATCATCAGTTTCAGCCTGGATAATGTTATGGGTTAGACTAACTTGTGACTGAAATAACGTTAAGTTGTTCCTTATTTGGGGGATTCTTGTTACACTAACGCACCGTGTTTCAGGGTTGTCTAAGCTAAAGTTGCATTTAGTACGTTACCCTCCACAGTGGTTCACAGAGGCTTCACTCAATAAAGACAAAGACAGCCCCACTTTGTTTGTATTGACAAAACTTGTTGTTCAAATTCTTTTATTGCAAATCTTGCATATGTCCATTCAAGACATTGTTATAGGCGTCTAACGATTTGTATCCTTTCAACTTGTGTAGACGCTGAGTTTCTTGCAGTTTTTTGCACGGTGGGCAGTGCTGTCATTCGGTGACAGATTTGACAGATTACGTTAATCATCATTTGGGGAATCTTCTTACATGCTAGTACTGATGCTAACTGCGAGTTAAGGCAACATTGTATTTGTTGTGCATTTACTACGTTACCCTCCACAGTGGTTCCACTTACTACTTGTAATATCTTTGTTGGAGCTGCTTCACTTCATAAAGACAGACCAGATTTTGTCCCCTCTGTGTCCTCCTTTGGTCAAATCATCCATCCAATGAGTGAGAGTGTAGGGGTCAGTGAATATGGTCCCATCAGTCAGAGTCAACTTTTTAAAATAACACTCTCAGAAAGTGAGTGTAATATATTCTCTAAAATATGTGTTTTCCTCGTCCTTTCTTGCCAAAACAATCTGTTGAAATAAATAACTGCTGTTTACAATCTAGTGTTTCAGATTTTTGCCTCCAGCTAAGCCCCGCCCCTCAAAAAATGACATACTGTTTACAAACTGTGAAGGGGTCTGTTTGGTTCGTTAGTGTTTCCTATTAATTTTGTAAGCATCTTCCTTAGAATCTCTTGTTTTGCGATTTTCCTCTTGATTGATGAGTTGGTTTCTTGAGTTCTTCACCCTCACCCTTCTGCTCATATGTGCTTATGGTCCTAGCTTGTCCATTTATGAAGTCATTTGTCTCCTCTGTTGCTTTGGGTTTTTGGTCACCACAAGTCTCTCTTTGATTTTCCAGCAGCACCTTTTTATAATTTTTTTTTTTTTTAAATCAAGGTTTTGTTTTCTGCTTCCCCTCATGGCTCCTACCTCACTATATAATACACAAAAAGGGATGGGGGGGGGGGACCATTATCTACAAACCAACGTGAGCCATATGAAACCACAGCACTAACAAACCGTCTGCCCAGCGCAGAGCAGCACTTTATCAAACTTTTTTTGTCTCGACACACGCAAAAGACATTCAGCCACTCATTTTAGTCAGTAAATTACTTCCATCACTTCCTTCCAAAGCCCTGCAATTGCCTTCCTAAATAAACAAGCCGCCTGCTCTCAGCTTTATTTTTATTTATTTATTTTTTTGTTAGACTGTGACATAATCTAGACAAAGTAGCTAAAAGCACCATGTTTGATATTTCAATTTAGTGTACCAAATGCTTTAAGATTTGAAGAGTGAACAGCTTTGGTTGACATTGCCCAGGGATGTAAGCCTGAAACGCATCTTTTTTTTTTTTTTTTTTTTTTTTTAAACCTCCTGAGACCCGGTGTCCTCATATGGGGACATTACATTTTAGGTTTGTTGCAGCTTATTCTGCTTCATTTAGATCTGTTGTCCTCATAAGGAGACACTTTTTCCGCAAAGGGTCAATAAACCTGTTTATTCTTAACTTTTCTAGCTTGATAGAACATAAAAAATTAACAAATTGCCAAGTACTCGTTTGAGGACATTGGGATTTTATTGTTTCCAATTCTGCTTTTGCATTAAAATAAACAGTTTTATATTTTGATATGCATTGGGAACTTAAATTGTACAGCGAAATAATCCTTGTGTTCACATAATTTATTTCAACTTCCAGTTCAAAGATGATGCTTATTTTTATACTTTTAAGATCCTACTAATCCTAAATACCTGCAGATCTTAATAGATTAAGATGCATTCCAAACAAATGCTTGGGTCTCAGGGGGTTAAAGGAAGGACAATAGTTGCCTAACCAGTGTTTGATGAGCAGGCAACGTTGTCCCAAGCTTGCTCAAGGTGTGCACAGAGCTTCAGCAGCACATTTCTTTCTGAGACTTGTTGCTGTTGTGGAAGAACAACCTTTTCCTCCAGTGCTCCCGTTTACACCTTGGCTACGGCCCTTGTGACAAAGTTTAGTAGGCCAGCAATTAGTGCTGTATACAAACAGGTGGAATCTAGTCCATCTCAACAGCTGATAGAAATGCACAGACCTTTTGACCAAGATCAGAACTTCAAGCCCGTGCTCTCAACACGGCGACGTGAACTGATTTTGTCCAAAGATCACCTGTCTGTAGCGTTGGTGGTATAGTGGTGAGCATAGCTGCCTTCCAAGCAGTTGACCCGGGTTCGATTCCCGGCCAACGCAGCGTTCTTTTGTTTAGCCTAAAGGACTGTAAAGATGAGCAATAAGTTTGCAATTAGTGCTGTACACGAACAGATAGAGTGCGCAGCAACCAGCTGTGACGCCGCCAATAGTACTTTGAACGTGTTGAGTACAGTTTTTGCATACATACTCAAACCCCTCAGCTGAATTTTGTCTTTTGTAGTAAACAGAAGAGATCACTTGTTAAATTAGGTGCTTTCTCATCACTCAAACAAGGTAGCCGGAAAAATCGGCTGCTCTTGAGCAAACCTGCACCTTCCATTTGGACGCTATCTCAACGTTAAGCTCTGTTTTCAAATAGTGCTCCATGATGCTTAAAAGAAAACTCACTCAGCGGTTAAATAAAATCTAAGAAAGACCTCATGTTTTCCAACAACAAAAAGTTGTCTGTTTATTTCAGTTACACAATCCCTCTGCTTTGGGCTTCCCTCCATTTTCCTCGTGATAATTACTGGACTTGAAATGAAGCGACGTGCCAGTTTAACCCACACTTTGCGGCCTGGCCTTCAGAACGGATGGGAATCTTCCTCAGTTTGCCCCTGCTTTGCCTTTAATTACAGTTGCACGCGAGCGCAAAGAGACAAGTGGTCTATAATTACTTGGAACGGAAATAGAGTCGCTTTGTGTTATTCTCAACAGATTACTTAAGACAAAGGTGTCGGAGTGCCCAGTGAAAATACAGTCCACTCTTAGGTTCTCATTTTGGTATCTGAACTCTGTCATTTGATGGCGAGGCGTGTATAAATGTTTAAGTTTGACACAAATACAGCTTGTCAGCATAGTTTAGAAAAGCGTTCGATCACATGCACATTAACTGTGAAACCTCTGCCTATGAAGAAAGAAAAAAAAAAATGAATCTAATTTATTGAGACACTGCAAAATTCGAGGTCAATACAGAAGGATGAAAAAGTTCAGGTTCTAAATTCGTGGGAATCCTCGTAGCCTTGGACAATGTTGTGACCTCTTACCTCTTGACTTGTCTCCGCCGTAGTCGTACGTCATGAGCTGCAGTTAGTGGGAAAAACTGAAGCTCACCAACACACAGCAGTCTCTTCCAGTGGCGCCAGTGATTGCAGTCATTAATGAATATGTGCATGAACTCTGGGACAATATTTCAGCTAAAACTCAGACATGTCAACGGAGAATCGCACAAAGAGGAGTGACGTAAGGCCTCAGGACGAGTGAAGCGATGGTTTAACTACAGCCTTTTAAGAAAAACTAATTATGTAACATGGAAATTGTTGGTTCTTTTGGGAAGTATTTTTACAAACGCACATTTGATCCTCTTCAAAGTGGTGTTCTCAAAGTACGTCACCATAAGGAAAATGATGAAAAACGGTAGTAAAATTCTTCTCGAAGGGAGTCCACACTTGGCCTGAGAAGTATTTTGCAGAGATAACCTCTCGTAGGTGTTTTAGATAATACTCCCACTTATCTGTAAAACTGACTTGCTGAATGTGTGTTAACTCTTTTTTGGACTTTGTTGAGGCCAACTCAGACATTTCTCTGTGGATTTGTTACTGTGCTAATGATCCTTATGCTGCTGAAAGGTTCACTTCTGGTTCAGCCTTTACTTTCTGAAGTCAGTGGTCAAATGACCCCAGAGAACATGAGGAACCTCTGGCTGTTGTTTTTGTATACTTTGGCCTACTGCACGTAAAGGTTGTTACACTCTGCTATATTTGGATGCTCCATGTTTCTCTATTTAAAAACGGGATGCTCAGATTCAGTGTTTAATCAAAAATACTCCATTATGAAATCTATAATTTTGGGACATGGGGATGTTTTTTGTTTGTTTTTGTTTTTTAATAAATTGACTTAGATTGGTGGTTGTCTCAAAGTTCAAAAATGTGCATAAGACTTTTTTCAACAGTGTCAATTTTCTTGTCATGTATCTGCCGCCTAGTTGAATCTTAATTTCTCTGGTTCTCCAGATTTTATTTAGGTGAATATAAAAGTTCACAGTTGGGCTGTGCAAAGCATCCAGTATTTGTATTTTAATAAAATTCAAAATAGGGGTAAAAATAGTTTTTTTTTCTGAGCTACACTTCTAATTTAGGACATGTAGCCTAAGTGTAAAACTCTTTATTAGCCATTATAATAATTATGGATGTATATGAAGTATTGGTTCATGTTTTGTATTAAATGCAGCTAATGGAGGGGATTTAGGCTTAAAGGGGCAGAACATGACCCTGAAGATGATTTGGTTCTTGTGGGAGAAAACAGGGGAGACTGTGGCTCAGTAGGCAGAGCTGTTAGCGGTTCAATCCCAAGAATGTGCCACGTGTTGAAGTGTCCTTGAGCAAGACACTGAACCTCCGTGACTGTAAAACACTTTGAGTACCAATAAGAAGAAAAGCAACTTACCATCACCTACAGACAACAGTTTGAATTACCAAGCTAACGAATGCTAACTAAGACAAATGCTAACATGACAGAGCCTGACTGCAGACTTCTCATTATTAATGTAACGTAACAATCTGGTCAAACTCCACTTCTCAAAAGTTATATGCTGTTTCGGCAAACCCAGAACAAAACTAGTGATGCAGCTAAGTCGTGTTTTGTCCAGTCAGAGCCTCCTCCGTTATGGAGTCGAAACTTTTCACCCTGACTCACCCTGAACATCACTCAGTATGGGCAGACGCACAAATATTCAGCACGGCCATATGAGGAAAGGTAGCTTTTGGATGCAATGTTTGTCTTGTTCTCAAATACAAATTTTTTAAAACTATTTGTTCCAAATAAGTATTAAAACACATACCCTATCCGGGTTCGGCTCCGCCCCTTCTACACAGCATGTCTCCTTCTGCAGGAAAAGGTGGGAACTGTCTTCTAGTGTCAGCATTATGAAGCTCAAGTAACGATGGATAAAACGGCCCAATTACTGTAATGGCTTAACACCAATAAGCCCCAACTCCGAAGGAGCTAAGTAGTTAAATCACACGCATAGTAACATGCTATCTTCTTTACATACAGTTTTTCTTCTGTGTCAGACAGTAACTGGGACATTTGTTAAAATATATGTTATATATGAAAATTTAATACATTTCCAGATTTAGCATGAAGACCTACACAGTAACCGTATTTAAAAAGTATACCGCATCACTCATAAATACACACATTTCTTTATTTCTCCATCAACCTACTTAATAATGTTTGCTAAACAAATCACACGCACGTAAAGAAAAGACTCAGTTCAACCTAATTTCAGATCTCTGCCTCGCACGACCACATTGTTTAGACTAGCGCGACCGCAGTGACTCTGTCGCAGAAAACACAAACGCACGGGCCACGTGTGCGTTTGCGTGGGCATATGCGTTTCTTCCCAAGTCTACTTTAAATGTCACTGCCTTAAATAGAGGGTGTGAGTGTTTCAATCTTGTGGCCTTTCCACTGTGGGCTCTGTGTGCGCTTCTATAGGAGCGGTAAGAGTTGAGGTTAAGAGGGCCCTGCTCTGTTTCTCCCCCCGCCTCCTGTCAGTTTTACAGCAGATGACTGGCTTCATCTCAGCTCAGCAGGGGGAAATGTACACAGATGTTGACACCATGGTGTAAACATGAGTGAACTGGAGGTCCAGAGGACGGCGGGTAAGGGGGGAGGAGGGAGACCGAATGAGCCCCGGCTTAAACTGAGTAAACACAGGCGCTGACTTACTGCTTTACATTTAGTCACTATACACTCCATCACACCTGGGAGCTACTGTAACACAGTCGGCTGCTGAGAAGGACACACAAACTTTTGGGAATTAAGCGTCCTGCTTAAAGGGAAAACTTAACCACTAAGAAGACTAAGAAATAAACTGACCAATATAAAATAAAATGATGGGATGTCGCAGGCTGTCAAAGACAGCTTTTTTTTTCTTTTTTTTTTTTTTAAATGCTCTGCTTCATCAGACGTTAAATCAAATCTGAGGTGTTACCTCCCTTGCACAATATCTCCTTCGTGCACTTGTAGGTTGCAGGTTGCTGAGTCTGCATCTTTTGATGTGAAGCCCAGCTAAACTTTTGACAAACATTTGGGATTTTGAAGGTTCACTTTCATCTGTGGAGGTGAAGAACTGGCGTGACTTCATGTTGGCAGCACTGAAATCATCCTTGCTTTTCTGTCTGGTTACTACCACACTTTGTCAGCACCAGTGCCATTATGGATACCTAGTATCAGTACCCATCCCTACCTGAATGCTAGTCCGCACTGTGTGTCTTGTTTGTTTATTTTGTCAGGTTAATTTCTGTTCCTGCTTCCACAGTGGTGCTGAAACTTTCACCGAAATGTCACTCAAGGCGATTCATACAAGATGTTTATACCTCCAAATCTCCTCGGTTAACCTTTGGTCGATGCATTCCATCCAAAACAATCAGTTTCAAAAATTGCGAATATAGAGAAGCAACTTTAAACACGCTGCTACCACTAATTTCTAGTGTTGAGGTCTGAGCTGAAGCCAAAGTATAAACCGCGCACTACTGTGCATGTTACAATAAATACGTTGAGATACTAAGGACAAAACACAGACTCAACTTGCAGTTAAATTTGTGGAGAAACATTACTGCAGGTTGCACAAAATATGCATTCTTCCTTGTGTTGACGGCTCCGAACCAGAAAGTGTGGAAATGCATGGCCAGTGTGCCACTTAGCCTTTTCCAAACTGTGTCCACTCTACTTGTACTGCTGCCACAAAACTGTTTAATTTATCTCCTTTCTTTTGGAGCAGTAGAACACTCCTCTTAAATTGCGCCACAAAGCAATCTTTGTCTTTCCCAGAATTCATTTCTTTGTACAAAATGAAAAATTTGAACTTTTTTCTTCTTTCATAACAGAATTCTTAAGTTATGAAACGTTGATTACCAGCAAACGTTAAGCTGATATCATTCTCTTTCCCTCTTATCTAAATTGTCTAATAAGTGAGATTAGCTGCAGAGCTTTGGTGAAAACCGGTCATCTCTTGGGCTTCGACATCAAATGGACGAAGAGCGTTTGTTTAAAGTTACTCTCTGTTTTCCTTTCTCTCCTGCTGGTTTTGCACTGGACACCCACAGTCTGTGCTCGCTCTCCTCCGACTTTCGCTCGGTCCTGCGAGGTTCTGGACGTGCAGCCGGTCTTGGCTGGAAAACGTGAACTCGCTGTTGCAGCGGGGGGAGGAGGCGTGCGTCTGTCGTGTGTGTGCGCCGTGTGCATTCGTTTCTGTTGTTTACACATGAAATGACCTCAAATGGCCCTGGGCCTTCATATCTGTATCACAGATATGAATGGCCAGTCTTCATTTTGCTCCAGTGAACGTTTGTGTGTTTAAGTTACTCCACGATTTGCTTTAAAAGGAAAAAAAAAAAAAACCCTCATAGCCGAGGGATGAGGACAGAGAGTGGGAGGAGGGAGGCAGCCAGAGAATAGGTCCTGAAACCTGCCCAACATTTCGACATTTCTCCACCGCCTCTGCTGCTCTGCTTTGGGGCTTGTTAAGTGAAACAGAAGAAGAGGGAGTTGGGGTAAGAAAAACATGGGAGTGCATGAGTGACTGGCTGAGTAACCGTGAGAGATTAGCGGGTGAGTATGAAAAGACTGGGCAAGTATTGTAGTGCTGGGAGAGAGAAGAGTGGTGCAACATCAGTCCTCATTTCCTTCACAGAACAGAATAACAAGTAGGCAAAGGCCTAATGAAGACATCGGGCCATTGGGAATATCAACATTTTCCACAGACATGGAATAAAGTTCAAAATTACTAAATTATTATGTGTTCAATCGTGTACATGGACTTCCCTGATGAATTCGAAAAATTAGAGTCCATTGGAAGGTGAATACAGAGTTGGATATCCATTCTGAAATAGGGGGGGAAATTAAACAACATTCTCAGTCATGGACTGTAAAAAAACAAACAAAAAAACAAATGTGGACGCCATGATGGCTCCTCAAAAGTGAAGCCGAATCAAGTACAGCGTATAATTCAACATTTCCTTGTAACTAGCAGAGGTAGAGCAGAGCGTAGTGTTAATAAAATGAAAAAGCAAGTGTGGAGGAAGGGTCACAGATAACACAGCTCCACTCTCGTACTGATCAGACTCTGACTTCAAACTTGTAAGTTGGCGCCGCTCGTATCCCCATGAAAATGGCATCAATTTGGCCGATCGTAGGAAGTTGAGATGCCTTGTCCATATTTAAATAATTTGTGGTCCAATCATGAGGAGTGTCCCTGGTGCCTGGCTGCAGTATAGGACATAAACTCCACCCTCTTCATGTTAGTGGGTGGGACTTGGGCCAAATTAAAACACTGAAGTGAATATTTAGCTTATTTTTTTCCACATTTATTCTCATTTTAGGCTGTTAATATAATACAATGTGTTCAAGTTTTAGTTTTGTAAATGGCAGAGGGGCATTGGTCACATGCAAATACTAATGCACACAGACTCCAAAGTCTGGCTCCAAACTCACATGAGTACATCTCCCCAGTATCCCCAGGACACTAGCATCACTTCCTCCCTTTGGAAATGGGAGGAAGTGGAGTCACATTGTATCTTTTTCCTACAGCCTGTGGTCCCAAATCTAAACTTTTTTCAATACTTTTAAAGTTAGATTTTAATTAACTAATTCTAGAGTGCAGTGTCATAAACTGACTAAAATAAATTTAAAAAAAGCTAAAGGAACCAGAAGAGGACATATCTTCACAGTTTCAAAGCCGTGTTTGAACAAAATGATATTCATTTACTGTTAACTGAGTTACCACCGAGACAATGATATTCTGCACAGTATCCCCCAATGTTTTGGATGTTGCAATAATAAAATAGATTATATATATATGTATAAAGCAAGCATGAGTCCACTCAAGTCTTGATGAGACAAATGGAAACTTGAAAAAGATCCTGTAAAGTTAAATTTAACCCATGTTAACTATAAAAGTCATGTGATAAATCACAATTAAATTATAAAAACATTACTGGCTAGCTAAACCACTGGTTGCTTGCTGTGTATTCATGTATGGAAAAATGTGAATGACATCAGCCTTGCCAAGAAAGTAATATGTATATTTCCAAAATTCAATATGTCCTTGCTAATGCAAAATAAATTGCTTGTGAAAGTAAATTACCAGATGAAGATTCTTATGCGCTGTCCTATATGAATGTACAGTTAGTCAGTACCTTTTAAAATGTGTCAGTACTCTAAAGTAAATAACTAAGATCACAAAGAATGAAAACCAGGGGACCGAGGAGAAAAATGTGCCGCATTCTGGACACACGGGGGGTTCATTTGCTCTCGTGTTGTAACAGCTGTGGCCGAGCAGAAAGAAAGTCATCACCGCGTATTAACATATCGCTGCACTGGGCCTTTATATGGTAGAACTGGTGATTATCATGATTGCGCACGAGGAGTGAAGAGAAACACACACGTACACTTTGTAATTTGTTTATATAGTGCACATTCCTTCAACTGCCAGCAGTGGATGATTTTGGCTCTGTAAATGGAGCGTGCGACGGCTACATGTTAATTACTCACCACGTCGAAAGAAAGACGGAACGAAGGGAGAATCATGCGAAACCAAAACCCAGAACCTACAGTATGTCTGCAAACTCTGACCTTGATGCAAAGCTATGCAGATCATTTACATTTTCCCAGATCACTCCACAGGACCTGTTGCCAAGTTCTACCTCGAATCTGGATGAAGGTTTCGTTGCTGCAATCAGGAGATGTGAACGTGAGATTTGCTTGGGTTCTCGTCTCCCTGAAGTCATAACCCATATCTCTGGACATGCAGTACCTTTCCACTTTTGGAAGAAAACAAGAGGCTCATACTTCTTTCTCTCTTTTTTTTTTTTTTTCTTTCTATCCTACTTAATGCTGACTGGTCTATTTTGGTGCTCCAAATCTCCTGCTGCTCCGTGGATCATTATGTATGCTCACCCCCGTTCATCTTAAATAATGAGAAACAGTTGTGCATTATATGGAGGTTGTTAAAAAGAAAAAAAAAGGTGGTGGTGGGTGGGGGGGGGGGGGGGGGGGGTGGGGGGTTTACACATCACAGCTTTTGAGAAATGCAAGGTTTCTGGGCCAACAACACACAGATCCTCGTTCAGCAAATCTGGTACTGCGTTGTGAGATTCTTAATTAAAACTAAGACTTTGTCGTCAATGTGAAACGATTTGGGACACTTCGGTTTACAAAAATGGTAAAAGATATCTCAGCATTGCTTGTTGCCATAGCGACTAAACCAAGCAGATTTGCAGCCCACCTTGTCCTCCTGTATGTGAGCTGAACGATCGCCCTTCCTCTTTCCAGGTGGCTATAAACACCGAGACACAAAAGTTCTCACAACCTTTTTTTTTTTTTTTTTTTTAACTGGCAGAGTGAAGAGTTTACAACACCCCCTCCTTCTGTTTACCAAGCCATCGTCCTGTTTGCTTACACCACATACTCCAGGTTTGATGATGCCAGACCACACGCAGGTGGGATTCACGGCAGCGCCACAGTGGTGCGCGTCCGAGGTGTCTGTGTTTGCCGATGACCTTTTACGGTTCTCTTCAGAGGAGGCTTACAGGTGTTTGTTCGGTGCGCGGCGTGACAGGCAGACGTGGATGCAAACAGGAAGAGGCTGTCAAGTCCACTGGTGGAACAGTCAGTCTGAAAGTAAGAATAATAAAAAAAACTCTTTAAACTCTCTTTAAATCTGCTTTGTGTTGAAATGACACAAACATGTTTAACTGCGAGGGGTCTTGTTTGCATTGGCTATTGTTGGGTTCAGCGATAAAATTGCCTGATGTGTAAACCATGAAAATGCCATTTCCCACACATAAACTGCCTGAAGAATTCCCAGTGGGAATGCATGAAGTTCACGTATACTCGAGACAAGGCATAGTGTATGCTTCGAGTTTAATGTCTTGACCCTAGTGTGCTGAACGTGACTGTAGCCGGGTTTACATGGGGGCATTTTCTCATTCTGACTGAAGATTTAATCCAATCTGATGAAAACGTGACTGATTAAAGATGGATGCTAATGGCATAGCTTCAGTGTAAAACAAGGGGCAAGACAGGAGAGGAGGTGGAGGCATTTTCAAACAGTGCCTTTATTCGTTTAAGATCTTATAATGCCAAGTCTCACAGCATATTTTACTATACACACTTAATAAAACGTACGTGGCGTGTAGCCTCCACCAGCGTCTACATTACCTAAATGGAGGAAGTAAAAAATAAATAAATAAAGGAGACAGATGCAAAAGTGACACTTGCATGTACTAAGCATTAACTGTATTTAACAATGGGGAAAAACCCATCATTACGACATGGATTCTGAACCTTGAAAATGAAGCCGTAGGTGGGCGGAGCCCGCAGTCTCCATGTTGGATGAGCTTTACTCCACCCATACTCGGATACTAGTTTCTCAAGGTGTGTAACTACTTTGGGTTGATGACAGATTATATCTCAGTCCACCTCTCCTGTTCAAAGAAGGATTTTCCGATTTCACACACACACACACACTTCAGTGACCTCTTTCAAATATAACATTAAAAGTCTTTTCTTTCTAAATTCAGTTAATAGATGTTTGTAGAACCATCGGACAATTATCACATTTGATTCAATAGAGTCAATAAAACACTAAACTTGGATTTTATTTCAGTCGCTGTCGGCTTTCGATTGCTTTATGACATTTACAAAGACATGTCAGTGACTATTTCAACCCTTGAAAATGTGGCAAACTAAAAAGGAAAGAATTATGTGGTACTGAACTTTTTGGTATAAACCAAAACCATAACAATTAAACAACTTTAAGTGGAGCTGCTGGCGTATAGGACTTGGGGGTAAAAAGTCCCTTTTGTTTTTATCCTTGCATTTCTCATAAGTGGAGACTAATTCTGAGGTCGGCTTTAATGTTTCCTGGAATACACAAAGACTTGACCTCGATCTCTCCGTGAACTCGTGCTGAACTGAAATGTCCTCTGGGGATTTTTTTTTTGGAACACACTGGACCAAATGCTGAGTGTGTTACAATAAAACATTCTTGAGTTATTGTCACAGTTTGGACTGAATGATGAATATAGGTTTTTCTTTCTTTTTCTGAATAATTTAAAGGACACATTAAAAATATGTGTGTGAGAGAAAGAGAGAGGCCTCCTGTTGTCCCATTCATTCTACTCTTAGACACTAACTCTGGCCAGATGTGACCGTTGCCCTTCAAGGCTGTTCATCTCCTTCTTTCTTCCATTCTGCCCATCTTTCTTTCCTTCTTTGGTCAACCTCCTCTGACTTTCACTCTCTCATCACCTTAACCTCACCTTAACCTCTCGTGTCAAGTAAAATTATGGATTTCCCTCTTACCTGGGCTGGGAGCTTTCGTTTTGAAAACACTTGACTAAATGCCCTCTGATTCTCAACAGTGATCCTGGGTTTCGCAACCTCAAAACAAGACGGCAGTATTTGGATTATCGTAGTGAGTTTTGTCTTGTGTTTTCAGCCTGACGGGAAAGAACACGTCAAGTTTATCATCACAAGTGTGACTGGCTGGAAAGACACAAAGTGGCAGAGATGCACGTACACACGTATTTACTATGTTTCCTGAAGTGAGATAGCTAATGAAGAACATGTCAGACCCAATTCAGAAGTTTGTGGTGATGCATTGCCATAAAATAACAGATTTTTATGTGATACCATTATGACCACTGACAGGAGAGGTAAATAACGTTGACAATACAGTGTTCTGCTGGAAGACTTATGGGCATTCATGTAGGTGTTAGTAAAGCCCCTTTCACATTGAACAGGTCATTGAACAGGATTTTATCAGCTCGGTTCGACTCAGGTTTGATGTGAACGGGAATGCCACGTCGACCCACTAATTTAAATGATGTTGATGTACCTGCCTGTCACATTCTGATTTTGTTTCTGGCTTGTCGGACTGTGCTCTGTCACTGTAGAAGCAACAGGGCTGCGAGCAGCTCAAAAACAAAGTTTTGGTCTACTCTCATAAGAGACTGATCTCTGAAAAAAAAATGGACAAAAATCTCTGCCCTTTAAACAAATCAAATGTGGTGTTACAAATGTTAATGGAGGTGCATAGGTGAATTATCCCTACGTCATGTTTGGGAAATCGCACCAGGGAATCATGCTGTGAACTGTGTATGCGTGGCTGTGTTTACATACAGCTTGTGTAGACATATGGCACACTTTTTTTCATCAATCATGACCATGAGATCCACGAGCAACTCTGCATCCAAGGAGAAGAGGAGATTCGGCGTACTTAAATGTGTAATGATGATGTTGTCGACGCAATGATGTATGAGAAGGAGGAAAAAACAGGCAGCTCAAGCTCTCACAGCGGGAGGTCAGACCCTGGTCTGCTGGCAATGTGAAAGCATACCAAAAGAGTGTGGACCCAGGTCTGAAAATTCTGTGTCAACCTGTTATTTTTGATGTGAAAGGGGCATTCAATAGAATTATACAAATTCAATAGATCCCAAACTGATCAAGTATCTGTGGATCAGGCTTGTTCCAGTACATCACACAGAGGGCACTCCACTAAAAATATTGTGTTTCCAAACACCACAGGACACAACCTCATAAGGCTTGTGTCCATTCTCTGATGAGTTTGGAACCGTTTTTGGAGGCGCATAGGAGACCGACACAATAGTTGGATGATTACGGTTTTGTTACTCATACATGGGATAAAATTATTGTGTACAAATACGGTAACTATTTCACAACTGGGAGCACTGTCGGGAGATGTTTGCTTGAGGGATGACGTGTAGGACGGAGATTTCTCATCACCAGAGAGTAATGACCATGACTCATCAAGTCAATGGTTGCCAACGTGGCCGGTGTCATGCAGACCACGGGTGTCTCTGATCGACTGTGGTGGGAGTCATTTCTCTGACACTTAACAAGGCATGTTCTTGTTCATTTTCATCCACCCTCCAAATACATAAATATCATGATATGAATAACATGATGCTGCAAAGGGTGTAAACTGTAGAACACCTCCTCAGTATGATTCAGCTCTATGTGATTGGTTCTGTCTTTTTACCCAGTTTCCCAGCTAATCTACCTAGTAAATGTTTGGTCAAGTTGAATCAACAGAGCACTGACTTTGTTATTTTACAACCTCATGTCACCTCTGACTTTACAACTAAAGAGCAATTTTCTTGGGAAATAATGTTGGCACAAACACATTCTCCTTGATAAATTATGACTAAATGTCCCGAGGCAGCACGGTTTAATTAGAGCTTTCACCAAAACAATTACGACAGATCAGCAAGTCTTGTTTTTAGTGCCATAGTCACATTATGTGCCAGCAGCTGTTGTGCCAGCAGCACTGTTTACGTTCCCAGTCTTGGTCCGTGGTCTCCTTCACAATGGGCTGAAAGACCTCATTTAATGCCCATTTGGATCTTGTTGAGGTTTTGTTTTGTGGTTCCAAACATGAGACCACCCTTTTTCTCATTTCAACTCCTAATTAGTTTCCCTCGGTTCGGTGCGTTTTCTGTTTTTATCTCTCTTGTCTTTAGTGTGTTTTTCTTCTTATATTCAAATACTTATTCCCTCTGGGCTTTCTGATGTTACTTGGGAAATATGGGATTTGGTGACGAGTTAATTTGGCTATGGAGCAGCTGAAACAAACAGTGTGTATGATTTAAGGAGACCTGTTGGCAGAAATAAAATGTAATTTATATATTTTCACAAGTGTCTAAATGCCTGAAAATAAGATTTGTATTTGTTTCCATAGAGAAGGTCTTGCATGTTTATACAGTAGCCCAGAGTGGACAAACTAAACACTTCAGGTTCTCCAACACACATGGAAATGGAATGGAGGGTTGAAGAAGTTTTTGTTTGTTTTTTTACAAACCTGTGCCCAGTAATGAACAGTAAGAGTCTGGAGAGGGAGTGAACTCATGCTGGTATTACCCTGCTTATAAATTTACACATTCACATGACAAAAATTTTAATTCCATATATTCGCGATATTTGCGACTGACCACACCAACAGAACTGAAAAGCAGTTGGAGATATATTTTTACAGGTATCTCCGACTGCCAAAGAAAAGGGGAGTAAATGGACCGCTGCATTATAGAAAAACAACTGGAATCCAGGCATCAAAACCTGGTGTTGTGGTTCACATTTAGTGTCAGGTAAAATTTAAGGTATGACTTCATCAAAAAATGCAGCATAAATTAAGTTGCTACGTAAGTCACGTTGATGTTGTTGTTTTTTGGCGTAGTTACAGCTGACAGTAACTATTTCAGTTCCAACATTAAATAACAAACTGAATATTTGTGATCACTCCTTTCAACATCCAGTCAGACGCTACAGATTCGTATGGCAAACGTTACTTCTCAGTACTGCTCATAGCATTAGCATCTTTTATTTAGCTACATTTATCATAACTGAAATGACCTAAAACTAACCTAAACTGACTGAAACTGAGGCTAATCCACTTTTCCAAATCCACACTAGTCCGTATGGATCATTGTCGAGTCCTGTTGTCCTCAATTTGATCTGATAATCCACATTTTTCCTGGTCTCGCTCTACTTATTGATGCATTTCACCATGTTTTTTCCACTCAGAGGGCGTGGCCCCAGTCGGCAGTGATGTCAATGCATACCCTCTATTTATTTTAAATTTGGAAGTATATTGAGGTAGAGGCCTCATTTACTATATAGCCGAGCTAATACAACAAACAAATGAAAAATGAATCAGAGGACACAATCCTACAAAATCTGCGAAAATGCTGTTTCATACACTTAAACAATAATCTATTTTAATAGTCTTATTATTTTGCCTGTTCCTTTTTTAACTATTGAGAACTATTATAAAATGAAAACTTCCATCCGTCTATAAACCACTGGCTTCAACCATTGTCCTATAACCACAGTGTGCACAGTATCTCCTCATTACTTAAAATGTGAGATGACCAACTTCATGAGTTCCTAAAATCTTTTTTGCAAAATACTTTTGTCACCACCGTATTTTTTTCAAACGCACACAAACACAACACACTCATTGCTAATAAACCCCCCATCTGTGATGGTGATGCTCTTTCTCTGTAATAACACCGCGGTGATTCAGCAGTAAGAGTCCGGTGGTCTACCTCAGGGCGTTACGCCAACATTTGAAAGACAACACTGGTGAGAAAGCAGCTCTGGCACAGACGTCGTATCAGCAGCACGGACCACCCGCCCACGCCTGACCGCCCGCTCTCAGACCAACAGGTATTTTTAGCAGCTTAGAGGGGGAAATGCAGCCTGGACCTTACCTCGGCTCGCTTGATTGCTCAATGTTGCTCCCTGGCTTGATCCTTTCTCACACACACAAACGCACGCAGAAGCCAAGCACTAATTCACAACATCTCACATTTTAGTGTTGCAGAAATCCAATGTCATCATATCTGGTTTGGAGATTTTGAATGCTTACAAAATCCCTGCTGTTCAATCTCAGGTTGACTAGTGGTCAGTGAGACAGATGCAAAATATTCATGAATTACTGACTCACACACAGTCTTAAAGCACATTTTGCTCTGAGTCTTTCCCTTTCTCTTTTTCCAACAATAACAAGGCCCTGGATTGACTCACTCCTTCCTGCCTACCCGCCTCTCTTCATCTCCACCTTTTGGGACTTTCCCTCCTCCTCCTCCTTAGATCCTCCTTCGCAACCATCCTGGTTTATGATGAATCTCCCCTCTAGCTATAGAAGTCCCCTCCTCTACCCAATAGTTCCCCCACTTTTTTCCCATCAAAGATCTATAAACAGTACGAATCCATGTGTAAAATATTTAAACATTTACGTGAGTGCTACCGAGTGTTTTGGTTGTAATCTGTCACACGCAGCTCATTTTGAACATGAACAGCTCTCTATTTGGGTTTTATACTTTTATAATACAGTTTGATGAGTGCAATAAAATGCTTTTTCACAAACCTCTGGCCGACACGTGTTTGAAAGGAGAACAATGTCGGCTCTCACGACCACTTATGAGATCAGAACTATTGGGTTTGTTCTGAACTCTAATTTCATTACCAAGGAGCACACAGACTTATTTCCTGCACCTCCGCCGGCCACAGGTTTTTCTTGTTCCAAAAGCAACAAACCGCGGTGAAACTTCGTCAGTTACCAGCGGTTTGCATCTCGATCCTCTCAGCCAGTACCTCCTTAGCTACTGGACAGAGAGAAGCACTTAACCTGTCTGACTCAGTAAATATCCAAGTGTTTCCTCTTTGGACTGTAGCACAGCAAAAGGAAGCTGAATGTCACCCTGAGGTCTGCTGCAAGATAAATAAACTTAAGGTTGGGCTTGATCATGGACCAAGATTATTTTCTCACCCAGTGGACATGTGACATGTTGCTACTGTAATTTAAAAAAAAAAAAAAAAAGTCAGATAAAATTAATTATTGTAATAATTTTAGCGAGGTAAACATTTCTGACCTAAGGACATCTAATCCAGGGGTCTTCAATGTTTTTCAGGTCGAGGACCACCTCACCTATTATATGTGTAATATATTAAACTTGGCCTAGTGCTGTTTATAAATATACATTATTATCATTTTGCATTCAGTATTAAGCTATCTCTTATATGTTGGGTTCATGTTAATGTGTATTTAAAGATATATAAATGTGTTGGGGAAAATTAAAAAAAATATATATAAAAATATCTAATCAACACAAACACAAACTGGGAGTCATCAGAACCCTCCAGCACCGAGCACAGACTGTCCCCCACTAGACAGGAGGGCAAGGACAAGGAGGGAACACACATTAAACAAACCCTCAAGACATGTGGATATCCCAACTGGGCCTTCGTCAAAGGCTCAAAAAGATATCCCAGGAAGGACAGGGAAGAGGAGCACAACAAAAGGAAGAACATCACCATCCCCTACATAGCTGGTGTATCAGAGAAACTAAGGAGAATTTTTGGTAAACACTGCATCCCAGTTTATTGCCAACCTGGAAACACATTAAGACAGAAACTGGTCCACCCCAAAGACAAAACACCTAGACAGAAACAGAGCAATGTAGTGTACTCGGTTCAGTGTAGCGAGGAATGTACAGACCTGTACATTGGGGAAACAAAACAACCCATCCACAAGCGCATGGCCCAACACAGGAGAGCCAGCTCATCAGGAAACGACTCAGCAGTCCACCTCCACCTGAAGGACAAAGGACACTCCTTTGAGGATACCAACGTCAAAGTCCTGGCCAGAGAGGACAGATGGTTTGAGAGAGGAGTTAAGGAAGCCATCTATGTCAAAGTGGAGAAACCTTCTCTAAACAGAGGAGATGGACTGAGATTTAATTTACCAACTATTTATAATTCAGTTTTGACTTATGTCCCCAAGAAGTTTCAACAACATTCACACATTGAGCCTCCAGGTTCCCATGGACAATAGCCTCGTTAGAGCTCGATTCATAGGATAAGTTAGCCTAGGCACACAGTTCCCCCCATTCAAGGACAGGTAAGTACCAGCCATTATGGTAATTAGTGACCCCAGTTTCTGGTCAAGCAAGTTTCTGGTGGGTGTTACCCACAGAGTTTATTCCTATTTAAACCTTAATTTCCCACTAGTTCA
This sequence comes from Mugil cephalus, assembly GCF_022458985.1. Taxonomy (NCBI): domain Eukaryota; kingdom Metazoa; phylum Chordata; class Actinopteri; order Mugiliformes; family Mugilidae; genus Mugil; species Mugil cephalus. Next base: position 20,645,217 of record NC_061771.1, read on the forward strand.
TCAGAACTGAAGAAGCTACTTGGAGGAGTGGCGAAACATCTTCAAGAAATTCTACAAGGCCAGCTGACCTTATTCAACGCTTTTTTTGAATCAACCAAAGATTTTGCGACCCCCTCTTTCCTCTATCCTGACAACTGAAGCTAAAAAACAAAAAAAAGTGAACAGGCTTTCTTGGGATACTGTACCTTTTACAGTTAAACTCTTCAATGTCAAGTTCATATTAAGGTAAAAATTACAAGAGGAACCTTCAGATTTTAACTCCAAGCACTGACATGTACAAAAGATAAATTGACATTAAGTCCATTAAGTTGGTTTTGGGCTTTTATTTTTTTTTCTGTGCTTAAATCTTCCCATGAAGTTGTATACCATAGACAACCTGAGCTTAATATAATTTAAATATTAATAAATTAAAGGCGTATACAAAGCGTACCTACTTTGCATGTGTTTAAAGTAGATATTAGAACATTTAAAAGTCCAAGGCCACTGTAAGTGTTTAGCTAGTAGCTAATCATGTGCTAATTATGACACCATTTCAGACTAATAAGATAAAATCAACAATGATGATGTATATTCACAAGGTCAGAGGCCAACTTCACAGTGACACCATGCAAAAACCTTTTGATAAAATCCTACTTGGGCAGAAACGTGAGCTGAAATGTTATCAGTCGTACTGTGGACAGGCAGGTGTGTGTATTACTTGTGTTTTGCAGGACATTAATCTGTCACCACAGACACATTTGGGGACAAAACGTTAAAATCAAAGGCGAATACTTGGTTAAAGTTAGATATTATTGAAGGTAAGGTAAGCAGTGTTTATAGTCTGGAGTAAGTCTCAACGTGATATCCTCTGAAGTGATGTTAACATTACAGTGTGTGTGTGGGATTAGAGGTGAAGAGAGACGACTATCAACAACACTTGTCCTCCTCCTCCTCCTCTCCTCTGACAGCCGTGGATCTCCGTCTTCCTGGCTCCATCCCAGTCAGATCGTGGGAACATACCACTGCCTGCAAACAAAAATAAACAGATAAATAAAATAAGATAAAGTAAATAAATTAATTCAGACAGAACTGGAGAAATCTATCCACTCGTCAAGTCCAAATTTAGATACAGATAAGGAAGGGGAAGCTCTGTTTACTGTGGAGTAATAGAGGAGCCCTTCAATACTGTATCGTGCCTGTGTGGAGGAAACCGTACGGCAGTTTCTAAAAGTGTGGAAATAGAGACAGAAATTAGAATAAGTATGGGCACCTGGTTCCACCAGCCAAGAACATGTCCTGGTGGACTTAGATCTCTTAGTGAATGGATTAGAAAACAAGATATTTAAATTCATTTTTTTTTTTTTTTTTTGTTTATTTTAGGTAAAACAACCTTTTTGTGGTTTAATTCTGTCTACCCACATAGTAAAATTTTTTATGTTGTAATTTGGTGTTGGGGCGCCTGTGGTTCAGTACGTATAGTTTGTTGTCCACTAACCAGAGGGTTCATGCCACACGCCAAAGTACGAGTAAGACGCTGGACCCAGAGTTGCTCCCAGTGTGCGCTTGTGTGACCGAATTGGTAGATGTGTGACTGTGAAGCACTTTGAGAGGTGAAAATCTATAATGGTAGAAACATATAAAATAAGTAGATATGAATAGTGCTTTTCTACCTAACTAGCATTAATGACAGCAGTAAACAAAAAGGTTGTTGTTCAGAAATGAATGTTGTCACGGTAACTTCAACATTTTGGCCCCACGCCGCACTCAAAACTAAATGAAGAACCAAAGCTCTCTGTAGCTGTTCATTCAGAGGTCTTCCTCATCCGTTCTAAGTCCCAAAGTTGACAATTACTCATTAAACATTCATAACTCCACTGGACTTCCCTCCCCTCAGGTTAAGAGTCTGGGTGTCTCAGGAAACCCACGTCAACAACGTGACTCGGTCCACTTATTTCCACCTCCACATCATCACCTGAACTCCCTCCATAGACCACATCACCCCAGTTCTTCAGCAGCTCCACTGGCTTCAGATAAAATCCTTCATTGAATGTTGGTTCAGTCAATCGCACAACAGCTCTTCACTCTTTTTTTAAAATTAATTTTGCCATTTAGACACTATTACAGGTTATGATTCAAACTAATGCTGCTAATCTCCATGTTCAACTGTCACTTTTTGCCACTCATTGGCCGTAACCATGGAGACTTCACTTGCTGTGAGGTCACAGTCTCTATACAGATCCTCCTCTGCGTCCCAATTTATTGCACCCCTTGTCCAGCTGTCTGCTACTATGTCTACTCAGCTCCACGCCTTTGGAACATTCCCCCACCAGACATTCAAAACATCTCTGACACATTTGAAATCCAGACTCAAAGCATATCTTTTTATAACAGCTTACTCCACCTGACTATGGATGGGCATAGATAACCGGTTCTGTTAAAGGACCAGTTCCAACTGGTTCAGTTAGTTGATATCATTAGCCTTCATGCTTATCGATACTTTTCGTGAAGGTGGCAGTAATGCACCTAAAAGTTGTTGGCCATAAAACAAACGAAGAAGAATCTTTATTTCGAAGCACGTCATTTACATCATGTGACGACAAGGAGGAGGTGATGGCGAACAGAAACTATTGGAAGTGTGGCTTCACTTCACCTGGAAGGACTGTAACAGCACAACATGCAACTTATGCAGCATAACTTCAAAGGGCATCAACACCACCAACATGATCTAACATTTGTTAACGACGCATGACATTTAATACAGATAGTGCCAAGAGTTCAACAAGCTGAATATTGCGAGTGAGGATCCAGTGACCAATTTCCAATTTGTCTTCTTACACAATCTCTTATGTCCTGTTTAGAAACTCAATAAAATCGCTGTTGTTTACTCGAAACCACAAACGCCTACTTTTTCTAGACCAAAACTTTACCAGAGAAATTGATAAGGGAATTGTTAATGTCTCCGGTATCAGTAAAATCTTATTGATGTCCATCCCCACACCTGACCCACTCCTTGTTACGGGTTTATTAATCTGCTTTCAAGCTATTGCACTGTATGTTTTTACTCTAATGATGTTTTATGTAAGGTGACTTTGAGTGCTTTGAAAGGCGCCTGCAAATAAAATGTATTATTTATTCCGTTCCCTCTCACATAAACACATAACCCTCCCGTCTGCTCCAGGGGTCAATTTATAACATTTTGGGGTCAAGTACTCGCTCCTCAGTGGTTTACTAACAGGCTCCTCCAGCTGAAACATGAGAGCATGACGGCAACATCTCTTTGCTGAAACTTCCCCAAGCAAGACGTTCAGTTTCACATCGCTTGTTGACCCCAAGGGTTAGATCGCCAGAAACCCCCCCACTAATTTCCCCTGCTTGCAGACAGTAGGCGCTCGTAAAGCAGTAATGTGTGATGCTCGAAGGCAGAGCTTTCAGCAGGAAAAACTTTGGAGCGAGGTGTAGGGATGAGAACGTGGAAATGGAAAATAATGATGGAGAAAAGGAGGGAGAAATGAGGGTGGAGTGTGGAGCTCTGTTTCTAATTAAGGAGAGAGTGAAAAAGGAGGTGAAAGAGAGACGTGCATGACCTGAATACAGATCCCTAACTACGTATACATTCGGGTGGCTGAACTAACTCCAAAATAAACTGTAGACTTGACAAGCAGAAAAATTCAGACTCTCTCCTGAATAATAATATTTGAGGGGTGATTTGTAGGTTTCAGCCTGAAAGGAGATACAGAAAGTTTGAAGTCAATAGCAATTGTGGTATTTCAGTTTCGAGTGTATGAAAATCCAAAAATGGGATTTGTCTTAAAAAGATGAAGTACAGGATATAAATATTTTATCTATATTTTAATGTATATAAATATAGTGTAACAGCACAAGCTGTGGATACCCCAAAATGTGTCCAATATGTCACAAATGGTATGAAGTATGTGTATATTGTTAATGAACTCAGAACCTAATCACCAGCATGAAAACATTCATGGTGGTGTCTTATCATAGATCATCAGAATCTCTTTATTTGCCAAATGTGAAATGGTTAACATTAAATAAAAAAAACAATTTAGGTGTCTGTAACACTTTTCTGTCAGGCAACATTTTATCATTAAAATATCATATCAATAACATTGTGTGAAACTATGTTAATTTTTTAGCTGCTAGTTGGACTGACAAGTGAAACTGTTGCACTATGTTAGTATAGAATATAGTGAGTAATAAAGCTTTATCTTATCTTACCTAAGCACCATAGCAACAGGCTACCATAGTTCTACTGTCCATCCTGTTTCATTATTACATGCAGATTCTCACCATCGTCACACTCATAGATGACAGCAGCATATATTTATCTTGTAGTAACATTGAGTAAAAATACAAATAAGTATTATCTCGTAAAATAAACAGTACATTTAACATGATCATTATTTAACATAAACTTCATCCAGAGAAAAAAACAGTGAAGGATAAAGAACGAGAGCTCTAACTAGAGGTGACTGTAATTTACCGAGGCGTAGGACTAAATTCTCCCAAATGGTCTCATCTGTTAGAGGAAGATATTGCTGGAACCAGTTACTACCACACGTCTGAAACTGCACCGACTACTTTCTTTTCGTGTAAAAATCTCAAACACTGATTAAAAATAAATCAGACATGTATTCTCATAGCCTAAATAGTTTCAGTCTTGGGGGTCCTTGGTCCATTAATGTATTTTTTTATATATGTAATTGTAGGTCAAATGTTTTGTCATAATATTGCCTGTTTCAATATTGTCTATCTGTGTCTGGTTCTGTAATTGTCTATTGTATGGTTGTTGTTTTACAGTCTTCTGTGACTGTGTTGTGTACTTGCCTTGTAGGTCTGAAATGTAGCATCTGTCCTAAGGCGTATTTACACTGATGGCTGGAATACATCAATGTTGATTAATGTGCATTGTCCCAATTCAGTAAAGTAATAATAACCCCAGAAGAACAATGTATAGACGAGCCAAGATGTTTGTGAATGCGCTGAATAAAGACCAATCAAAAACACAGGGTTCAATGTGAAATTGCAAAGTAAGTGGTTTGTGAGAAGAACCTTCATGGCAATAGCTCTCAAAAGCTTGTCCCATTACCACCCACGCTGTGTGACTGACAGGTGGCAGACTAATGAAAAAAACAAATGTGTTTGGCACAAAAATTCTGATGAGATGACACAAAAAACTAAGCTATAGTTGGTATTCACAATAAAAACTAATTTGAATTTGAAAAGACAACATCCTGTAGGAAGTCAGTTTTTTAGCAATCACTCCTCACTTCATTCATCCGCTGTTTTGATTCACACAGAGAGAGGAGGAGGAGGAGGTGGTGGTGGTGGGGAAGAGCAGCAGCAGCAGAGAAGCAAAAGAAAAAAGACACTAACTAGATACAAATGGTGCTGGTCATGTGTACGTGTGAGAGAGTATGTGGAGAGTTTCTGTGTGAACAAACAGTGGGGAAAGTGTGGGCGTCGGAGCTTTGGGGGGAGTGGGACAGCTTTCCAGGGAAGTGTACTCAAGTTTAGAGGGAGAACAGAAAACGAGGGCAAAAGTTAAGGAATAGGAGGATGCAGAGAGAAAGACAGAGAGCACATGTACAGCTTAATTGAGCCATGCTGGAAATTTGACTTTCTGAATGTGGTCCTTGTCCCAGTTTAAATGAAACCGAGAAAATCGAATAACTCATGGGAACGTGTCCTCCTCCTCCACACTAGGTGGCGATATGTTTCTTTTCAGCGAGTTAATATGGCCCCCTTTCTGGTTGACCTATTACGTCATATAATATTTTGGCAGACCGACATTTCAAACGACAACAAGATGGATAATAGTTTCTCTTTTTTCATCTCGTACGTAAGGTACATGTTACTCTTAGTGCAGATGAGATGGCGCTAACCCTCAGGTGGTTCTTCTACCAGCTCTATTTTCCTTCTTCTTCTGCGTCTCACTTTCTTTTTTTCTTCCAGGGTCATTCACCAGCACAGCAGTTATGGAGCATGCGCACACGCATTATCCGATTAAAGTTCGATTAATCACATAGAGGGTATGCACTGACGTCACCGCCGCCCGGGGTCACGCCCCCCTGAATGTTAAAAAAACGTGGTGAAATGTAGCAGTAAATACAGCGAGAACGGGGGACTCGACAATGATCCGTACAAACTAGCATGGATTTGAAGAAGTGGATTTGCCTCAGTTTCAGTTAGTTTAAGTTAGTAAATGTAGCTAAATAAAAGATGCTAACGCTAAGAGCTTCACTGAGAAGTAATGTGAACCATACAGTACTGTAGCATTCGTAACCACGGAGACGTCCGCTTGCTGTGACGTCACGTGCATACCGTCTATGCATGAGAAATCGATTTCCAATCGCATTATCTGGGTAAGGAGAACTCCAGTTTTAGTCGGAGTAAGGTTGTCCAGTTAAAGTCGGATTAAGGCAGTAATTCGTTTTTTACACCGGCATGCAAACATACTGAGAGAGCGTGGGGCGGTGAAGCAGGGATATAAGGATGTGAGGGGGAAAAATGACTCTTTAGATCTAAGTGCAGATATCTTTCTCATCTTCACCCCTGTGAACCAGCACGCATTCCTACACTCACTCTATAAGAATGATGGAAGGAAAGAAGGAAGCAGAAGAAGAAAGTAACGACAGCTTATTATATAAGCACGCACTGTCCTCATTTTCTCCCTGTCCACTCCCCTCTCGCTCTCTCTCTCACACACACACACACAGACTCAGAGGGAGGCAAAAAAGATAACACTGTTATGAAAGTTACCACAAACTGGCTTTGTATTCTCTCGGTCCCTCTCTTTCTCCATTTAACACACACATTTCATGCCACACGCCTCCTCTCAGTAGGCCACACACAACCACATGCTGGGCCCACATGTGCCGAAAGAATCCCGATCTCCCAAGCCACACACCTACACACACAAACATAACCACACGCACGAACGCACGTAAACGTAAACGCTCGCAAATACCTCGTCCACAAAAGCGAGCACCTAAATACACACGCCGGCGGCCAAGTCCAACAGGCGCGACCAGCCTCACACACACCTACTCACATACTGAGCGCTCATGTTCATATGTACACACACACACGGAGGCCCGGGACTGGAGGAGAGGGGATTTCCAGCTTGATGCTGCACAGCTGCAGAACGGCGCCCGAGCGCACCGCCAACCTGACGCAGATTGATGACCTCATCAGATGGGAGTAACAAGCAAGTAACAAGCTGCACACGATCAGAAGGCGCAGGCTGGCTTTGTGCTTTATTACGGAAATAGGACAAGATAAAAGACACAGCGTCTCCGTGCGAGAGCGATGTCTACACCAGTCCGGCACAACATTATGACCACTCAAGTAAATAACACTCACCACCTTGGTCACAGTGTGGACATGTGTGCGGATGTTACGTAGACATGTACCACCCACCTAGACGCGATAATGGAAAAACATGAAAAACAGCACAAGGTGTTGACCTGGCTCCTGAATTCCATAGATCCCAAACTGATCCAGTATGTGTGGGATGGATCCCACAAAATTTTGTTACCAGACACCACAGGAGACCCTCAGAAGGCCCATGTACATTCTCTGTTGAGTCACAGCTAGGGATGAGTATCGATAACCGATTCCAGCTGGTTTAATTCGTTGATATCATAAGCCTTCATGTTTATCGATTCCCCTTATCAACACTCTCCATGCCAGATCTTTACATCCCAGTCCAGGCAGTGGCAGTAATGCACCTAAAAGTTGTTTGCCAACCGCCATGAAACGAAAGAAGAAGAAAAGTCTTTCTCGAAGCATGTCATTGACGTCATGTGAAGGCCAAGGAAAACGTGATGGCACAGAGACTAAAACTGTTCAAAGTGTGGCTTCACTTTACCAGGGGGGACTGTATAAACACCACCAACATGGTGAAACATTTGTCGACGACGCGTGCCATGTGTTCGACAGCTATCGCTACGTCTGAGCAGAGCAGTAGAGGTAGTAGTAGAAAAAGATGAGATGAGAAGGGAGACCTACACAACATCAGGAAGGTGGTCATAATGTTATGCCTGATTGGTGTGGACCAAAAATTAATTATTTTTTCAGCTGAGATCTGTCATCACTTAATTTTCCAGGTGATTCACAGCTGGAATTGATTTTAGTTTAAGTGTAGTCGTAAGTTCTTTCCGCACATGCGGTGCAGCTCTGAACTTATCCACAAAGTGTATAGTAGACAAACGCACATGTGAACTTAGTCGGACTTGACAATGAATAAACTTTATCCTGCAAAGTGCAAAATCCATGTAACGTCCGATTGAGCCCATTGGGAATAGAGCAGGTCAAATCCCACTGGTGAGTGGGGGTAGTACACAGCACAACGAAGATCCCACCAGACGCATTGTGTAAATCAACCTTTGGATTTCTCCCCGGGTTTTAGATGCTACTACTGCATCACCACATACCTACCCTGCAAACTTTCCCAGGTCAATAAAGTAAAAATACTATGTTGTGAAATGGGAATGCTATGGTTGGAATTATTAGTGAAATGGGACACTGGGAATAAGAAGCTGCCTCCCCTGTTAGGTTTAATTCTTGACCACTGAGGCCGCGTGGAGGATTCCTAACATCTCTGTCAGCAGGAGAGTGCTCAACAGCCAGATAAACAGCTAGCCGTCTAATGTTTCTCCCTGGCTTCTTCCGTTGGAATATGAAGTCCAGCCACTACTGAATAAAGGTTCCCCTCCGTCCTCCCCACCACCACCACCAGCAGCAATATCTGAGAACAGTGGACAACTTGCTGAGAAACGGTGGTGACTGGGGTTGGGAGAGTTTCTCGACACAGCATGTGCTAAACTCCAGAATCCAGAGAGTGGAGGATGAGGCAACATAGCAGGGTGTAGCCTCTCTGAGCAAGACGAACAAGAGAAAGGGAAAGGCGCCACCTCCTTGCTTTACTTGTGTCATTAAAGAAGATAATCCATCAACAGCAGTTTAATGCCAGTGTAAATATAAGAAATCTCCCGCTTCTCAGTTTCTACTTCAGCCGTTATCCCTTTTCATTTCCCTCTTGTCATTTCTCTCCTTTTTTTTCTTTTTTTTTTTTAAACAACCTGATGCGTCTTGGATTTACTCAGCATGTTTTCATGAAGTCCTTCATTTGCTGCTCTGCTGTTTTTTGTTTTCAGACACTGCACTCAAAGAGCTGCCAGAAACAATTTTAAGTACTCACACATGTCCGGTGCTGGCTCACGATGTCCACCTCTCACTGCGAGTTGCTCAACCACTCCGCAGGGTGGGGTGCACTGTTCAGACCTTACTGGCGGGTTTTTGATGAACAGATTTCAAGACAAATGAGCTTGTTACTGAAAGTTGCTTAAGCTCAAAGCTGCACCCATCAACATTTTAAAACCGAAAGCTGACTAATCTTTGAATATCGCCTGAAACGTTTAGTTTCCCTGAGCTCTGCAAAACATTTTAGTATCTTTCAGTATCTTTCATTTCAGTATCTTATAGCTCACCCTTTAGATTTTTGTTAGTCTGATTCAGGCAGCTGTTTTCAGTGATGATGCCCTGAAACACCCATTTTTACCCTTTTAGGCTCTAAAGAGCAGAAGCATCTTCATAGATTCACCACTTCACTGCTATAAATATGATATTTGTATGTGTGGACATGTCCATAAGTTATGATGCTTACATCACTGAATCATAGACTGTATAAATATGGACAACGTGTCCCCACTTCCTTGCATTGGCCAGACTGATGCTATTTTCCTGGGGATATGAGCGTCGCCATCTTTTGACTTTGGTGTCAAGAGTCTGACCAGTACAGTCTGACAGTGGAGCTAAGGGGAGACGCGATATCGACGCACAACCTCAAGCTCTGAGGCATGAACCCCTTATGGAAGTGCAAAAAGCTGCAGTTCATCAAGTGGCCACTGGAGGCTCCAGAAGGAAGCATATCCCCATAGACCCCCATGTTAAAAAGCCCAACTTTACAGCATTATTAAACATGTTTACATCCTGGTACAAAAAATGGTTTTGTTCTCAATAGTTTATTTCACTATTGAAAACTGTATGGGGATAAACTTTTTTCTAACTCATTCCTTTATTGATAACACGTCCCCCACATCCATATTTGGAGTATCTGAGTGAGGGTGGAGTGAAGCACATCCAACATGGCGACCTCAGGCCCAGCCCACTTTGGACTTAATTTTCAAGGTTCAGAATCCAACGGGTGACATCACGATGGGTTTGCGTTTGCTTTAAACTAAGCTCTGCTCTACCTTCACCAGTGGGATTAACATTTTTTTTACAACTCTTACGACCGCAATTTGACTGCTTTATGGAGCTGTTGGCATGACAACTGGTAGCCACAATTATGTCACATCCTGTTTATCATCAAATCACTAACTAAAACCAAACTTACCCAGGTGGCACTTACGACGAGGTGGCACTTGTACTGCAGCTAGTCACCAGGGGGAGCTCTACTTGCTTTGTATAAACATGGATGGTGGAACTGCTCCTCAAAAGTGAAGCCATCTGTGAATTGTACATACAGGTATTCGATTTCCAACAATATGAGTGCTTTTACTAAACAGGCCATCTGAAACTCATTCTCACTGATATTTTCAGGCGGGCACGAGACAAGCAACTCTTAACGCCCGATTCTTTGCCAAAAGTTACTTTAATAGCTCAGAAACGCAGTTCAACCGCAAGACATTTGGTTTGACTGCAGCCCTCACTGGTCTTTCCATTCACAGGTAATCAACTGCTAATTTCAAAACGCTTGCATACCGGAGTGTTGAAACTTTTAAGTGGAAACAGACGCTGCAGGTTGGAAGGTGGGTGCACCAGAGAGGTTAATTACACAAAGTTTTACAAAGTAGCTGTTAACGTCAATGATATATGATGTTGTAAGAGGATCCGGTGGTGGAATATCCCCCTTAACCCCTATATATAATTCCAGTTTGGAAGGAAAGCCATTTCATCGGCCATTGCTGCGGTTTCACTGGTGAGCTTCCAAGTGTGAGTTAATCATTAACTGTAAGAGGCAGTATGGTGCTAAAAAAATAAATAAATTAGGCCGACAAAGAGGGTAGCTGTGTCACAGCCGGGTTGTCCAGTCCTGCATGGATCAAGCTGTTGAGCTTGGTGCAAAATGTTTTTAACACCACAGAGTTTAGCTGCCATTAAGACTGTCCATCGAAACGATCAAAGTAATTATTCTGAAGGCTTTTGGCGCCGGTTGTTGTCTTTGGCCTGTGGTTTAACAGCCCAGCGGGAATAAAGCTCCGTTGATTCCGATGGGTAATGACTTTTCCAGGCTGGAGTGAGCCGAGCAGAGTCAGAAAAAATATACCAGGTTCGTTGTTCGAGATCGCTTAAGAAGATGGAGGAGAGGTCGTCAATGAACAAATAGGAAAGAGTGAGTTAAAAAAAAAAAAATCAGAGAGGTGAATGAGTCAAAGAACTAAAATGCAGACGTTCAAGCTTTAAAGATTCACTCATGCTTGGATTGGCTTTTATTTTTACCCTTATTTAACTGCTTTGTTTTGTACCAATGAGAAAAGTGACAAATTGCTTGTATGTGCACACATACTTGGCCAGTAAAGATGATTTCGATGTGAAGAATCTGCAGGAAATGGACAAGATGTGGTCCAAGTTGTTGACTAATTACAGCAGGCCTTCGGTGCAGCCAAACAGTAGAGGTAGAAGGTCTTACCGCAGCTCGTCGGATCGTAAGATTTCTTATTGTCAAGCTATTTGATTAAGTCTTGTATATCAGCATGGACGGGAGTGACTCCAGCCTTCCTGAGGTGTCGTGGGCTTAACTTAACGAAGCATCGGTGAAGGGAGGTGCCCATTTGAAAACCCCAATGATGTGTCGCATACTGCCTACTGCTGTTAGCTAGGCTAGTTAGCTGTTGTCTTCTTTGTTGCTAATTGGTAGCTGAATGCTAGTCTATTGTTTTTTTTGTTTTGTTTTTTTTTCAAATTGGACTCGGCTACTAAATGTGTATTCTGTGGGATATTGGCACAAGGTATGTAACATCGTATGTAATAGTGGATTGCATCTCAGTTCGCATACATTCGCACCTGTGCCATCACGTCTATTTTTTTTCTTTTCAAACCAGTTTATATACGGATTTCAGAAATTCAACATAACATGGTAATTAGTGAACTTTAGAGAGTCTTTAGGCAGTCAGTATTTTATGCTTTGCTATTAGTCTTGTGACTCCAGCTTCATAATTATTTACTTGACAGTGGCATTTTCTTCTGTAACTCTATGCTGGTCTGTATCATGGTATAACATTAGTAATATTTAGTCCCTGACTGTAGGATAATATATATATATATATAATTATATATATATTAGTTGACAAGATATTTGATGATTGGATTTGCAGCATGAATAGGGCGATTGTTTCTAGTTCTGGATTCATAAAGACTTGTCTCATGTTTGCGAAGACTCTTGCAGATTTTACAGTTCTGCTCTTTTATTTCATCTAATCTAATTCCATTTATAACTGAGGGCCTGCAGCTGTCAGTTTATGGGGTCACAACAAATACAAATAGAGGACGTCAAAATTAGGAAACGAAAGCTTGAGTCTGAAAACATCGGCGGCCTCTTTATTCCCTCTTTGCTGCAGACCGGTTTAATTTCTGTAACAGATCTTTTCCTCCAGCTTTGTCTTTACACTTAATTTAATGCATAATTGGAAAATGCGATTCAGCGGTAGAGGAGATGACAACAAGAAAGACAAATGAGAAAAAGAGATGAAGGGAGGAATGTACTATATGTGAAGTGTCATGAACTGTTCAGACACATGTCCAAGATCCATTAAATACTGCGCAGGGTTTAATTAGCACCATTTAAGATGCATGCATGACTAGTGAGTTCCTGCAAGCAAAGAGAGTAAACATGCTGTGTAATTTGGTTTGCACATGATTTCCGAGGTCGCAGTCGACGCTTATACGGTATTTATTTGTTCTTTAGTAGCAATCAGATGTCCACTTTGGCTTAAAATACTTTCAAATGTGCAGCTTTAGGTATTTAGTAGTTTATACAAAAGCACAGTACTGTGCATTATTCAAAATAAACAAAAATATAAGTGAACCAGGACCATCTAGTTTCACCCCAACCGCAATGTTCCCCTTCAAGGCGGATTAATCAACAAAAGCTTCTTTTGAACAAACTCGAATCTCTAGCTTTTGCATGTGCTGCTCTCCCGGCACTATACGCTTGTCATCGGGTAACATATACAAATCTGGGAAATGCTTTGCAGCTTGCAAAACAAAACCGTACAACAATGCATTGGATTTTCACAGGATAAACCAGGAGTAACAAATTGTGCCTGGTTGATGTATTTTCACTAAAGGCATGCCTGCCTTATGAAAGCTAAATCACATGTCTATCATACAAAATCCCCTTGGTGTGGTCTTCTCCATTCGGTGATGCATGCGTGAAAAAAAAGCATAGCTGGTTCATTCCGGTGCAGAGATAAAAGTAACCTGACCTACTGCCATATCCTGAGGTTGCTATTTATTTCACACATCTTTCACATGTACTAAAAAAAAAAGCACGGTGACAGATAATATTCTTCTGCTGTCAGTGTCTGGAGCGTGTTTCATCCGGCTTGCACAAAGAAAACTAGTGTTGTGTCAATGGAGATACTGTTTCTATTTGCATTACATCCTTATCAAGCATGTGGTAAGAAACATTCAGGGTTCATTTACACTGACTTATTCAGTATTAATGGTATTTACTGTAAGCAACCATAATTTGTATAATTGACTCATGACTCCATAGAATCACTGTTTAATATGTTGTAATATACCACTACTGACACCACAGATTAATGATGACAGTGAACACGCCCAAAACATTTACAGATTGACAGCAGCATTAAGCCCGTTCATCTGAATTAAAGCAGAGGCGGCCTTTATTTAATGTTCACTAGCTACTAAGTTTCCCTCAAATGGATTTTTGACAAGTGTCTGGCGATGAGAACGGACAGCACTGCGCTTTCCAGTCATCGCTGTAAAACTTAAACGGGCTCACAGTGGATGCTGTAAATATAAACTAGCGTTGTATGTGACATCTGTGGTAACTTTAACCAGTCTCCTTAACACCACCGCTAAATTATTATAGTAAATACATATAAACAACAGAGCTTATGTTTTTGGTCAAGTAGTATATTCTTGCTGCAAATAGAGATTGTTAAAAAAAGTCGTCCTGGTGGTTGGTGGGTGTATAATGCATAAACTTTGATGGTGCTGTATCTTGTTTTTGGTTTAGGTTACTGAACCACAAATTTTCCCCTGACTCCAAGAAGAGGTATTTTGGATCGTATACACAGGCAAAAACACTAAAGATTAAAAAACAACAATGACGACAATATTAATATAAAATAGAATTTAAAAGAAAATCATAAAAGATAAATAAAAACAAGTAAGTAAACAAAAATATAAATACATATACACTGGATAGACCAATAAAAACAATAAATACATAAATAACTAAATGAATAGTGCTGAGTGTTAGAAACAGAATCAGGAAAAATTTCATATATCCCCGAGGGGCATTTAGGAGGACGAAGAACGCTACGTAAAATTAAAGAGCAAGAGAATATAATCACAAAGTGGGTGGGCAAAAGCAGCATATTGTGTGCAATGGCAGGCCTGCTGCAGAAGAGTAAGATGAATGGTGGTAAATATGAAATAATGTATATATATATTAAAAAAAAAAAAGAATGTGTAAAAAACAATATGTAAAAATTGTTAAAAAAATAAATTTAAAAAAAGTAAAATAGCAGATCTGGTACGGCAATAAATAATGTGAAGCCTGGGTTAAATTAAGAGTGACGTTGTAATATTGCACATGAGTATTACATAACTAGCAAACTTAAGTTATTTTAACTGCCTTAGAGTTTGGGAGAAGAATAATGAGTTATGCCCAACTATGTCAATTCTTCCATAATATGACATAATTTAATAGTTTTGTGGCAGCAGAAATAGCTGCGACCACGTAACGCCTGTGGGCAGAATAACTGACCGTTCCAGTAAACAAGGGGCTGTGTTAAGAGAATTTGCTGAAATTAATGCTAAATATTGCATTACGCATATCCGTTTGTCACGTCATGATGCGCCGCGCACAATCAGCGTGTAACGACAGCAGCCGATAAAAACACATGGGTGCAGCCAATTGAGTGCCGCTTCGTTAAGATTTATTTACTGGTGCCGACAGTGAAAACTCTTTGACTGACTTTCACATGTTGCTGTTGCTGCACGCTTGTCCCTTCATGGCGTCCGCTTTTTGTGCGTCATAGGTAAAATATGTATTTACTTATCATAATCGCCCTCTTTTTCTGTATCTGATTATCTGCTCCCTGATCTTGCATCAAAGCTGTCATAGACGCTGCACCAATCACCCGCCCATGTTCATTTGCCCGTCTTTCTTTCCTTCCATTCTTCTTCTTTCTATCATTTCCAGCCACCGTTCTCTCATCTCCTCGTTTTTCCCCACTCCTACGGTATTAACGCCTGTCGTGCTCAAATGCGCTTGACCTCGTGTTTTAAACTGTGCTGAAGTGTTCTGACAGCTCAAGGCCATAAACGAGTAGATAAAGTATGAGAGAAGGGAACATGAAACAAACGGCTGTCATTGCGCCTTTTGTCTCACCATCTTCTTCTCATTGTGCGTCTCATCTTCAAAAACACTGGGCCCAGAGCTGTAGTGGGGGGCGTTCTGGCTTGTCTTTTGGGACATATTGAAGGTATCATTGTCATGTTTTAACTTGCATTAAAAGAAGACACTGTTCCTTCTGGGGAAATAACAAAAAGTACAATAGAGGAAAAACACAACACACAGCGCCCTGTGTTACTGTACCCCAGCTGGGATAGGCTCCCCTAGAGAGGACAAGGCAGTAGTGGGAGATGAGACAGAACAACACACACTAATGAATGCCAAACGTTTCCCAGCAGAGCATTAGATGGTCACTGTTATTTACTTCTCCTGTCACTGGTTTTAATGTTGTGGCATGTGAGAGATGAAAACCTCCTCTGTCTGTTATATTTCTTTCAGCTTCAACTCTCGACTCCTTTCTGCCTGCTAAAAAAAAACTGATTAATGCATCGGAACTATTGCAATATCTTATAATTTCAGGACTTGATTTCAGTCACGATTTAAGAAAAGCTCTCAGAGCAAACATTGTCACCAATAAGGTCTTCATGGGAATATGGAACAGTCTTACAAATAATAAACCTCCAGAAAATATTAGAATTCAGACTTGCAGACAGCTCGCAATAAACATGTTTTTGTTGTTTTTTCAGCTTTTGGTCCTATAGTGTTAAACGTTGCAAACAGGCTGTGTTGCTTTCCTGCCCCATTGATAAAGCAGCACAAGTTCAGAGAGAAGGTTTTTTTGTTGTTGTTTTTGTAGTTTAACAGCATTTTAGTCAGGATCACTCTGTCCAAATAAACTTTATTACTCATATGCACAAGTTACATTTGGCGATATGGTTCTGTTCTGAGGCAGTAAGAGCCGCCTTCCTGCAGCCATCACGAAAGGCTACAGCAGGAGCGAAGAACAAACCCCAGCAGAGTCGGAGCAACATCACGTAGCATGGTACAGGACGGACCGCAGAGATGATCCACAGCATGTGTGGATCGATACTTCCGATACCAGGTCTTTATGCTCTAAAATCGATACTCAAATCAAGATATCAACACTTTCGCTACTTCAGTCCTTTGAGGTGATGTAGGAACACAGTGGAAAGTCGCTTACCTATTGACTTGAGTGCTGAGTTGAGGCATTCATGATGAGGAGGACAGAGGAGGAGAGCACACGGTCAGGATTAAGATGGAAGTTTTCATTTTATAGTAGTTCTTAATTGAACAATTATTTCTTTTAATGGTCTCATTATTTTAAAATACAGTGCTTTGTTAGATTAACCCGAGACATTAGGTTGTATTTAAATAAAGGTATCGGTAGCAGAGAAAGAGGAGTGAGTTCAAACTGCGCTGAACGCAGTTATCCAATATGACGCTGTGAGGAGGTCAGCTGATGGATGTCGCTGCTCTCTGTTGACCGTGACATTGTGACCTGACAGAACCAGCCCTGCGCTCACTTTGTGTGTCCTTCCTTGTAGTTTTGTAGATGCTGTTGCGCCGTGTCCCATGCGCAGTTGGCACACTTGCCGTCCCACACTTCATCCTCTTCAGCAGCACTTCATGAGAGTCATCCCCTGCTTAATCAAATAAATGCATGTGGCAGATGTGCAGTAGCACAGGCCAACACTCTCAGGAGTAGCACATACAACCGAAGCCACAACAGAATGCGTCGTGATCTGGGCCATCTGTTAATATTTGTTTGATTTTCTTTATTTGGATTTTATTTTCATGCTCTGTTGTTGCTTCCAAGGATCTTTGCGTGGCGCTCCTTAATGAAAAAGTCCAGCCGAGTTCTGTTTAATATTAAGTGCGCCTTGACTTTAAAAACAGCGCAGTTGTTTTACATTGTAATCAGTTTTCTTGCAGGGAGTTAGATGAGAAGATTAAATCCTCTTCTAGCAGCTAAGTTCACCTTTTAACCATGAAAACAGGGTAAACAGCTACCTGGCTCTTTTCACAGCAGCAAAGTCTAAATGTGGAACTCAAAGAGATTCTATCTAAGAATAATTGTATCTACAAGTTTTTGGCATTGCTCGTCAAAACATTTTTTCCTTGTCACCGGTCGTTAATGCTCTTTACTCCGTCCTGCACCATCCATCTCCAGTTTCCTGCGTGGCACAAAGCCCATGCGTCAACATCAAACTCCTCAGACATGATTGTTGTCTTTAAGTAATTCCAGTCCCAGCTATTTCTCCACAACTGTTGTAATTGCCGGGGCCGTCGCTGTAATTTTGGGGGTCGTATTGTTTCTGCGGCCGATCAGATCGGACGATGCTCGGGAGCGCGGAGGCTGCAGGTTCGTCGGGGCTGATGTTTCTTTAAGCGTTTTTCCAAGACAAATTCTGCCATCCGGCCAGCGCTGCCTCTCCAGTTTGTTTTCAGAGATAAAAATAGAGGAATGTTTTGTCCTCATCAGTCATGAGAGAGAGAGAGAGAGAGAGAGAGAGAGATGACCTCGCAGGTGGTATGTGGCTGCAACTCAATAAGACAACAAACCCTAATGACAGATTTTTATTTATTTATTTATTTTAGATGCAGCAACCCCTTTCACTTCGTGACAGCCATTAACCAAAGTTACAATGCCCTCAGTTCATTCAATCTTTGAATGAATTTGCCAACCATTGGTTTTCATAAAACAAACACTCGGATGATTTGGTTTGTGCATGTGCGAGAGCGAGAGACGCCTTGATTGGAGATGACATGTACTTGTGTTTTTATTAGGCTTTTTATTATTATTTTGACTGGTTTTATTTCTAACAAATGTCTTGACTGTCCATTCCCTTCAGCACTTTGTGTTGCATTTTTTGCATGAATTGTTCCATATAAATAAAGCTTAATATTATTATTATTGATGTTTTTGATTGACCCGTATTGCTCGTCAAAACTACCCACTCAATTACAGCCCACTTGGGATAGAAAAACAGCCGTGTGTAACACGAAAAAAAACTAAACTATACCACATTACCACGTTCGTAATATTGTGTAGGTCTCCCTTGTGGTTTGACTCATCAAGGAATGGACATGGGCCTTCTGAGGCCTTTGAGTCCTGTTTAGATCTCCTGTCAGTGTTAAGGGACTTCCCTGTGTCCAGATATAAAGGTTTTGTAAGGCTTCCCTAGGAGAACATTTCAAACAAACATATGAAAAGTAGGTACATCCCATGAACATCGCTGGCTCTTATTTCTCCCATATTTGTGATCATCTTTGAAACTCTGCTCAGAGTTGAAGGTGGAGTAACTAACCTCAAGGAAATACTCAGGGTACTGCCCGTTCCAGTTCCAGTCCACCACAGCATTTCAGTGGGATTCAGCAACAACCCATAACATTTCCACAGCTGTTTTGTCATTTTTCTGCTGAAAGCTCCGTTTGGTCATTCTTCATGTCTACAGTTGCTGTGGCCACATAACTGCTTTTGATTTGTTGAACACGTTATTTTCAAAAGGCCTGGCCTCGGCCCATGTGTTCATTGGACAACAAAGTCAGCGCAAGCCAGATTTGTGCAATATATTTCTGACGGTTGAATCAATTCTTTGACACCGCAGCTGATTCTCGGCTGGTTTTCCAAGTAATGGCGAAATTTTCTTAAATCCCTTGGCTGTCCGTAGGCACCCATAACATTTTGAACAACAAAGACAGTGGGGATGTTCTTTGTAAATGATTCGCAGCTGTTTTTTTAGACTGTTCTTCAAGTCTTCAAATCAGACTTCAGAGGTTGAAATAAGCAGCCTTCATGTGTCACTTCTCCTAGTTGCTCATAATCAGTGACAGTTCATTTTGGATGCATGGATTTGTGTTAAATATAATGGTGCTTCTTCAGTTCTAGTCTAGTCCAGTCAAGAAAGTTTCTGATGGGCAACACCCACAGATGTTCATATTCAAACACCAACTCCTCCATCCCCAACCTTTAAGAACTGAACTCTGATGAAACGTCTACCAAAAACTACAGTTGCCAATTTATATGAAATTGAATCACTTGGTACAACATCCACAGCTCAATGCTTTGGAATTGCATAGATTTTTACTTTTTTTGTAATTTGCGTTGTTATTGACTATATGATTAAGATTTTTAGTTTTGAATTTAATTGAAATGACATGACTGCAACATGGTGAGAGGAATTGAAGCCTCTGAGACGAGGACGTTGGTGCTGTACAGGCATCGTTTTACACATATGGTCAAATCAGGATGTTTGAGCAGGTAACACCAGCACTCCTAACGCAGTCCTCATTGTAAAGACATTATGTGGGAAAGAAAGGGACAATACACATTAGTGAACAGTACAGTCAGTGTTACCACAGTTACCTTGTAAAAGTAATCTCAGTTGCCCCCAAACCAAAATAAATAAATAAATAAATAAAATACATGTTTTCATTAAAAAAGTGCAGGATGTCCTTTAGAACAACTTCTTCAGCTCTCTTCAGCTTACTGGTTTTGCCAGTGGTGGTGTTTCCAGCTGGAAAACCTTAATCTCTCTCCTCCCTCCATTGTTATGTATATGTGACGTGACGTCACACTTAGATAAGTGACTTTAATCTGATTAGTGGTTTGGAAATAATAATGCGATAGATTAATCGTTACTGGGTAAAAGTAGTCAGATTAGAGTAATGTGTTGCTAGGCAACGCGTCAACACGGCTTCCCTGAGCACATGTAGGGTACATGTAAATGTGCCAGCTTATAGCCCAAAGGCTAGTCTCCATTGGCAGGTTGGATGTAGTTGTGAGCAGACACACAGGATGACAAATAGAAAAGAGCACTTTAAAAAGAGTGACGTGTGAGAAATGTAGCATTAGCGCAAAATATTAATAAAAAGAGAGAAGTTAATAGTGATATAGAGAGTACGTGTGTGGGAACGCTGCACTATTGTACATGATCTCATATCTGGTTAAGTCTAAGCCATGTCATTAGATGGCCCTTAAAGGTGGCAAAGCTGGAAACTTCCCTTTAGAGAAGAAGGTGGGCTGCTCCACACCAAACTTTCTTTGTAAGACAGCACATTCTGACCAAACAAGGTTCTTCTAAACAGAACCATGCAGTCCGCCCCCATTCGTGACGGCTCTGGTGGACCGAGTGGTCGACTTGTGTTTGATGGCGCTGAGCCATGCAAAGTTTTATATATTAAACAGGCAGAGGGGAATTTACTAAAATAATCAAAACTTAACATGTTGTATTTAGATATTGCAGTGATGATAAGTGTATCTGGAATTTTCAGTGCTTTCTTACAGACTTGCTCGGCTGGTTTTAGGATCAAAGAGCCTGTAACAGACCAGCTAATAATCAGCACTATCGGATAAGAAACTCTGTGTTTGTTTTATTGTTTTCAATATCATTTTAATGTGGCTCCTAAACGAGAGAGTGGAGTCTAACATAGCACCCAAGTTTTTAAACTCATATACGACATTCACTTCCTGGTACGCCATACGTAATCTCATTGGTTCAGAGAGTCACAAGAAAATAACAAAGGCAGTGGGGACGTTCATTGTAAATGATTTGCAGCCGTTTCTGGTGTTTATGATGAGGGTTTTCTAAACATCATGAAACAAAGCACAAAGTGCCCCATAATTTCTCTTCACCAGAATAATTCCCAACCTCAGTGAAACAACACGCGACTATATTGACAATGAACTGGCTCAAGCTCGGAGCCTCTCACTACAGGTAGCTGGACCTGTCATAAGCACTGGATTAGGGAACACATAGTGCAGCACCCCTCTTTGAAGGTCAAGAAAACCCTGTCACTAACGTGCACGAGGGTTGAGGATCAATTTAGATTTTTGCGAAATTAGCATGAGGTTAGGATTTTAACATCGCGGTGGTTTCAGAAATGTGTGCTCTCTTTTCTCCCCAAATTAAAGCAATTAGAAACTACTTATTACAGAAGTATGTAAAGGCACCACAGTCGTCGCATATATAATGAACCATGTGAAGTACTTTTGGGAGGTTTTAGATTTGTGTCCAACACAAGTGAGACCATTTACCATTTCCAAACGGTTTGTAACGTCAGCAAATGTTCAGTGCCACGTGAGACGGAGGATCATTATTCCTACCGCAGCTTTTGCTCTTAAGAAGAAACAGAGCCATTTGTTTTAAGCGAGACCCAAAGTGCGGCACGCTGACTCGGCAAGAAATAAATATGACATGGTTGCCTTGCAAAAAAAGTGAACACTTGTGTTTAGTCGGTTTTCTGTTTGAAGTGCTAATCTGAGCTCATAGCCGATAGAAATAAAGAGAAATATTTATTTTTCCGCCGCTCCGTCACATAGCGTAAGAGACTGCAGTACTTAGCATTAGACTTGTTCCAGTTAAGATGAAAGGAGAGACGACGGAGAGGGGACTAAAGATCTAAAGTCTGAAAATAATTTATTAGTTTTCATGGAACACATGAACTCAGAAGAATTTCCTCTCTCGTCTGATTGTCTTCCAGTTAGTCTGCACAAACAGACACGCTCCCTCTATCCCCCAGACCTGAGGCAAAACACTGTGGGAGCCCTGCGATGCTTTACATACCAGTGACAGCTGGGTGGGGCCGAGCAGTCGATGCAAACATCCGATTAGACGGAGGATAAACGACGTTTTAAGTCGTCAAGTAAAACTCTTCGTGTGTTCGCCAGAGTGCAGGTTGTCTGAAGGTGTCCCTTATCCCCATACTTATCTGCTATTTGTTTTTCTGAAGCAACCACAACCCCCTTTTCCAGAAAAGGATTTATCGTACGCGACTGTAATCTAAGTGGCTGTGGCGCTGATTTGAATATCCCATCATGCTGCACCACTTATTTGCATGTTGTAAAGTATGTTGTCAAGCCGCAATAAAGCAGACGTACAATGAACTTGCTCTATGAAACTGTTTAAGAATTTGATAGAAACTGGATAATCGGAACTGCACAACAACTTAAATATTAAATGCTAAATATTCTCTGTGGTGAAAGAGACATGACCAAACAGTAGGACGGCGAAGCAGATGACATGAAATACTACAGTAGATACAAGAGTTTGCTGCCTCTGTGTTGTGACGCACGAAAAGAGCAATCTTTGTTTTTCTTATGTCAGGAGAAAAAATGCAGTATGAGCTAATGCCTGCGTTATTTGTTTAAGCCTAAGGCTCTTCCACCAATAGAGGGTGTGCACGTGGCATCACAGCCAACAAAGTCTCCATGGTTACGGCCACTGAGTGGGGAAAAAAAAGTGACAGTTGAACGTGGAGATTAGCAGCATTAGTTTGAATCATAGGCTTTAATACAGTCTAAATTGTAAAACTGAGCAGTCGGAGAGATATTATTTTACAAATATAAAAGAGAAGTAAATGGTCGCTGCATTAGGAAGAAACAACTGGAATAGACACCGAAACCTGGTGTTGTGGTTCACATTTTGTGTCAAGTAATATTAATTTATGCTGTATTTTTTGATGAAGTCAGATAAGTTTGTCCATGTTGTTGTTTTGGTTTAGTTACAGCCGACAGTACTTAACTATTTCAGTTCCAACAATAAATAACAATAAAACAATCTATGAAACGGAATATTTGTTTTCTCTCCTCGTCATCTTTTTAACGTCTGGTCGGACGTTACTTCTCAGTACAGCTCTTAGCGTTCTTTCTTCTTCTTCTTTTTTTTTTTTGGTACATTTATCATAACTGAAATGAACTAAAACTAACTGAAACTGAGGCTAATCCACTTTGGATCATTGTTGAGTCCAATTGTCCTTAATTTGATCTGATAATCCACATTTTTCCCAGTCTCACTGTATTTACTGATACATTTCACCATGTTTTTGCCCCTCAGGGGGCGTGGCTACAGGCGGCAGTGACATCAGTGCATACCCTCTATAGAAGACAGTAACATTACGTCACTGGTATAAGGCCATGCTGCCCACGCTGACTGCAGGGAGACAATCTTCTTCAAAAATTCATGTTGAACATATAAAGTAGTGAATGTTGACGCTGAACTGACAGAGCACAGAGTTACTGTAAAGTGTTTTTTTTTAATGAAAGGGTTAATGTTGGCTAAGCCTCATGCTGTATTTATGTCTTAATTCATTACTTTAACATTATGGAATGATTATGAATTGATGACAGATGTCACACAGTACCGGCCGATTCAATAATTTAAGAGTAAATGTCAGGTATAACACCTCCAGCCACTGAGAAGGGTCTTTCGGTCATTTCTCTGTCGGCAGGCTATGACACACAGCACCTATTTTTTTTCTAATTTTTCTATTTAACGTTGCGGATCGTCACTTGGCAACTACATTATTTATGTGTCTGCTTGACTAACTTTAGCCATTTCACTTGCTTTTTCTGGCCAACAGATGCTAGCAACACAAAACAAACACTGACTACAGGGGGATTTGTATTTACTGCCAGTGATTTGTTTTCACCCAGATGGAGGTGTGGCCCAATTTGCTACTCTCTTCTGCACTGATACGAATGCTTGAACATATGAACATTTTTACTTGTTGTATTTTTGTCTTCATTCACAGTCAACGGGGAGGTATATAAACAAGAAAATAAATTTATAATATAATTTTCATGTAAATTTAGCAGTAAATAGCAACGCTTTCTGTGGCTGCCAGTTATATTTTGACAATATTTGAGCAATAAGAGGAAAAAGTGAAGCCGGTGGTGGAAGCGGCTTCGGTTTGTGTGTCGTGAGTGTGACCTGTGACCTCCAGTGTGTGGGAAGGGGAGCGTGTTACAGTCTCACTGCGGTGGAATAACATTCTGAGTTACAGATGAGGCGTGACAGGACTGACAGCGGTGGGAGGCGTTGTTATTAACAGCAGCTAATAAAAACTTTATTTCGGTCCCGACTCCTGCAGGCTTCGGCTTCTCATTTTCACATACCTGTGTGGACAAACAAAGCATAACTCATCCAGATGCCAACAGGACGACTGAACGGTTTAATTAGTTTAGTGGTTAGATTAAAAGTTTTGGTCTTTTAAGCGGGATTATGGAGCCGCGTGCTGGACTTATCTGCCTTTGTCTACGCGCGAAAAGAAGTCATTCAATTCAATTCAATTTAAATCACTTTATTTTTCCCCGCGGGGCAATTTACTGTAAAAAGGCATGACAGCAGCTTAAAGGACACACAAATTAGAGCAGGCCACAAATTGCGCATTTAGATTGGAAAAGGAAAACACATGACATTAATTTAAAACTTTAAAAGTGCTGGTATTAAAGTGCATTTAGCTTTCTGTGTTCAGGATTATAATTATGAGGTTCCAGAAACCTGCAGAATTACCTGAACCTGAACCTGATATGGAGGCTCATGGTGGTCTACAAATCTTACTAAGAAAGCTTAAGTTTGTCCTTCTGCTCAGTTGTTTCATATTTTGAGAAATAAGCTTTGCTGTGCTTCTACAGCTAACTGTGTAACAACAGCATTTTTTGTTCTGTGAAACAGCAATGACAAAGGCATTAACCTGTCAAACAGCAACAAAGCAACTCCACTGCCTGAAAGTGTCTCAGATGCTACAACCAGATCCTGCCATGGTAACAGCACTTAATTTATCTGATCATGTCCTTTCCCTCTCGCTGATTCATGGAGCCAGTCTCACGTTCCTCTTAGAACATGAGTTTAGTTCGGGGGCCACATATGTCCCCCGTTTGCTTACATCCTGTAAGTAACGACAACTTTTCCATTTATTTTAGCGCAAAGAAGAACAAGTTACTAAACTATACTTCAACAAAATGAAATTTCTTATGAAAAATAAGTTCAACTTAGATACATTACTGTTTGCTGTTTTGTCCCGGGTCTCAGTGTTGTGTTTGTCCACTTCTCTGACTAAAACAGTGGACAAATTATTGATGACTTCTTCTATCTCTTCTATGTCTACTTTTTTTGCAATTTGCAAATTCATGCTGCCGGCCAGATCAGATCATCACCTGTAACTGAAACTTTGAAGCAAACACAGAAGTAACAAAAACCTCAAAGATTTTTATTGTCCATCCTCTATATTTTCAGGCAAAGTAAACAGTAGATATAAAACAAAGAATAAAATATATAACCTGTGAACAACAGTGGCAATGGTGCAATATACATAGTAAGCCTCAACTTGCTGCTTCTTGCTCACAATTACACCCATCTCTGTGCTACAACCTCTTATCATTCCAGCCTTTTCTCAAAAAATAAATAAATGCCTATTTAGGACATACCCAAATGAAACTGAATGCTGTTGATGAACATTTTAGAGCTCATGCATGGTCTTGGTCTCTTTTGAAAGCCAAGACTCTGACATTTCTATCACAAAAAAAAAAAAAAACTCTCTGAGTGGTATCATTCTTGAGGAATCAAAGGTGGCACAGTTAAAACATAAGAAGTCGCTGGGTTCGCCTGGTTTTGAAAAATGCATTGGTTGTGTCAGCCCTGCAATGGGTTTTGTCAGTGAAATCAGAACAAAACGAGATTTCCAACGACATATCGCATGCAGCATTTATTCAAACACAACTCGTGCACAGAGCTCTGATTGGTTCAGAAAGATACTGCTGTCCCACATAGCTACGACCCAGCTCAGTGTTAACGGGTCAAATGACACAAAAGCAAATAAATATTGTGAGTAAAATTAAAAACTAGTAATGATTACCAAATCTTGAAATGATCAACAAAGTTGATAGAGTTGAATCACGACTTAGATTGGTTAATGGTAATGTATTTATGTTAATGAATGAACATGAATACCAGTAGAGCCGGCGTTAGTGCCTCTTACTTTTCCTTCTACAAAATCACAAACCAGATTTAGTTCTTATCCGACCAGGTTTGGCACTTACATGATTTGTAATATCCAGTTTCTCATCATCTCCTCTGAGACAGATTTAATGGATTGTTGCATCCTGATCTTCGAACAATGACGGCACAGCTTGATCAGTTTCTGGGTCACGGGCTTGAGGACGGATGAGTGAGGAGGAGATGGATGGAGCATAATTAGCAGAAGGAAAATCGCTCGGTGAGGCTCAGTGAGGCTCAGTGAGGTGTTCACACAAAGTTTATCCACACGTGCTGCTCAGGTATTCCCATAAGAACAACTTTCCTATTACAACTTTCAAATTCTAGCTCCTATGATGGGTGTGGTGGTGGGAATAACCTTTTGTGGTGGGTGGCCCTATGTCGAAGCTGGGGGGTGGTTTTGTGGGAGTGGGCTGTCTGTCACAACCGCATGTCTGATTAAAACTGTCAGGGTCATGTGACTTCTTGACCCGGCTGTTTGCCTTTGACAGGGTTTACTGGAGCTTGACTCCGTCTCTCAGATCGAAACTGACCCATGATTGTGTGTAATCAGTGCCTAAATGACACGCGCTCACCTGAGATTCAACATTCAGAGAGTTAAGCCTCAGCCTCACACCTCTGCACTGCAGCTGTCCTCTCAAATCTGAGAAAGTTCTAGAGATATCCAGATTTAATTTTTTTTTAATCAGATCTGGAGGACACTTCACAGTTGGTTCATTATTCATTTTACTTCCTCTGTTGTTTCCATGTTAACTTTAACACACAAAAGATACTGAAAATGGTTAATTTATATAATTTAACATGGAAATATAATGAAAAAGATGAGCCGTTTGGTTTATTCACGTTCCTGAAGCAAAAGATGTGATCTTGGAACGTGTTTTTACAACGTTATGCTTCGTGGTGATAATATTTGTCACTGGCAGAAGATCAGACTGTAAAGGAAGCTAGTTAACTACTAAATGAATAACACTGACTCAAAAACAAAAGAAAAACAAAGGCGCCGTCACACCTTCCTGCTGGTGGCAGAATTCCCCTCCGGCTCCATGTTTCTGACTTATTTGTTTCTTGTGAACACAGCATCTCAAGCCTTGAGGGAATATCCTGATATTTGGCACAAACGTCGAGTTGCACTCAAGGATGAATTGATTACATGTTGGCGGTCAAAGGTCAAAGTCACTGAAGCCTCATGGGTGTCACATTCTTGACAGTTTGACAGTCGTGTCCTTAGGGGACACATCTAAATTTGGCACAAGCCTCCATTTGGACTCCACAATGAAATGATCTGTTTGTTTGTTTAACTTTGCAAAAATTATTTAGGAAAGAAAATGGAGTCATTATGATGATGTTAACTTTGTCCTGATGTGATAAAAGTTAAGCACGTTGACTACGCACAGAAAGGCCCCAGTTGGCATCAGTGCTCACCACCAAATGGGTTAGCCCTAAGAGTGTTCCTCACTTTATGTATTGATCAGTTATAATAAATTCAAATTGTAAATTATTTTGGACAAACTCAGGAAAGCAGTATGATGCTGCGTTTTGGCTTCTAGTTTAAACAATTATACATTTAGGATTCACATTAGCTGCGTTTCCATTACAGTTTATTTTGTGCAAAAACACAATTGAGCTTTGTGCGTGTTTCCATTGAAAGGTGTTTTGCGAATGAGCTGCAACTCCCTAAAGTCTCGTATCACGAGACGTGACTTTGAGGATAATGGACTTCAGATGAACTGGTCACATGACCCACTGCGTCATCTCCGGTGACGGGGAAATGCGGAAAAAGTGATTCCATTGCACTTTTTGCTCTTATATCAATATGAAAAACAACCTCATGAGAACTTAAAAGTGTTTTAGCTTTATATATTTGAGAGTTTTTTTCGAAATGGCATTTCCATTACCAGAGGTTTGTTGTTATATTTGGGTTTTGCACATTTCTAGGGGTAATGGAAACATAGCAGGTCTCTTGATAACACTGGCAAGGACTCGTTTTTAGATCTTGTAAAGTATTTAGAGTTGCTACTACTACTACTACTAACAATATTTATAATGAGTCATGATTTCTCAGGAGCAAGGCTGAAATACAAAGTATTTGCCAATAACAGTCACAGATGAAAACCAGTCTTAATTCTTCTGTTATAATAAAGACTTTCAGCCTGATAAGTAGGAGAAAGTGGTTATCAATCAATCTCTGATTTAACACAAGGAATTTGAGTGAAAGTTTGTCACCAAATGTCCTGATAAACATCTTTATTTGCACGAACAGACGTCAAACTGTAAGAAACTCCTGTTGTGTTGCTGTGGAGGCGTGGTAACATGAGCTTTCTGTCAGTTTGTGCTTTCGTAAGGACACGCTGAGGTTGAGAAGTCACTTAAAAACAGAAAGTGCTTCACACCACATGCACGCAGTCATTTTTCCTCCTTTTCCTTTCCCGCTGCTTTGTTCTCATTTCGGTTCTTGTGACTTCTTTCCTGTTTCTCCTTCTTTCAAATTACAGACAGATGACGTCTCTCCTCCCTCGAGCCCTGACGGCGGCGCGCCTTGAAGAGAGCTGTTTATGTTTATTTATACAATAAAGCCGTAGGCACATAAACTCATATTCGGAGCCCATTCTACTTTCGCCCTTAAAGCTTCTGGAATAAACTCGACATGATTTACAGGAATCCCCCAGTCTTGAATGGTTGCAGTGAGGAGGTTTAGAAAAGGAAAAAAAAAACGTATGTGTGGGGGGGAAACATTCCAACAGGGGGGGAAAAAAAAGGCAAAAAAAAACAAAAAAAACGCCCATCCCAAAGAAGGCAAAGAAGACTTTCATGAAAGTAAAATATGACCTGTAGATTACTGGGTATAAATCTTAACAGGAAAAGGTTACAGGTCCAGGAATTGTTTCGTCATCTCTGAATAAAACCTTCATTCACATGAACAAATTATGACAAGAGCTTCGGATCACTGGGCAGGGCCGCAGTGAATCCATCATCCTTTAAAACCTCAGATTTACAGCAGATTTCCATTTATAACGATTTTCGGTTTGCTCCCTCTTTCCAGTTTAGAAAGCCAAGGTAGTTTTTTTCTTCTTCTTTTTTTTTCCTGCCAGCTTCTGTTCTTCTCTTTTACACCGTTCACACCTTTTACGCCTGCACTGCTGCCTTGTTTTGAGGCGTTGGGTTAAATGAAGAATAAAAAATGTCCACAAACTGCCGAGTGAGTTCAACGCGCACGTGGGTTTTCACTAGTGGCGCTGGAACGCAGCCACACGAGAGAAGCTAACTGAAGTCAAATAAAAAATCAGTGTGTGGGAATGCTCATTTCCCTATCCTATTAGATGCAATCAGGATCGGATTTTGGGAGAGCGTTGTGTGCATATTTGCGGTATTCCTGTTAAATGATACAATAGACAATAGATGGGGAGTGTTACAGTGTTGATGAGGGTTGCCTGCAAGCGAAGCCAGGATGTAAACCTGTAGATCAGGCATAACAGACTGAATAGGCTGTCTTTAAATTAAAAAAAAAAAATATATATATATATATATGAAGGCTGCAGAATGGGAAAGCAGGAGTCTTACATGTCCAAAGAGACAGGATTTTTAATGCATCCTTACAACCAGTGCACTTTTAGTTCAGATTTTCAGATGTTTCATATTCATATTCTCTTCTTCCATGTTACCTGAAAAATACGAGAAACGATCAGTTTGATAAGATCGTGCCTGCATCCATCCACACAGACTGTATCTTACCTGTTCCAGCTTCCTGTGTTTTCTCCGGCGTAAACCTTCACTCCCGCAGCCTTCTCCCACGAACGCCTCCGCGCACTAATTGAGACCTGCTACGACGCCCGACGCCCACACAATGACGGCTGATCCCCTCCTGGAGAGTGGGAAAGCTGGGCCGATTTAACCAGCTCAGGCGGGAGAGGGGTCGGGGGGGGGGGACACAGGGAGACGTATAATGTAATTTTCAAAAGGGAGTTTGATTTCATCCTGCAGGTATTTGAAAAGGAGAGGGAAAGGCATGCCCCAGGGATAAGGCTCTCCTTTGTGTAAACGTTTCGCTGTATGAAAAAAGATCAACAAGTTAAAAAAAAAAAAAAGAAAGAAAGGAAGAAAGAGTGGGGGAAAGGAAAAAAAAAAAGGACTGCTTTAATTTCTAGAATCCTGCAGGAGCTGCGGTGGAAAAGTCGGGGGCAAGTGCCGGGCATGGTTTTGATTAAATGTTATGAGGCACCGCAGGGAGGTTTGCCAAAGCGTTTGTATATTCGTAATTCCGGCCGTCACTCAGCACTCAGCCCGCTCGTACCTCGGACGCTGAATGAGAAAAGCAGATCTGATTCTTAGGTACAGGAACAATACTCAGACAGGGAATTATTCTCACTGGTCAATTTAAAACAGGACTAGAGGGACAAAAAGCTGTTGTGGAGCACGTGTTGTGCGCAGCTTGAATTTGGATGTCTAACTCTGCCTCTATCGTTCTCCTCAAATCTCCTGCATTCATGAGCTGCCTTACTAGAAGCTGTTTGTACATTATCTCTCTGCTGCCTGTGGGCACATGTTGGCTTCGACAAACAAGGAGGAAACGGTACTATTAGGCAACTATTAAACACATAATCCATGATAAACAGAGCAGCTGACAAGAGACGTCGAGTAGCTCTTTCCATAATTATATTACTCTGTTGTTTAGAAGTTTTCTTATGGCCGCTGTGTTATTTTTGGTCTCGTTGTTGGCTGCAGCCCCAGTGACCTTAAACAGAATGGAAAAATAAATATAAAAGCTGAATTTGAGGCAGTAAGTGACCTTTTC
Source organism: Mugil cephalus (assembly GCF_022458985.1). Classification (NCBI taxonomy): domain Eukaryota; kingdom Metazoa; phylum Chordata; class Actinopteri; order Mugiliformes; family Mugilidae; genus Mugil; species Mugil cephalus. The sequence continues at coordinate 20,676,361 of NC_061771.1, forward strand.
TTGTCTTAAAAAGTACAAGCCTGCGATGCTTTGCCATCGATCGCTACAGACAAGTCCACGTGTGATGAGGAGCTGACACCCTGATGGAGTTAGAAACACGTAGCTAGAGAAGCTGACGAGGATGAGCGTGTATTTGTATTGGGGAGTCTGAATCTGGAAAAATAAAAGATTGGTCTCTAAAGACTCCTGCGTTTCCAAGAATCCACTCACTAGCCACAAACCAAACTCTGGGATCTTCTAGTAATATTGAGAATTTAATCGTCAGTAAGCTACAACTCCTGTTATAACCCTCCAAATCTATGATTAAACCTGAAGATTTATCGCAAAATCAAAATTCTGCCTTGCACTTAAGGCTAAAGACTGCTTTCTTGTTGGAAATAATGAGGTACAATCACATTGTGTGCGGAAATTATATAAATTAAGTTACTACAACTTATGTTAAGGAAGTAGGTCACATCCCATATAATTCCATTTCACGTACAGTACTTACCTATAAAAGTGTGTCCCAAACAATCTTCTTCCTTATTACATCATGGGAACCAGGTGGACAAGGATCCGAAGCTTCCTGAGAAGTGCCCCCACCCTGAGTCTCACTCCCTGGGTTCCTCTACTATCAGGAGTCTACACATTCCTCCCCCTTTTCATCCCATCCTCTCGACTCCTTTTCATCCCTCCATTTGTCTCACAACCTGTCTACCAATAAACTTGTTTGCATCAATTAAGGTGTCGGCCTCGTGAGTAAAGGAACCACTGTGCTGTCGTTATTACCTAGATTACATATCCAGATCATGTTTTGCCATCGGATATGAATGAATAGCCGACATTTACCAGCTCTCTGCTGTTCCTGAACAATTAAAGTGTGGCCAAGTCAAATCAGTTGGTAGTGCTGTGCTTCTTTCATCTCCCTTCTGAAGGAAGTCCTATTCAGTATACCAGTGAGGAGAAGGAAAAGAGTGACCGCAGCAAACGTGAAAGTGAAAACAGGCAGGACGTGTGAGCTTTAGCAAAGCTGAATGAAACTGCATCATGGGAGTTGCAGTCACAGCAGCAGCAGCAGCAGCAGCAGCAGCGTTGGTTTTGATTATTCCGCACCGAGCAACTCATGTTCCCCAGTCGATGCTGTAATCCATCCATTCATAATGTAATTTCCAAACGTAATTAAAATGTCACCTAACACACCTTTTAACTGTTATGTGCTGGCGGATGATTAAGACAAGCTGGCTTACTGAAAACAATGAGGTAAAGGGCACATTGTTCACTGGGAGGATTAGTTCTTTTGGCGTTTGTTGGTGAAACGAAAGCTTCCTCGCTATGAGACCCTGGAGAGTTCTGGCTCACACAAAATTATGTTTGAGGAAAGGGACATAACTTAGCACAGCAATCAGGCATAGCATTATGACCACCTTCCTTGTATTGTGTAGGTCAGTATGTTGTTAGTGGGAACTTTGGGTGCAGATATTTGATCAGTTTGATTGGAGTTTTACATGTTTTTTTTTTTTTTCGTTTGTTTGTTTTAGTTGTTGTTGTTTTTGTGTGTGCATGGTCTGATCTAGGTGGGTGCTACATGTCTACATGACATCCACACCAGTGCCAGGTCCAAAAGTTTCCCAGCAGGACACTGAACTGTCACGAGATGATCAGTGTTATTAACTTCTCCTGTCAGTGGTTTTAATGTTTTGGCTGATCGGTTTATGTGAAAATGAATATGTATAATTCACTGAGCCACTGTTTATACTTCACGAAACCGATTTCATGACTAATTTACAGTGCTTGTGAACAACAACAAAACCCGGAGAACCATTTTCCCCCGGTGTCATATTGGCCTGTTTTGCATGTGTGCTCATGTTTACTCGATTGCGTGTGTTTCTCTCCGCCACAACCGGTCTACTATCAGAGAAGAAAGAGTTCTGCCGTGATTCTTAAGATTAGCGTGTCATCGCGACTCTAGTTTTAGCCCCTGGTTTGTTGGAACACACCTCTGTTTTTCCTGTCCGACTGCTCGAGTTTCTTCCACTGTCTGTCATTACGCAGGTTTGGTTCGCTGAAATGACAGACTCACTCAGTGGAGCTCCTTCTCCTACAGACATCTGATTGTGTTTGCATGAGTCTGACAGGATGTCGTAGCTTTAGCAAGGACATAAAAGGAAAAGTGCCACATGTGACGTTAGATGAGGCTAAACTCCATTTAGTGCAAAGACAATTTAGACTGCTGGGGCTTTTAAACTATTGTGGAAGTTTACATCTTTTTACCCAAATTATACTCAAGGGACAATTCCTCTAAAAATAAGACGTGTTTAATGCATACATTTGGATGCATATATTCACTTAAGAGCACCACAGTGGCTCAGTGTGAGGGCGAATGGTTGTTTGTCTATGTGTTAGACAACTGGGATAGGCTCCAGCAACCCCCTGCGACCCCAGTGAGGACAAGCGGCGGTAGAAGATGAGATATTCACTTAAACTAACATCTTCTGGTTTCTCCATGACAACCTGTCTGCTCGTCATGGCAGTTTTTCGCATCTCATATTGCTTCAGTGAGTGGGCTTCACACGAACTGCTGCTGAGTTTTAATATTCCACCTAACTGAGAGCTTTTCGTTGTTCACACAGCTCACTGCTGATCCTGCACAATCATAATCTCCCCTTGAGTTAGAGAGGGGAGGGGATTGGAGGGGAGTTTTTTTTCCTTGGGAGAGTCTAACATGAGTGAATTTAGTGCTAGATCTCAGTGACTAGTGCTTTCGGAACAATATGAGAAACACTCCAAGATTTAGGAGCCGCTTTAATGGCCAAGGTCTCATCTGAAACATTAAAAACAACCCTGAATCAGCACCATGTTGCATATCTACTGATTTTCTGACAGCCATTCCTCTTACAAAGTCTCTGGAATCAAAACCAGACTCAACCCCTGGTTCACTCCAGAACTTGCTTCAGCAACACACTATAAAAAACAAATGTTGGAATGGACATTGGAACATGGAAATCGTCCCACCTTCTACCAACAGCAATCCGTCGGCATTCTGCAAAGGATAAAAGTGGGATGCTTGAAATATTTGACTCTGAATCATGCCATGTGTGTCAATGAAATGTATATCCATGCCAACTGCAAAATGCAGGGACCTTTCTGCAGTGGTTACAGTGTAGCCATACGTAGCTATGTTGGTGGTGCAGCTTTCCGATGCAAAGCGTGAGAAATAGAAGTCCCTCCAAACAATCAATGTGCGAGGTCAAAGGTCAAAGAGGTTATTATTGTCATTTCAACCATATATAGTAGGTTCAGTACATGGTTAGATGACAGCACCTTCCTCCAGGACCATGGAGCTACTTGAAGATATCATCTTGTCTTCTACTATTGCTTATCCTCACTAGGGTTGTGGGGTTTGCTGGAGGCTATCCCAGCTTTCATCGGGCGAGAGGTGAGGTACACCCTGGACAGGTCGCCAGTCTATCACAGGGCTAACACAGAGACAAACAACCATTCACAGTCACACTTAGGGTCAATTTAGGGTCACATGAAGAGGTACAATAATACAGTACGAGGGACTGAGAATAAAGTTTGTCTGTGCAAGCTTATAAAGACAGTACAAACATTTGGCAGACGATGCTTATCAAAAAGGACACAACTCAAAAACAGAGAGCAGCGCTGTCTAATAAGCATACTAACAGAGTGTGAGTGGGGGTGATTGGAGGTGATCTCACTGATTCGCAGCAGAGTGTGTGCAAAAGATGCAAAGATGTGACAGACAAACCCAGCGATGGAGGAGACTGGTATACACTGTTATGTTCCGAGCTACAGCACTCACTGTGCGTCACAATGTTACTGACGCGACTGGGCCGAGACACTTTCACAAAACATACTTGTAAACTTGGAGTAACATTTCAAAACGCCTACAGTTTTTATTTCTGCTGTCCAGACTTTCTGACCTCAGTCTGACCTGATCTCACGCCGTCTAAACAAGGCTCTGGCTCTCAGTTATGGACACCCAAATCTAAATTTACCTCGTACAGTAAACTGGTGGCCGACGCAGGAGAAAGTACAATTCCTTTGAACTTCTTTTATGCCGGACACTATTAGAGAACTTGAGAAAAATAGATATTATTCTTTAATTTTAACTCTCTGGTGTGGTTACATAAATCTCACAACTTTTAAATCCCAGTGAAAGGACATTACTGTACTGTTGTTACATCCTGTGATTTCAGAAGTGTTGATTGAGACAAATGGGGATATACAGTAAGGGACAAAGGGAATAACTTCTCTCACAATGGAAGTGTCGCTGACCTTGTCTGTCTGGTCTCCGAGGTGAATATGTTTCCCTCGCTGGACTGCACCTGCTAACCTCGTCGGGCCTACACAGAGCCTAACAAGATTAAATATGTCATCACGCACTCTTGTTTGAGCGGAGACACACACAATGTCTTTTGTGTAAGGAGGAAAACCTCAAAACCGAGAGTGGAGGTCACTCCTTTGTTCCAAAGCTCTTGGGGAGATTACTCTGTAAAAGGGAACAAACAGTCTTTGCCTGTCAGTAAGCTTAAAGAAGCCATAACAGATATAAAATCTAAAGGGCAAAGAGTTTATACACCTCTCTCAGGAGTTCTTCAGACATTCTGCATTTGGCCACAGCTCGTCCTACAACTGTTTTCATGAAATTGAGAAATGAAAAAGTACTTTAGAGTTAATGACGAAGCGCAAAATAGCATAATATGCTAAGAAGGTACAGGGAACAATACGTTTTAATGAAATCTTGAAGACTCCACCCTACACGAAGCCTGGCATTATCCTGCTCTTACTAAAAGAAAGGTCTGTTCATACACACTATGGCACACTGAGCTATGATTCACACACTAATCTTGTATTATTCCACTGGATTTTGCAAAATGTCACTCATCCGGATTCCCTTTTCCTCCTCACCTCCGCTAACCACCGCTGAGTAGGCCCATGAAAAAAAACAAAAAAAAAGCATCTCTAGTAGGAAACACTGAAGCCCAGACTTTGGTAGCAGAAACCACAGTAATCCTCTCTCCATAAAAACAAATAAGCATTATGGCGGGTGCCCATCACCAAAGCCACTGGAAAGTCCAAAGTATGTGAAACAGCCTGGCAGCCTTCTCGTCTCTTCTTTTTTCTTTTCTCGTCTCTTCTCGTCTCTTTTTAAGATTAAGATGAGACTATTAAATATGAAACTACTGCCACCGATTGTAATCCTCAGGTAAAAAAACCTTTCTTCACAGCTACCGTTGTTGGCGCAGATACAGCCCACATTCCATCACCACCTCTCTAACCACATCTTGTTATTTTTATACTACTGTATTTCTACAGTTAAACAGACCGGTCATTCATGAGCTTCAGAGGTGCTTAGTAGTGGATTTTAGTCGAAGCTGCTGTCTTGTATCTTTATGTTTAGCTGCATCTTTGCAAGAAATTAAGAAATTAAAGCATATTTCACAAAGTTCACCTATTTCTTTAAGTTGTGTGTAAATTGCAACCAAAACAAAAAATATTAATTTAAACTAGGGGCTGTACCGACTACTGTGGTTTAATGCTGTGCCATGACACTCTAAGGATTAAATCACGTAGTCGCAAATCACGTGGACGCCTCCGAGCCGACAGGTGAGGAGCAAACTAGCAGCGGTTCAAGTGTGTGGAAATACTTCACTTAAGGTGAATCATTCATCTTCATTCTACCGTGACATGCAGAGTAAGTAAGTCAGTCCTGAAATACAACAAATGTACTACTGCACTACACACTCATCTGAAAAGACATCCGCTAACGCTAGCAGAGGAATGGTACAAATCCTCTCTAAGGCAGTAACAACTTCACCAAGGCGCCACCTCAATAATTTACTGCTGGATTTGATCGTCTAAAGTTATTATACCTTTAGCTGTCATTCATGGGCTCCAAGGATATGCAGCATGTGTTTTTATCCGAACCACACTATCCTATCTTACAATTCACTGTGAAGTACTATTAAACACTACTGGCAGTGCTAATTTATATTCTAAACACATCTGCAGCACGCAGTATTGATAAGCTCATGTGTTTATATTCAGTTCTGTTGTGTTCTATTAGTTGACATCGTTGCTGTGGTTGTAGAGCATTTTCTTCTCCTTTTTTCTTTTTTTTGTCCTTGATGTCAGTGAATGCATCATGCAAGAGACAGATGTTATGGTAGAGGTGAGAGTTTGCTGAGTGAGAGCCGCATATTATAAGTGTCAGACTGACAAAGTTTATGGTGTTGGTGTTGGCTTCAGCCGACAGTATTTTAATACACTTGCAGAAAAGATGCTACTATATGTATTTAGGTGAAGAACATACAAAGAAGATACAAAACTGAGAAGTCTCGTGAGTGTGAACCCAGTTGCAAAAAGGGAAGGCGAGGCAGAGGTACACGGGCCAGAACATAAATTCTTTAATCCGGAGGGAAGCAGGCGGTCATACATGAAATGGCTGGTATAGTCAGCCAAATGAACAGGCAAGGAGTAGGCAAAAAGACAAAGAGCAAGACCAGTCATACACTTTAGACAAATAGGAGTAACGCTGGAATACAAAGACACGAGGTATTAAGACAATCTGGCAAGGAAAACACAGTGGGACAGGCTTAAATACACAGAGGTGAAGCACATAAGTAATCAACTAAGGCGGGAAAACAGGGGAAGTAAAAATGACAAAAACAATATGAAGACAAGGCTTTCAAAATAAAACAGGAAGCGCACAAGAAAGTAACAGGCTCTGACAAAGGCATAACTTTCTACATTCACCACATATTTCGTCGTTCAGCCCCAGATTTAAACAGGTGAACTTTCATGACACTGTTGCTTTAGAGAAATAAATTTTGAGTAGCAGGAAAATTCCTGTCTCTCCAGAGCAAAAGAACAGGGACAAACATCAGATTTATCAGTGGTCAGAATGACTCTGCAAATTGCTCTGCGTCCTCCTCTTCTTGTGTCTGCTAATGAAATTCCGTTGGGAAAACAAACGATGAGAGCAGATAAAAGATTCTTATGTGGCTTCAACTGGCAGAAGATTTGCACAGATCAGCAGGCAACGATGGTGGTGCACAACTTAGAATGCAAACTCCAAGCCAAGAGGGAAATATGAAAATGAAAACATTCTCAGAATAATAAACCGACTTGTGTCTTTTCTCTTCCCACATTTACCCCCAAACAAGTCTGAGCTGAGTTTAAATTTAAATGTGAGGTTTTGGGACGATCAAAGAAAAATATGGATTTAAGATTTAATGAAGTTCTGTCTTCAACTAAAAGAATTACAGTCTCTTTCCATTTTCTTGTTGGTCTATCTCACTTTAAAGAAACACTAATATATTGTAATATCATGGTCCCAATCTGTAATCACTGCTCTTTCTAATTACGTTCACATACATACATTTGGTTCCATCCAGTTTATTGCTGTTCTCCTTCATGCCAATTCATGTTTAAACCTGCCTCACATCTGGCCTGACAATAAAACAAAGCTCTTTGTTATGGTGGCAGCAATTCAATAATTCAATTGGTATCAATTTGATGAGGGGAAAGGAAAAGCCTGGGGACTTGCTAGACCTTTAAACCAAGGCAGGAACAGACAGAACGAGTCCAGGAAGGGGGGTGGGAGAGAAACCCAATAATAAAAACTGACAGGTTAAGAAAAAGATGCTCAAAAGTAACTGATGCAGCCGTGGTTGAAAGCACGCACGACGCAGGATGAGAAAGATTTAAAGAAAGCCTCATGAAATTAAATCAAAAGCATGCCGGGTGGAATGACGAGTGGGGGAGAAAATTAAAAGCAGCAGAGGGAGAGACATGAGAAGGAGCCTGATGAAAAGCAAGTGATTAACGTTGACAAGGAGATGAGACGTGTAACCGAAAATATCTAAATAGTCCAAACACACCCTTCCTCGTATAAGTGGGCACGAGGAGGCTATTCCTGCCGGGGGTCAAAGGTCACCTGTTAGGGAGGTGAAAGGTGAAGGGGAACGAGCCCTGCAGCAGTCAAGTGTTTAGAGAGGAGCTCTGGGAGGGAAAGCTGAGAAGCGGCACTTGAGAGCAACAGTTGGATTCTGAGTCGTGAATTAAAAGAAGCATATAACGCTCAATAGCTGAGTATCAGATACTCGCTGACTGATATGGTTGGAATGTGGTTTGACGCTCGCTGGCCTCGAGGATGGAAGCTGTAATTACCTCACAGTAATAACAATAGTGGTGATTCACATACAAAGAAAAAATACAATTCTTCAGTGCTCAAGACACAAATAAGTCGTTCATGCCCTCTCATGCTTTTTAGTTTACGGTAACCATGGTGTCTGCGTGTAATAAACGTTTATCACGATCGTCCCTAATCTTCAGCGTACTGAACCTTGGACATACACTGACCAGTCATAACATTATGACCACCTCCCTAATACCCATAGTCTATGAAGTCTCCTTGTAGTCTCCCTTGTGTCTCTCAAACAGCTGTGACTCATCACAGAATGGACATGGGCCTTCTGAGGGTGACCTGCGGTGTCTGGCAACACAATGTTGTTGGTGGGGGCCTTTGGGTCCTGTGGGTTGAGGGGAGGGGCGTCTGTGGAGTTTTTAAGTTGCTCCTAAAGCGTTTTTGTGTGTGTCTGTGTCAGGCTGCATCCTGCTGGGGAAGAAGAAGTGTCAAGGAGTGTCATGAGTGCCACATAAATAACAGGTCCAAATGATTCCAAGCAGAAAACTGTATTGATTGCCAACGTTATTTATTTCACCTATCAGTGGTCATGATGTTTGGCCTGATCTCTGTGTACTATACTGTTTTCAACTGCAGTATTTTCAACTGCTACTCAAAGTGACGTGAGATAAACTGAAACTGATGATGATTTGTTGGTTTAGGAAAACCCTTGATGTTTTTAACGTTCAAAAACTCTTCATTTAATCATGTTTTCCACTCATATAACTCTCACACTGAAATCTACCCGGAATAGTTTTTCTCCGTAACGTTTACGACCTTTATCGGTACTGTCACGGCCTCTCAGCATCTGTGATTCAGCTAAGCCCTCACGCAAGAGTCGACCTTTTCTCATGCTCATCCGTGTTTTATGGCCCTTGCACATTACATGCATGTTCACCAGCATATGGCGTACAGGCCCGTATGCATCGCCTCGGTGCTGTATTGGTTTTGCCTGTTATGCTTTGCGCGAAGGCCTAAGAAAGGTGCAGGGCTGTGGTAATCCCTGCTCCGTGCAGTCATGTCACCTCCTATCACAACATGACCCTGTCCGGCCCCCCGAGGGTCCATTGTTGAGCCACAAAAATACTGGAGCACAATAAACCCTCAGCTGCTGCTTCAGGGCACAATGAACACAGCTCCTCCCTTCATATACCTGCAGGTTCCATCTGAGGTTCCTTTTCCCTTTAGTTCTCTCTTAAATGTTCATTTCCTTTCTTCGTTTTCAGCTCGTTACATTTTCAAGTAACCAGTCCTCTAAAAAAGAGCATAGTTTCATTTGACAAGAAGACGATGGTTCAGCCATGTGCATCTTCTCTCTGGTTTCTCATTTTCTGATTTCTTCACCATCAGCGTTTTATTTTTGGTTGCAGCGGCGATGGCAGGAACTCCAATCGGCATACTTTCAGAAAATGTTTTTAACTAACTGACATCTGTGAGATCTCGGGTGGTCCTGTGATATGTTGTGTTAAAGAGTTCTGCCCTTTGAGAACGTGGAAGTCATTAAAGGCCCTGGGTAAAAGGAGACCCTTGGGTTCCACGGGCAAATGAATAGGAATTAAAGCTAATTCAATTAAACCTTGTGCTGCATTTCAGAGAGGAAAATGGCCATCCACGGCTTTATCCACCGTGTCTTTCTCATGAGAATAAAGGAACATGAGCTCTCAACCCACTTAGTGTGGGAAGTCATTTTGGAGAGTACTACAAAGTGAGCCTGCGCTGTGTCTCTTTAACTGATTCATTCTGTTTAAAAGCAGTGGTGTAAACACATATGTGACCTTTTATTCTGCTTTACTTCAATTTTAATGGCAGGTTTCATTAGACGAGAATAAGCAAATCTGAATGCTTATCTTTTTCATTCCAAATTTTCCTCTCAGATCCGCGCTGACAGTATTTTCTGCAAGTTCTGTCTGTTCATAGGTATTTTGTTCAATTATGCAAGCAGTGTGATTATGGCCTGACTTGGAATGTCTGAGATTTGTGGTTCAGAATGAAATATGTCGACTGCCGAGTATGTTGCCATGAAATGTGCCTCAGGCATTCATGGCCCCCACAGAATCTTTATGAAGTCGGTGAAGTCCCAGCTGTTCCTCTGGCACCGTCATCGAGTATATTTCAGTGCCAGTGGAATATATGTGACTAATATTTGAGACATTCATTACCCCCAGAGGAGGCATTCTGACTCTGGCACCGGTCACAAGGTTTAAAGTTAGGCCTCGTGACTGAAATGTATTAATCAAGTATTTTGAGGATTGTGCACATAAAGACATACAAGGAATCCTAAACCCAAACGCCCCACAAACCAGCAGTGGCATAGGATGAATTCTGTTATGCCACAGGATGGAAAATGCGTGGCACCTAGAAGTATTTTTCTAGGAAAAAGGGTGCACTTTCTACAGTATGTGATGCAAACATTATGATAAAATGCCCGAGTGACACAAGACCGAAGGTGAAAAAAAAGATGGATACACCCATCAAATGATCAACATTTCCATTAATGTCATCCGTGCATAATTGCAAATAAGCATATATTAGCATGTTAATTTCTTCACTGTAAGTAATTCAACACGCGACTTTAGCATTTAGCGTAAATGTGCTCAAATACAACTTCACAGAGCAGCTAATGGCTGCAGACTAATGCACTAAACCATAGGTCTTCAATAGGGGATCCGCGACCCCCAGGTGGTCCGCAGAGGTACTGCAGGGAGGTCACAAAACCTTTGGTTGATTGGACATTTCTTATATATTTTTTATAAGTTTCCCCCACAAATTTAAATTTATTTAAATACACACACATATATTTTAGTAAAGGGATAAATGGAGAAAGAAGACCTTATCTTTCAGTAGCAGTTCACTCATTCTGTTCCTCACAGAGCGCCACACTAACCAAGACCTGCCAGTCCAAGCCTCCTGTACACACTAATCTAAGAGGACGTGGTTCTGAGTTGTGAGGTGAACCAGAATTCAGTGGGACTAGATGCAAGCTCAAATGCATGACAATAAAACCCAAGATGAGAATTTTCCTCTGGACGATAGATCTGCATTCTGAACGAGTGCCAAAGAGGTTTAGCGCACGAGTAAATGATTTTAAATCCTATAAAGTATGCAAATCCCTTCTAACTGAAACATCCCAGTGCCAGAAATTTCCTATCAAAATGCATCAGTGTCCAAAAGGCATAAACCATGCTTTTAGTGTGCGAGCAGCTGCAGTAAACAGTCTCTCCGTATCTCTCTCTGGTGCCTCTATATCACACAGGTATGTCAGCATGGACAGAAAGATGTAATGCAGCCCAAATCGACTGCATATGGAATCTGTGGTTGTAATAGGATATGTTGGTGAGTACATACACAGAAGTACATGTGCGCACACCCGCGCCGTGCCAAGGACTTAAGAGGTTTGCAGGGTCCGTTTAAACCATTATCAAGTCCAACAATCTGTCTGCAGTTGGATTTCACCCCATTCACTCTTTCCTCCCCATTCTTTTCACTGCACACTCCATCCATCCACCCCCAGCAAGTCTTGACTGCTTTCATTACAACCAGATTGTTCAAATAAATCAAGCCCCAGTCTCTCCTGCCTGTTTTTTTTTCTTTCTTCTTTCTCCCTGTGTCTTTCTCTTTTCTCTCAGCGCCCTGCAGCAGTACACGTGGAAGAAGGTCTCTGAACAAGAAGCACATTTAGGGGCTAATGAGAGCGATGGGCTGTGAAGTTGGGGTTTGCTATAATTTGGGGCCTTGCAGTGGCCCTAGTGGAGTTTTGTCGGGTATGCACCGTCTGTTTCCTGTCTGTCTGTATCCACCGGGTTTCCTTGTTTAATACACAACTCAACGTGACGCAAAGTGAAAGCAACTTTTGATGAAATGCAAGAATAGATGTGTTTTATTGGATTACTCGGATTCAAGAAAACATTTTGATATTGGTGTGGATGTAAGTTAATGACTTTACTAGTCTCTCTGAAAATAAAAATCTTTTAAAAGAGACTCCCTCCCTAGACAGATCACCATAAACTTAATTGAACTGAGTGGAGCTTTTACTTTTTATCCTCATTTTGGAGCTATGTTTAATGTTCACCCCAGGTTTCATACACCGATCAGCCACATCATTATGACCGCTGACAGGAGAAGTTAATAACATTGAGCATCTTGTGGCAATCAAATGTTATGCCAGGGAACTTTTGGACCTGGCATTCATTTGTATGGATGTTCCTTAGACATGCACCATCCACCTAGACCAGACCAGACACCCCCACCCCATAGCAATGACACTCCTTGATGGCAGCAGCCATCCCCAGCAGGATGCAGTTTGACACAGACACACACACAAAAAAAAGCACAAGTCTGATCAAATATCTGTGGGATGATCCACAGAGGGCCCTGCCCTCAACCCACAGGATCCAAAGACCCGACACTAACAAAATCCTGTTCCCAGACACCACAGGACACCCTTAGGAGGTCCATGTCCATTCTCTGATGAGTCACAGCTGTTTTGTAGGCACAAGGGAAACCTATACATTATTTGGAAGGTGGTCGTAATGTTATGCCTGATCCGGGTATATTTTACATGAAATGAAATGTAATGTTTTTCCTACTTGCAATTGGATACAAATGTAATAAAATGTACTTTGAAAATATTATTATGTTGAAACCAGGAAACGCGTAGTCATGTACAAAATGTGAGAAATATATATAAAAATATGCACAAGTGTAAGTGAACGTGTAAGTGAATGTGTTCTGAGTTGTTGCTCTATAACAGGGGTCGGCAACCTTCACTCAAAGAGCCATTTGGATCCGTTTCCCACAGAAAAGAAAACACTGGGAGCCACAAAACCCCTTTGACATCTAAAATGAAGATAACACTGCATATATCGTTTTTACCTCTATGCTAGGCCTATGGTGTGTTGCATTTATGAAATGAAATAACTGCTACAGAGAAAACGAAATTGCATTTATGTAACATTACAGGGATTTATCCGTGGTTGGGGTCGAAAAGTCCAATAAATAGCGGGCTGGGCCTGCCGGCGGGTGTCGTAGTTGTGACGTATATTTTGAGCGACAAAAAATTAAATACATTTTATTTTAATGTTAAAAGATCATCATCAATTCAAATTTAGAATTATATATAAAAAACTAACGCACTAAAATAAAAAAAAAATACATTTGAATTAAATACTCGATAGCAACTAGTAAATGTGCTGCAATGCACCGTGGGAGTTCAGTGTTTTTTGGTTGTGTGATGTTACAACCGCGAGTGTGGTGTGGCGTTCAGTGTCATTCAGTTGTTGTGTAGCTCTCGCTCGTTCACTGATGAGTGACTAGTTGCCGCTATTCTGATGCAGTTAGCGTAAAAAAGTGAACGGCTTTGATCAGTGTCCTTGCGCAACAGTGGAACGAAGGAGCCGCATGCGGCTCCGGAGCCGCGGTTTGCCGACCCCTGCTCTATAACAACTTTGAATATGGGGGTATTGCACAGTGGAAAAGTATTGCACATGGTGAGTGCAGAGACCAATAAATATCTAAAGAATGTATATGAAAAGAAAGTGAACATGAGTTTTTGCACAGAAGATATATATGTACTATATGCATACTCTGTATCAGCTGGTAAGAACTGGCTGGTCTAGAAGGCTAGTGCCCTGCTGTACATATCCAAACAAGCTAAGTTTTCCATCATTAGCTCCAACAGAGGGGCAGTGAGATGTGAACATACATGGCAATAAAAACAGCCAAAGCATGGACTTGCTACTTGCTGCTGCTCAGCTACCAAGTGGCTTCCTCTGTTGGGTCTGTTACTATCATCTGAGCAGTATCTATGTATTTTGTATCCAAGATTTTGACAGATGCAGACAGTGTAAAGTTAAATGGCACCCTAGCGTGACAATGCTGTTATGTCTCTGGGGCAACAGTGATTTGTCATTGATCAAATATTTCTGCGCCGGACAGCTTTCCCAGTCTGAAACTGTACAAGCTTTCAGTTTCAAGGATGTAACATCAGAAACCAAGCTGATCTGAAAAGTCAACTCCAGATGCCCCAGACGTTTAACATGCCCAATTCTTTTTACTCCCTCCCTCTTACAGCTCTGTACTATCATGACATTTCATTAGGTTTGGCTTTTGCGCGCACATTTTGTTGAATTCTAAAACGGTCTTTTCTGACTGCCACAGCCATAGTATGCCATATGAGGCCACACCCGCCAAAAGCGGCTCTTGTTTTAGCAAAGCACACAAAACAACCAAGCAAAAATGTTTACCCCCTAGTAATTTTCTGTGGAATTCGGCACGATAATCTAAAAAACCCGCCCTCTGAGCCACAGTGGCTTGTGTCGGTTCTCCAGCTTTTGAAAACCGTCCCCTTAATTTTAATCTCCTTCATTTTTTAGATACTGAAAGGGTATAATCTGTTCCATGAATATATAATTAAGTATTTGTATATCTCTATAGACTTCCTGCTGCTGAAATGTTTTCAGATGGCAAACCTCGACTCATGGAGACCTCAGTATAGATCTGTGTTTAGCTCGTGTCCCGAATTCATTTAGTCTGTGTCTTTCTCGTTAAGGTCGGGGAAATGTTCCTCTTCTCCGCATTGAGGCCGCAGATTGGTTCTTTGAGGACACTGTGATGAAGTTTGGGTCGTGCAACTGTCGCCAGATTTCAGCGTCCGATGAATAAGGTCTTGACTGGACTGAACTTCAGTGGAGCAACATAAAAAGAACCAAACATAAAACAGGTGAGAGTATCACCCCGAGTCCTAGTGTATCTGAACATCAGATTTCTGCAGGAATGCAAGAAATTAGCCTTTATTTAACCTTGACCTTTATTGTCACTTGTGTATAATGAGATTGAAGAGGTTCTCCTTATCAGTGCAGACACAAAGTACTGTATATACACAATAGTACAAAAAGTACTATTTACAGAGAATTGGACATATAAATATGTTTTACAGGTATTGCACATTTTGTGCATATTGCACAAAAATAGGTTAAAAGCATCAGTGTCAGTAAAAGTCTATGTTGTACAATAACAACATGGATAGTTAGCAACTTCACCAAAGGCCCTACGATAACACGGAGAAGGAGGCTGCAACTCAACAGTTGTTGGTGAATTTCATTGTTAAACTCTGAAGTTATCAGGCCTTTAGCTGCAGCACATGGATAAGGCTTCAGAGAAATACCAGAATCAGAATCAAAAAGAACCTTATTTATGCCCAAGGTGCAAAGAGCGAGAGAAGAAATACACAAAGGTGGGTGGGCAAAGGCAGCAGATTGTGTGCAATGGCAGTAAAAGAATGAGGCGTCGCTGTGGTAATAAGGCAGAGGTATCTATATGGAATCGAGCTGTGGTATATATGATAAATATAAAAAATGTAAAATAGCAGATTCAGTACAGCAATAAATACTAAGTAGCATGGACTAAATTAAAGAATGACATGGTAATATTGCACATGAGGACATAGTGATAGTCGGATAGACAGGACAATATTGTTCAGGACAAAGGTTGCTCACCTTCTCTGGGTCTTACAGGCCGGACAGATGTCAGCCTCTCACATGCTGGGAACAGTGTGTGCGTTGAGTCACTAAGGATTCGACGAGTCAGGCCACTTGCCTGCTGTTCGTACACAGCGCTCAGGTGTCAAACAGGAAGTTTGATCTTGGAACACACATTTGCAATGTTGTGCAGGTGATTCCTACCCTCTACAAGGTGTGTGATGGTGTGTTCTGAGATTATTATACATATTATTGATTTTACCTTCATGGCCTACGTCACTGTGATGTCACAAACGTTAGCTGGAGGCGAAACTGAGGGAAGCTCGAGGCGAACACTGTCACTTTGAACCACAGAAATGTCTCTTGTTGTATTGTTGTATATGCTGGATAGTGTGTATCATGGTGCTTTGAGGTTGAGGTTGAGGCTTTTGAGGTTGAGGTTTATTACAAACTGTGGAGCTCTAACTCATCATTGTGTCTTATATAGTAAAGTAAATTGGCCATCTTTATATGTGCGCTGGCTTGGCCATTGGTACGAGTTGATTTATAAGGCTATTCTTCAGATGACTCCATCTTATTTATCACCCCTTCTAATCTTGAATAATAGGGCCTACAGTCTCTGCTCCCAGGACTTTTAGATTTTCTGCTCTGAATACATGGAACATCTTGCAATCAGAGCTCAAACTCCAAAGTCTGGTATCTCTGAATAAGAGTGTAAACGTTTTATTTGCGTCCAAATTTTGACTAATCTTGCAAAATCTTAACTAATTTTGAAAATTCATTGTTATTTGTATATACCTGTATTGGATCAATATAATTATGTGTTGAAACTTCATGTGCTGCCATTCTTGGCCAGGTCTCTCTTGCAAAAGAGATCTTGGATCAATGGGACAAAGCGGGTAAATAAAGGTTGTAATAATAATAATAATACTACTAATAACAATAATAATAATAATAATAATAATAATAACAATAATAATAATGTTTGGGAGCCAAAACCAGAAAAGCTAAAAAACTAACTTGAAGTTGTATCACATATCAGTCACTGCCAGTCATGGTCAACTTTTGTTGAACACGATTAAAAGAAAAGATTGGAGTGAGACAATTAAACGTGCACACTTCATATCAGGTAAGATTAATATGCAATGCATTATTAGTTTCAGTCCAATATAGCCCTATCAGTCAGAGTCAACTTCTTAAAATAACTCATGGCCCAAAATATGCATTTTTCTCATCCATTTCAGCCAAAACAGTCCGTTCAAATATGCTAACTGGCATTTACAGTCTATTATGTTCGAAATGTTTACCTTTAAGCCCCTCAAAAAGACGTCACACTCTTTACGAACGGTTTATACATGTCTCCAGCTCACAGTATGTTGCACATGAGCTGTCTCAGTACATGTATTCATGTCAAGAATATAGATTTCATTGTTGCAAAGCATTACTTTCACCTGTGTTATTATTAGAGACCTCTAACGATAGTTGAATTAAGTTTTTAAACACATTTCCTGATGAGGACAGCTGTCTGATTGGTGTCCCATGACACCTGGACACCAGAAACCTGAACATCTGCATCTAGAACACAAA
The DNA here is from genome assembly GCF_022458985.1 of Mugil cephalus. Lineage (NCBI taxonomy): Eukaryota > Metazoa > Chordata > Actinopteri > Mugiliformes > Mugilidae > Mugil > Mugil cephalus. The sequence continues at coordinate 20,693,614 of NC_061771.1, forward strand.
GCTTTCCAGGTCCGATTAGGTCAACAGGCAAATTAGACAGAAATGCCATAATAATGCTATATCTGAAGCTTAATTAAAAAATTTCTTCATTTAGACCTGTATCCAAATAAATAATTTTGGTGACTGGGGCTGAGTGACAGTTTCCTGTCACTGATTTATAACAGGAAGAACAGTGTAAATGAATAGCATTAAAGTGTATTGTTCCATTGTTCCATTTGTTTTACATGCTGGCTCGCTGTCATGCCTCGATATGACACCAGTGAAAGTAGATACACTGTTGTCTTTCCTTTCAAGGCAGGCCTGTGTTTTAAAAATCCACGACATGCTCAGTCTTGATAGCGGGTAAAATATTTTAATAAGAGAACAGACGGTCATGAACAATGCATTCTCTGTTATCTCAGGCTGCCTGGATGGATTTTGATCAGCGGCACGAGTGAAAGCTTGGAGTTTGGGTTTATTGCGCTGTTTTCGGTGTCATACTGGCAAGAGAAAACAGCCACCAAACAGCAGCCTGAACCTCGTAATCTCTGATTTGAAACCCGTGTGCTATTGGGCAATTTTTTCCACTGGCATCTGTTCTTGACTATTAACGGAAAATCCTTTAAATGACCTCCATCCACAAACCAACACAACGTCACGAAGTAATCATGTTGTGGTTGAGGTTGGTTCAAATGTGTGTGTGTGTTTGTGTGTGTGTGTGTAAGTGTGTGTGTCATGTACGTGTGTAATGAGGTAATGAAAAAATACAGGCTGTGTGCAATCAGCTTCTGTTGTAGATGGAAATCCTTTCTCAGCTGTTTTACAGAGCTCCATAACAACGTCCTTGTACATTCAAAACTTTGCTTTAAATGAGACTAAATTCCTTAAATCCACAAGGAAGGGGAACACTGCTAAAACTTCCCTCTTTGAAAGATGTCAATATGTATATTACTTCACCATATATATATAAAAGCTTGAGCCAACATCTTTTCGATAAAAAACAAAACAACAGGCATGTTATCATTAGAGCATTTTAATACTGTTCTTTCTCTCAGCATTTCTCTTCTGGCAAAATAACAAAACAAATGTACACAGAAATACAACAGACAAACATACAACAACAATAAAAACAAAAAAGACAGGTTCTCCCTAAATAAACAGGGAAGTTCATGTATGTTGAAACATTTCAAACATATTCTGCCCCCCTCTCGCTGTCCAGAGCAACACAGACAGTCTTCCAGTTGATGCCGGATGTTGTGGGAAAGCAGATATATGAGCATCTGGGTCGGTGTTTATGCTGGAATATTGACAGGAAGTAGTGAAGCCAGAAAATGGTACGTCTGTTCTAGCGTAGTGCATGGATTCGACAATGTGCTGAGCTAAAAGCATTAGAAAAAAAAAATAATAATAACCTGAACAAACCTTTAACACACTGTAATATGAGATTTCACTGGTGACACAACCAACAACCAGTCATGGTATGTTTCTAAAGCCTGACTAAATTCATTGCATTACACTCATGTTTCTTCATTTTTAGTTTGTAATGTAATGTAATGCAATTTGTTGTAAAGACAAAACAAAGGCCCTGCTGTTCTTCACATATACATCAGCATCTGATATGACACTAAAAGACGTCATGAGGCCATGTACCAATGGTGCTAAGGTCTGTCTCTGTAAACTGGTTATACCGAGAGGTTTAAAAAAATGTTTTCAATCTAATTTAAATATAAAAAAAGAACACTAATAGCTTGTACGGCCTCCAGACTGGGAAAAAAAATACACCAGTACGCTGCATTTAGCCTGTATATTTCACAGTCTGGTTGGCGGTAAACAAGCAAAATAGTCTCCAAGCCACTGATCGCTGCAGACCAAAAACCCACTGGATGGTGAGAGTAGACTGGCAAGAGGGTATAAGAAAAAGAGAAAAAAGCAAGTGGGGGATACCGACTAGATGATATGGTCTGCAGCATGAAGAGGAAACTAGTGCCTAAAACTGAACATTGCCTTGAATCTCTTTGAAGATATTTCTTAACTTGGCACGTGTGCGCTGCTTTATAGGACTGTCCTCGGTGGCGGGAGGCCTTTGAACACAGTGTGGGGAGCGCTGGTGTTCAAAAACAGTCTGAGGCTTGTCTTAACCATGTCTTTATGGAGCGTTGGCAGACCTGGCACAGAGAATAAAGCGTCTTACACTCAACCGTTACATTCACTTGGTGAGTTACTTAGAGATATGCTGGCAAAAACAGAAGAAATTTGATCAAATTATTTTACGTTAGTAGAGATTTTAGTGGACAATTGGTCACTGCTGTTCCTTTTAAAATCGGACCCCCAAGAACCTGAGCTAGTATTAAGCCTAATTCCACTTTTTACTGCAAGTAGCTCAGTAAGGTTTTAGCTACGTGTAACCTAAAATGCAAAGAGACCACTATCATAATCAATGACGATGTATGCAGGCTTTTTCAAGCAGCAACGATTCATGTTTCAACTCACAACAACTGCAATACTGAATGGAAACAAACAACAACAAAAATACATGATAAAAAATTAAAAAAAAAACAAAAAAACAAACAACAACAAAAACAGAACATGATAATATCAACTAGCCACAACAGCCTGTCCATCATGGCACAGAACAATGCAGGCAAGTCCAATTCCAATTTATCTTTCACAGCAAATGTATCTCTCACGCAGCCAAAACGTTATCTTAGATCTGACCACAGAAAAATATTAATCGACATAAAAAAAAAATGTATTTTTTTTCTGGTCTGATGTTAACAAAAATATGGAGTTTAGACAACTTTTGTGTTTGCTAACTTATTACTACTACTGATTTTCAAAAGGTATTTGTTCTTATTGCATTTCCCTATGATCGTTAGTCTTGTGGCAGTATGTGAGAGGAACATTGGGAAGGAAAAAGAATATTTCTTTTCAGTGCAAGATCTTTTTTTAAATCCTCATGGAGTCATTGAAACTCCACTGTGAACTGTGACATGTGATCCAGGCGAGTCGACATCTGTATCACTGTTTTCAGTTCAACCAGGCTCATGTCCTCCAGTTCTGTAGCCCAAACGCTGAGCCCTTTTCTACCATATCCCCGAAATCCAGCAACAGGATTACAGCTCATTCACATTGTTTTTTTTATATAAACAAAGGAATTAAAACGAGCTGTCAGTTACAGTTACGTCAATGCAAAAAGGCACTTCTGTTTTCAGACTGCTACTAAGGCCCCTCTAGTCAATTGCACTTAATTTAATCATTTGATTGATTTTCACCACCATCAGACACTGCTTGGTGACTTTAAACCACATACTGTTCACTGTCCTACGGTGGTTTAGCACATATCCAATATGCTGTAATCTTTCAGCATCTCTGAAATAGATGATCCATTCTGTAGTGTCATCCTTCCACAATAAAGGATAGTAAGTGCCGCTTTTCAAAGTCTGGATAGCTGAAATTGGAATGAAAATTGGATTTGAATCACTAACTCAGCACTAGTCTGAGGGTCACGCTTTCCAAAGTCCTCCCAAGTGTTATGTCTGTGAAGGTTCTCAGTTTTTTGGACTAACAAGAGTTAGAAATAAGATGGCTTCAGGGATGATAGATTGTTATTTGATGGGCAGTGACCTTGCATCAAGGGTACGTCATAGTCCAAACCTCCATTTTGCTGCACAAAGTGAGGCGACTGAGGAGTGTGACAACGATCAATCTCAGGTTGCTTGTGGGGTAGTGTGCCATTTCCTCCGTTCTCCAGACAGGCCTTTATCCCTTCCAGTTCCATGGGATCAGGATCAGCCGGGCCCAACTCCAATTCCAATCCTGCATTAGCATGCCTCCTCTTCCTCAGACAAATAATCGTCCCAGCCACTACAGCTAACCCCAGGACCAGTGCCAGGGTAGCCAGAGCAGAGATGAGAGTGTACTTCACTGAGGTCTTTGTCTCCACCCAGGGCTCTAAAGATGTCAATGGAACTCCTTCAGTGCGAGCCTCTGTACAAGACCCTATTTCTACAGAGTTGTTGGCCCTAGAGTTGATTTTCTCCCCCATTGGGCTGGCACAGACTGAGTAGGTACAGTTGGGTCTCAAGCCACGCAAAGTGTACTCAGGGTAGGTTGCTGGTACACTCAGTATAATGGGGCGCCGGTCCGGCCCTGAGAGGTTCCGGTAGGTCAACCTGATGCCACGGATATGTGGCCGTGTCTCAATGAAACGGTGCAGGTCAAGAAGTATTGAAGTAGAGGTCACCTGTCGGGAAGTGATGGCATCAAGTTTACCAAGTATCATAGGGGTAACTACAGAAACTTCTGTTGGTGAGGTTTTCGGTGGCTCAGGGACCTCATCCACACTTTCGCAGTAGAGACCAGATGTTCCTGAGGGACACAAACAGCTCAGTTGGCCTAGTGGGTCGAAATTACAAGTGCCTCCATTAAGGCAGATGTTTGGTGGGCAGAAGTGCTCGTGTTCCCCACTGGTGGGGGAGACTGGAGGCTCTGGCGAAAGGTTATAGTTATCTGTTTTTGAGGAGACGGTCTCTTCACTGGGTGGTGGTGGAGGAGGAATAGCATTGGTGCGTGGGGTTTCTGGAGATGTAGTTGCTACCTGGGGAACATAAGTAGTTCCAATGGGGGAGCCAGTCAGAACTGTTGTGGTTGGTGGACATCCAAAATCTTTGTGCTCCAGTGCTGCAAGTGTTTTTCCAGCATTAACAAGAGGAAAGTGGCATCTAGTTTCCTCAGGCCTCCCAAGCGTCACACCTTTCTCTTTAAGCCAGACAGGGAACCAGGCTAATGGACACAAACAGTTGAATGGGTTCTCAGCTGCTGTCAGATGCATCAATCTAGGGAAGGTTTGGAAAAAACTATGGGGAAATCCCTGCAGATTAAGCCCACTAACGTCCAGGTCTTGAAGTCCAGACAGTTTCTGAAAGTCTTCAACCCTTAGCTCACCCAGTGGGTTAGCAGCCAAGCTCAGCTTGATCAGCCCCTTGAGGGAGTCCTGCTTTAAGGCTTGGGGAACCTCATCCAATTGGTTGGTGGAGATATCGAGCTCATGAAGGTTCTTCAAGGAGGCTATGAGATCTTCATCCACAGAGGTAAGCCCTAAAGAGGCTATCTTAAGGGCCTCCAGGTGGGGAGTGTGTAGATCCGAAGGCCCCAGGGCTGGAATGTTGTTGTAGCTGAGGTCTAGAAGGAGAAGCCTAGGGAAACGAATGGATGGCAGAGAGGTGAGTTGGTTCCCTTGCAGCTTGAGTTCCAGCAGCATCTCTAAACCTTCAAAAGCTTCCAAATGAATGTTCTGAATGCGGTTTGTATGGAGATACAGCCTCTCTAGCTGGACCAACCCAGAAAAACTGTATTTGGAAATGTGAGTAATCTGGTTTGCGGACAGGTCTAAGTTCTTCAATTTTGACAGCATCTGAAATACGCCATCAGGAATCTCTGACAGCTCATTTTGGCTCAGATCTAACAACTCCAGCTCCGTTAGACCTTTGAAGTCATCTTGTGACAATGTGACAATGCTGTTCTGAAAGACGTAGAGAGTTTGAGTGGTAGTGGGAACACGGGGAACAGTTGTGGATTGGCTGCGAATGCAGAATATTGTCTCCTGGGTCTGGCAGTTACACTCTGTCGGGCAGTTGTAGGATAGCACCAGTCCAGAAGAGAGGAAGAGGACCAGCAAGTAATGTAACATGGTGATGATAGGCTTGAAACTCTGAAAGACATAAGGGGGAGAGAAAATGCTTGGTGTTAATTGCCATTTGCTTCTATTTAAATGAAAATACATAACATAAAATAGAAATACCATGAACAAGAAAAAGTGTTATGCCAGAAGTCCTGTTCTGAATGTACTACCTAAAAAATGAGCAGATACCCCAGGGATCAAGGCAAAAAGGCCAAGTGAGAGGGTAACATGGCCCACCCAGGGTGACCCTTCTTGGATAAGTAAGGAGCTCATTCAGCCTTTTCCTTGTGTTTATGACACGGTCCTTAGCTCGTGAAACCCAGTCTGCAGTAATGCAGCAGGACACCGACAGCCACCAGGCTACTACATACAAACATAAGCTAAGGCAAATATGGTGTGAACACACATATGCACACACAGAAGAACTGGTGCTGGACAGATGATCCAGTAGTGTGTGTGTCTGGAAAGTGTGACCGAGAACTCCAGACTAACTGGAGGCCAAAAAGAATGATTTAATCTGATTCAGTTTGGATGACTCTGTATAGTGTCAGACTCTCAAAGACAGAGACTTAATAGTGAAAAAGTCAAATGGTAAAAAGATAAAAGCAAACATTTAATTTAGAGGAATAAAAAAACTAGAACAGTGTAAATAAAACAGATTTCCAAGCATTTGAAATGCTGCCATTTCTACTATGAGGTTAGAAGTTCTATGATGTTCACGGAAATGTTCGCATGATAGATGGCCAGTTGCTTAAAGTAATTTCCAAATTACAACATAGTGAAGTAGAGGATTATTTGTCATCATGTCTATTAGTCGCCTCCCCTCCCTTCCTCTCATCTCTCCCCTTCAGTCCTCTAGTCTGGTTTGGGTTAGTACACTGTTGCACTGCTGCCCTCTCCAAGACTCCTGAGGTGAAATTTGAGGAGAAACCCAAGATGTTTTATTAAAGTCAGGGGCGCACCTCCGGCCCCATGCCCCCGTTCCCTTACCGTCCACTGCCTCCTCCACATATTCCCCTCCACTCATAACATACAAGGCCAGAGTCTGTCAGCAAAGAAGGAATGTGCAATATTCCCCTTAAAATCTATTTTTGTGAATAGGCAAGCGAAAATCAGAAGGTGTAGGGATACAGACAAGTTACACTGATGACGGAACGTGCAACAATATTCTTGTGACTAATGCTCGATTTAACAGCTTTTTTAATTTTGAGCCACTGGCAGTCTTGTGGTGGGGATTCAGCGGCGCATTAGAAAAAGATCAAACCTCTAACCTGCTTCTCTCTCCTTACTAATAAATAATAACTAATAACTGTGTTTCCTTTACCCCTAGAAATGCTCAAAACCCAACTACCCCAATAAAAAACTTGTAATGGAAACCTGTACATTTTGAAAAACCTCCCAAATATCACTAAAACATTTTTACGCTCTCATGAGGTGGTTTTTCAGACGTATCGATATAAAAGTTTATCGTAAAAGTGCAGTGGAAACACTCTTCTTTCACGGTTCCCCGTCACCTGGAGATGATGCAGGGGGTCATGTGACCAGTTCATTTGAAGTCCATCAGCCACAAAGTGAAGTCAGGTGTGACGAGAATTTGAGAGAATTGTGGGATATTGTGAGAGACGAGACTTTACGACAGTAACAGCTCCTTTGCAAAACACCTGTCAGTGGAAACACATGCAAAGGTTGTACTTTAAAGGATGAACTGTGTGTTCTGACTGGTATATTAAACCACATAATGCTGTCTGGTTTTGACAGCTTACAACTGTGATGCTGTTTGAGTCTTGTCCATACAATGTCTATCCGCCTGCCTGGGCTGAAATGTGAAAATGACAGGAGAATCTGTTTAACCCTTTACAAGAACCTCACTGAAATGCCTGGAAACACAAAATTTCAAACCAAGAGTGTTACTGCAGCACATTAGAAGAATTTCTACATTTACATTTTTCAGTTTTTCTACTTTTTTTTTAATTTTTATGTAGGAAATCATGGTTAATGAAATTGCCATATGTGATTTCTTGCCCTTAGTTGGTAAACAAACGTAAACGTCCGTATGTATTTCAGACCTTTAGAACATAAGTGCGAACACTAGAACACATTATTTCTTTGTGGTACCTAATAAAGCAGTTACGCTCAAACATTTCTTTTCTACATGTTTCATTACAGTTAGGTGTAAAAAAAAAAAAAAAAAAAAATTACTTCAAGTGTCAATGCAACATCAGCTCAATTTGTTCCATACGAGGAGACAAGAGGAGATTATAAAGTAGCACAAAAGCCGGGGAAGAACACTGCCTGGAATCACGCTACGAAAGTCACCAAACAACTCTGTCACATCATGTTCAGAACAGCTGTTGTTACGTGTGCTATGCTACAAATGCAAATGACAACAATTAACACCCACTTGCACACGAGCAAACAATGAAATGTCTGCATTCAAACTGCACGCTCCAGCGATGACAAAGTGTTCTCGCTACGACAGGACTTGTGACTGCTTTTGCTTCGACTTGATGTCTTTGTTTGAAGACACGCTCTGCTCCTTTGTGTGCAGCTGCTCACTGTTTGGAGCTGCTTGTTGAGGTGCCGCTGCTGGTTGAGTGAACAATGTGACGTGATGACTGAAACATGAATGAGAGAACAATAGTGTCGTAGAGGAAAGGAAATAGAGACAAAACTTATTAAATTAAAATCACTACTATTGCGCTCTTTAGGATAAAACGTGTATCTGCAAGTATTAATCATTTGTGACTAATTTACACTTTGTATGTGGTTTCAAAAGTTATGCTTCTGCCAAAAGGCTGATGTCAGGGCATGCACCGCAGGTGAAAGTTCTTCTACGGGATGAGCCACTCGCCGCTTGTCTGCAGGTGTTATTCAGGTAAAGCCGGTTGTTTTCATACTGTTGTGGTAGAAACACATTCAGTGTTCCCTCATTGAAAAAACTGACAGGAGAAATAAATGACCATCTTGTGACCATTCAGTGTTCTGCTGGGAAATGTTTAAACCCGGCATTCATGTGAATGTTACTTAGACATGTACCACCCACCTAGACCAGACCAGACACCCCCACCCCATAGCAATGACACTCCTTGATGGCAGCAGCCATCCCCAGCAGGATGCAGCCTGACACAGACACACACACACAAAAATGGTTTAGGAATAACAAATTCACTAGATCCCAAACTGATCGAGTATGTGTGTGATGCACTTGAACAAGCCTGATGCACAGAGGACCCAAAGCCCCCCCACTAACAACATCCTGTTGCCAGACACCACAGGACACCCTCAGAAGGTCCATGTCCATTCTCCGATGAGGAGAGAGATAGGGAATCCTACACACTATTAGGAAAGTGGTCATAATTTTATGCCTGATATAACTTTGTATGTCAAGCATCTGTATTTTGAAGATATAAGTGCTATAGAACTTTTTTAATCTATAAAATAGGAAATAACGTTATTGATCATAATCAGAAGTACTGGTTGTGGCGCTGGTGGACAAAGCAGATATATTTAATTAATTATATTATATTCAGCTTTGTCGGCCACGAAAGCGAGAAAACGTGAAAGACTAGGGCTTTTCTATCACGCCAGTGTGTCGTTTGACACTCGTCTAGTGCGCTTTAAACACATTTTCTTCAAAGAAGTTGCAGGAATGCACATCTATTCTTAACAGGGTCCACAGCCTGCTTCATAAACACCTCCTCCATTCTGAAACGGGCTCAGCTTTTCAAAGGAATGACGAGAGGAAGAGGGGAGGAACAGGCTTATTTTAAGCGTGGCTCTTTTTTATTTCAACAAAAAACAACAACAACAAAAAGCAAAAGAAACCAACTTGGTCCTCTTGTTGACCCGGTGCCCATATAACAAAGCTAGGAGTCTGCCAAGTACCATATTTAACAATCAGACAATGAGGAGCACTTGGATTCTGCGTGCAGTCAATCCCTCATTACACTGCCTTCACAAAACACAAGAGTTGAAAAACCAGTTGCGCTTCGACTGATTCATAATGCAATGTGACAACTTTTGCCCGTGTCACAGCCAGCGCTACAGCGTATCTTCAGCTATTAGCATGAGGCAGGGTTAAAAGAGAAACAAGAGAAACATCACTGTCAAAATGACACGAAACAGTTCAACACACACACACACACACACACACACACACACACACAACCTGCATAGCAGCACAGCACTCGGCCACACGCGCATTCCTGCACACCAGCAGACGCACACTCACACACGCAGTCTACAACACAGCTGGATTCTGTTACCCACAATCCACCGCAGCCATCTCTCACTGTGAGACAGAATGAGAGGCCCACATAAACCTCTGTCCTCCCCCGTGATAAGAGAAAGGTAGTGAGGGAGAAGAAAGGGGGGAGACTGGTTGACACCGAGTGTGTGAGTTAAACTGAGAGGGGAAAGGACAAAAGGGAAAGACGGGCAGAGAGAAGCATGGTGGTGTATTAATGGCCGGCAACTGACAACCGCCTCCATTAATCCAAAATGAGATGTAAACAAGGCAGACTCCTTTAAATGCAAAAGTCAGCGACGCAACCCAGGAATGACCGGGTGCATGTTCACCAGAAATGTGGAGGGAGTCCTGAAAAAAATCCTGCATTTGACCGTTACTTAGCGTGAACACAGTTAATTACAACTTACTTTCAAAACTTCACACAAAGTGACAGGAATGACTTAAAATAAATGGAACCCAATCACCATAACTTGTTAGGTTCAAGATTATTTGTAACTGCCAGCACAGTTCGCAGACTCTACCATATTTAGAAATACTCAGAAGAAAACTTCAATCCAACTTGATGGGATCATACAACTGTGGGCAGCACTTGCCACAAAAGGAAATCAGATTTTTACCACTTGAAGGTAAAAAGGGACGAGGAGAGTCTGGAAGGGCCGTAGAAAAAGAATCAAGGGGGATAATGGGATACTATATTGTGTTCGAAAAGTTGGTCTCCAGGGAGATTACCTCATTTTTATTTAGGAAAAAAAAGTGGGAGTGGGGGGTTAGTGGTACCGACTCCCCAAAGTGGTATATTGTGTTACCTTGTGCTTGAAAAGCTTAGCCGTAAAATCTGTCTAACACCTTCAGTCTTTCTCAAACTTCTAACTATTGCGTAAGTGGAGGAAGCAGATCCATGTGCTGTAATGCTTTTACGCAGGAATGTGTACGGATACGCACCAACGCGCATGTGTACTAATAATACAATAACACTGAATACGCCTGAATACACGGAAAACAAATAGAAATGTTAGTGAGTGGTGTGACAACCCTGGAGCATAACACAATAGTGATAGTTTTGGTCTGCCGACACAATGCAGTAGGAGGAGCGAAGAACCAAGACCTGAGTAATTGTGTTGTTGATAAATGGGTTCTATCTCTTTAGGAATTTGTGTGTTCTTGTCTGCTCTTGGCTTGAAACATTGTCACTTTCTGCCCAAGTCCTGTCCCAATTCAAAGTACAGTAGTTTTGTCCAAAAGCCCAGATGCCTTTTGTTCCCCTGTCCCTTTTTATGGAGGATGCATCAGGAGGTAACTTGTATGGACTTAGCTGCATCAAGTGTCCCAGAATGCATCATCATTGGGGGCATCAACAAGTTGCTGCTGTTCCATAAATTTCCAAAAGACCCCATCCCCTCCTTCTCCAAAGTCTGACGTAGAACCCATCTAGTCTGAACTACCAAGGACTCAAGTCTAAACTTTACATATCTGTACATCTCTGTGGATCAGGCTAGTTTGGGATCTAATGAACCTGGAGACCAGGTCCAAACCATTTTTCTGTTTGTGTCTGTGTCAGGCTGCATCCTGCTGGTGATGGCTGCTGCCATCAAGGAGGCCGGGGGTGCCTGGTCTGGTCCAAGATGGTCGATGTTATTAACTTCTGCTGTCAGTGGTTTTAATGTTGTGGCTGATCAGCTGCCACTATCTGAACTAAAGACAAACATCCCCAGTCATCCTCTGTGTAATGGTTGTTAACTGCTTATGTCTAGACTGGGCGGTGACAGCTGTGATGTGATCTATGAATGATGAAGAGAAACCATACTAACACAATTAAATACATCAAATGACACATGGAATTGTTTGACAAAAACATTACTGCATTTCTACAGTGAACTAAGACGAAGCCCAACCACCTCATGTCATTAGTAAGTCTCACTGGACCCGACGGACCGTGTGAAAGATATGACAACATTTACGATTTGTCTAAAAGCTCAATAATACATCAGTTTTGGTTTCCTTCAAACTTTAGTCCAGCTCTTCTGCTCTCACACACAAATGCATAGCAGGGGAATAACCAGTCACCTCTGGAGCAAATTAATAACATGGTGCGGGACAGCCCATCTCCACCTGTTATTTCAAACTTCCCTGAACCTCCCTCATCACGTTTTCCTCAGCTGCTGGATCTGATCTGCTCTGAGTCAGGTCTTTTCTTATCTAATGTTTTTTATTTTTATTTTCAAGTGTCTGTGTTGTTGTTGTTACAAGTGTCTGTGTGTGGTGTCTGAAAGTCTTCTACTACGAGCCGATCAAGCATTACGATTTATAATGAATTGGGCTACTCCCAAGTTACCATGGTGTTGTTTCACAGATTACACGATGACGCGATAGAAGCGCCAAACAAACCCAGTCAGCCAAGTGGATAGCATTGGCCTCTGTGATGCCTCTGACTCAGGTATGGCAACCGTTCCAGCTATGCTTCTGCGGCTATGTTTAAAATGCAGAGTGGCATTTAGGTATGCTGCTTCTGCGGCTTGCTCGACCGGGGCACCCATTTGTGTGTTTAGGGAATGTACGGTAGCTGTTAGAAGATGCAGTCAAACAACAGAACCTGCCAATTTATCAACGTATCTGTCCTCAACTTGAGGTGCTTCATTTACAAAAGCAACTGCTCATGTGATTGCAAATGGAGATGCAATGACAACTTCTGGAAAGATCCTCCCGTACTGAAGTTTCTTCAAGACTTAGTTTTAAGGTCAACAAATTAAACACTTAGAGGGAGAGACCTAACACGCCGGATTTGTAGCACATGTTGTAAACACAGGTCAGGATTAGGGTTTAACTACAAATTATAGTCCCACGTTACTATGAAAGCTATGCCATGACCTGACATCCACCTCCCCAGAAATGTAATTTCGTGTCAAGGCGACTGCAGACTGTGGCAGATGGTCTGAAATGGATTTCCTTGTTCTCGTGTCTCAGCAGCGGAACCAGCACAAAGCGTTCTATGTAGTTCTGCCTCCTACAAACCATCTACTCAGAAGTCTCTACTCGATGTTCTGTGCCGCAAGGATTTCAGAGAACGTAACTGTTGATCAACTGTTGTTGACCTCAACTCAGCTCAGCTCCACACGCCATTGTGTGTGAAGTACAAACTCATCACGGTGGACCAGTTGTCGCTTAGCATTTTAGTGGCATGATTACAGAACACCTGGTGCAGGGACCTTGAGGCTGACATCACACAGTGTGGTCTGACACGGAAACGGCTGGAAAAGAAGGTATGGCAGACTGCAAACAACGGCTTGTGGTCCATGAAGGAAAGATAGTTTGACGAATTACAGAACCTAGGGCGTAGGCTCTGTGCAGACTGGTTGCAGGGCTGTAAATGGGGCAGCAACCTCCAGGTCTGGGCAATGAACTGCAGTTCATCGAGTGGCTACTTGAGGCTCCAAAAGGCAGCAAATCCCCGTAGAACCCCCACTTTACGGCATTATTAAACATGTTTTATTAAACATGTTTAGCTACCAACAGAGCCCTCTCACAGGACACATCTTGGTTTATGACCTACAGCTTATGTAGATGAAACTCGCTGATAATGTTCTGTTTAGGTTTGTGTGCCAGTGCCACTGTTAATGTGCCCACTGGGTTCCTGGTACACCTAAATGAGACATTTCCAACAACAAAGTCTTTATATGTGAAAGTTCTATCACATACATCTTAGCAATTATGGTGTTGTATTACTGGAGTAACTGGAGTTAAAGTGCAACAATATATGTCATATTTCGTATTAACAATTTGCTACTGCTTGTCCTGGGGCACTGTTTCCTTTTACTCCACATTACCGCCACAATCTGTTGAGCTAAGTTTATGTTGTTGTGGTTGTTGTGGCCTTGGGCACAGGGGCCTGCAAGTGTGACATAACCTGCGACCTCCGGTGCACTTGATGATATTTCAGTTGGTCATACACCTTTAAAATATTCCAGCTACCTGCTGTGTGGAGGGCATGGTTCATCTGTTCTACACACTGGACTGCAGTAGGTGGTACCGAGAAGCTGTAGAACTTCTTTCTGCACTTAAGACACAATAAGGCTTCCCTGCAGACAGATGCTACAGAATTTGTGCCACAGAAACTGTCATGGTTAAGATTGTATGAGGGAGCAAGTAGTCAGTCACAAGAAGCCTTAGAAGCCTCTGCAGCCTTCGAAAGTTTGGAAATAAATGTCTCGCTTTCAAACCGTTGAATCCTGTCATCCAAAAGCTTGCGTGTGCATCAGCATTTCCATCCTGCTGCAACACAAACATAAACCAAGTCCTCACTGTTCAATAGTCCCTCAGCAACTGAATGCTTTGAGTAGGACATAACCAACCTGGCGGTGTTACCTTGCGGTACAGGCCCTTGATTTGGAATGACTTTTGGTGATACCAGTTTTTCCACTGAGGTGGTAAAAGAACAAGCTTAAAGTGTAGTTGGCATATTCCATCAACGGCTAGAGCTGCAAAACAGTGTGTGGGTGTGTCGGTGTGTGTGTTTGTGTGCGTGGGTGTGTGTGTTCAGTGGCTCCAATTTTGTGGCGTCTGTCAACAGTTGGAAATGAGCATGTCACCTGTTGTCGGCCTCACACAGGTGTGCCAGCAGGCGCCTGGCAACAAACACAACCCCGTCAAACACCATCTACTACTTCACCTCTCTCTGCTTCTTCTCACTGCTCGAACAAATGTTCTTTATCCTCCCCGGGAAGTTCACAATCGTCCAGATGTTTTAACGTCTTTTGTGCATACGTTTTAAAGCCTTTGCAGCTGGATACAGGCCCAGTACTCTTCAAATTAGGGCAATACAAACCATGTGGCATTCCTAGAAAGAACCCAGACTAACCTGTAATTTACAAATCGGGTGTTGACTAATTTAAAGTATATACTCAAATGCTCTTCTGTGTCAGCTTGAGTTTTCTCCACAATGAAATTCAGTTTCATAAAAACAGTTTATGGACTTTTCACCCTGAAGCGGCGAAGTGTACCATTAATTTCCATTCACCTCCCCCAAGATCAGTCACTTTCAGGCCTGTCATCACTTGTCACTCACCTTAATGAGCTGTTCACATCTGGGAACGGCATGTCTCCTTACGCTAGGTAACTGACACAGAAGCAATAAGTGTCTCTCATCAGAAGCAAAGGCTCACCGAGTTTTTCAATCAGAATTGGTGAAAACGCAATAAACTTCCCTGAACTGGTTCTCTTTTTATTGCCCAACATCCCTCCATCCATCCCTCCATCGTTCCACCTTCAGGCATGATTACTGATTGATGATTACCTGTGGGACTGTTACCCAACAGGGGCCCCTTGTGCTTTTTTTTTTTTTTTTTTTTTTCCCCTTCCAAACTCAGGCCTCTGGCAGGGTGTACAGGGTGGGCAGAACCGAAGGGGACGGGTGGGGGTGTTACAGCCCTCTCCTCCTGTTTTTACAAGTCTAGACAGATACTGTACCATTACAGCTTATCTGCACTTTAACAAACACCAGCCCCAGCTCTGGTGCTGACTGAACTTTCTTTCTTTTTGTCGCTTGCTGCACACTTGCCCAGTCCACATGAACAGTCTGCAAAACAGCCCAAAATCTATCAGGACAGCACGTGTCAGACGTGGTATAAGCAGTCCATATCCACATGTGGAATACGTCCACACATTTACTCATGGAAATAGAGGTCCTTGGCTGCTTCATGTTGTCATTGTCGCTAAGTAAATATGAGGACGTGCAATTAAGTGAAGCAATCATAACTTTCGGTCACAGCAACACTTTCCTCATCTGGTAAAATTCAGCAACGCCTGGCAAAAGCTGGTTCATGTAATCCTTGACCCTGATTATGTAAAGCAAAGTTCTATGACTGCATAGCAGCAGAATTGTATTCAGATTACTCACTCTTTCACCAACGGCCTGGTATCATTCTTTTGAGTAAAAAATATTTGAGCAGAACTTTTAAAGATGTTTTAAGAACCCAGTCAGTACTTTTACGTAGTGATAATGTTAAACTTAGATGAGAAATGAATCCGAAATGAAAACTAGGAATCCCATGCATTTGTGTCGTGGTGTTTTATGCAGAGCAAAGCACTACATAAAATCTGAGCCTTGAATGTGCTCAAAGCTTATTTCAGACTCCCCTACAGGCTCAGGAGCAGCTACAGGCTACAGGCTGGCGTGCGTTTAGGAGGCTTAGGATTATCATGGGACCTCCGTCTTCACCAAAAGTAATTTGCGCTGGAAATTTACACGCATGGCAGACTTGCACTGGAAAATCAGCAACAATCAGCGCCGTTATTTACTATCACTCATCTCCGAATCGCATTTGCTCTGTGCAAACACGACTTTACGCATGGATGCTCGCTGCCCCTGCGCACGGACACTTCCACCAACTGCCCACTGCAGCTGGAGCACCTCATTAACCCAGGGTTAGGTCAGAGAGTGTGGACGGATTTACCGCTGCGATACGTCTATAGGAACTGCCAGTGAGGACAAACACACACGGACTCATGTTTCTATCTTTGCGAGGACCTTTCATGGGCATAATGCGTTTCCTAACCCTAACCTGAGTGTAACCTCACTGTAAAACCAAGTCTTAACAGGTTTTAACACCGGAAAAGTTTGTGGCTCAGGAAAATGACTGCACGTCCTCAGCATTCCTAGTATTGTGCAAATCAGAATGCCTTTAATCAGTTTGCCCCGCGCAACTTCACAAAAACAAGGACACACACATGTATTTCATAATTGGATTATATGTAGAGAATGGAACTCTGAACAGAGGACAGTCTCTTAAGGCGAACCGTCGGTGTTTGTGTGTAGAAATGTATCCGCGATGATGGATGTTGTTTTAGCATGTGTGTGGAATGGGTGTTTACTTTGTCACTTATCTATTTACTTCAACTCCTGACAGATCCTTTAAAGTAAACACACGCACCCGCACACAAACACACACACACACACACACTTGTGCTTGTCTCTGCTGGAGGGGGGAATCAATTAGTGCGAACTGAACTGTGTGCGTGCGTGTGTTTGTTTGGCTCGGTTAAAGCCACTGACCTTGACTGGTTCATGACCCAGAAACAAAGGCAGCCTTTTGCACAGAATCTGATTTTAACTCTTTGCGGTCCCGTTTCAGAGCCGTGCCGGGCCCGTCAACTTTTACGAGACCGGACCTGTTCCCCGCCATTATTCTCACACTGTGAGTCTTTTGAGGACCCCTTTGTGTCTGCCAGAGAAGGAAAGCATGCGACTAATTTTAGTTTGAACGAACTTTATCCTGCACTAGTTGGGTAACATGTCACTGGAAATAACTGTGAAGAAAGCCCAGAGCCTTCTACTTGGATTGGGAAAACGTTTTAACAATAGCAGAACCTCCACTGTTCAAAGTCAACAAAAAAAGCCTTAGCTGATGAAGTAGCGTGCAGTCGGATTGCCGACGTCATCAAACATAAACGCACACGTGTCGGAGTTCGTATCTCCTCTGCGGACGATTAATCGGGGCAGAAAACAGACTCTCTCTGTTTGCACCAGGAGTTATCACACTCGCAAACACTCTCCTCGAGCAAAAGAACTTCCTCAAAGTCACGGCGGATGTAATGAATTGTGTTGCAACTGTAACACAGCAGCAAAAAGGTTCCCTAAGTCACCCCGCAAGTGATTTAGTTGCACGAGGTCAGAGGTCATGTTAACACTCTTGCTCCTTCTGTTTGTTTTCTTTTTAGAATGAATGGTATCAGTGTGCAGCTGCGCTATCTGAAACGCCGCGTGAATGTTGGTGTGAAGCGGCCGGACAAAGCTGGACAGACTGTTTTAAGGAATGTTTCATCAGCTTGTAGGGATGGGTGCCGTTCAGGTTTTATCCGTCATCGGTGCCAAACTGGTGCTTTTGAAACGGTGCCGGTGCTGAATATATTAACCAATAGGTGTCCGAACCTGCCATTCTTTAATAAGCACCATTCTTTAGGTGCTTAAAGAATGGAAAACATACAAACTTTGGCTTCACAACAAACTGTCATAATTATCATGATATAAACAGTAGTGTGTGGTCTCTATCAAACATGGTACATTCCTTGGCTTTTAAAAAAATGTGTGTTAGATGATTCATCAAATTCCAGGTGTTACCTCCCTTGCACAATATCTCTTTGGAGCACTCGCTGCAGGTTGCCAAGTCTGCATCTTTTGAGGTGAAGTGCAGCCAAACTTTTCGCCTTAGGCATTTTGAAGGTTCACTTCCACCCATGCAGGTGGAAAATCTGTAGCGTCCGGTAGCCAGTAGCGTCGGCACAGCAACAGAGCAAAGGGGGCGCTAATTAAAAATTCAGTGGCACCGACATCTGTGTTCATCCACCGTTTGCATAGCACCGGCACCGTTATGGCACGGAGTATCGGCACCCATCCCTGTCAGCTTACGTGTTTTTATAAACTGATCAGGCATATCATTATGACCACCTTCCTAACATTGTGTGGGTCTCCCTCGAAAACAGTTGTGACCCATCAGAGGATGGACAAGGGCCTTCCAAGAGCGTTCTGTGGTGTCTGGTAACAGGATGTTGTTAGTGGGGGGCCTTTGGGTGCTATGGGTTGAGGGGAGGGGCCTCTGTGGATCATCCCACAGATACTTGATCAGTTTGGGATCTAGTGAATGTGGAAGCCAGGTCAACACCTTGAGCTGTTTGACATGTCCCTAAACCGTTTTTGTGTGTGTGTCTGTTTCAGGCTGTTTCAGTGGTTTTAATGTTGTGGCTGATCAGTGTATTTTGTATGAAGCAACACCGAGGAACAACCACAGCTGCAACGTGGAAAACTACTCATGACACACTTAAGATATGCTTGCCTTCATTATTAAATGGCATTGTTTGGCTGCACTGTGAACAGTTAGACCAGTTTGTTTTTCCCATAAGGTATCAGCTCAGGGAGTGTTTGCCGTAGTATCAGATTGCACTCTCTGCCACTGTGGCAAGCACAGGTTTTGCCAGATCAAGCACTAGTCAGAACCAGCAGGACCGAGTTTGCGTGTGTAACAGGACGCCTGGTGGAAAATAACAGTCTGTCGGTTTGATGTCAATCACACGAACTGAAAGAGCCACAAGTCAAAAAGTCAATGCATTGTAAAGTCATTAGTTCAAGCTAAAAATATGAACGCTGCGACCAGTCACATGACACTGCTGAGAAATAGCAGACACCAGTGTGGCTACTGGAGTATGGTGAACGTGGTGTCAAGCCTTTAAGGCACTTAAAAAAAAAAAAAAAAAAAAAGCCCACTTACTGCTTTCCCTTCCAGTGACAAAGCACCATCCAATCCGTCTTTTTTCTTTTTTTTACACAAAACATCATCAACATCATTTCACATGTTTGCATCTAAAATGGCATGCCTCGCTGCACGCTGGCTGGCGTAACCGGACTCCGAGGAAGGCAAATGTGAAGGAATGGCAAAGACACGCTCCGCTGCAGATCGGGCGCTGACACACGACTCTGTAAAAAGCCCCCGGGCTTGTGGGGATGTTTGGAGACGGAATGGGATGAAAAATGGTGTTGGTGGACGGATGACATGCATATACAAACACACACCCAAACGAAGGCATGCACACACACACACACACAGAAGCAACAAGAGACCTCGTTTGATTTTACAATAGTTGCACAAATAGGGCTTGCCAGAATAGAGCGTGACTTGGCTGTTTATTATATTTGAAAGTAATAAAAAAGTGACAGAAAACGAGGGGTTGGAGCAAAAAAAAAGGTCGGCCACATACACTCAAAACAGCCCTCAGAATGCAGCCAGATAGTTGCCAACCTCATTTAAACAGTTTAATATGAACGTTTGAAGTGTGTTTTTGCAGTTTCATAGAGGCTGAAACGGGCCAGTGGAAGCGATACCACGCTTCTGACACATTCTTTTGAAGATAGCATATCGGCCTGTTTGATTTCATGGGAAGATGTGTGACCGCTTCAGCTAGTCAAGAAAAACACAGCGGCTCAGCTGAGCAACAAACGGGACGAACAGACTGTTTCTTGGCTTGTTTGGTTTGGCACATGTCTGCACATTAGCTCTGACCACAACAACTGTGACTAAACGCGCAGGTATGCGTTAAGAGGATTTCTGACGTGCATTTGCATAAATGAAATGCACTCTCCTTATCGCGAACATGTTTTTCCACATATCAATCACAGCCAGTCCACGAGACAAATCCCTCTGGATCATCTGAATGTTTAATTGCACTGTCAGTTAAATGGCTTGATCCTAACATGATCCAGCCCATCTTGTCGTTTCAAGCCTTGTTTTTTTTTCCCCCCTAGATTTTACATCAGGGTTTCAAAAGAGTTACTTACTTTCAGCCTCTACATTAAGCAAACATTGGGTCTACATCTATCATCTCAGATCAGGACTGCATATGCCATAAATTTGGTTTTAGCACATAGAAAATTAATCCCACGCGGGGTGTGCAAAAGTTCCTGTGGCCAGAGATCATGCGGTTTCCAGTCAATTTAAACCCTGCAGTGGAAATGTTGCTTTTTGTTTTTAGGGTTTGGTAAGAGCTTAACGATCACTAAAAACACATTGTCCGTAAGTTCAAACAAACAACCACTTAGAGTCTCAACAGGCCAAATGTTCTTTAAGGTGGCAATTATATAAAAAAGCAGTTTCTTTCAACATCACTGGGTCACATTACAGCAGCTTTCACTCCATGTGCCCTGTTGTTTGCTCAGTCAGCTTTCCTGATGCGTGGTGCCGATACTCTGCTGACAAACTTGGGGGTTCAGACTCAAGATAATGGTTTTAATTATTTTACATGATACAGCCCTTGTCAGTGTCCAGATTCAGGTCTTAATGAGAGTCACAAATTTTCTCTGAAGAATCTCTCAGCAGCTTCCATGCTTCCATTTAGATCTAATCAGAAGTTAGGGTATTCCAGTCGTCCCTATCCCTAGCAACATCTTCCACTTCGTCCTGAGGGACCATTGTTATGTAATCCCTCCAGTGAGTTCTTAATCTACCCCGAGGGTCTCCCACCAGTTGGACCTTCCCTGGTAAACCTCCAAAGGGACCCTCAGTGACCAGGAAACATTTCCACCAAAAGCCGGAACCACCTCAACAAACTCCTTCTGACATGAAGGAGCAGTGGTTCTGAGGCAGCTTGAAAAGTAACGCCAGTTATGTATATTCATAATGTCCACACGAATGCCTGGCCCAAAAGTTTCCCAGAGAAAATTGCCACAAGATGATCACTGTTGTTCACTTCTCTCGTCAGTAGCCATAATATTATGGCTGATCGGTGTGGCACGCGGTGACTGTGACGTACTCTTGGGTAATCTAACACCCTCACTCACTGGTGAACTATAGGCACTGCAATAAGTGCAGATTCCTTCCTGAAACCCCACATCGCGCGCGCCTTTCCATCACCTTGAATGATGGCAGCAGTCAAATTTTAATGAGCAGGGGTTTTAGCGAAAGCCAGAAGCCTCTGAACGAACTAACAACCCAATCGAGTCTCAACACAGACATATTGCGCGCACTTTTCTGCCATAATCGAGCCTGAGAAATTGCTCCATCAATCCTCGCTACCTCCATTTGTCTAATGTGTCCCATCTGTTCCAGTGTTGCAGTGTGGTGTGTCTTGGCCTCATCAGAGGTAGGGAGTGACCTACTGACTGCTTGTTTTGGACTTGCAATGGTCTGTCTGTGTTTATAGAGCGTCTTGCTTTTGCTAGTGTATTGGCCTGGCGCACATGACGGACTCGAAAAAACAAACACCAGAAAGTTTAAATTCAGTCTGGCAGGTAACAGGGGATAACCCAAAATAAACTGCCGCCTCGTATAACTCGATTTGCAAAAACCAAATTAGCAGAACTGACAGCATTATCCCCTATAATTGTCTTCATAGATCAAAGGCTATACAACCGTGTCTCAGTCCAGAATCCCAACAAAAATGCATGCCTTATTAAAGACAAACAGGCCATTTAAACTGCTCCGGGCATGACAAATTTGCCTCTTTATGTTCCTCGCAGCAGCATGTGCACAGCTAGACTTTAGACATAGAAACAGATATGGAAGAATGATGCAATGTAATGCTTTCAAAAATATGAATAATGTTTTTTTTTTAGCAATTTACAAAATGCAAAGTGAGTGAACATCAATATTTGGTGTTACTACCCTTCAAACCAGCATCAATCCTTATAGGTGCACTTGCACAAAGTCAGGGATTTTGTAGGATCGTAGACGCAGCCAAGAAAATGATAAGCGTATCACCCTTCGAAATCTGATGATGTCCAGCAGTAAAATCAGCTCAGAAATGGAAGAAACCAGTGGGACCCAGCTACACCCATCTACAGTCTGGAGAAATCTGGCCAGAAGTCATCTTCATGGAAGAGTTGCAGTCAAAAGTCACATATATTGCTTCCAATAGAACACATAAATAATATGCAAACATGTGTGGGAAAATGAAATTGAGGGAACTGAAACAGAAACAGGAGCTAGCTTGAGGCTAACTCCTTCACAAACAGATGCAGAAGCTGTGCAGAGTTTCAAGTTAAGGCCAAAAAACTGTCCCCTTTTGCACATGTCAGGCTCCATACATAGATTTACTTGCACTAATATTGACTTTTGTGTACGCAGCCCGCTCTCTTTGCTTTAGCACGAACACCGTGATTAGCATGCACTCGCAGCGCACACTTTTCACCGTTTACTCCGCCCGCTGCCAGCGTGCATTAAAGTTGCTGCAGCCTAAACTCTGAACCCGCTCTCCGTGTCTTTGAAGTGGCGCTCGTTTCTCATCTGTGAACAAGATGTCCAAATTAAAAATACCACACCCACGCCACAGTTTCTTTTAAACACTGCGTTTAGCGGAGAGGATGATGTGCAAAGTGCAGAGTCAGATTTTAAGGATGCATCTGAGTCAGTGCTGACTTACTGGTTTAACAGCCAGAGCGGAATGTTAGTAAATCGTAATGATCATCTTTTCACCACAAAA
Source organism: Mugil cephalus (assembly GCF_022458985.1). NCBI lineage: Eukaryota > Metazoa > Chordata > Actinopteri > Mugiliformes > Mugilidae > Mugil > Mugil cephalus. The sequence goes on from NC_061771.1 coordinate 20,716,479, forward strand.
ACCTGCTTAAATCTGCCTGTTTGTGTCTGTCTTTTGTACTTTTCTCCTCAAAATATTACTATTGTCTGTTAGGACAAAACCACACTAAAGGTTGTTTGTCTTGTTCATGAACCTCTGATTTTGTCCACCAGATTTCTTCACACACGCCATGTGGAGGCAATGAGGAAATAATCAGCGCCTTTTGACTCAGAGCAACAACTTTAACGCTGACAGAAGCGTCTGCGAACACTCTTTGCTCTGTGCAATTATTCTCGACTTTCGGCTCATTTTAATATTTGAATTCTTGTTTTGCGATAAATTAAACACTGCAGTGTCACCCGCAAACATTTTTTATTTATTTTTTATTCCCCACAAGAGCTTTTGAAAATCCGTTCAATTTATTTACACTCGAGCACCACAGTAGTTTTACTGAGATGATCATTTATTGCTCATTGTGGAGCAGTGAAGCCAGAAAGACGTCAGAAATGTGCCCAGCAGACATCCCAATGTTTAATACTGCTTTTTGTTCACCCTTTAATGCATTAAAACTCAGATTTTGGGGTTAACATCCTCAACCATTTGAATGGCTAGAAATGGTTAGAAATTGGGTACAAAATGAGAAATTAAGTATTTTATTGTCTACTGCTACAAAAAAAGATCAACCGTGTGGTTAAAACATGCGATATTTGAACTAGCCCGAACACTTAGAAATTGTGCTTTTGTCTAGAAGACATTTGTGACGTCTCAAGGGCATAACTAACTTCATTTTTACCAACAAATTCCTCCAAACAACTCTCTCTTACGGGGTCTCCCCGATCTCGCGTCGCTTCTTCAACCTGCAGCCGACAGCAGCGGTGCATCATCATTACTGTAATGGCAGCTTTTTTTCCCAGAAAGCGCAACTTCCCAGTGTTCCGCCACACTTTGAATATTGTCCATTGGTGAGTTACGGTCATTCAAAAATCACAAGCCATTTTTATGCACAGGCGGATCTTAAAGGGTTAATAGTAGAGAAGCGAATACATTTAATGTTATCTGATTAAAAAAACAAAAAAAAACACTGAACTTCACATCTTGACATTCCAGTCTCAATCTATTTTGTTGCAGCCAATCTCCAGACAGCTCCACTTTCAAAATGCCGCTCCCCTTGCAAGATCCAACCGCTCAAATCATGACCTCAATCATGACCTTAACCTGCCCTCAGAATGATAAACAAGCAGTTGACAATCTTGCACAAGCCCCGTCTTGCCGGTTTGATCTGTTTGTCTTTCTCTGGTGGTCCAAGCATCATCATACCGCGGGCTCCTGGCCAAGTGGAAACATGGTGAACCGCAGCGTGTTCGACTGCGCGGTACTCCCTCTGTATGGTCGATTTCCTCTTATTTGGATAATCTGGATTTTGTGTTTGACTCTGATTCAGCACTCTTTCTCTGTCTGCGTTTCTTCTGCTTCGTCAGTTTCTTGGCCCAGACTCTGGGTTGACTGGTTCACCCTTTGACTCCTGACATCTTAATCCCCTGCCAGCCTCAGAGAGGGACTGTGTGCATGCGTGTGCATGCGAGTGCGAATACGTGTGCGCTCTTTGTAAAAATCCGCATTGTGCAACACTTAGATTCTTCCTGACAAGCCATGAATGTGTAGATTAATGTGGGCTGGTGAGCGTGCATAACGTCACCCCTGCAGCACTGTACGCCAACCAGCCACAACATTAAAATCACTGAGAGAAGGAGACCATCTTGGGACAATATAACAGTGTTCTGCTGGGAAATGCTTTGAACCTGGCATTCATTCATGTGGGCCTAACTTAGACATGTAGTACCCACCTAGACCAGCAATGACACACAAAAACAGTTTAGGAACAACTCAAAAAAACATGAAAAGTGGAGAAGGTGATGATCTGGCCTACAAATTCACAACATCTCAAACTGTTCAAGTACCTGTGACCCCTCCTCTTAGCCCATTGGACCCCAAAGCCCCCACTGACAACCCTACCTACATACACCACAGGGCGTCCTCAGAAGACCCACGTCCATTCTCCGATGATTCTGTTTTGGAGATGTACACGCTATTAGGAAGGAGTTCAGAATTTCATGGCTGATCTGTGTATACTGTGACTGTATGAAGGAGCGCGTCGGATAAATAATGAGCTGGAGAGAGTTACAACATAACTTGTTATGGCAGGATTCTGCTTACACACAAACAACCCCAAAAACACGCTGCCATTTGCCTCCTGGCTGTTGTTTAATAGAGGCGTTAAAATCCCTATTGTGTGCAAACAATGTGCGTCTGACTGATGAATTTGTTGAGGTTGGTCTTGTCACGCCTACAGTCAGAGCTGTGATTGGGCTGAAATTCCAGTAAGTTCCAAATAAACACTCATTAGCGGGGGATTTTATATTGATGTTGGTCGCTTAGCAGACAAAGTCTCCTGGAAAACCAACTGGTGTTGTTTTTTCTTTTTTCTTTTTAGTAATCTTATCAACTGGTATGCTCTCTTACCATTACTCATCTAAACTGAACCAAACTAGGAATAAAGTTGAAATGTAGCGCTTTCCTACCACGACATCTATCATAACTCAATTTGTAATCAGACTCAGCCGAGAATTCAGTCCTCAGATACAAGTAAAATCCATTCACGTCAATCGTGTGCTTGCGTCAAAGGAAACCTAGCACACAAATCTGAAAGCATGTCGTGCCGAGACGACTTGCATTCTATCACTCCAGCGAACTTTCTGTAACACTCTTTGATTTGAAGGGTACAATTCTAGGAAGACAACTACAGAGTAAGAGACAATCTTTGAGAGCTAGCTTGGGTCATATTAGCATTAGCGACTAGCTCGCCAGCTGGTTAGTGGTGCGTTCAAGCTCTTCGCATGGTCCCATTTCCCCAGTTGGGTGAATTTAAAGCTGGACTGTGGAAACAACATCGCGCTCCAAGTGATTAAGCAACAGTTTGATAGCTGTTTCCAGTAGTAAGAGCAGAAGACACCAATCAGTGGATGTGTGACATGGTGGATTTCAAACAAGTGCATGTTAATGATAAAAGAAAAAAAGTCTATTTGCTCTAAATTATGGTGTTAAGTGCTTGTTGTGATAATATAACATCAACAGCCTGCCAAGCTCTGTGAAAAATAGTTGCAGACCATGGGTCTTGTGTATTTTCTCACTTGTGACCTAGTTTCTTTGATTTTTCTAACATCACGCCAATGCACAATATGTCATGAAGTGTCTTCGGAGTGTCTGACGCAGATGGATTCAGCTGGGGTGCTTTCTTACCTACGGTTTTACGAAATGTGCCAACAGATCCCAATCTGCAGCCTGCGAGGAGCTCAATAAAGCTGTTGAACCAGAAGGGCCACCTCCTCCAGACACTCCTCACGCACACTTGCTTCTTGGCATGTTTCTTCTCAGTGTCAGTTCATCCCACGCTTTTTTTATTCATGCTTCTTCCAGCAGAAGTGTTTATGTATAGTTCTGTGACGGCTCCCACATGTTTTATCTGCGGCGTTCACCGCGATGTATTCTTTCCTCCCATTCTTTCAGTCTGTTCATCACTCCACGCTTCTCAAGGACAAATCATTCCTGTGAAATATGCATCTAATTATGTATTTCAGTCACGTTACAGCTGATATATCGAACAAAGCTCAATAGTGGTCGAGGCTTTTAGGAATAGACTAAGTGGACTGAGCTGCATATACACCGATCAGGCTTAACATTATGACCACCTTCCCTAATATTGTGTAGGTCTCCCTCCAAAATGGTTTTGACTCATCAGAGAATGGACATGGACCTTCTGAGGTGGTCCTGTGGTGTTTCGTAACAGTATGTTGTTAGTGGGGGCCATCAGGCCCTATGGGGTGAGGGGTCTCTGTGGATCAGGCTATGTTTTTTGAGTCTGGCCTGGTCGTCTAAGTAACGTCCACATGAATGCCAGGTCCAGAAGTGTTGTGATTACTGTTGCTTTGATAGGATTTTAGGCATGCTCAACCACCTGCTGCTCCTTAGCACCCTTAAGAAATAATACAAATAACAGGAGAGTATTTTCATTGGTTTAAACACAAACATTCTCGATCTCATGTGACGCAGATGGGAAGAGCTACTGACAAGCAAATCTGGGCACCAGGGTTTGATTTGCTCACGTTACAAAGAGCAATTCATTATTATTACTTCCTGAACTGAGTCCCCCTAAAGGCGTGATCTCTGGCGACTCCCATGTGAAGCGGTTCCAAGCAGCATGCTGAAGAAAACATTTAATGCAGTTTAATTGACAAGTTAATTGGCTTGTTGTTTAACTGTCTTGCACTCCACTTCAGCAATATTACACTTGGACGTAAGCGGCAGGAAATGAGGAGTCACCTGCCAAGAAAAGGAAACAAGACACAGAGACGTCCCGAGCACGTTTCCTCAAACACCCGGGGCAACTGCGGCTCAATAGTCGCTGCACGCCTCGACTCGCACCGCGGGTTACACACAGTGTCGAACTTCCGTGCACGCGTCCGTGGTAACCAGCCCCGCCGGTCCACCTCGAGTGGGTTCAAACGGCACCCCTACTCACCTGTTGTGCCTTCGAGTTGTTCGGTATTTGCGCAGGTCCAAACCTCAACCCTTTTGAAGTGCTCTGTGAGTCACCCCCCCTTACCCCGAAGCCTCCAGGCCGCTGCGTGTGTGCACGTGTGTCGGTGCACGCGTGGGCCGGGTGGAATGAGGGCTGCTGAATGGGGATGAAAGGGTGCGTGTGTGTGCACAGGCAGACTATGTGCCCTCAGGAAAAATAGAGCCGGGCTCAGAAAAAGGTGGGATAGGAAGGGGGGAGGGGTCCCTCTACTTCACCACCCCCCATCCCAACAGGCACACACATACTCGCCCTCAGGTTGTAGTATGTGTGCTGTCGAAGGATGAGGGCGGCGTTATCTGGAAAACCTCGGACAGATTTCTTTACACGGTGACGATTATTTGTTGTTTTATTTTTAAAAAAAAATCAACTTATCTAGATTTCCTTCAATGAACACCTCATTAAAGGATGTGTGCTGAAGGTCTTATTTCCGATTATTAGAGGGTTTTGTTGCTTTAATCTCTGGATTAAGGTAATCTGACCACAGATCTGCTGCCAGGCGCATCCTCCTCTCTCAGTGTCTCCTGGTACCTCGAAGGAATGTTACGAGGAGTCTGTATGTGTCACGCTCTTTACCTTCCTATTGAACCGCCGTGTTTATACAACACACCGCGGGGATGGGGGAGGGGGGGGGGGGGGGGGGGGGGGGGTTGAGGTACTTTAGAGACACGCTTCATAGGCTACTAAAGGAGTGACAACCCCTAAAACTGTCCCTGGGGGTGAAGGGGAGGAGGCGGGCGGCCCGAGGGAAGCGGAGGTCTCTCTCGGGCGAGCGCGTTAAATCTCAGCCTGTTGTGCGTCGCCGGAGTGTAGAATTCCACCGGTGTCAAGAAAGCTTGTAAAGGCGTAACGTGAGCTTTTGTTTTAATGTCTCTGAAAACAGAAACCCAGTTTAGCAATATCCCAACTTCCGACAGTTGAATTTGCTCCAGGCGAGGTTTGAGTGTACGCCGATCAGCCGCAACATCGACAACACGAAGTGAATAACACTGACTGTCTTTTTTTTCCCCCCACATTTCCTGTTCTTTAAAAGTGTTTGTTTGTTTTGCACCTCATGCTGCTCACATGTGTCTTAAATTGCACCCCGGGGACAAATAAAGTTTTCTGAGTTTGAATCTTTTGACAGTGCAGCGTTCTGCTGGGGAAACTTTTGGACCTGGCATTCGTGTGGATGTCACTTAGACATGTACCACCCACCTGGACCAGACCAAACACATACACACACAATAACAGTTTAGGAACAACTCAAAAACACATGAAGAACAGCACAGGGTGTCGACCTGGCTTCCACATTCACTAGATCCGGACAAGTATCTGTGAGATGCACTGGAACGAGACTGATCCACTGAGGCCCAAAGAGAGACCTACACCAAACTAGGAAGGTGGTCATAATGTTATGCCCAATCAGTGTATGCGTCAGTGTGCAAAAAAGAGAAGTGACAAGATAAACTTGGAAAAAGTAACTGATTATTAATCTCTTGACGAGGTTAAGTCGGCAAAGTGTGGCTCTACTTCCAGGCTAGATGATATACTTGCATAATTATATAGACTGCAAAAAATCCTCATATCAAAGAAAGAAATCTTTGTTCAGAGACAAGAATGTTCTGCTTATTTTAAGAATTTTTGTCAAGCAAAAAAAAAAAAAAAACTCAACCCATTGGCCGATTGTTTTTCATAATACAAGATGATTTGATTGAATGTAGGAATATTTTGCTTCTTCCCGGTAATGCCGCTGCTGCAGCGCATTTGTCAAATGCTCCTGAAGTTAGTGGAGCAGACCTCTTTTCAGTGCAACGACTGGGCCGAGCGCAGTGATTTATCAGCAGTCGGAGGCTTGACGCTGGACGTCCACTCCATCTGCGCGGTCCCCGCTTCCTTAAACGTTTCCAAATGAGCTGACGAGTGGCGCGGCCCACCCCACCTCTACATCTGCTCGGCAGCAGGACGGAGGGAACGCAATTTCTTCCACTTACTCTTACGTGAAGTTTTTTCTTACAATTTTATTATGCAAACGCTTTCAAGCCCAGCTGAGGTTCAAGACGTTTTTTCAAGGCTACAATGTTTTGTTTGCAGGAAAACATGAACATTCATGTGACACTGGACACTTGAAGTGTCTGACGCTGCAGTAGAAGATTAATCTCTAAACTCTTTGACTTTGAGCAATGGCGCATGCTAGACGTTTGCAGAGACTATTTGAGGGTGAGTAAGTGTGACATTCGGTATATATAGATAGATATTAGGCCAGCAGCAGAAAACCGGTATGGAAAACAGATTGAACAGAAACCAGAAGAAGAGAGCGAGCGAAGTGGGTGAGGCCGGAGGCGAGCCCCGCTGCCGTGGTAAAAGTGTCACATCTGCACACGTCAAACGCAGTGGATGCAGAAACCAGGAGAGCAATGACAGAATGGCAAAAAAAGAAAGAAAAGAAAGGCAAGAACTAGGGAGGGGAGGGAGACTCTTTGTCCTTGAAAGCCAAGAAAAACGCTGCAGTCACTGCATCGATGCGTCTCGAGTAGTGGAAATTTAAAGAGGAGAAATGATTCAGGAAGCCAGATGTCAGTTAAAAGAAAATAGGAAAATCAACTCTGCTAGTTCAGTGACCGAAGTCTGACCCGAGGGGAGGGGTGTGTGCGTGCTTGTGTGTGTGTGTGTGTGTGTGTGTGTGTGTGTGTGTGTGTGTGTGTAGGTGGGTGTGTAGGTGGGTGTGATGGTGTGTGACACTGGAGCACCACAGGGCACTAAAAACCCCACTAAAAAGGAGGAGGGGCTTTTAGCTGATGTGCCTGATAACAACTGAAATCTCATCCACACGCACACATGCACTTTCAGCCCATGACTACATCCTCTTCACCTTGTACCTCTTAACTTCCTTCATGGGGTTATTAACTCCCAGATTGGGAAGCTTCCACCCCCCCTCCCCATTAAGTTGTCATGGTGGCATGACCCGAACACTTATTAGCTGACTCTGTGGGATTAGTCCGAGCTTGAAGCGGCGGGAGCTGGGGTTAAGCCTCCACCTCGAGGTGCTCGCTGCAGCATCTCACAAAAAAAAAAAACACAAAAAAAAACTTAATTAAATTGCCGAGACACCGAGGCAGGAATGTTTGCTTTGCTCTCCCTCCTCTCCTCGCATGTACTTCGGTCCATCCCTCCATCCCTCCGTCTCCACCTTTCTTTGCTTTTCCCATACTTCACGCGGCGTCCGTCCCTGCGCCTCGGACTCCTCGCTGGGCCGAAGGTGAGGGCGGCGAGGGGCAACAGGAGGCAAAGAAAGCCAGTCACAGTCACTCATTGCAGACACCACTGTCCCGTGTCAGCAATGCATTACCAAGACATTACCACAATATGCAGATTTATACCGAATAAGGTTGTAAAAATGTCTTTTCTTTACAAGGCAGGAGACATGACACAAGGTTTTCTTGTTTTTACACTGTAAATGTGCATCTTGCACTCCATGCAAATCTATTTCTAAGTAATAAGGTTTTAATATTACAGCTTGTGCCACTTGTTATTGCCATTAATTCTCTTGATTATTACTAAGATGGACTATTGATCCGGTCAAATGTTAGGGAATAATACAAGTGCCTAAATTAGTTTTCCTGGGTTATTTAATTCAGTGATGTACATGAAGAAAAGTGAGAATTCAACACACCTCAGAAGGCACAAGCAGCTACTAGTTTTTCTTTTTATTTATATTTTAAATTTCTTTTTTTTCTTTTCCTGGTATCAATCATTGCTCAGCAACAAACCCTCAAGTGTTGCTCATCAAAATACATGTGACAGATGAACACAGGTTGCAAAAACCCAAAGCAATTCCTTCCACTTGCTTGTTTGGTCAGATCAGATACAAAGCCCAAAAGTACTGCCTTAACCAAAGCAACTGATTTTTTCATGATGTTAATTCAAGTATTACGTATATTCGTCATCCAAGTTGGCAACAATTACAAAGATCCACACGGAAAAAAAAAACAAAAAGCCGACCAGTTAAATTCACACAAAACACCATAAAGTCGTCACTTTAAGCTCTACATCCCCGCGGGAATCTTGATTTATCTCTCGGGGATCATCAGATTAAAGTCTCCCATAAACAAGCAGCCAGATGTGAGCGTGAAGCCAGATAACGAGCCCTAATCCGATACATTCGACGCCAACACGGGTCTGAAACGGCGACGCTGATCAGAGATAACCGCCTGTTTGCGCATCTCTCTGCGGGAGACACTCGCGTCGTTGTCTTCCCCTGCCCGTGCGTCTCCCTGAGCGCGTCTGGCAGACAGATCCTGACCCGAGATACTGACCCCCGTGCGCCGGCGGAGAGGAATGCAAAGACACGCTGACAAAGTCACTGGCCGCAAGGGAAGCTTTCACATGTGAAGCAGGCTGGGAAAAGCCGCAACCAGAAGAGCGGGCTGGATGAATTAACCTCTCAGAGCTTCATACTCTGCAGTTCTAATCGATATCACAGCATCGAAACGACCCCGTACATGCGCGCGGAGTCAATAATCCATTAAAAGGTTGTAAAATTGCGTTCGTTTCCACTGACGAACTCAATGTGCAGTTCAGTCGGCTGTTTACTGGGCTCGAAAAAGGCACCTGGATGGTAGAAAATCACAATAAAGGCGCACGCGAAGCTTACCTTGGCAAAGTAATCCAAAGTCCGCTGGAATGCGCTCGAACAGCCTCTGCCCCAAACTTTTATCCACTTTGGTGCCTCTCGATGCAAAGCTCACAAATGTTCAAAAAAAAACTCCTCTTGAAACTTCGGAGTTGTTGTTCACCCGTAATAATAATAATAATAAAAAAAAGGTGTCCCCCTGCGGCGCGCTCGCTCTGCTTGGAGACTTCGGGTCCGCGGCGTTCAGTGTGTAGCGCACAGACTCTTCACAACAACAGCGCTCATTGAAGTACAGGAGGAGAGCGCTTAAACGAGCTGGGGAAGTGGGAGGCGCGGCGAGGAGCCGGAGCGCGCAGCCATGCGCGTCTCCGAGACAGGCTGCACCTGCAAAACATATCCACGGCAGGAAGGATGGTTTATCGTCCACTTCAGATATGTCTGAACACGGGTTTTCCTTAGACGAAGGAATAAAATATTCATGAAAATATTGTGAAAACGTGATTTTTTTTTTATTTTATTTTTTTTTTTAAAATGTTATAGATAAAATGTTTATCTTCTCAAAACTGAATTGATCAATATCTTCCAAAGGTACAACTTAATAAAAGAGGAATGTGCCTGAAAACAAAATTATTCCAACTTTATGGGCAACGGTGTATTTGAATGTTTTTATGACCGTTGACATGAGACATTTTTTTAAACTGTTAAGCTGATTATTCGCCTGAGGTTTTACATCCATCCCCTTGTCCCAGAGGAGAGACTCTGGCTTAGAGTTCCCTCTTCATGTATTTTTAACAGGCTATAAAAGCATCAAATTTGGTTTTACTGGGGGCTTTAAGGAGAGAGGCATTAAAGAGATTTGCTGGAAGATTTGCTTTAATTTAATCTCATTTTATTTGATCTTTCTTGCATTTTTTTTGTGAGTGTTTACTTTTATGTGCAACAAAGCTACTGTGACAAAGTAATTTCCCTCGTGGATCATTAAAGTCTGTCTAAGTCATGTTCAATAACAGGAAATGACAAACAAGAATTTACGGGGAAGGATGTTTAGCCTTAACAGTAAAACTGTACCCCAAAATCTTCTTCTTCTTATTAGTCTTCTTCTTATTATTGTGTCATTTGTAACTAGCATGGACACAACAAAAAGTCAGTCTCACTGAGTGAAAAGCGTGTTTGTTTTTCGCATGACTTATATGACAACGCTCTTTAAATGGAGCACAGTTCACCTTCATTACGTAATATGATGAGATAAGATCATCTTTTATGTATCCCACAATTGTAACTGAAGTTTACTGTAGTTGCTATTGTGGGATCAATACACTGATCAGGCATAACATTATGACCACCTTCCTAATATTGTGTAGGTCTCCCTTGTGCCTCTGAAACCTCTTATGACTCATCAGAGGATGGACACGGGTCTTCTGAGGGTGTCCTGTGGTGTCTGGGAACAGAGTGTTGTTAGTGGGGGTCTTTGGGTCCTATGGGTTGTGGGGAGGGGCTTCTATGGATCATCCCATAGACACTTGATCAGTTTGGGATCTAGAGGCCAGGTCAACTTTTTTTTTTTCTAGTTGTTCCTAAACTGTATTTTGTGTATGTGTGTGTCAGTGTCAGGCTGCATCCTGCTGGGGATGGCTGCTGCCATCAAGGAGTGTCATTGCTGTGGGGTGGGGGTGCCTGCTCTTGTCAAGGTGAGTGGGACATGTCTCCACACGAATAAGGCTATAAACTTTTTTTTTTTTTTTTTTTTCCCACTGGTTAAACATGTTTCGTGGAAGTTTCTCAGTCATCCAGGTCATGTTATGTCAGGTTGTTTCAGGTTAGCTTTTTGGATCTGTTTAAGTTTAGGGTATGATCCTAAAAGACTGGTGGGTTGAATCCTGTAACTGTGCCACAGTGATGTAAAGTCTTGGGTGAGCTGATCACGAGAGGACAGCTTAAAGACACACTCGAAATGCATTAGGACCAGTTTTAGTTCGTGTCACATTTAGAGGTGATATGGGCCACTTATCCTGTGTCTTGGCCACATCTTCTTCCCGACTTCAGACCAAAGCTGCTACTATGAATGGAAAAGAGAACTACTGTAGGTGATGACTGTTCAGGAAGATCTTTTTTTTTTCTTTCTTTCTTTCTTTTTTTTTTTTTTTACCTTGTTGTTGTTCTCAAACAAGTTCAAACACAAATACTGCAACGATGAAATTCCAACAGGTAACATGTATGTGGTTAATTGCCCATGTGTCGGTGCTGGTGTATGCAAAGTAGACACGTGCACTTAAGTTGTGGTATTTCCTGTTTACATGCACCAGGTTCTGTTTTTAACTTTATTGCAGGATAATCTTCATTTAATGCTCCAAGAATAACTGGAGTTTGCTTCCAGGGTTATAATTTGAGTTTGTGTGAGTCTCTGAAATAACTAATGTCACGTATGACAGATACTGAATACAAACAGTATCCAGTTCATGGTTTTTAAAATACGTCCTCCAAATCCAGGGCACGTACCAGGCTATAAGATTTTATTTGCACTTCTCGTCACCTCGCTGTTGATAAAGATCTAAACCGTGCGGAGTGAGTGTCACACTGGGCCTGTTCAGACCTCGCATTAAGATACAATCTGGGTGTCTGACAAATATGCAATAAGGCAACAGGAAACACTAATGCTAAAATATCTGTGAATGTTCTCAGTCATCCATGTCCAAAGGACGTTTCGCCACTCATCCGAGTAGCTCCTTCAGTTCTGTAGAACTCATCATCAAGTCGAGTTGCCTTTTTTTTTGCATATACTAATGCTGACAGAGAAATTTCTCCTCTTTTGAACGTTGCCATGCCGGCCGGGTTGTGAAACGTCACCTACCTACCGCGTGTGTCTGCCAAACTGCAGTTTTATCTTGAGCCTGTGTATTTATACGCTGCCATGGGAAAGTTGCTGCAGGTGCACCATTACTCAAACACTTCCGCCCTGTCCCCTGAGCTGCAAATGAGCTGTGGATTGGGACATTAAATTCAAGAGAGTGTCCGTGCTGCGTGTGCAGGAACACGGCGAAACCTGAAACCTGCGTCGGAAAAAAAAAAAAAGGTTTTCACAGTATCCCAGTCAGTGAAGCCTGTCCACTGATGTCCCTCACACTTGCGCGCAAACACAGGCGTAATAATCTGCCAAAACAGAGGAATAACCGAGAGCGTGCATATGCATCATAAATGCGTGCATGCTACGTATGTGCAGCTGACACACAGATGCTTCCACACACATAAACACTCTGCAGGAGATCTGAGGGTCTAAAATGAGACCTTTAGCCCAGGCAAGCCGGGACATGCGCGAGCCCTGTCCGGATAAAATCCTGTTTCCGTCGATGTCACTCGCACACAATAAAACATAATGTGCTCGCGGTTCGCCAAAGATATAATGAAAAGTGCAAGAGGTTGAATTCGTGAGAGAATTTGATTTGTTGGGTGTCGTTACCAGCAAACTTTTCATTGCTGACGTTGTTGCACAATTGCACGTTTTCTTCCAACGGTACCAGATGTAAGCAGCGATCTGAATTCCAAACTTGTTAATAATTTCCAGTGGTGTTGACCTTTATCAGTAAATTCTGTTGGTAGTGTTGTGGTTTTCTAGGTTTGTGTGTGTGTGTGTGCGTGTGCGCACGCTGAGCAGCAGGTTTGCTATAGCTAGAAGTAGAAGTAGCTAGTGAAAGTTTGATTTGGCAGCGCACCAACATAATCAAAATGTACCTTTAAACAAATCAGACGCTTTAATACATGTGGCAGCGATCGGTGGCCCCTCATCAAGGTCCTCTGTGTGGTCAGTGGCGTTGCGGGGCTGCTTTGTGTAACATGTGTTTGTGTGAGCGCGCTGGCAAGGCTGAGAAAGAGGAACAGATTTTGACAGGAGCGCGACAAAACAAACACTGGGACCCAGGTCCCTGGCAGCTATGTTTGATCTGCTGTTTTACAATGAAACACCAAAGTGGGATTTTCTCATGGGAAGAAAGCAAGGCGCCGAAATGGTGAACCTCGTTCTTATTCCTTTGCGGGATGAATTAAAAATTAAAAATAAAAATTTAGAGGAGGGTTTTAGCACTAAAACCTACCGCTGTACTGTAGCATGACGCGCACCTCCCAAAAAATGTAACTACGACCTGTGAATGGTCCGCTTGGTAGTAAAGTGTTCCCACTTTAGTATTTCCGTCTTCATCTCCACACTTTTCGTAACGATTTATTTGAATCAATTAACTTGGAATCGAGGAAAGGTTAAGTGAGGAGATTCGAAGATGCAAGCATTTGTACGACTCGTCTTCTGTAAAATTTCGGCCAAGTTTCAGTCATCGTTGAAAATTACGTTAGACTTAGGAAAGCTCAGTCATAGTAGCTTAATTGTTACAAAAAGGTGAGCTGTTGTACAAGTAGAAAAAAAGAAGTTCTGTGGCAGCAGAGCTGAAACATTCTGCTGGAGAATGAGCTCCTCTGACCCTCTAATGTTTTGTGCAGTGGATGGGATGGATTGTCCATAATGGAGAGCAGTTTAAGCAGGAAGTAGAAACAAAAATTAACCTGAATGTCAAAAAAAGACGAAGCGCTGCAGAGGTATAAAACGTGCTTAAAGGTCTCATATTATACATTTTTTTCTAATAATTTCATATTGGTGTCAGAGGTCCAACATCATTGTTTTCCAAGTATATCACCCCCAAATTCAGCATTGGTCTTGAATTTCTGCCAGTCAAAAAGTCGCTATAGTGAGCTCTACCGAGAACAGGCTGTTTCTGTGTGTGTACCTTTAAATGCTAATAAGTTGTGTCCATCCACGCCCACTCCACGCCCCTCTTGGGGAGAGGATGCGACTTTCACTGGCATCACCATGCACTGATGTTTACAGTGGATTCATGACTACGGCTGGTAGAGAAGCTGTCGTTCAGACTGAATGGTTAGTTAAAAATATTTTGCGTCTGAATGTGCCACTTAGTTTGTTCACATGTGTTGTTACAGTTACTACAATGTAGCTAAGGCTAGCTTCTGCTAACTGTAAGGCTAATTGTTACAATTCATTGAGGCAGCCACCAACAGAGAAGCGGACGTGCTTTGTTCGTACCTTTGTCATGTGGGTTTGGGACGAGGGAGCAGGTTAGAGGCAGTATCCACCACTGGAGGGAGTGCTTATTTCCCCGCATGACATCAAGAAGGGAAAAATATCAGCCTGTTTGAGCACATATTGGCTAAGAAGGTGGAGTAAGCAAGTGAGGAAAGTGACAAAATTTCTTCACTTCTGAGCCTCATCCACAGACCATGGGGACACATATTTAAGTTTAAAGTGAGTTTTGCCTTTCCTGGTTATCCACATGTTTGTGCTTTGATATTTCTTACATTTCTTCATTTATTTGATGAGTGGTCCACCTTTCCATCTGTAAATGGCCACTAGAGACCTCTCACAACAGTCCCATGCTGAAACACTCTAAACGTGAAGTAGAAAGTGCCATGTAATGGGCTAAGTGTGGCTCCTGCTGTGCGAGCACCGGAGGAAGGCTGTAGTCGGGTACAGAGTGGGAGTGTTTCACTCAGTGTTTATGTGATTCACACAGCCGGGGCTGTGGAAGGCTTGACCCTTCACAGACCTCCCCAACACAGCGGAAATGACTTCTGTCTATGCAAGGCCCTCGGTTTTCTCCGTCGGTCCCTCCCAAACTCCTGAACTCTTCAGCCCATAGCTTTAGAGGAATGTAAATAAGACAGTAAAACAAAGACGCAGAGAGAGCGTTAATGTGCATGCATGCGTTTTTCAAGCCGTGCAGGCTGCAGCAGGGCTGCATGGTTGTATGTGTTTACGTGTTTGCAGGAACGCCAGCCTGCGTGTGCTTGTACACTGCATATAGCCGCCCCTACGGTGTGTTTTACAACGTTGTCAGCATTGGTGAAGTTGCCCTTAATGAGGGCTGGTGCACATACAGGGAAAAATTGCTGCGGCAGAGAGAGAGAAAAAACATGAAATAACACAAAGGAATTCAGGCCTGGAGTTATTCTCCCCACGGGAGGCAGTCAGACTCTGTGTTTGGTGCTGAGCCAGGAACACTAAAGGAAGATGAGAACAGCGTCCATGCTTCTTTTTTTTACCCCGTCCCTCTTTCTCTGAACTGTTCTATGTGAATGCCTCTTTCTGGTTTTGTGAGGATTTGGTAAAGTGTGGTTTATCTTTCGTTTCCTTTCTGAAGACACCGTGTCCTCTGTCTGTCTCTATTCCTATGCCCAGTCTGTGTGTTTCTCAGACTCTCAGACTTATTAATAGCTCCTTTTCTCCGCTGATGATTTGGTTGCCACCTGTACCCACTGACAGCGACACCACACACACATTCACAAGCGGGAACCCGCACTAGGCCAGAGATTTAATTCAGTCCAGTTCATTCCAGTTCAATTCAAACATAAGTTTATTTTTTCCCAGGGGGCAAATTTAAAAGTAGTTATAAATAAACACCAAGCACTGAGTATAATTAATTTGTCATAGAAATGCTAAATAAACAGTAAAATCAGACCCTTAAAGGTCACAGTAGGTATTATTTAATTCCCTATACTCTCAACTTTTATTAATTTAGTTCATTGTTAGAATGAACAATAATTATTTCACTATTAAATATTAAAATGGAGCGTGTTTCTTCAAATGTACAATTTGCCTTTTTGCCTTAAACACAATGAGATCAGTGAAGCTACCAGGGAAGTGCTGGGAGAAAAAAGAAACACTGAGCCAGATGCAAAATTACTGTGAGTGGAAAATGGTTTGTACAACCTAAAACGTGCACCACGTAGACAGAGAAAGCAGTAATGATACGGTAGTTGTAATGTGCCAAAACAACCGTTTGCTGGATATTGTTTTTCTGTCCCACTAATAGTCTAACTACCTTGCAGGGAGGTGAAAATACAAAGAAAACAAAAAAGAGAATTTAACCATACTTAAGTTCCGATTAGGGAAACATCTTGACCTGGTATCACGTATAACTACAGAAGATCACCCGCGCTTTAGCAGGACAGATGATTTATTTGAAGAGATCTTTCTTTTCTTTTATTTCACCCACCAGCTGCTGGAATAGCCTCCTTCTTATCAGACAGGAATGATGCTTTGCGGGAAGAAAGAGAGGAGGGAGACAAAGGCGGGGAGGGAGAATGGAAAAGGGAGAAATAGGAATGCATGGACTCATAATTGTTCGAATTAAAAGGTAGAGAAAGAGAAGAAAGGGAAGATGAAGCCAGTGTAAGTGAGCTGATATTTAATGAGTGGGAGGAAGGAGGGAGAGAAAATAACAGGGCAGAGGGAGGGTGATATAGGCAAGAGAAAAAAGTGTGTGTGTGTGTGACGCAGTCATGGGAACCCATGTTTGGTCCCTGCCCCACACTCTGCAGTTGTTAGCCTCGTCAGTATTGTTGTTTTGTTTTCACACGGCCTTCAACCTTGCTGTGTGGACCACAAACAGATGTGAATGACGCTTCTTGCAGCGCCTTCTCCTCTGAGTCGTCCGCGCTGACACGTTTTGTGACGACAAACCTGAAAGAAATTTCTGAAACATGCAGACAAAACGTGTGCCAGAGAGCACTGATGAAGTGTCATTTTACAACTGACCATTGGACTGAGTAAAGTACAGTGACAGATTCACCGATCAGCCACAACATTAAAACCACCAACAGGAGAAGTAAATAACATTGGTCAACTTGTGACAATACAGTGTTCTGCTGGGAAACATTTGGACCTGGCATTCATGTGGATGTTACATCATATTTTTTTGTCATATTACTCTCTAATATGAAATTATTAGAGTTAAATGGACCACCTTGCTATACAAATGGGATGAGTAGGGTCGGTTGACGACACTACCCTTCTGCAATTAGAGGATGTTGTTATGACTGACCTGTAGCCGTCCTGTGTTCACTGCCCACAGATGCCCCTAACACAAACCCACACTCATCACCACCAGTCATTTAAAAAAGCCACCAGGATAAGTGGTGAAACACCTTCGAGGAAACTCCAGAAGCCTCGTCCTGCAGAGGAGACTGTAGACTCTGTTTAGGCTGTGGTCAAAAATCTTTTGTTGACACTTAACTGATCATTACAGAAAAAAAAAAAACATTGTCCAAATATTTTCTCCTCTCTGGTGTCCTATAAAACTACAAGTAAATCTCTGGAACACTCTGGACTTCGTCATGGCCAACAGAGCTCCATTCCCAGAGTGATAACTTTTTCCTTTAGAACTGGTCGCCCTTGACATTGTTAATTTCACTTTAAAAAGTCATGCACATAACATGTAACACGGTTGAGTGTGGAGGTCTGGGCCAGGTGGGGGCCCTTTGAGCATAGTGCCTTAGCTGTATTTTAATGTTTGTCAGCCTTTGGGGGAACATCCCTTTACGAGCCTGGGGCCCCAAGCAGTTGTCTCCCCAGCCCGCTGACAAACTGCACCTCTGATGGAGGACTAAGAATCTTCAAAGTTACATGGTGGGGCCACGTCCAATCAGGTGAAAAGCAGGTGGATTTTGCTGCCAGCTAAAAAAAACAAAAAAACTGAGGAAGTGAGAGGAAGACTCAATAAACTTCTGCTTTTGATAACTTACCTCTGTGCACTAAGGTAATGTCCCTGGTTGCAAAGCAATTAGCAATGAATCAAGTCAGTGCTGTTAATGGGACCACCACTTCGCCATGACGAGCAAGTATAAGTCCAGCTTGACTATAACTACTGCTGCTAATACCATTCCTAACTCCTGAAATTCATCAGTTGACGAATAACATACGGTGACATATACACCGATCAGGCATAACATTAAAACCACTGACAGGAGAATATGTCTGTCCAGGTCATGGTTATCCAACAGGCGTTTGAAGAACGGCAAGTGGACTTGTATGATTTCTTGAAGACGCCTCCCAGTGGAGTAGCTTCTTCAGTTGAGAGTGAGAGACTGGTGGGAAGTTGAGGTTTAAATAGGAAAACTCTGTGAGTAAAACCCCATCAGAAACTCCAGGATCCAAGTCCAGTTGCCTTTCTTCAAACGCCCGTTGGTACTGACAGGGGAAGTAGATAATGTTGACCATCTTGTGACAATTCAGTGTTCTGCTGGGAAACGTTTGGACCTGATATTCATGTGGATGTTACTAAGGCATGTACCACCCACCCAGAACAGACCAGGCACCCCCACCCCATAGCAAAGTCACTCCTTGAAGGCAGCAGCCACCCCCTGCATCAACATCAAAAATAACTCAGCAGACATCAGCTGATTACATAAGGGATCTATGTGGTAACTGCCACGACAAGCAGAAAGCATATCCAGGCCAAATGGCATTTTTGTAGCATCAGTGTCAGAGCAGTCTGAACAGCTGTGTTTGTTATAACAAAGAAAGAGAGCAGGGGAAGGGATGCCGGGGAGATGTGTGCCATTATGTACGCTTGTTTGATTCTGTATATATACAATGTACATTGAGTTGTGACATGTTTGCGTGTGTTTTGTTTGTCTCTGCATACATGTGCCTAGGGAGTGGAGCACAGCGCGAGGCCTCTTGTGGCCAGGGATGCCGGTGGTTCTCACAGCCCCCAGAGTGACTCTTTGACGGGGATCGTGAGAACCTGAGTGGCCTTAGGTCCTCGCTATAAAGAGGAATTTGCCAGAAAAAAAAAAAAAAAAAACGTAAAAAGAGGAGAAAGACAGAAGTGTTCGTAGATGTCAGCTTAGTGTGAGAGGAAGGCATCTGACAAGGCTGCTCTAGTAAATACGGACACATTTTTTGACTCCTTCCTATTAGTCTCCCAGTCAGGGGAGTACCCTAAAGGATTGGGAGTGTGTCCGAAAGGAACGGATAACTTATCAGTGATAAGTAACTGCAAAATCAGTCAAAAAGGGACAAGATACAGTATCAACCAAGGCCACGTTTGCACAGATACAAGTTTTGGGTGAAACCACATAAGTTGCATATTTAGGATAGTTGCATAGTTTACAGCGTCTAGTCCCATAGTACCCTAAATAAGTCTTAAGAGATAGAAGAGACTTTCACATCGGCAAAAGTCCCGGGTCGGACCTCCTGCTGTGAGAGCTGCGTGCGTGCGTTTTTTTCCTTCCTCATTGTCATTGCATATATTTTGCAGATAATGTTGCAGTTTATTGATGACCTGAAGAATGGACTGGTCAAACCCCCGCTACTTCAAAGGCTGCTAATATTAGAATAAATCACTGTGTCCTGCACAGTGTTCGATATCTGCCGCCAAATCTCCTCTTTTCCTCGGATGCAGACTGCTGCCATGATAAAATTGCTATACAAGCTGTATATAAACACAGTCACACAGGCGCCGTTCATCTATAAGCTTCCATTAACGATCATGTAACAACACATTTGATTTGTTTGATTAAAAAAAATCGAACAAAGCGACTAGGGTCGATTGCCGAGTTGTTGACCCGGATTGACCCTTTCACATCGAGTGAATTACTTTACTTGGGTTTTTCGCTTGATGTGAAAGGTGTGAAAGGTTAACTAAATATAATAATAACTAGAGTAAAATATGAACAAATCAACTGAATTAGGCCCAACCATACAAAAAGTTGCAAAGAGCAGTTCTCACTCTTTGTAACTTCCTATTCTTACTAAAGTAAAAGGACAGATGTAAAAGGACATCTGAATTTCTCTGTGACACCACACCTGTCTTCCCTCTCTTTGCAGCACTTGTCTTTTCTCTCACTACATCCAGAGGCGCCATCCTCTCTCCTCTCTGCCTTTTTCCATCCGTCCTTCATCTCAAACTCCGACTCCCCTCCTGTCACTCTGTGCCTTTGAGATTATTTATGTGCTGGTGAATGGAGCGAGATTGTACGAGACACAGAACTCGACCTTTACGCTTGGACTGTCTGCTACCCCTAAATCACCACCGGCTCTGGTTTACTTTCACATTAATGGCCCCTTCATGGTGTGTGACTGTTAGAGAGAGACAGACAGACAGACAGACTCTGCTGGTTTTAAAGTATCTGCCAAAACTATCTGCATAAAATGTTAAACAGTATTCCAGGTGCCATGCAAGTACTGTAATAAAATGAGGATCAAATATTGACAAATACACCAATTGTGCATAACATTATGAGCACCGACAGGAAACCATCTTGTGACAATTGAATGTTCTGCTGGGAAATTTTGGGACCTGGCATTCGTGTGGATTTTACTTAAGCCCCTTTCATTCTGCCTAAAAATGTCCCGGGTCTATTTGGTAGTGTGAAAGGGTTTCCCCGGTGCAGGTACCAGATCTGCTCGGGTGAGTATCCAGTGCTCCCAGATGTCATCACGATGTAGGGGGTGTTGATGTCGCATTTTATAATTGGCTGGACAACAGGAAGAAGCAGAAGCTGAAGACAGATTAGCAGTTTTAGCAGTCGGTGGTTTTTATTGAAGCAGAGCAACTTATTTGTGTTGTTTTGTCCTTTTAATCTTTGGATAAATTGACAAAAGCTGGATTTTTATTTAATCTTTTTTAGGATAAAACTTGTTCATTTTGCGCCTGCTATACTACCGAATGGGCTGAACTCAAATTATTTTGTTGTTTTATTGCTTCATTTTTTTATCAATAATGTGCTGTCATCGTATTTTTGGGTTTTGTGAAAAATTTTAAATTATAAATAAAAAAAACTTTATTGAGCTATCCTTTCCAAACATATTGCGCTCGTCTGCAGTGTGAAACACATCCCACGTCGTCCCGCTAAATTACCAGATGATGCCTGTGTCATTCTGATTTGGTCACTGGTCATTGTGGAAGAAGCTCCAGGGGTGTGAGAGCTGTTCGCTCAGATATCAAAACAGACCAAAGATTTGGTCCACTCCCATAAGATCAGTCTTCCTGTTGATCTTTCCAAGACCGATCTCTGAGGAGCGGAGATTTTTTCAATTTTTTTCCAATTAAACAAACTAAATGTGTACCTACACAACCTTTAATGGAAGCACATACGTAATTTAGCTCCACATCATGTTTGGGAAATCCCACCGATCAGGGAATCCTGATGTGAACTCTGCACACGCGACTGTGTTTATATACAGCTTGTCACACCGCTGTGTGGTCATGTCTTATTTTGGTGTGTTTGTCTCGTCATTTCCTGCTTTATTTTGGAACGTTACTCTCCCCTCGTTTCAGGTCACTTGCCCTTCCTCATGTGTCACCAGTCTGATTGTCTTCCCTGATTTCTGATTGTGTCCACCTGGTGCTCCCTTCCCTCCATGTGTTTAAATAGTCTGCGTCTCCCTAGTCTGTGTCATTTTTGTCGTTTCTACCCAGGCCTGTGATCCATGCCACAGGCTCTCTTGCCTTGCTGCCTTGAGCTTCCTTGAAAGAGTGATTTTTTTGTTGTAACTTCCTAGCTTAGTTCTAGAGATTAGGTTTCTGTTTAGATTTTGCTGTTTTTTGTTTCCTCCCTCTGGAGTGTTTTTGTGTTTGGTCCTTCTTGCTTTTCCTCCTGTTTTTTGGAGTTCCTTCATTTCTTAGTTCTTCTTACCAGGTTTTGCTTCCTCCCGTTTGGAGCGCCTTTTGTTTGACAGGGTTTTATTTTTTTCCCTTCCCGTAGGTCAGGTTAGTTTGATAGTCAGTATAGTTGTAGTCTTGTGCATTGTTGTGACCCCCCCCCCCCCCCCCCCCCCCCCCCAGGGAAATTGTTTTGTCCAAGAGTTTCAGGATAACAAAGAACATACCACAAGTAGACATCGGAATAAGAGTCAAAATGCAATATGGTGAAATAGAATAAAAATAAAATAGTATTTAAAAAAAAAAAAATAGAAAAAGAAAGTGGTTGGTAGTGCGAATTACAAAAGAAATATACGGTCCAATCTACACTCCTATTTACTTGGAAAATACAGCATTTATCTACAGACATGAGATTTGACATTCTCAATGCGATGACGTATAAAAAGAGGGAAACAACAGGCACTTTGCTCTCAGAGTTCTCCAGTCCGTTCCACCAAGGTGGGTCAGAAAATGCTGTGGCAACGCACTATTTTAAGTGTGAAAGCGGTATTAGACATGTACCTCCCACCTAGACACGATCAGACACTCCCAACCCATAATTCACTAATTATGACAACCCACTTAATCCTAGTGGTTACCTATCAAAGAGAAGCATTTGTTCCTTTGGGTATTGGTGCACTTGAAGGCCGGGTATACATAGCTAAAACAGGACCAGCTGACATTTATGACCCTGCAGTGCTGTCTGTTTTCTAAGGGTGACAGAGAGGACAGACGGTCTGCAGGGGGCACAGGAGGAGAGTCACATTACAGCAACACCTGGTCTCTGAGCAAAAACTGGAGGGTATCTGTGCTTTACTTCAAAAACATTTATGGGATTTATTCTGGCTGGTACTTAAAGCTAACTAACGTACCATGTCATTGTTATAACAATAGAAGCACTTCTGGTTTTTTATTTGCCTGTCAACTGGTTCTCATTCGGTGCAGTCTCACACCTTTAATACAAACTTTCAATCATGCTGTACCAAATTAGTGGGACAACTTTAAAAATCTTGAAAGGAATAAAGAATACCACACCATAAATAATACAGCACTGGCCTGTCTGAAAACTTCCAAGGAAATGTAGGGAAAAAATTAGCAATTTCCTCTGGTGTGTGTGTGTGTTCAATTGGTAAAGTCTGTGTAGTCTCCGTGAGGGTTTGTGTTTATACCTGAAACAGAGGGAAAGTAAATGGGCCTAGTAACGCACACACACAGCAGACGCACACCCAAACAAACTGTCTGGTGGGCAGACGCAGGAATTAGATGAGGATATACAGTATGTATACGTCTGCACAAGGAAGAAAATGACCAGGGTTTTTTTTTTTTTTTTTTTTTTTTTTTTTTTTTTTTTTTTAATTCATCGTTCACCCCAACAACACAACCGACCATGAACTTCACACTGCACTGCAAAACTAGCTTCGGGCTTCGATGTTAGATCACAGCAGAACAATAAATCATCACTGCGCCCACTGTTTGGGTTTTCAGTGTGTGTGATTTGTGTAGGCTGCCGTCAACAGGAGGTTCTTGAACACCGGGAAAAATCAAAAAGGAAGCGGGCCACAAGTCACTGTCTCCATTTTGCTTTGCTTTTAAGACCTGAAGATGAGAAGACAGTGGCCCATGTGTTTGAAACTCTATATATTTTCAACTTTAGAAGAGACTTCAGTGCATTGGCGGATGCTCGCAGCTTGTGACAATCAACGATATGTGCATGAGCAAACCAACCAAATGGTGTGGCTGAACTTTGGAGTGGGGCGAGGCGGGGATCAGGAAATTGTGTGGATTGCACGAAGGACAACAACAACAACCTTCACTTGTAACTAATAGAGCTTTTTTTTTTTTTTTTTCCAACATCTCACCATAATTAAACTCTGTGACTGTCCTCAAACTCTACACTCTGCGCTGTGAAGATGCAGCTGCAAGTCTATGGAACCATAATCAGTAAAGAAATTTTATGAAGGTTTTAACAGAAAGTTACAAACTGACGGTGAAGTTCCCCTCAACATTTTATCCTGTTTGACAATATATCAAATGCGTAGGAGTTCTTGTTTTGTGAGGCCACAGCGATGCTGTGAGCTTCAAATTCCAGCTGCTACCAAAAAAAAGTCAATTCACGACAAGTTGAGAACAGTCATGTGAGTCTTTTTTTTTTTTATTTCATGTCAAAAAAACAAAAATAATAATAATAATCATTTAAAAGAGTCATTCCAGATTGCAAATATTTTTAAATAAAATTTCTTGGAAGGTCAGAGCTGAGACGCTCTTGGGTAAATTATATCTTATATTGGCCTGACCTCTACTGGAAGGATGAGAAACAGCAACTGTAAAATAAGAATTTGACTCCATCAGATCCTTATCATCATCGGACAGAGCGAGACTTCAGAGGACAGTCAAGTCGGCAAAGAGGATTGTCCGCTGCCTTCTCCCCTCCCTGACGGACATCTTCACCACGCGGTGCCAAAAACACATCCCATGCAAACCATTTACTTATTAATTATTGATAGAGGAATACTATACGAAAAGGTAATTAATTTCCCCGCGATTCATTCTGTAACTTTGAAAGGACCCTGAACACACAATCAGAAAGGATTCTCTCCTTGATTTCACCCCAGGATGAGATATATAAAAATAGGAAATCCACAGCTGTCACAATAACCCTGAGATGCTGGAAACAGTTTAGACTTCAATTAAATTAATGTAGCAAACATGACACCTCTTTCTAATATACGACTCTCGTTAGCATGAGGCTAGGTAAGATGCTATTGCTAATTTAGCTCATTGTTGAGCTTCATTTGTGTTGTATAGATGAATTTGCATCTTTATTGCTGTGTTTTATATCATGATAACCTTCATGTGGGTGTATCCATGTGATAATGGTGTGTGTTTACTAGAATGTGTTACATATTTCATGTACTGTAACATGTTGTGTATTTAATATGTGTTGCAGTACAAAATCATAGTAATAATTGAGAAGATTCAGAAAGAAATTCAATGTTTTGTTTTTCTGTTGCAACTTACTAACAGGATTGGCATGGAAGGGAGGGTTTGGGGGGAGCAGCTAGGGACACATGAATGTGCCTCCAGGTTTTGAAACAAGGTTGTGACCAATGGTCTGCTGCCTGTCGCTACCGACATGGACCGAACTGTAGTGTAATTTTAAAGCCTGTGATGTGCAAAGCAGAAGATAAATGAAAAAAACACAAGCAGAATGACTATAATGTCATGTTTGATTATAAGGTTGTATTGATTACAATGATATTTGATTATAATGTCTTTAGTTTGATTATATTTGATTATAGTAATAATCAAAAGTATATCCACTGTATTCCTCACAAGAGCACGTGTGTATGTAGAAGATAGTTGCACTTATTACACTTGGTAAAATTCACAGCTTGTTTGCAATAAACTTTATTATGTTTTAAAAAAGCTTAGAAGTCAATTAGAAAATAAGGGTGTAAAATAGACAGGAGTGACTTTATAAAAACTGGGAGCCTAGGGGAAATCCAAAACTACTGGTGTAATGCAGGTGGAGGAACCTGAAAAAAATAAAAAAGATAGCTGGAATAGATCAAGATGCTGCATAGGAGTGAGGTACTAGGCTCCCAGGGCCACGATGCTCCAGCCAATGGTGCACAGCCAGAAGAGAACACTTGGCATCCAAGGTCAGGAGGCCCAGCAACAGTGAGATGATAATTTCTAATGGTATGATTGTTTAAAATGAGGGGCAGGTATAAGGGTGTGCCCCAAATGTAGGGGATGGACAGAAGGTGTGACCTCTGAAGTCCTAAAAGTATTAAAGATGAGAACAGTAGCCTCTACACTTCAGAGTGGGGTTGTGGTGTACTTTGTGCACTGTGATACTGCTCTCCTTTGTTGCTGGCAATAAATATCACTCTGATGGTCTGGATGCTGACTCCTGATTCCTGATGATTTCTTTGAGACTCCAAAGAGAAAACACTACCAGGCTGAATTGAACATCTGCCAGGGACAATTTTTTTTTTTTTTTTTGACAGAAGTCTCATATGTGATATAATTTGACACAACAGAACCAGTTCACCTTGAGCTCCTCCATCATCAGTAAGTCTGCTGTGCTCTTTTATTCACATAGAACAGGGGTCGGTAACCTTCAACACTCAAAGAGCCATTTGGACCCATTCCCCATAGAAAAGAAAACACTGTGAGCCACAAAACCCCTTTGACATCTACAATGAAGATAACACTGCATATATCGTTTTAACCTCTATGTAATGTATAAAAAAACTATAGTGTGATGCATTTATGAGCGATAATAATGATAATGCGTAGGTTTTATTTTTGCACTTTTCCATTTTTAGATGTTCAAAGCACTTACAGTTGTATGTATTATTCATTCGCTCACACAGTCTCACCCTGGTGGTGGTAATGTTGAACTACCTCAGTTACTACCTGTTTTACACAGGGGCCAACAGGGGCCAGTGCCTCTGTAAAATTCTTCCTGGCCCCTGTTGTGGCCCCTGTGTTGAACGGATAATAGATTTATTAATTTCTTATGGCGACATGCGGTGGTTCCTACCACCTCCAAAGACATGCTCGTTAGGCTGATTGGTGACTCTAAATTGAACCTACGTGTGATTGTGAGTGTGAATCCAGGGTGCAGGGCTGCCTTAACCTAATGGTAGGCCCTGGGGCTGAGAGGTATGGTAGGCCCTACTCCATCTTACCAATCTACATCACAAAATGCATCAGTTTCTTTCACGACATGCAACTGTGAGTCTTGCTTCTTTAGCCAGAAAACACCAACATACTTTTACTAATTAACTTACAGAAACACAAAAGGCACTTTGTATAACAATACATAAGATAGATAAGATGCTGATTATTTAAAACCAGGATGGGTGAAGGTTTGAAAAACACCATCCGAACAAAATGAGCTTCTTCTGGCTTTGGTGGGCCCTGTGAATGCATAAACACACAGACACACACCCGCACATACACTTGCTCACACACTCAGCACTATGTATAGTAACATAGCCTTTCATGCTGGGTTCCACAAGATAAAACTGACTGATATCTAAACATTTCAACATTCTTCATCAAACAATTAGCTATTCACAACAACTGAAAACCTGCAGAGGCTAGCAAAGGGCCGAGCATTGTCCTTTTAGAAGTGCTTTCGTCTGGTCTTCTTTGCAGAGAATGCCCTGGTTATTATGTCCTTGAAATCCAAATCATGAAGGATGTCATGCTCAATGGACGTAAGTGTGAGGTTACTGACTCTCTCTTGCTGCATGCTTGATCTGAATCACTTTGCGATTGAAACATGTTCTTGAGAAAAATCTTCTCTGGTGTTTGTATATGCGCTCCGATGCACAGAAATCGGCACTTTTATTTTGACACGCCTTCAGCCCCATTTTCACCCAGTAAGCGCGCACCTGCCGGTCAATATTGTTTCCCCAGAGACCTGGGTCACTGCTTGTTGCCTCCTCTTCCTCCTCCTCCTCCTCCTCCTCCTCCATCTTCTCCTCCTCACCCTCTTCCTCATCCTCCACTCCTCTTTTCCTCTCCCATTACCTCTACCTGCTGCGTGAGCCCTGCCTCGTCTTCTGCCTCCGGTGAGTGAGATACTGAGGTTTTTGTGGGTCCACTATCATCGGTGGCAAGTCGTTTAAAGAATCCCGTGAGCTTTGGGATGCTCTTCAGTAACTCTTTTTCCCTAGATTCTTTCTCACGAACATTTTTTTTTTTTTTTATGCGCACCACTCTCAGATTGGCATTAAAGCGGCCTAGGCAATAAGGTGTGCAATCTGGTGCAATAAGGTGCAAAAAGGTGCAGTAATATGTACAATAAGGTTTAATAAGGTGCGGTAAAGTGCAGTAAGGTGCAAAGAAGTGTCAAAAAAGGGGATGTAAGAGGTGGGAACTGGTAATGTGTTCACTAAGCAGTGCAGTGTCCTTCGGCCCCACACAGTGATGCAGCCAGTGAAGACACTTGGTGGTGCTCTGGTAAAATGAGCACATGGTCGGGGTGGAACGTGGCTCTTTTCAGTTTGTGGAGAAAGTAGAGGCATAATAAGTTAATCATTATTGTTATCTTGTTACATGTAAATGCTAATGCTAACCTCTAGGTAATACAATCCTTAGTTGTGTGTTTCAGGGGTAAACAAGCAGAGGTTGCATTTGCTATGTTATCCTCCACAGTAGTTCCCTTAATAAAAACTATTTAATAAAAAGACCCTCTGTATTCGGGCAAGGAAAAGTCATCATTCAAATTTTTCTATTGCAAATCTTGCACATGTCAATTCAAGACACTGTAATAGGCTTGAGACGCTACGCGAAAGTAAACCTTGAAAACAACACAGTGTTTTCTAGCAGAAAAAAAAGTTTAAACAAAAAAAAAAGAAGAGACACTGGATAACTTAAATGTTATGATGTTGATGCTTTGATTTTTAATGACATAGGATAAAATGGAATACAAGGAAGTTAAAGAATAAGAGGAAATAGTAATAATAATAATGATAATAAAAGTGATAATAATAAGAATAAGAATAAAGATAACAACAATAATAATACTACCTATATATAGGGAACCCCTGCTCCACTGGTCTGTGTTTTGCAGAAACCACTAGAACAGAAGGTCTCCTCATGTGTCTGATCTGGGACCTGAAGATCAGAAGAACTTCCAGCTGATTTTGTGTTTAGGCTTCATTAGATGTTCTTTGAAAGAAGCCACAATCACTTTGTCAATTACTGGTCGCTCAAGATCCATGAAAAACACAACAACGTCTGGAGACTTCCACTTTTTGTGCAGGTCCTCCCAAACGGCCTTGTCGAGCTTCATGAACCTTTTTGTGGGGATGTTAATATTCTCACGCTGGAATTCAGCACAGATTTTCATGTACAGTCTGTAACGGATGGCCTCAAACTGGTCGAAATCGTATGGTATTTTTGCTTTTGCAAAGGCCCTTAAAACCAGGCACTCAACAAAAGTGCTGACACACGTTTTGCACCTTTCTTGCTCGTCTGTTGAGGACTCTTTAAATTTTGGCTCAGACTGAACAGAGTTGTCCTCAACTACTGTGATCTCCAGAGAGGAGGGCTCCTTCTGCTTAAAGTCTGGGACTGGTATCTCTTTCGGTGATTGGTGACGTTCAGTAACTTCCATGGTGGGGGTCTCTGGTGAGAGGCGGTCTGGGGATGTTACTGTGGTTGATGCCTCTCCAGCACATGGTTTCACAAACAAACTTCTAAATGCGCTACCCAGTTTTTTCACAGACCATCTCTTTCTTGGAGTTGTAGCTGGTGTATGTGTCTCCTCCACATCCTGGACTTTTTTACCCTCAGACTGAACTGTGTCGCCCTCAACTGTTGAAATCTGTAGAGAGGAGGGTTTCATCTGCTTTAAGTCTTGGGCTGGTTTTTCTTTCGGTGACTGGTGACGTTTGGTCACTTCCATGGTGGGGGTCTCTGGTGAGAGGCGTGCAGGGGTGACGTCTGGTGACTGCGTTGATGCATCTCCAGCACGTGGTTTCACAAACAAGCCTCTAAATGCGGTACCCACTCTTTTCAGAGACCATCTCTTTCTTGGACGTTTGGCTGGAACATGTGTCTCCTCCAGAACAGTGCTGTCCTCAGCTACTGTGCCCAGAGAGGAGGTTTCCAGCTGCTCAAAGTCTTGGGCTGGTTTGTCTTTTGGTGACTGGCGTTGAGGCACTGGGATCTCCACGGTGATGGCCTCTGGTGAGAGCTGGGCAGGTGGTTTCGCACACAAGCCTCTACATTTGGTTGCTTTACGAGTCAGTTTCTTCTTGGACTTTGGATCTGTGGCTTTAGGACCCTGAACTTCTTCAACCTCAGACTGAGCAGTGCTGTCCTCAACCTCTCTGTCCAGAGAGGAGGTTTCCAGCTGCTCAAAGTCTTGGGCTGGTTTGACTACAGGGTCTAGGAGCACCACAGCCATGGCCTCTGAAAATTGCTCATCAGGAACAGTGACCACCACAGTAGTGACCTGCTGCTGTGACCTAACTCTATCTGTAGAGGCAGCTTTTGATGACTTCATAGAGGGTGATCTGACTACAGCAGGTCGCACCTTGAAAATCCTTTTAGCACAAAAGCCCTTCATCTTGAATTTCAGAGACAGCTTCTTCTTGGACTCCGGGCAAACAATTGAAGCCTGGCTCACTGCAAAGCTCTTGGTCTCTTCGTCAGACTGAGCATTTTCATCTTCCACTACTATGATCTCCAGGGAGGAGAGTTCCTGGTGCCCACATTCTGGAGGTGTTTTGTCATCTGGTAGGTGATGCTCAGGTACAATCACCCTTACAGAGGAGCCTGCCTGAAACTGCTGCTCAGGTACAACCAGCACCACAGCAGAAACATCCGGAAGCTGCTGCTCAGGCACAATGACCTTCACAGAGTTCAGCTGTGGGACGTCTGGTGACTGTGTAGATGCCACTGTGACTCCAGCACGAGGCTTTCTGAATGAAGGTTTCACAAAGAACCCTTGAATTATGCCCCCCACTCTCTTCAGGGACAGTTTGCATGTCCTGGATTTAGGAGTCTGGACCTCTTCATCTCCAGGCTGAGCAGCTTCATCCTCATCTACTTCAGCCTTGAGAGAAGACAAGTCTGGGACTGCTTCTCCTTGGATCTCCTCTCTGTCTGTGTCAGTTTCTGGTGTTTTATTCTTACAGCTCTCCTTGACTCCTATGGAGGCTGTCTCCTGGGTGTAAGCATCAAACGACTGAATGCCACTTTTACTTTTTGTGGACTCCAGATCTTCTGACTTTCTGTCAGCGTCTTCGTCTTCCGGAGGTGTGGCCACACTTTTCTTCTTTTTCTTCTTATTTGTTCGAGGTTTGTGTGTCATCATCCCAATAAATTCTTCCAACATCTTGCTGATGTAACGAACCATACGTCTAATTCTTCTTTTGGGAGTGACGTGTCGTTGTACTTCCTGCTCTTCAGTGTCCTCGCCAGCAAAGAGGATAGAGTTGACGCTCTCAGCTACGTCTCGGGCAATTAAGCTGGTCAACACCTCTGAGCTCTCAGAGCGGACCTCTTCTTTAATGTCCAGGACTTGAGCAAAGGTTTGAGGAAGTGTGTCACCCACGCTGATCAAGACAGCTTCCTCAGAAATATGACGCCTTTGATTTTCTCCAGGATGAATTTGGAAATTAGCATGATCAAGTCTGTGAGGAGCTGTGCCAGCATAGAACTGGTAACATCGTCTGGTTTACCTAATCTCAAACATGCCCACTGATCTGGTGTGATGCCGTTGAAAAAGGATTTGATCAGTGGACGAACCATGTCCACAGTGATCTGTGGGACGTTGTGAGCAATGCTGTCCTCAACTACTCTGTCCAGAGAGGAGGTCTCCAGCTGCTCAAAGTCTTGGGCTGGTTTGTTTTTCGGTGACTGGTGTTGAAGTGCAGGGATCTCCACGGTGGTGGCCTCTGGTGAGAGCTGAGCAGGCGGTTTCACACACAAGCCTCTACATATGGTTCCAACTTCTTTCTGAGACAATTTCTTCTTAGACTTTGGACCTGTTTCTTTCAGACCCTGAACTTCTTCAGCCTCAGACTGAGCAGTGCTGTCCTCAACTACTCTGTCCAGAGAGGAGGTTTCCAGCTGCTCAAAGTCTTGGGCTGGTTTGACTTCAGGATCTAGGAGCACCACAGCCATGGCCTCTGAAAATTGCTCATCGGGAACAGTGACCACCACAGTAACGACCTGCTGCTGAGACCCAACTCTATCTGTAGAGGCAGCTTTTGATGACTTCATAGAGGGTGATCTGACTACAGCAGGTCACACCTTGAAAATCCTTTTAGCACAAAAGCCCTTTATCTTGAATTTCAAAGACAGCTTCTTCTTGGACTCTGGGCAAACAGTTGAAGCCTGGCTCACTGCGAAGCTCTTGGTCTCTTCTTCAGACTCAGTGTTTTCATCTTCCACTACTATGATCTCCAGGGAGGAGGGTTCCTGGTGTCCACATTCTGGAGGTGTTTTGTCATCTGGTATGTGATGTTCAGGTACAACCACCCTCACAGCAGAGCCTGTCTGAAACTGCTGCTCAGGTACAACCAGCACCACAGCAGCAACATCTGAAAGCTGCTGCTCAGGCACAATGACCTTCACAGAGTTCAGCTGTGGGACGTCTGGTGACTGTGTAAATGCCACTGTGATTCCAGCACGAGGCTTTCTGAATAAAGGTTTAACAAAGAACCCTTGAATTATGCCTCCCATTCTCTTCAGGGACAGTTTGCATGTCATGGATTTAGGAATCTGGACCTCTTCATCTCCAGGCTGAGTGACGTCATCCTCATCTACTTCAGCCTTGAGAGAAGACCAGTCTGGGACTGCTTCTCCTTGGATCTCCTCTCTGTCTGTGTCAGTTTCTGGTGTATTAGTCTTACAGCTCTCTTTGTCTCCTATGGAGGCTGTCTCTTGGGTGTATGTATCAAATGATTGAATGTCACTTTTAGTTTTTCTAGACTCCACATCTTCTGGTTTGTCTTTCAGTGACTGGTGTTGAGGTTCAGGGATCTCCACGGTGGTGGCCTCTGGTGAGAGCTGGGCAGGTGGTTTCACACACAAGCCTCTACATATGGTTCCAACTTCTCTCCGAGACAATTTCTTCTTAGACTTTGGACCTGTTTCTTTCAGACCCTGAACTTCTTCAACCTCAGACTGAGCAGTGCTGTCCTCAACTACTCTGTCCAGAGAGGAGGTTTCCAGCTGCTCAAAGTCTTGGGCTGGTTTGTCTACAGGATCTAGGAGCACCACAGCCATGGCCTCTGAAAATTGCTCATCGGGAACAGTGACCACCACAGTAACGACCTGCTGCTGAGACCCAACTCTATCTGTAGAGGCAGCTTTTGATGACTTCCTAGAGGGTGATCTGACTACAGCAGGTCGCACCTTGAAAATCCTTTTAGCACAAAAGCCCTTAGTCTTGAATTTCAAAGACAGTTTCTTCTTGGACTCTGGGCAAACAATTGAAGCCTGGCTTACTGCGAAGCTCTTGGTCTCTTCGTCAGACTGAGCATTTTCATCTTCCACTACTATGATCTCCAGGGAGGAGAGTTCCTGATGTCCACATTCTGGAGGTGTTTTGTCGTCTGGTATGTGATGTTCAGGTACAACCACCCTCACAGCAGAGCCTGTCTGAAACTGCTGCTCAGGTACAACCAGCACCACAGCAGCAACATCTGAATGCTGCTGCTCAGGCACAATGACCTTCACAGAGTTCAGCTGTGGGACGTCTGGTGACTGTGTAGATGCCACTGTGACTCCAGCACGAGGCTTTCTGAATAAAGGTTTCACAAAGAACCCTTGAATTATGCCCCCAATTCTCTTCAGGGACAGTTTGCATGTCCTGGATTTAGGAGTCTGGACCTCTTCATCTCCAGGCTGAGTGACGTCATCCTCATCTACTTCAGCCTTGAGAGAAGATGAGTCTGGGACTGCTTCTCCTTGGATCTCCTCTCTGTCTGTGTCAGTTTCTGGTGTATTAGTCTTACAGCTCTCCTTGTCTCCTATGGAGGCTGTCTCTTGGGTGTATGTGTCAAATGATTGAATGTCACTTTTAGTTTTTCTAGACTCCACATCTTCTGGTTTGTCTTTCGGTGGCTGGTGTTGAGGTTCAGGGATCTCCACGGTGGTGGCCTCTGGTGAGAGCTGGGCAGGTGGTTTCACACACAAGCCTCTACATATGGTTCCAACTTCTTTCTGAGACAATTTCTTCTTAGACTTTGGACCTGTTTCTTTCAGACCCTGAACTTCTTCAGCCTCAGACTGAGCAGTGCTGTCCTCAACTACTCTGTCCAGAGAGGAGGTTTCCAGCTGCTCAAAGTCTTGGGCTGGTTTGTCTACAGGATCTAGGAGCACCACAGCCATGGCCTCTGAAAATTGCTCATCGGGAACAGTGACCACCACAGTAGCGACCTGCTGCTGAGACCCAACTCTATCTGTAGAGGCAGCTTTTGATGACTTCATAGAGGGTGATCTGACTACAGCAGGTCACACCTTGAAAATCCTTTTAGCACAAAAGCCCTTTATCTTGAATTTCAAAGACAGTTTCTTCTTGGACTCTGGGCAAACAATTGAAGCCTGGCTCACTGCGAAGCTCTTGGTCTCCTCGTCAGACTGAGCATTTTCATCTTCAACTACTATGATCTCCATCGAGGAGAGTTCCTGGTGTCCACATTCTGGAGGTGTTCTGTCGTCTGGTATGTGATGTTCAGGTACAACCACCCTCACAGCAGAGCCTGTCTGAAACTGCTGCTCAGGTACAACCAGCACCACAGCAGCAACATCTGAAAGCTGCTGCTCAGGCACAATGACCTTCAGAGAGTTCAGCTGTGGGACGTCTGGTGACTGTGTTGATGCCACTGTGATTCCAGCACGAGGCTTTCTGAATAAAGGTTTCACAAAGAACCCTTGAATTATGCTCCCCATTCACTTCACGGACAGTTTGCATGTCATGGATTTAGGAATCTGGACCTCTCAATCTCCAGGCTGAGTGACGTCATCCTCATCTACTTCAGCCTTGAGAGAAGACCAGTCTGGGACTGCTTCTCCTTGGATCTCCTCTCTGTCTGTGTCAGTTTCTGGTGTATTAGTCTTACAGCTCTCTTTGTCTCCTATGGAGGCTGTCTCTTGGGTGTATGTATCAAATGATTGAATGTCACTTTTAGTTTTTCTAGACTCCACATCTTCTGGTTTGTCTTTCAGTGACTGGTGTTGAGGTTCAGGGATCTCCACGGTGGTGGCCTCTGGTGAGAGCTGGGCAGGTGGTTTCACACACAAGCCTCTACATATGGTTCCAACTTCTTTCTGAGACAATTTCTTCTTAGACTTTGGACCTGTTTCTTTCAGACCCTGAACTTCTTCAACCTCAGACTGAGCAGTGCTGTCCTGAACTACTCTGTCCAGAGAGGAGGTTTCCAGCTGCTCAAAGTCTTGGGCTGGTTTGTCTACAGGACCTAGGAGCACCACAGCCATGGCCTCTGAAAATTGCTCATCGGGAACAGTGACCACCACAGTAACGACCTGCTGCTGAGACCCAACTCTATCTGTAGAGGCAGCTTTTGATGACTTCCTAGAGGGTGATCTGACTACAGCAGGTCACACCTTGAAAATCCTTTTAGCACAAAAGCCCTTAGTCTTGAATTTCAAAGACAGTTTCTTCTTGGACTCTGGGCAAACAATTGAAGCCTGGCTTACTGCGAAGCTCTTGGTCTCTTCGTCAGACTGAGCATTTTCATCTTCCACTACTATGATCTCCAGGGAGGAGAGTTCCTGATGTCCACATTCTGGAGGTGTTTTGTCGTCTGGTATGTGATGTTCAGGTACAACCACCCTCACAGCAGAGCCTGTCTGAAACTGCTGCTCAGGTACAACCAGCACCACAGCAGCAACATCTGAATGCTGCTGCTCAGGCACAATGACCTTCACAGAGTTCAGCTGTGGGACGTCTGGTGACTGTGTAGATGCCACTGTGACTCCAGCACGAGGCTTTCTGAATAAAGGTTTCACAAAGAACCCTTGAATTATGCCCCCAATTCTCTTCAGGGACAGTTTGCATGTCCTGGATTTAGGAGTCTGGACCTCTTCATCTCCAGGCTGAGTGACGTCATCCTCATCTACTTCAGCCTTGAGAGAAGATGAGTCTGGGACTGCTTCTCCTTGGATCTCCTCTCTGTCTGTGTCAGTTTCTGTTGTTTTA
Source organism: Mugil cephalus (assembly GCF_022458985.1). Classification (NCBI taxonomy): domain Eukaryota; kingdom Metazoa; phylum Chordata; class Actinopteri; order Mugiliformes; family Mugilidae; genus Mugil; species Mugil cephalus. The sequence goes on from NC_061771.1 coordinate 20,751,869, forward strand.
GTCTTACAGCCCTCCTTGTCTCCTATGGAGGCTGTCTCCTGGGTGTATGTGTACAATGATTGAATGCCACTTTTAGTTTTTGTAGACCCCAGATCTTCTGACTTTTTGTCAACGTCTTCTAGTGGGGCGACCACAGGTTTCTTCTCTTTCTTATTTTTTCTGGGTTTGTGCGTCATCTTTGCAATACATTCTTCCAACATCTTGCTGATGTATCGAACCATTCGTCTAATTCTTCTTTTGGGAGTGGCGTGTCGTTGAACTTCCTGCTCTTCAGTGTCCTCACCAGCAGAGAGGATGGAGTTGACGCTCTCAGTCACGTCTTGGGCAATTATGCTGGTCAACACCTCTAAACTCTCAGAGCGGACCTCTTCTTTAATGTCCAGGACTTGAGCAAAAGTTTGAGGAAGTGTGTCACCCATGCTGGTCAAGACAACCTCCTCAGAAATAAGACACCTCTCTTTGATTTTCTCCAGCAAGGAACTGGAAATGAGCTCTATCAAGTCTGACAGCAGCTGTGCCAGCATAGAACTGGTAACATTATCTGGTTTACCTAATCTCAAACATGCCCACTGGTCTGGTGTGATGCTGCTGAAAAAGGATTCGATCAGCGGATAAACTGTGTCCACAGTAATCTGTGGGATCTCCTCCGTCCATTGGAACTGTTGTTGGTGTCGTATTACGATACATAATCGTGTATGTATAGGTTGACGGGTTTGAAAGTTTCAAGTTGCCTGATTGGTGTTGCTTTTTTAGTGAAGATCAAGCGATTTAACAATCTAACTTTCAGTTTACTTGAATGTCGCCCTATTTTGGCTAATATCAACTAACTCTCTGATAAATCTAGGATTAATCTCTAATGAATCTCTGAATCTCTGATGAATCTCGGATGACTCTTTGATGAACACACACACAACATCAAATGAGTGACGTAATCACCATGGCAACACAGGGCCATGTGATCGCACCGGTGAGGTCATGATTCAAGATTCAAGATGGTTGATTCTACTGTCTTAATAAAAGTCCATAATTATGGTACTATCCAACTATTAAAAATTATTTATGCATTATATAAAATGTATGTATGAAAAATCTAACTGAACAAAATGCAAAGGAAAAAGACAAAATAAAACAGGTACAACATAGACATTCTGAGAAAAAATAGAGTGAATAGATAAATTAGCTTATATACAACAGTGCAATAAGGGGCCGCGGGAGCGCGCACAGCAACCCGTTGAGCGGTAACGCAAAAACGTCTGCTTTTATCTGGATTAAACGGTCATAATATCGCAGGCGAGCGAATCCAACATCCATCCACTGGTGTCACTACTTTTCCCATAAGAGCTGAATACTTACCTGTAGTTGAGGGGGGGATCGTGTGCCTAGGTTTACTGTAGCCGATAATGTAATAATAGATAAATAAGACACTGCATTTCTTGGAAAGAATATATTTTGTTTTTGTTTTTGTTTTTGTTCATTTTCTTAGTGTGTTTGCTCGGTGTTAGATGAAAATGTTACAAATGGAGCTGATAAGGTATTGATATATGTTTATTATATGTATGTATATCATCGATACATTATTTTCTGGATAGAACACACGCACACACACACACACACACACACACACACACACACACACTCTTATCCGGGATGGCTTAGAGGGGTAATTATGGATTGATTGGGTTTTATTTCTTAATTCTTATTCCTTAATTCTGTGCAGAGACCATCTAGAAATGTTGCATGCGCAAAGGGAAATATTTTCTGCAGCACTCGCATTTGACCACTAGATGGCAATGGAATAGCTAATTCACCTCAAGCTAGCAAAGCCATGTGACTGACTAGACTGATTAGACATACCTTAACTGTGTGCAAACGTCCATACTTCAAACACGTGGAAAGGTAAATAATTAACTGATTCACTACGGTTAACACCTTTAATTTTGTAGAATCCTTGTTGATACATTCTTATATAATTGAGAATCATTAACATTAACAGAGGAATAGCTAGGCTAATAAGATGTACAGGTATAGATTTATATCTCAGTACATATTGTTGCAGTTGCATTTTTTTGTATGAATACAAGTTGTTGTGTATTGTTGCAAGGAAATATCTGCTATAATAAGACAGCTGAATGAGCTGAGGTTTATACCTCAACATTATGTCTGTGTGTTGTATACAAACTCTTTGCAGGTCACTGTTTAAATTTGAAAAAGGTAATAACTTTGTCTTTAATACCATTGCAGGTATTTTACAAGCAATCTTATCCTCTTCTGCATCATTTCAGAATGCAGAGGACATGGACACAGACAAATGTCTGATGGGACCTACTCAAGGCACTAAAGGGGGAATTTAATGTTCCTGTAGCAGAGAGATCCAAGACCCAGCGCTCTGCACTTATGCAGCATTATGCCCTCAGTGAGGATGGTCAGTCAATTACATTTAATGGAAAATTGGTCCCAGAAAGTCTACTATCTCTGCAGTTGTAAATAAGGCTCTTGATAAAACAAAAGGTTCTGGTGTAAGAAAATTAAACATATACCTTCAGGAACAGTACTTGGGTTTCAGCCGAGTAAGTGTGAAAGACATCTTGGACAGATCAAGATGTTACCAGCTCCATAAGGCAACATCCCAGAACGAACCCTCACCAAAATCTATCATGGCCAAAGCAGTTCAAGATCGACACTAGGTAGACCTTGTTGACATGGCAAAATGGAGGGTCAGGTATAGTTGAGTCACATAGAGGTACATCCTGACTGTAATAGATGTGTTTAGTAGATATGTATGGCTAAGACCACTGTAAGGTAAACACAGTGCGGGGATTGCTAGACACCTTGAAGACATTTACAATGAGCATGGTCCACCAAAAGTCATACAGCATGACCAAGGGAAGGAGTTCAAAGGTGCTGTAAAGAGAGCTTATGGAGTCATTACAAGTAAAAATCATTCAGAGCTCTCCATACCATCCCCAGAGCCAGGGTAAAGTGGAGAGAATGATGCCTGATGATGAACCCTGCCTTCTGTCTGAGCCTGAACCAGGGTTTCCACCTAATGCTGATGGTCAGTCTCTAGCTAACCCTTTCCTTGACATGGTTGAGGATGCTGGCAATGAGCATGAAGTTCAATACCTACCTTCAGAGATCTTATCAAGAATCATTGAGTTTTCTCTCAAGCAAGATATGTCAATTTAATCGAGTCTCACTCTTATTCCGTGAACTGTCAGCACTATTTCATCCCAACCTATACATAAGAGAATCACTTGCAGGGAGCCTACAACTGGACAAAGAAGATAACTGTTCCATTAGTATTATGAAGCTCTACAAGGCTGCTGGACGCAGTAGTGGTCTAAGCTCACGAATAAAACAGTTATTTGGCAACGACAGACAATGGATGAAAGCCTGGATTCTTTTTGGTGATGTAGCTTTTGGACAATACAAAGTAAAGGACATTTACTGGAAGAAGTAATGCCAAATTTATTTTGATGTTTTTCCCTCAGTTCAACTTAACACTATTTACATTTCTAAATGATTTCATGCTCTGTGTTGTATGTCGAGGTTAAGTGCCATTATAGTGCCATTCCCATTGTTTAAATACAGTTTTGAGTTTTAAGTGAGAACTGAATCGTTTCCCTTGAGAAATGTATGAAAAAAGTTCATAATTAAACGCTTTCCAAGAAATAAATGTGGCAAATTCATTTGACAATGAAACATCCAACACTGACCTGAAATTCTGAACTTACATATCTAAACAAATAAACACAATTTTAAATATAGATGTTGTACAACAAATAATTCTTACAACCATATTTAAGGAGAGAGAGTGCTGCATAATACATACCCTTGATGAATGAATATGACAACTATGCCATCCACTATACCTACTGTATTTCTGATGAGCAAACTGCACAAAAAGTACAAAAAATATTTTATTTACAAGAAAAGTCCTATTTATGTATGCATGTCTCTGCACATCTCCACAGATTAATGGACTTTGAATGGCTTTGAGACTAAATATGGTTCATTTTTACATGTTAAACATGTTTGTTGCTACTTTTTTTTCCAGCACTGACTTGACAAACAAAGATTAACTGTAAAACCATTTTACAATAAGAAGAATAGGTAACAGCAATTTACTGGCAACATTAGTTTCTAGGTAACTCATGTAATGTGAATGGAATACAAAATAATGTTGTAAACTAAAATACAATTAATGGTTGTTTCTAATATAAAACAGCAATATATTGCTGTAATTTATATACACCAAAAACGTGTAAAAAAAACACTTTTACAGCAATTTATTGGAAACTTTTTTGCCTGGTATTTACTGTAAATTCTGCGGGAAATTCGTAACAGTGCAGTTATCACTAACTGGCAGACTGACTGAAACGTGGCTGCCAATTTGCAGTTATTGGACGACTGCCGCCCTAGTATAGAAAGAGAGAAAAGAAAAACAAAACGGTATCACTGATAGCCCTGTACTTTCTTGGTATTGCCTGTCCCTAGTCTCAGCCTTGTTTTATGGCTTTTTATAACCTTGAGGCAGTAAAGGGATTTAAAAAAAAAAAAAAAAACACATCATAAAAAGACATACACCATTTATTACAAAGCCAAATATTATTTTCAATGCCAAATTCTTTTTTTTAATGCCAAAGACTAAAGTCCGGCCCCATAAACCAACGTGTGAAGATCAATAAACACAGACGACCCTGCCTAAGAGACAATACCATTCTACTCTTTGTCTCTCCTAGACTGAACAGGCCCTGCAGACTTTTACCACTTCCTCAATTTTGGTTAGTCCAGGTTGCCACTTTGAAAGACGCAAATGTGTCAATTACTTTTTCATGCTTGACTCTCTTAATCATCTCCTTCTCAATGGACATAGAAAATAAAAAAAATAACCGCAGGACCCATGCAATAAATTTTCAGATTACAGCCGAGGCGATGGAGTGGGAGAATTTGCTTTTGTTTTGCCACCATCATTCTCTCACAAACCATTCTTATTCTTTTTGTTTTTAGTTTTCATGGAAAATACTATGAGGACACTCTATATGTCTGTCACGTGAATGGATGAATTATGTGTTTCACAGCTCATGCAAAGCTGCTAGGAAAGGCTTAAAGAAGGGAAAAGGAAAGGCAGCCAGGGCTGATTTCCAATTGCATCATTAGTGTCTCCTCCCCGCTGCTGAATCACTGTGGTGAAGCCCAATTCCTCTCCCCACCCATACAGCATCACAGAAAATAAGAACCCATGACCCCATGCAATAAATTTTCAAATTACAGTTGGTTTTAATTGTAAACGCAAAAGCAAACTTAATGTGTGTGTAACCAGTGGGGTCTTTTTTTAAAAAAAAAAAAAAAAAAAAAAAAAAATCTAATCTCTTAAAACCATTTCATGAAGCTGCACGCGACCACCCCGCCTCACCCCGAGAGTAAAATGTGTGTGCATGGAAGTCGTCCTGTAACCGTCACTTGAATTATCAAATGTTGGATTGGCTTGTTTAGCTGGGCTTGTCGCGCCAGTCAAGATGGAGAGTCGCACAGGTGTGAAAGAACCGAAAAGGTAAGGACCCGGAGTCACTGAACTCACTTCAAATTTAACCGGCAGCCTGTGGAATGTTACATTTCGAGGGTTTGGAGCCAGAGGGGCGTAAGTGGCATTTGACAAATTTTACAGGAGAGACAAAACAAGATTTTGACCACACTTCAATCAACTGTATTTTTTAACCTTAAACCACAACATTGCAACCACAAACTTTCTTATATGAATGAGTATTTAAGGAATAAACTGATAGCATATTAATACAATGAACATGTTCTAAAACATTTTAAAATCCAAAAAATATGGCAAAAACGTCAAATACGCCTTTTTGGCACCAAACATTTCAAGTCTTCTATGGGTATCATTGGCGTATCTGCTGAACAATGCAGACAATAATTGGTAAAAGGGGAATTAATTGAATAATTAACACTTGAATAAGTAATTAATTTTCTTTTAACTTTAACATTCTTTTTTTTCTAATTTCAATTTTTTATTCTGGACATCTGCTGAACGGTACAGAGCAATAAAAGTCAATGAGCTTGCTAAACACACTTCTGATGTACACACTAGTACAATACTATACTATATACTTTTTACTCATTTCACTTTTCTATTCATTGACCTTATCCAAAGAATAATGTTGCGTCTTATTTGCTTTTCTGTTCACTAGTCTGTTTAGTTCCACTCACTGTCAGAGCATTGTAGAACTGTGCGTACGGTTCCCCCCAAAAGTATTGGAACAGGCAAATTCCCTTGTTGTTCACTGAAGACATTTGGGTTTAAGATCAAAATATGAGTGTGAGAGAAAAGTTCAGTATGTCGGCTTCTATCACCATTTGTATTACACCACAGCAGTTTTAGGTGAGCAAAAGTAATGGAACATGTGACTGACAGGTGTTTCTCGTCAGGTTGACTGTTCAAACATTAAATAACTCTGCATGACTAGTCTATTTTTTGGCCTGGGTTGAAACCTGGAACAGGCTGACAAAAAGCTGACATTCTGAACTCGTCTCATACTCTTCTTTTGATCTTGAACCCAAATTGTCTTCAGTGAAAACCAAAAGCAAGGGCCTTGCTTTGCTTTTGCCTTTTGCAAAGGCCTTGCCTTGCTGTTCCAATACCTTTAGAGGGGACTGTATGTGTGAGGAATACTCCCATTGCAAGATCAGACCAAAACAACGGGATTAATGTTAGCCATGTTAATCTAACATGGTCTAACAAGGCTAACAAGGGAAGGCTTTCAAGGCAGGCAGGCATGTCTTATCATGATCACACTTGTGATGAAATACATTCAAAACCAACTCTGACTTAACTTCTTCAATATAGGATTCACTAGTATGTTTTATAATATTAATCAAAATCTTTTCTGCCTCAGACAGTTCCATGTCTGCAATTGTGTCAGCTATTTTAAATGCAGTTTAAGGGCACCAACTACACTTACGCCCTTCTGACTCTGAATTAACATGTCCTACGTCCTACACCCTACATTTTTCAGAGCCAGAAGGGCGTAACTAAGGACTTACGCCCTTCTGGCTCCAAACATTACTGACACTTTTGTGTTAGGTCTATATTGTTTTGTTGGTTTATTCAATGCAATTTGATCTCAGATAGGTCTTTTTGGCACCATTGGATAGAGCTCATCAAGACCTTTATTTTGATGTATAGAACTCATATTCGCCCAAAATGCCACTTACGCCCTTCTGGCTCCAAACCCTCGATTTATGCTTTAAGCCATAAAATACACATTACGCACAGATTACTCGCTATGGTTTTGTTTTGACTTAAACATGGATTTTTTTATGTAAAATTTTTGACTTATTATTAATAATATTTTTATTTTTATTTTTTCTGCATACAGTGCTGACAGAGGATTCTTTTCTCAATTTATTCATCTTCCCCAAACCCACCATCCATGGTCAGTGGATGGGGAATAAATTAAAGACATTTTATTAGTTCCCGTGGGGGCGATTTAAGATACGAGTGAGCAGCATGACGTGTAAATACGAGACACTTTTAAGGGACACAAACAAAGAAAGAACAATTCGAAGTATATACAAAAAAGAAAGAGAAACTGTGTCATAAATGTATTAACTATCTAAACTGTCCATGGAGGATGTAAACATGATGGTAAGAGTGAAGTAAATAAAGTGCAAATGTAAATCAGTGCCAGGTCCAAAAGTTTGCCAGCGGAATATTGAATTGTCACAAGATGCACAAGATTGTATTTTCTTGTCCTGTCAGTGGTCATAATGTTCTGGCTGATGTGTATATAAACTAATAACACACAAATCATGGGATAATTTTTGCATTTAACTTCCTTATGGGAAAAAAATCCAACTGAGTACAACTGAGTTTCTATGCCCAATCAATTTAAATAATATAATAAATAAAAGAACAGGAGGTATCTGTTCTATTTTTAAATTGAGATGTTTTATTTTTATTATATACTAGTCTAAGAAATCTAAATCATGACACACGATGGTATCTGAAGTTTGCCAAACAGTATCTTCCTCTGTAATGGTACTAGGATAGGTGGTTGATTAGAGCAAACAGTATGTTTGGTTTCAGAACAGCACTCTATAATTAAAGGATAAGAGTACAATGGAGGGAGCATTTTTAATTTTTTTGTCTACTTAGCTGCCTCATGAGAATACATGTCAATGTCTGTTAAGATAGCTTACAGCAGAGCAATTATAAATTTACTCAGGCCAACTTTCAAAATTAAGGTGTGTATCTGGGCCGTTTGGCAGCTGGTTATTACAAGTTTCAAATCAAAATGAATCCATGTGCTGGAAAATACGCTTATTTTTAACTACTGTGGGACGAATTAAAATATTAACTTATCTTTTACATTTGTTAACATGACAAAGGAACATCTAAAAGTGCATACAAACACCATAACATAGCTGTAATTGAACAGAACCTGAGGAAGTAGTTATTTCACTGTAATAAAAATAAATTTAATAGGTTGAAAAAAAAAATGTTTTTCCTTTGCACCTAAATTCAGTTCAGTTCAGGTGGACTGGGCCACTTGGGGGTTGGTTCGGGGCTGTATATGTCTTGCGGTGAGCTCATTTTCCTAGCTTACAGTGTAATATCTGAGCTGGAGCTTAGTATAAACACACTGAACAGCCAGACGATGACTCTGAACTCGCAGTTCAAACAAGTACAAGTTGTTTGTCTGTCAGGTTTAGTGGTGATGTCTATTATATTTGAATATTTGAATAGAGCCAAAGCAAATTTGAATTAAAAGACTTTACTCTTGATGCACTGAAAAAAGAAAGCCTTGTTTAAACTAAAATTGAAGAAAATTGAAGTAATCAATCACACCCAATTTTTTAACTTGGCACAATGCAAGTTATATTAGTTCCGTTAGTTAGTTTACATGTAACTCCATGTAAACTAATTTCTGAAGTTGGACCAACTCAATTATTTGAGGTTGTCCTTAACTAAAATAAATAAGTTGTCTTCATTGATTCGATGTAAACAAAACATTCAGATTAACCTGAAATATTCTACTTCATATAAACCACTTAAGAAGGTTGGAGCTAACTAATTATTTTAAGGTGGCTCAAATAAAAATTCAAATAAAAATGTTATTTCAGTACATGTTAATAAATATTCAGAAAGCATTCCTTTAAGAACTTTTTATTTAGTGTTAATTTTTTTAAATCAACATTTTTTATACATTTTATGTATAAAGACGAACAGTCCTAGTTACACATGCATTTCAAATCTCATCTTTTCTTCTAAACCCTGCTTAACCAACACATACTAAATAAATTTCAACCCAAGTATTTTGATGAAATAACAAATAGAAAAGCTGAACAGACTTTTGCCTGTGAATGGAAGTGCTCAGATTACGTTTGAGCACACCCTCGAGGGTAATATTGCGATTAACAAATATCAACAAAATAAAGCGTATAATTAAATATATATTCGTGTTGATGGACATTTTGCTTTCAAAATTAAATTTTTTTTTGCGAGTGTGCTTCCCGTTTCCATGGAACAATTACACGGGATACAGACTGTGGTGAAAAATTAATGAGCAACATAGTCCTAGTTATTTATTTAATCATTTTTATTTTGTAATTTTTATATTTATTATTACATTATTGCTTTTGTTTACTTATTTGCTCAACTTTACTATTACTGACTTTTACTGAATAACTTCCATTGTTGTTGTATTGTTGACGTTGTTTTATTTATATTTTTGTTACATTGTTCCTTTTTCTTTTTTCTAAAATAGTCAATCCTCATTAATCAATCGTATACAATTTTGTCAATAATGCAAACCACTGTTTGAGTGAGTTACGGTATTTAAAAAACCGTGCGCGTACTTTAACAGATCGCTGTTGTTGTACATAGTAAAATGGGAATTATTTAAATTTTATATTGTTAAATTGTTTTATATTGTAATTAGTCAAGAAAACCCAATTTATTTGTCTAAATATTTGTCCGGTATTTTATCATAATTATAAACTTAACGAATTAAAGGCAGAATTATGAAGTTGCTTAATGATCATGACATTTCTAGAAAAGGTATCGGTATCGGCGATACTAGCCCAGTATTTACTTGGTATCAGAGCGATACCCAAATTCACAGTATGGCATGCGCAAACGGCAGTCATGAATAAAATCCGCTTGATCTAAGTGGATAATTTGCAGGACTAAAGCAGCATCAGTGCTTGAGCTAAACTAGCAGGACGAGTCACAATATCACCAAAGTTAATATCTACATAATTACATTTTTTGGCCATTTGCACCAATTAGCCACAACATGACCACTAACAGTAGAAGTAAATAAAATTGACCATCTAGTGACAATACAGTATTATGCCGGGAAACTTTTGGACCTGGCATTCATGGGGATGTTACTTAGACATGTATCACCCACTTAAACCTGACCAGACACGTCCACCCCATAGTAATGACATGCTTTGATGGCAGCAGTCATCTCCAGCAGGATGCAGTCTAACACAAAAATGGTTTAGGAACGCCTCAAATAAATGTGAAAAAACATCACAAGGTGTCGACCTGGCCTCCAAATTCCCTAGATCCCAAACTGATCAACTATCTGTGGGATGGACTGGAACAATCCTGTTCCACAGTGGTACCTCCCCTCAGCCCATAGGACCCAAAGACCCCCCCACTAACAACATCCTGTTGCCAGACACCACACGACAACCTCAGAAGGTCCATGTCCATTCTCTGACAAGTCACAACTGTTCTGGAGGCACAAGGGAGATCTACACAATATTAGGAAGGTGGTCATGATAACAATCTGCTCCAGGTTGAACATCTGGAATTGTAGAGACTAAAGAGCAATTGTCTTTAGTGAAAACGTTAATGTCATACCTTCATACTTTTGTTAGACCACCATTGATATTGGAAGCAGTTTTATTTTATGTCACTATGCATCAATTTTGCCATGCAATGATGAAGTTACTACTGCACAGTTAATCGAATTTTAATCAATTTTGGCTGCCACGATTAAATTAATCCGATTATCGGCAATATTTACATTCAAAATGTGAATCAAGCAGTTTCTCAACCAGTAGTCATCCAACCACCAGAGGGCGAACGCATGGTTCAGGCTTCATTAAGCTGCCTAACTTATAAGCGAGTGCACCTTGAAGCGGCAGTCTCATGGTTACCCAGTGTACCCAAAGTGCAAGGAATACATGTAGGCCAAAGCTAACATGCTGAATAATCGTGATATGCATTTTGGTCATAATCATGCAGCCCTAGATGAAATAAGCCTGCTTTGAAAAACAATTGTGTGTTAAATATTGATTTAAGGAATTTTTCCTTAACTGTAACATATCTACTGAATGGCGGTCTATGCTTTACAGGCATATAGAAAGGTTTCCTTTTTGGGTGGCATACTAACCACATTTAAGTTTGTCTTCTTTCTCTTTTGTAGGCCACTTGTCTGGAGCTCGAGTCACCAAAAGGGCACTTTGTTTCAATCCTGGTTCCGGTTCTTGCTCATACTTTCTTTGGTGTTCTTCGTTTTGTTTTACACCATGTCCAGCCGCTCTCTGTCATTGTGGGAGAACGTTTCACTCTCTCAGCACTTCCAGAGGTTTTTCAACCAAACCCATCAAGTTATTAAACCGGCTTATCATGCCGATCCAAAACACAGGAATGCTGTAAATGAACGACCTGTGGGTGTGCAATATCACAACACCTATCCACGCAACTACCATTTTATTATAGATAATCCAGAGGCATGCAAAGACAAGACCCCTTTCCTGGTCCTAATGGTTCCAGTGGAGCCAAAAAATGTAGCAGCTCGGAATGCAATCCGGCAGACGTGGGGCAACGAAAGTCTGGTGCAGGGTGAGGTGGTAGTCACTCTGTTCATGTTGGGTTTATCTGAAGGAACTGATCTTGAAAAGATCCGACAGGAGAATCTAGAGCACCACGACCTGATCCTGAGTGACTTCAGTGACACATACCTCAATCTGACCATCAAAACCATGGTGATCATGGACTGGTTGGCCACACGCTGCTCTACAGCTGCCTATGCCATGAAGGTTGACTCAGACTTGTTCCTGAACATTGACAATCTCATGCTCATGCTACAGAAGCCTGAAATACCGAAGCAGAACTACCTGACAGGGATGCTAATGTGGGACAGGCCAGTTGTCCGTTCAAAGAACTCAAAGTGGTATGTCTCTGAGGAGTCGTACCCGGAGCCTGTGTACCCGACCTACACTCTGGGAATGGGTTACATCTTTTCCAATGATCTTCCAGAGAAATTTGTGGAGGTCTCCAAATCAGTCAAACCCTTTAACATAGAGGACGCTTACATCGGAATGTGCATGAAGAAGCTAGGACTCAAACCTACATCACCTCCAAACCCCTCCCAGTTCAGAGCCTATAACACAAAATATAATCGCTGTGAATACTCAAAGATCATCACCTACATTCTTGGTTCTTCAAAAGAGTTGGTGGACTATTGGACAGACCTCAAGAAGCCTGGACCTCCTTGTTAAGACAAGCATTTAAGATGTATGGTGGCAGGGATTCAGTGTGGGGTTGACGGTCTTGGGGATGCCTGTTGGTAAAGAAACTAAAGTGCTGCACTGTACAAATGGTAAAAGGAAATTTTATTTTTTTACTTGTATTTAATGTCATTATGTGTCAGAAATATTTATTCATCCTGATTTTTCATGGAAACTGGAAATGTGAATGAAAAAGTTAATTTGCACTGGGTTGCTTAGAAACACTGTATCTTTCTGCAAACTGAAGGGTGCAGGAATGGTGCATCACCTTGGCTCTTTCTTCAAGGGACACAGGACATTTTGAGGGTGAATGTTGAACTTTCTTTGTTACAATGAACTAAGAATCACTACTGTCAGAAAGATTATCTTTCATATGATGTAATTGTTCTATTTAAATTAATCAATTAAAGAGACTATTTAATGAGCCTGTGACCCATTTAATCTCATTTTTCTGCAAAATAAGTCATGCGTAAGTCAAGTGGCCATTGATGTGACATTAACTATACTGATATGCATAAAAGGTTATAGACGGCGCCGTATCTTCTTAAAACTTAATTAGCTATCAAAGTCAAACTAACACTTCAGAATTCAAAGTCGGAACTATTGTGCAGTGGATTAAAGGGGTCTATACGAGCCTTGTGTCTAATTCCTTAGAGCAGGGGTGGCAAACTCATTTTTAGTACAGGGGCCAAGTGGGCTTAACCACTAAGTAAAAGCATGACATCGTACAAATAACTACTAGTTTTCCTCTTTGTTTTAGTGCAAAGAAGGCTGACCTGAAACATTCTGTCTGCTGTTTAGTTTTTGGGTTTGTGTACTGTCTCAGATGTTTTGGCTCTGAAGTGAGTGCCATTGGTGTATATTAGAAATGCCTGATTGGTGTACACCAATCAGGCATTTCTAATATACAATATACACTTTGAATATAAAATATTCAAATGGGCTCTCTGAGCCCATTTGAATATTTTATATTTGAATTTAGACAAAACATGGTGCATCCATGTAATATTATGGTATACCGTTCGCTATCGTATGGCCCTCAGCTTTGGCTTTAATTAGGATCGATCGAGTCTTATTCTTTTTCTTTCGTATTTGTTGCCACCTGGTGACATTTTGCCAAATACGTAACGTTTCTTTTCATTGTTTTGTGGACGATGTCCAAATTCACATGCTACTAAGGTCGTCAGGCAAGGACTCCATGCAGACAAGACAGAAATTATCCTGTGTGGAGTTCACACCTCCACAATTGTTTTGCTTTATTAATAAAGCTTGAGTTAACTAGTGGGCAGTTTTTAGTTTAGTTTAGTTTATTTGCACAACTGAAATTAAACATAAATAGTACAGACATGATAATAATAAGACAGGGAGAGGCAAAAAAACACAGTGGGCTTATTTGAAGCCTCCACCTTATAATAATAATGAACTGATATTACAATTTCATGTTATTAATATAATTTATATTTATTATAAAACAGAAAACATCAAAAAGTAGGACTGCATAAGACTTTATGGTGACTAACAACAACAATAATGTAGAAATAAAACAATAATACAACAAAACAACAACAATACAACAATAAAACACCAGTAATGATAAGCTGCATTAAAAATGTACAGTGTGTCTACCGATGAGCAGCAACCATATACATAAACAACACATTACGAGGCAGCAATTAAATGATCTTTTAAACGTCTTCACAGAGGAACCATTTTTTGACAAGTGGGAAAAACCATTCCATAACTTAACACCCCTAAATATGATTGAAAACTGACCTCTAGTAGTGAGAAGTTTAGGAGGATGAGGATTTGAAGATTGACGCGTTGAGTCTCAATGAACCTGTGAGTTTTCTTTGGAGTAAGTCTTGAACTGTTTTGGAATATTTCCTTCATTTCAAATGATGTTGTAAAGAAAAACACATATTTGAAAAATGTTAATGTCATAAATAGTTAAAATCTGAAGTTTCTGGAGGATCAAAGTTTTTTTAGAGAGTAGTAGGATATGTACTTGCCCAAACTATATCACAATATGAAAGATAGGGATAAATTGAATATATAAAAAAGAGTAAGGAGACAGTTTGTAGTGACAAAATGAATAATCCTCCTTATAATACCAATGGTTTTATTTATCTTTCTGTTAGCACAATCAATCTGATCTCTCCAATTCAAACCTTCGTCAACAATAATTCCCAGGAATCTTGTGCTTGACACCTGAGGCATCTCAACAGACTCTAGTATAATTTTAGATAAATCCTTTGAGTATGATTTTTTTACCACTGAAAATAGTAAAGTTAGATTTTTTTTATATTCAATGAATTTATTTAATCTAAACCATGTGTCGCAGGCAATTAAACCAGCATTTGCATCCTTAATCAAAGTGTTGAAGTTTGAATGAGAGAGAACCAAGGTTGTATCATCTGCAAACATTATTGGAGAAAAGATATTAGAAATATTAAACAAATCATTAATATAAATAAGAAAAACAATATTGGTGTTTGTAAATAACTGAATAAGAGTCTAGATGAAATAGCATCCTTTTGTGTATCATTTTTTCTAATATTTTTGAAAAGCATGGCAAGGTAGATATGAATTACTAAAACAACATGGATCATCTGCTTAAATAATGGAATAACTCTTATGCTGCTCTCAGTATATGTGCTGCGATACACCTTGGCAGTTAGACAAACTCCTTCCTGACATCATGACTCTGAAGACAGTTGTCCTTTGTCCACAGGTTTATTGATGTATGAAAGAGTAAAGCTAAAACAAACAAAGAGCATAATGAATACAAATAAAATTGCTACTTTTTTATACTTACACAACACGATGTAAATATACTGATTCTTAAATGAACTAAGGTGTTTGTTTTTTAACTGCTATTCATTACTATTGTTACATATTGATTGTAGCAAAACACTCCCCGCCTGGCATGGATACACGCCCCTCAATAAAGTCTTACGTAGTTAAATTCACTGGACCTCCAGGAGGAAAAGAACCACTATCTCAGAAACAGGCCTAAGAAAGAGTTTAGCCACTAATGTATGTGTGACCTTGACCTGAACCTTTCGTACCTTCCCGTCCTCGCTGGGGAAGGTCTGCGTTACCAGTCCAATAGGCCATTCAGTAGACTGCCAATTCTTGCGTGCCTGTAATATTGGGAGGAATTGCTTTTGCCACCTGTCCCAGAAGGTGTTGGACAGGTGCTGGACCTGCCGCCACTGGTGCTTGTAGAGGTCTGAAACTCCAAAATCTCCACTAGGAGCAGAAAGGACATTCACCTTTTGGGTGAGAAGAGCATTTGAATGAATCATTGGAGTCAGTTGTCACTGGAACCACGGCCATTTATGATGGTTGCTACTTCTGCCATGAAAGTCACCAGCACCTCATGGGTTAGTTGGTCCTTCAGCTGAAGGAACATGGAGTCTAAGATTCTCTTCGCGAGACCAATCATCCTTTCCCATGTGCCGCCAAAATGGGAGGTGTGTGGAGGGTTAAAGGTCCAAAAGCAACCTTGATCTGACAGGTAAGTCTTCACAGTGATGTCGTCAATGTTCCAGGGTATCTTTAACTCCTTAAAGGCACCAACAAAGTTGGTGCCACGGTCTGAGCGGATGTGTTTGACTGGACCGTGTGTTTGACCAGAAAGTGCCTTAGCGCATTGATGAAGCTGGATGTGTGAAGGGATTCTATGACTTCAATATGAACCGCTCTTAGACTCATACACGTGAAAATCACGGCCCATCGCTTACTGTGTGCATGACCTCCTCTTGTTCTACGTGAAGAGACACTCCAAGGGCCGAACACATCGAACCCAACATTTGTAAAGGGAGGCTCTGTCGAAAGGCAGTCTGCTGGCAGATTGGCCATCTTTTGTATTGTAAGTGGGGCTATAAGGCTACTGCAGGTTATACACTGGTAAATGATGCTGCTCACATTTCTCTTGCCACCAATTATCCAAAAGCCAGCTGAACGGACAGCCCCTTCTGTAAAGAGACGGCCTTGATGATGGATGTGTTCGTGGTGATGCATGATGAGTAAGGCTGCAACCTGATGTTTGCCAGGAATAATCACTGGACTCTTTTCACTCTGATCCAGGTTTGCATTGTGGAGACAACCTCCGACCCTCAGAAGGCCGTGTACATCAATGAAAGGATCCAGATTTCTGAGGGGACTACTTTTGGGGATCTGTTCATGTTTTTGGATACATTTGATCTCTTGACTGTAGATTTCCTCCTGTACAGCTTGAATGATGATGTGAAACGCTTGATCAGACTCCTTGACGATGTATCCTGTTTTGCAGTAGTGCCAGCCCTTACATGTCCCCTTCTTCGAGGTTGTGTTGAAAGAACAGGCTATGTGAATGAGGTGTGTAATGACCCTAGTTAGCGACTTCCAGGATGAGAACTTTGAGAAACGATGTGAACCGAGCTGCTTGGATGTTGTTGTAGCACTCAAAGTGGACACACTAGAGGGCAAATGTCTAGGTCTGAACTTGGATCTACAAGTTTGTAGGTGCTCTCCAAGGCACATGTCTCTGGTGTGCATAGAGATTTGGGTCCACTCAGCCAGTTTGTGTCCTTCAATTGGCCTGTGGCGACAGAACGTCTCGCGTGATCCGCAGGGTTCTGTTCTGTTCTGTTCTATTCTGTTGACACATAGCGCCACTGATCTGGGCGGGATGACCTTGGATACGTAATACCCGGTCACTTACATAAACATTAAAGCACCTGGTTTCATTAAAAATGTAGCCCAGGACTACTTTGCTGTCTAGCATCACAACACAATGTAAATAAACTGATTCTTAAATAAACTAAAGTGCTTGTTTTTTAACTGCTATCTATTACTTATTTATCTGTAAACCATTGTATTTTAACATATGTTAATGCATAATCAACTACTTATTGACATTTATTCCCTTACATGAATTTTAACAAGTCATAGCAGACTAATAAAGATGACTTGATAGACTTCCTGCATAAACTTATCAAACTAGACATTATCACGAAAATAACCATCTGCGATCATTAATAACATTAAATCAAATCAATACATACCAGCGATGCCATCAAAAGGTATATAACGCAGGAGGCAAAAGAGAGAAAGACCCACCTGACCCTCCTGTTTGCCCCCTGTCTTAATTCACCACACCACATCCAGGGTCACGGTGTAGGGGCTTGCTTCCTCATCAGGGACTGAGGAAGCACAGTAATAGGGACACTGTCACTTTTCATTATCCATTGGCACAGCTTGGGGGGCCTGGTCCTCCGCTAGCAGGGGGATCTTGGGCTGGCGGTCTGTGGCCCCACGGCCGTTGGTAGGGGTATCTACCTAGATTCTCTGGTGTCCTCTTGGCCTGGCTTTGTCTCCCGGTGCTGCGTGGCGACGGGTTCGTGGCGGCTCCCTTGGGTACCCGGTTGTTCCGGTATCGACTGGTTCGGGTGGTGGCTTGGTGCTTCCCCTCTCCCTTCGATGGGGGGCTGGGGTCTCTCCCTGGCGGGTGGGGGTTCTCTCTTCCCGTGGTCTCCCTGGCCTGGGTGCGCCAGGGGCATGGGGCCGGCTCCTTGGCCCCCCCTGCTCGGATGGCCCGTTCCTGGTTGGGCGCTGGGCCGGTGCCCGTCTGCGGGGGCTTTGCTGGGCTCCTGGGGGAGTCCTCTCGGCTGGAGAGGTGTCCATGGCTGCCCTGCAGGGTGGGGGGGGGTCTTTGGGGGGGGGTGTTGGTGGCGGTGGGTGGACGGGCTGCGGTGGCTGGGGGGTGTGGGGGGTATGGGGGGCTGCTCTGGCCTGCACCGACTTGTGCTCAATTGGTCGGCCTGGGGGTGTTGGTCGTCGCTCGACATCTGCGCTGGGGTGTGGCTTGCCCCGTGGCTACAGTGGTTCTCTGGTCCTGTCACCCATGCGCCCCACACTGGGGTGGAGGTTCTCGGGCGCTGGGGCTTCTGACCTGACTCTGGGCCCTGGTAATGGTCTCACTCATATTTAGGGAATGCCCACATGCATGTGTGTTGTCACCTGCCAGCCCGTGCTGGATCACATCAAAAAGAATTGATGAGTCCCAGCTATTAAGGGCTGGATTATTGTTTTCACTCTATCACTACGTGCCCTATGGCAGACTTCTCTCCTTCCATTGGGACACCCTTACCCCCCCTGGACTCTCTCATCTCTCCAGAGATGACTGTACCCAGTCATACTTGAGTGAGGTGACTTGGGAAGCACAGAACCCTGCACTCCACTAGTTCCTACTAGCACCACATGTATCTCCTCCACTGTCCATCCTTCTACATCTTTTCTTTCCTTTGTTCCCCCCCTCTATCCACTGAGGTGTAGCACTGCCCTCCCTGCCACACAAGGTCACTACACTCAATAAAGATCAACAGGACAGTTCTCAGGGAGGGCTGGTGATGGTCACACTCACGCACTGAAGTAATAAAGCTTTCAGCTGCAAGAATATAACGAGGGTTTGGAGCCAGAGGGGCGTAAGTGGCATTTGACAAATTTTACAGGAGAGACAAAACAAGATTTTGACCACACTTCAATCAACTGTATTTTTTAACCTTAAACCACAACATTGCAACCACAAACTTTTTTATATGAATGAGTATTTAAGGAATAAACTGATAGCATATTAATACAATGAACATGTTCTAAAACATTTTAAAATCCAAAAAATATGGCAAAAACGTCAAATACGCCTTTTTGGCACCAAACATTTCAAGTCTTCTATGGGTACATTTGGCGTATCTGCTGAACAATGCAGACAATAATTGGTAAAAAGGGGAATTAATTGAATAATTAACACTTGAATAAGTAATTAATTTTCTTTTAACTTTAACATTCTTTTTTTTCTAATTTCAATTTTTTATTCTGGACATCTGCTGAACGGTACAGACAGCAATAAAAGTCAATGAACTTGCTAAACACACTTCTGATTGGTAAATCATGAGTTATATAGTACAATACTATACTATATACTTTTTACTCATTTCACTTTTCTATTCATTGACCTCATCCAAAGAATTATGTCGCGTCTTATTTGCTTTTCTGTTCACTAGTCTGTTTAGTTCCACTCACTGTCAGAGCATTGTAGAACTGTGCGTACGGTTCCCCCCAAAAGTATTGGAACAGGCAAATTCCCTTGTTGTTCACTGAAGACATTTGGGTTTAAGATCAAAATATGAGTGTGAGAGAAAAGTTCAGTATGTCGGCTTTTATCACCATTTGTATTACACCACAGCAGTTTTAGGTGAGCAAAAGTAATGGAACATGTGACTGACAGGTGTTTCTCGTCAGGTTGACTGTTCAAACATTAAATAACTCTGCATGACTAGTCTATTTTTTGGCCTGGGTTGAAACCTGGAACAGGCTGACAAAAAGCTGACATTCTGAACTCGTCTCATACTCTTCTTTTGATCTTGAACCCAAATTGTCTTCAGTGAAAACCAAAAGCAAGGGCCTTGCTTTGCTTTTGCCTTTTGCAAAGGCCTTGCCTTGCTGTTCCAATACCTTTAGAGGGGACTGTATGTGTGAGGAATACTCCATTGCAAGATCAGACCAAAACAACGGGATTAATGTTAGCCATGTTAATCTAACATGGTCTAACAAGGCTAACAAGGGAAGGCTTTCAAGGCAGGCAGGCATGTCTTATCATGATCACACTTGTGATGAAATACATTCAAAACCAACTCTGACTTAACTTCTTCAATATAGGATTCACTAGTATGTTTTATAATATTAATCAAAATCTTTTCTGCCTCAGACAGTTCCATGTCTGCAATTGTGTCAGCTATTTTGAATGCAGTTTAAAGGCACCAACTACACTTACGCTCTTCTGGCTCTGAATTAACATGTCCTACGTCCTACACCCTACATTTTTCAGAGCCAGAAGGGCGTAACTAAGGACTTACGCCCTTCTGGCTCCAAACATTACTGACACTTTTGTGTTAGGTCTATATTGTTTTGTTGGTTTATTCAATGCAATTTGATCTCAGATAGGTCTTTTTGGCACCATTGGATAGAGCTCATCAAGACCTTTATTTTGATGTATAGAACTCATATTCGCCCAAAATGCCACTTACGCCCTTCTGGCTCCAAACCCTATCTGCATCAACCTCATATAATGTTGACACCCTGTGGTGTTCAACTATGCAGACAAATGCAGACAAATGGAAAAAAAAAAAAACAAAAAGAGAGAAAATTTGCAAAAACAGTGTCTATGAAGCATGCTTCTCTTCATTTCCTTGTTATAAGTAAGGAAGTGAGTCACCCGACCTGCTTACATGTACTTCCTGTTTTCAAAATAAAACCTAGCAAAACACCTCTAGCAACTTTTAGATCCTCTGGCACAATGCCTGTTTTCAAAGACAAAGAAAATACAGTTGTGCTCAAAAGTTTACATACCCCAGCAGAATTTTTGCTTTCTTGGCCTTTTTTTTTTTTTTCAAATGTCCCCGAGCAATAGTTTACACAGCAAACTGAGAAGAGTTGAATTGTTGGTGTTAAACTAGACATACACTAGTAGAGTTAACTATACTCTGGGTAGAGTTAATCCATCATAATTAACTCTCAGTCGATAAATAGTTGTTGTCAAAACCGAGTGTAAAAAGGATGTGTCACTAAATCAAACCTCTAGGTGTAAATGTTTAAATATTAACTCAGAACTTCTTACTCTAAACTCTGATCCTGTATTTAACACCTCAAATGTTAACGCCACCCTTCGCCACCCTTCGCCTCCCTTCCACCCTCCTCCCTCCTCCCTCCTCCATTACTCTTCGGGCACCCGAAGTCATTTCGTCATTTAGCAGCGGTGAGTCACGGAAATTACACTCGTCGCGCTGTTACTAGTGACCTGAACACGTGCTTAATGAGCTACAGGTTATCATGCATGCCTGGCCTCAGTGTAACATAGAAAGTGAGTAACAGCAGTAAACGGTACGTTTGGCTTGACGTTTTGTCTGAATGAGACGAGTCATGCACTTTGTAACCATAGATATAAAACGTGATAAGATGATGCTAATGGTTCGGAGTTGCTAGTTAGCGTGCTAACGTGGTGCTAACACTACATACATACATTGTGCCTTACTGTTGCATGCTCTAATATTTGTGGTGCACGTTTAAAAATAAATGTTTTCATAAAACGTGATAAGATGATGCTAATGATTCGGGGTTGCTAGCTAGCGTGCTAAAGTGGTGCTAACACTACATACATACATTGTAGTGATGGGAACCAACGATCTTTTTAGCTGTACCGAATCACTCGAATCAGTTCATCGAAATGATTCGTTCAATTGATTCGTTCATCGAGTCAGTCAATTGTGGAAATTAAACAAATTACAAATGAAAACAAATATTGCGGGCGTTAACATTACAATTTACATCACATTTGTTAAATAATTTGTGTTTAATAAAAAATATTTAATAAAATAAAAATAATGTGTGCCCCATCCACCCCTCCCACCATTAAAGTCGCAACAGTGATTAAAAGTACAACGCAGGCGATGCAAATTATAAATGTAAAACAATGTGTGTTTTAATTGCGGAAATTAAACAAATTATAAACGTAAAACAATGTATGTTCCATTCCCCAAAATCGTTTGGTCCAGAAAGCTCTTTCAACCGGCGGGGCTTCCTGCATCTCAGCCTCTGTATCGGCACCAATGGTCGGCAATGACACAGAGGCTGACTCGCGACCTGCAGTGAACTGGTTCACGAGATGAGCGAATCACTAACTGATCCGTTCACGTACAGGTGGTTCACTTGGCGAACGAATCAGTAGGTGATCCGTTCGCGAACTGACTCGAGTCAGTGACGCAACGCGAATCAGTAGATCAGTAGCATTTAAGATATGGAACCTGCATTAAAAATATAAGAGGACAACATAAACTTAAATAGGCTTAAATATGCAAAAAAAAAAAAAAAAAAAAAAAAAAAGAGAAAATAAATAGCTTAAAAATATTTTTAAAAAAAAAACAAAAAAAAAACTGCCTTGTGTTTTGGATCGTTGTCATGTTGGAACGTCCAGGCACGTCCCATGTGCAGCTTCTGGGCTGATGAGTGCAAATTTGCCTCCAGTTTTGGTGATAACGTGCTGCATTCATCTTTCCTTCAACTTTGACCAAGTTTCCTGTGCCTTCGTAGCTCACACATCCCCAAAACATCAGCAATGTATCAATTATGTCACTTATTTCTTGGATATCAGGAGGCTTAAAAGAAGAGAAACTAGGGAAATTTGTTGAAATAAAGTTCAATGGATTACCATGACAAGGAGGAATTTTGTTAGCTAGTTCATAACCAATATTAACAAAGAAATCATAAAAGTTTTGAGCAATATCATTTGGACTATTGAAAGAATTTTCACCATCCAGAAAGACAGAAGGCAGCTCCGATACAGTATTTCCTCTTTGCAACAACTTATTTATCACTTTCCATGTGGTTTAATATAATTTGAATAGTTTTTTTTATTTTTTCACTGAAATATTTTTTTCTTTCTATTTCTTTTTTTTTTTTTTTGCAAATCTTATGGAATGAGTGTATTTATTTCTATAGGCTTTATAAACACTATGAGAAAAAAGGAGTAGAGCGTACAATTTGTTCTTTTTCCTTAGGTGTTTCAGTAAATCATTTGTAAGCTAGGGTTTGTTTAAGTGATGACTCTTCTTAAAGAAGACAAACTTTCATTACAGTCTTTAACAGAGACAGGAGGGCGATATATATATATATAGCACCGATGTTACCATTCCTTCCTCCAGAGACACCAGAGAGCTCTATAAAGACAGATTGCACCTCAGCTCCATCTAACTTCAGAGAGAAATCTTCTCTAATTTTAAATTTATATGTTTCATGAATAAACAGAGAAACACCACCTCCAGATCTATTCTCTCTTACATAATGGACTGCATTGTATGTAGGTAATTTAAAAATGTCTTTAGAGGCTTCTGTAAGCCAAGTTTCTTATAGAGCAATGATAGAAATATATTTGAGTGAATATAAATAATGAGTAAATGTATCGTAGTTGCTAGAAAGACTTCTTATATTCAAGTGAAAAGTAGAGAATACATCAGGAGGTATAGAATCACATAAATTATTAAATTGAGATTTATTATAAAAAAATACAAAAATTTGAAAACTTAAATGATGAAAAAAAATTTGGTCTTGGTCAACATCTAAATTATAAGTGTCAATTACAGAAATGTCAAAGGGAGCAAAGGTCTGACTATTAAAAACAGATGAACTGTAATCCAAAAAATAAGTAAAATCTCTGTAAACAATTTCATACACACTACTAGTGCCCCTCGTATGTTTTATTTTTGAGAGGAAAAAGTGGTGCGTCGAAGTTCTCCTATAACCCCATGACTTGAATTCTCAAATGTTGTGTTGGCTTGTTTAGGAAGAAGAAAGGAAAGGAAAAAGGAAGGGTCACACCAGTCAAGATGGATCCGGAGCTGTCACTCAGCTGTGAAAGATCAGAAAAGGTAAGGACCTGCAGTCACCAAACTCACTTCAAACTTAAACAGTCCAAGAATCAGCAGCCTGTGGAACATTACATTTTGTCCGTAGGCCTTAAAATACATATTACTCACTTCGGTTTTGTTTTGACCTAAACATGGATTTTATATATGTGTATATATGTGTGTGTATATGTATATGTAACTTCTCTCCGTGATGCCTTTATCTTGGCCTCTAACTGTATATTCCATGGGGGGTGCTGCCTGTTATGCCCTGAGCCCATCTTGCACCCAAGCATCTCTAGCATCACTGCTGCTGTACTGTGTATCAGTTTATTGGTCTCGGTGATGGTTCCCATAGGGACTGTCATTAGTGCAGCATTCACATCCATTGGTAGATCTTATGAAGGTACTTCACAACTTGGCTTTGGTATTTGTTGGGGGCTCCAGGACTCTAGTTGGGTCACAATCTTCCTTCTCAGGTCAGCAGCTCTTGTATTGAGGCTGTTGGTATTTGGGGCTTGGTACCCAGTCTCTGATTGTGGGGTTGATGAAGACATCTTCCACCGACCTGTTGTCCTGGCTTACCCTTGAGCCAGAGGCATGGGAGTTTGAGGGTCCCGCGCAGTATCTTAGCTTTTCCTAGGACTGTACTCTTCTGGACTGAGGCTTCAGGTGTTGTTCCTGAGATGTATACATACATTGGTGAAAAAAAAATTTCAGACAGCCCATGCCCTTGAAGACCTAAGATCGATTCTTGATGCAATATTTCACAAATGCATGGCTGAACTCTGGCAGAACTGCACACGAGCGCAAAAGAGAGACACTAAATTTTGAAACTGAAATGACATAGACGGATATGGCACAACTTTGCAACCACTGACAGAAGAAAATAACACTGACCATCTTGGGCAAATACAACATTTTGCTGGGAAATTTTTGGATCTAGCATTCGTGTGGATGTTACACTCCTTGATGGCAGCAGCCATCCCCAGCAGGATATAACCTAACACAGACACACACAAAAACAGTTTAGGAACAAAACATGAAGACAGCACAAGGTGTTGACCTGGCCTCCAAATCCCCTACACCCGACTGCTCAAATGACTGTTGAATGACTGAACACACAAACACAAACTGACTGCATGAACACAAGATATTCAACTCCCACAAATCTTCAGTGTTTTTTCGTCACTCTGTTACACTGTGAAATCCAACCACTGTGAAAATGATGTGCGATTTTCCAGTATCTTAGCTTGTCTATATGTCTGATTGTGTAGTTTGCCTGTCCAATATTTTTATGTTTGGGTTTGCTCAGTTGCCTTGTTGGAGAAACACATTTTTGTTGTTCGTGTGCATGATTTGTTATTCGGTCTGGGCAATAATGTCCAGTTGAACCCAACGCTAATTTTAATAAGTTACGGATGGCTTACAACAATGCACTCAGAATGCTGCTGAAACTCCCGTGGTGGATGAGTGCCAGCACGCTGTTTGTACATCACAGAGGTTCTTGCGTGTTCTGCCAAAAACCATCTTGCACCTTGGGCGTGAGCAGTACTGAGTATTGTCAATAAAACAATAAACAATTCTTAACTTGGTTGCTACTCTGCTTCCAGGTATGATTCACAATTGCACGGTCCAAAGCACTTCGAAAGTTGGAAAGAATCCCCACTAAATATGAAGAAGCTCAGATAGCTCAGATAGATACTTTAACAGCTTATCATCAACAGTAGAAGAAAACAAGACCAACCCCAGATTTATTATCAGCACTGTACCAGGCTGTCACTGTACCATTAGTCTTCTACTTTCCTCAAGGTTCTGTGCTAGGACCATTATTCTTCACATCATAAATGCTTCCTTATCTATTGTTATTTCCGCTTGATATATTTATATATATTTATACAGGTTGAGGAGGTTATTTGTCCCCTCAGGATATAAGACTCTACTGCGCCTCCCTATGTGTAAACATTGCTGCCACTACTGTATATTCTTTACAGAGCATCATGTATTCATATTATTATATATCTTCAATAGGAATTTCAACAGGAATTAACAAACGAGATCATATAACTCCAGTTTTAGCTTCTTTCCTTTGGCTCCCTGTCAAATCCAGAATAGAATTTAAAGTCCTCCTCCAAAACATACAAGTCCCTTCTAGCTCCATTATATCTCACAGACCTCATAGTACCATACCAAACCGTACCTGCACTTCCATCTCAAAGTGGAGGCTTTCTTGTGCTTCAGAGAGTTTCGAAAAGTAGAACGGGGGCTAAAGCCTTAATTTACCAGACCTCTCTCCTAGCAGCAGAAGCAGCTGCTGGACAACTCTCTACTTTTAAGGTTAGGCTCAAGACTTTTTGATAAAACTTACAGTGGGGACTGTCGCAGGTGACACCGAACCATCCTTTACTTACACTGCCATAGGCCTAGGTTGCTGGGGGATGATGCATCTGTCCCCTACTCTATTAATTTTGCATTTGTGTGCTACTACTGTATAGCACATTAGCTGTGCGTCTCTGTCTCCATCTCTCTTTCATCTTCTAGCAAGTGTCTCTGGTCTAGAGTTGTGTGGTTCTGACCTATGGAGGTCCATACCACTTTAACCATGGTTCAACCTGCCCAGTGTTCACAGCCTGCAGTTATCCACGCCAACCTGAATGCATCATTCTCCAACCTGCATATGATGCCTCTTGTATTAAATAATTAGAGCAGCTAACTTACCTGTAATAGAACTACTGCTGTCATTAATTTAATAACAATAATGATGATGTAATTAATTAATCAGCTGTATATTGTATTTTTATCACAATTAGATTCTACATGTACGCTCTAGTTAAATGTATTTAATTTCACCTGCTGCTCTCTTCTCTCTCTTCTTTGTTTTTGCTTGGTGCTTGATCTGGGGGTTTCAGGCTGGGATTTGTAAAGCATCTTGAGACTATTTCTACATTGCTATTGATCCCTATATGAATAAAACTGATTTGGAGACAAATAATTATGTTTTAAAATTAGAATTCAATACAATTTAAAATTAATGTGGGTCTGACTAGTCATAGTTACATTTACACACATTTTCTTTACATGTTTGTGTATTAGGTGTGCACTGGACGTTAAATACAACACAAACAAACATAACACAGGCGTATAGTAGAGTTGCAGGCTCTGAATGTGGGACAGTAATATCCTGAGGGAACGCAGTCTGACATCTATTGGTGGAATAAAGCTATTACAGTACAGTGCATTTAAATTTCTGTCATGTTTGGAAAAGCATGTGATTGTCTTTGTTACAGTGCCTACAGATAAAGGCAATAAGCTTGAACTTGTGTGAGGTGCCCACAAGCGGACAACTTTAAATAGTATGAACAAAAATTAACTAGTGTACATTTGTCTTTCAGGAAATAAATAAAACCCTGTAAAATGAAAGGCATGCTGTCCTTCTTTCACCTTTTTTGGGGGAGGTGATGGGTCAATCAAGAATTGATGACTGCATATGATGTCCCTCATATCCTCAGGCTCAGGTTAGGACAAGGGGTCAGTGGATAGGGCTGTCAGAGGTATCCTTGGTCAGGCAGGTATAACCATCAAACTCTTCTATGAAATGACAAGAATCCATTTTAAAATTTCATTTACAATGGGGGATCACAGGAGATATAATATCATATAATCACTGACTGAAGGAGCTGTGATGGGAATGCGAATGCTACACAGCTCATCACACCTGGAAAAAAAGAAAGGGCCAAGCAGTACTCAAACCCGAACCTTCTTGCTATGAGGCATCAGTGCTCACCACCGAGCCCGCATTTTCAATATACTCTACCAAAAAAAAGGAAACTTCATGAAAAATGGAAGCCAAAAGGCAGGGTTATATAGACACAGGAGCAGAGGGGTTAAAGAGTCACAGGTGAAACTAATCAGGGCAGAGCTCAAAAGGAAAAAACTAATTCCAACAATGAAAGGGGAAAAACACAGGGCAAGAAATACCAAGGAAGAACTTCACAAGTTGCTGTTATTTATATGGTTTTATTATAAAAGCAACGGCTTGATTCGCAAAGTTTGTGGGCTCATATCCACCTTTGCTATTGCGTTGTTTAACCTTATAATAGCGGTTCTGAATTTGTTCCACACTCGGGTCTACCCTGACTTCAGTGAATTTTCGATGGACCTTTTTAAACAGTTCAAATATTTCTATTTTTTCTGCCATCTAAGCGTGCGATAATGTCTAGTTCTTTCAGATTTGTTGTTAAAAACAAACGTCACTCGAACGTCACTGCACATTTACGTCAAGACAGAGCATGCTCATACAAAACGGAGCCTGACTTCATTCTGATTCACCATTCACATGACTTTAGATCGGTTTGGGAAAAAGAATATTCTGCCCCTGTGAAACCAAATGAAATTTTATTGAGTTTGGGCTTGTTTATTCTGACTGAGGTGTTCATATGGAGCATTTTTATTTGGTTTGGGCTTCTAAACCGATTGTAAGCAGAATATTTGGCTTGGATACTGTGTGTTGTCAGCGTACATACATACATGTGGCTTTCAATGCTGAATAGTCTTTGGAATCCTGAGATGGAAAGACCACCGTGTGCGTGTATGGGGAAATATGGAATAAATACGGAATATGAAAAGAAGAACAGAGTGTCATTCTCACAAGAGAGTTAAGGAAAGGTCTACGCAAAGCAGCCTGAGTGAACACATGCAAATACACAGTGCATAAGCAAATTAAGAGAATGGTTTCATCTATCTGGCAAGAGGTAAACAACAAATACCTAAACCCACTGCAGGAAGCTCAAACGAAGCTCAACACAATCAAACTGCCTGTGTTCATCTTCTGAATAATGTATGAGTAACAGGACTCGCAGTACCCTATTTCCTCGCAACGAGCATCACGTTCACCTCTGGAAACTGTCACGGAAATAATTATGAAAAGACAGACCTGTGCATCACTGAATACTGTAATTATAAAGGACATGCATGCACATGCACATCAGCAGACACATTATATTAATATTAATTATTTTGACTTTTTCATTTGTAACCATGTTCATTAAACTGTGCTTTGGTATTTCATGTAGGCCTGTACAAGCTATTTTTATACATTTAATAATTATTATCCATGTAGTTGACATATCTTCACCTAATAACCACAATAGTGATTCTCTATATCCAAAGGTTCACACGAAGATGTCCATTAGGTAAAGCACTATTTATTTCTACACTCACCGGCCACTTTATTAGGTACACCTTGCTAGTAAAACGTTGGACCCCTTTTTGCCTTCAGAACTGC
This sequence comes from Mugil cephalus, assembly GCF_022458985.1. Classification (NCBI taxonomy): domain Eukaryota; kingdom Metazoa; phylum Chordata; class Actinopteri; order Mugiliformes; family Mugilidae; genus Mugil; species Mugil cephalus. The sequence goes on from NC_061771.1 coordinate 20,781,137, forward strand.
CTTAATTCTTCATGTCATACTTACAACAAGGTCTAGGAAACATTCCTCAGAGATTTTGGTCCATATTGACATGATAGCATCACACAGCTGCTGCAGATTTGTCAGCTGCTCCACCACATCCCAAAGGTGATGGTCTATTGGATTGAGATCTGGTGACTGTGGAGCCATTGGAGTGCAGTGAACTTATTGTCATGTTCCAGAAACCAGTTTGAGATGATATGAGCTTTGTGACATGGTGCATTATCCTGCTGGAAGTAGCCATCAGAAGATGGATACACTGTGGTCATAAAGGGATGGACAGGTAGGCTGTGGCATTTAAACCATGCTCAGTTTGTAATAAGGGGCCCAAAGTGTGCTTAAATGTTATTTAAGCCAGATTCTGACCCTGCCATCTGAATGTCGCAGCTAAAATCGAGAATTGTCAGACCAGGCAACGTTTTTCCAATCTTCTATTGTCCAATTTTGTTGAGCCTGTGTGAGCTGTAGTCTCAGTTTTCTGTTCTTAGCCGACAGGAGTGGCACACGGTGTGGTCTTCTGCTGCTGTAGCCCATCTTCTACAAGGTTTGACGTGTTGTGCATTCAGAGATGGTATTCTACATTCCTTGGTTGTAACCAGTGGTTATTTGAGTTGCTGTTGCCTTTCTGTCATCTCTAACCAGTCTGCCCATTCTCCTCTGATCTCTCACATCAACCATTCTCTCTAAACCCTAGAGATGGTTGTGCATGAATGTCCCAGCCACTACATGGGGTTGACTTTGAATGGCTGACACTGTGTACCGTGCCTCTCTGAGCTTCGTTACTAATTGTGAAGTGTTGACACACAACACACCTTTGTGTTATAGTCTCAGGTGAGATGGGCTGTTCTGGCCACCTGAAGCGTCAGTCACTGCTATACTTTCATATATCAAGTATTATTTGGACTATTGCCTGGTCCTCACTCTCTGTTCACAAGATCATTTGTTGCTTTCTGATCCATTTGCCTGTAATAGCCTGGGAGTAATAGGTCATTTGTCCACTGAAAAGGTTAAATTAGTTAAAACCAGTTTTTCTTGTGAATGTCTTTTCCAGATGTTGGTCTGGTGCCAAGTTGTTTATATTCAAGCCAGGTGTTTATATTTGTTTTGGAGAACTTCCAGGAGGAAGAACTGGTTCTTCTGCTGCTGTAGTCCATCTTCTTCAAGGTTTGACGTGTTGTGCATTCAGAGATGGTATTCTGCAATTCTTGGTTGTAACCAGTGATTATTTGAGTTACTGTTGCCTTGGAGAACTGGTTCTTCCCCCACTTGGTTTCTGCTGGAAGTAATCCATATTCTTCACCTTGTACAATCGACTGTCTTTACAAGTTCACAGTCAAAGCTGATTCCCTTTTCTTTGAGGCAGATCTTCTCACAATGTTTCATTTTTTGAATGAGCTACAATGCTTGATTGTATACACCAATCAGCCACAACATTATTTGTGTGATTGTTACTTAGACATGTACCATCCACCTAGACCAGACCAGACACCCCCACCCCATAGCAATGACACTCCTTGATGGCAGATATGTCAAAATGTGACTCAAATTTGCTCATGTGGAGACATCTATATTCGACACATGAATTGTACACTTACCAAATGTCTACGTCGTGCAAAATGGTCATACAGTTGAGTCTGCAAACTCAACTGTATGACCATTTTGGAGGATGTAGTTTGTTGACTGAGCCGCTACTTTGCCTAACGATTCAAATTACACAGCTTTTCATGTTGTTTTTTATTTTTTCAGAAACACCTCATCAAAGTCGTCTTTAGGGGTTTTAGGATTTATTTTTCTGAGTTAGGCTTGAGGACTTTTCAAATCTTGCAAATGCTAAATTGCACGTGTATGGCATTTATAATAGTTTAAATGTTAACTACATGGTGTGGTCATTCAGGCTGGTGTTTGAATGTAACAAAAGTCATTGCAGCTTGTGTGCTATTTTTGTAGTGCTTATCTTCATGAGTGCACTCAGTTCCTACAGTCTGATCAAATATAATAAAGCAAACCAAAACTCACTTGTCTCCCTGGTTGGAGTTAGGAGCTTTGAAAAGCTTGTCAGCAACCAAAATAAATACATTTGCAGCACACAGCAACAACATTTGTTGTATGCGTTGTGCGTATCTTCTACATACACACGTGTCCTTGTGAGGAATACAGTAGATTTACTTTTGATTTCAGTACTCTCCCTCTGTGTTCCAGTAGCATATGCCTGGTGAAGGCCCATCATATCAAACATCATATTGTAATCAATCTAATGACATTATAATCAGAGATATCAGTGTAATCATTATAACATTATGATAAAACATGACCTCTTTGTCATCTGCTTCTGTTTTTCATTTATCTTCTTAGCACATTACAGGCTTTATAAATTACACTACACTTGTAGATATATTGTTTTTGTAAATACACAATTTTCCGTTTGTAAAAACAAAAAAAGACATTTGTAAAACTGAAAATTCTGCTTGTGAAGTATGACTCAGCATTTGTGGATCATCAATCACACACACGCATCTCTTTCCTCGCGCATTTTTGAGACATTCTTGTTGAAAATCCACACAGATCCACAAACAAATAGCTTGTGATTGGCAAATGGCCTGCCCTCCTCACCAGTAGGTGGCAGTGTTGTTGTATGCATACAAATATTCTTTCCACAAATAGAAATCAAGGATTTGTAACTTGTTTGTTGGTTTTTACCACTAAATGTGTATTCGTAAAACAAAAAAGCCATTTGTAAAACTGAAAGTTCTGCTTGTGAAGTATGACTTAGCATTTGTGGATCATCAATCACACACATGCATCTCTTTCCTCGGTTACGTATTTCTGAGACATTCTTGTCGAAGATCCACACAGATCCACAAACAAATATCTCGTGATTCATAAATGGCCCGTCCTCCTCAACCAGCAGTGTTGTTCTATGCATTGATGTAGCTATGGTTTACACTCTGCTTAAGCGGACTTCACTTTCGATTTCACGGTAAAACCATGACTGACGATGGAGAGCAGCCACCATCCTCTGTAAGTAACAGCTACTTTTCCTTGCCCTACATTACATTGGCACCTATACCGTGAAAATTAAATGAAAACAATGATTTTCTGTTTCAATATTAGTATGGATAGTTAGTAGTTTATAGGACAGTTTGTTTAACTAGTCAGGAATGATAATATAATACATATTATATTGATGATGTGAGGCATGCAGAGCTAGTTCAGACAAGACAACAAATCCTAATCAGTCAAAAATCAAAATGCTCTCCTCATCTGAGAAAGGCGGGCTATTTAAATCCTCTACTTTCCCGATAATTCCTGGCTACTCTGCTACTTGTTGCTGCAACTGCTCGTACTGCTTGCTGTTGCTCTGGCTGTCTGTGAAATTTCTCAGTCCCACCACCTCCCCAGCATCCATGTGTGGGCTCTGTTTCTATGATACCCTGCATGGGAATGCTATTCATTCCCTGTAAAGTCTGCCAAGCATAGTACTCATTGGGAAATGAATAAAACACACACAGACCAGCCACCAAGAAGATGAAAAGAGAGAAAGACGTGGAGAGGTATGAGCAGCACAACAGAATGAAGAACAAGAGGGCAGAGCAAGATCCGGTGGTCCTCCAAAAGTTGTCATCAGTGCCTGATGCTGAGCCTGCGCCGCCTGCTGAGGATGAGCAACAGTGTCAAAACAGGGCGTGCAAGGAAAGGTTTGAAAGATTACAAGGGAATGTAACTATCTCAGGGAGGAAAACCAAATGTTTACAAGACATTAAATCAGGAACATCTGATGAATTGGCTTTTGAAAATCATGATGAAAAAGTGAAAAGAATGACCAAGACCTGATGACCTGTTTGTGTAGGCTGCCGTCGACAGGAGGTTTTTGTTTTTGTCATTTTACTTTGCTTTTAAGACCTGAAGGTGAAAAGACAGTGGCCCATGTGTGTGAAACTATTTAGTTTCAGTGCATTGGCGGATGCGCGCAGCTTGTGACAATCGGCGACATGTGCACAATAAAACAATACTGAGCAAACCAACCAAATAGTGTGGCTGAACTTTGGAGTGGGGCGAGGCGGGGATCAGGAAATTGTGTGGATTGCACAAAGGATAACAACAACCTTCAGTTGTAACTAATAGAGCTTTTTTTTTTTTTCAACATTTCACGATTATGGTTCTCGCAAGTCTATGGAACCATAATCAGTAAAGAAATTTTATGAAGGTTTTAACAGAAAGTTACAACCTTGACAGTGAAGTTCCCCTCAGCATTTTATCCTGTTTGACAATACATGAAATGTGTAGGAGTTCTTGTTTTGTGAGGCCACAGCGATGCTGTGAGCTTCAAATTCCAGCTGCTTCAACCTTGAGTCCAAAGTTCACACCACATATGAAGAAAGAGGCAGCTGCCTTCAAGGAGTGTCGTTGCTATGGAGTGGGGGTGTCTGGTCTGGTCTAGATGGGTTCTACATGTGGTTATTTACTTCTCCTGTCAGTGGTCATAATGTTATGGCTCATTAGTGTATATACAAAGAAAATAGAAATGCATTGATGCAACATGTAGGAAATGATTCTTCATCTTTTGTACCAAAAAAAGTCACTCATGACTAGTTGAGAACAGTCATGTGAGTCTTTTTTATTAATCATTTTAAAAGTGTCATTCCAGATTGCAAATATTTTCAAACAAAAAATTAATAAATAATAAATCAACAGGATTCTTCAACTCATGATAAAATTGTTCAAATCTTGCGCAACATCATCCAATGACATTTCAGTTTTATTGTGTCACATAAAGAGACACAATAAAGTTATTCTTAGCAGGGTTGTAAAGTGGTTGTTGGTGATCTGATCTGATAACAGGAAAAATCTTCTACCCAAGAATCTTTCACAATAAATACCTGCTCTGTTCCTCCCACCACCACCAACAGCCTTAAATTCACTCTTGGTTAACCTGCGCAATTGAGCACGGTTGTTCCTTCCTACTTCTCTCCCAGTACCACTTCATCTGCGAGAGCATTTTTGTCATCGTAGCAATCGCTTCTGAAAGATCGCAGCGGCTCAGAGGATGCTTGGGATCAACGAGGAACGTTTTTTGCGTAGGGGGGTCCGTGGGAGAGATGCCGAGGCGTTTCAGACACATGCCCAGGTAGGCGTCTTCAATATAGATAGGTTTGATCTGAGGTGAAATTCTCAAGATCTTTGCAGGGAGATCCAGAGACATGACGTAGGCCATGCCCAGAGGATACGGGGGATACTCTGGCTCGGGGATCACATCTGTCGGCATGTAAAACTTCATGGATGGGTTTCTTAAAACCGGGCTGTGCCACCACACCAAGCCTGTCATGTAATTTTCCTTTGACGTGCCAGGATCCAGTAACAGTTTGACCAAATTTTTCACATTAAGAAACACATCTGAGTCAATCTTTATGACAAAGGAAGACTTGTCACAGTTCTTCGCCAGCCACTCCAACATGACCATAGTCTTGATGGTCAGATTGCGGTAGCTGTCCTGGAAGTTACTCTGAATCAGGTCATGATGCTGCTGGTTCTCCTCTTTAAGTCTCTCCTGCTGCTGCTCAGCATTGTCTCCTCTGGGGAGGCCCAGTATGAAGACAGTCTCAACCAGCTGACCTAGAACCAGCTTTTCACTTCCCCATGTCTCCCGGATGGCGTTCCTACTCTCCACGTTGCTCGGTGCAACAGGAACCATAAGGATCAGAAATGGGGTCGTGGTCTTGCATGTAGGCGTGTCGTCCATGACGAATGTGTAATTTCGTGGGTAAGCCACATGATACGGCCCAGGATCCTCCCACTGCGGTTCTGCTGCTGTTGTTCCCGTTGTTGTTGTTGATGGAGATTTCCTGTGAATCGGCAGGTTCCATCTTCTTACCAGTCTGTTACTATTTACAGCATTTAGATAAAAGAACAAGGCTGCCACTGCTCCCAGGATGCAGCTCAAGATTGTTTTTAGTGTCTTCCTTCTTCTGTCCATTAAAACTGCAGAGAAAAGAGACATGTGTTATCACATAAGAGAAGATATAGAGTACAAGTACATCATGAAAACATTTACATTTATTGAACTATCCCCTTACAAAACATTTCATGAACAACTTTAAATGTCTTATGAAAAATAAGTGCAATTCCGATGCACTGAGTGTATGCCTGCGCCTACTAGTGAGGTTGGTAACAAGTCTGTCCAGACGCATAAATGTATTGTTCTGACTCCTGTCAGGGAAAAGCCAGAGCCGTGTATTAGAGAGAGTCTGTTCAACTAGGGAATGGACCGTCTGAGCTATCCCGCTATGCTGATTGGTTCTGAGCTGGTCACGTGTTTCATGGGCGCCATGTTAGATGCATCTAACCAATATCCACCAATAGAGAAGTAGCAATAATATAGAATAAAATTGGATTAAAATTTAAAATGTGAAGCACAGGATCAGGAAAGAATGGGGGAAACGCCACTGTTTCCCCCGTGAACAAAAACGGAAAAAGTTATGGGAGCAGAAGATTAAAAGGAAGAACTGGATGTCAACTGATTTCTCCTTATCATGTGAGGTAAATGTCAATGTCTCTTTGATGTTTGTTAAGATTTTATACAGAAAAAATAAAGTCATACCATCATTAATAGTTGAGTTTAATCCAGACTAGTTAGTCATCTAGTCATTAAAACACGGTACTAAAATTCAAAAGCTAACTAGCTAAAACACAAATAACACAAATAACTTTGAACATAAAAACATTCTCAGCAAAAAAAAACAGAAAAAGTTATGAGAAAAGAAGATCAAAAGGAAGAACGGGATGTCAGATGATTTATCCTTATTATATATGAGGTAAATGTCAACGTGTCTCTTTGTTAAATCTGTGTTAAGATTTTATATAGGAAAAATAGTAAATAGTTAACTTTAATCCAGACTAATTTGGTAAATATAGACACAGACAAAAATAAATACCAGATGACGAGACAATCACATCATTAAAACATGGTAATAAAATTCAAAAGCTAACTCGCTAAAACACATACAAACTATTTTTGCTTTACTGTAACTGCACCACAAGTGTGCTGTACAGAGCAGTGCGTGTGCAGTAAGATCTGAAGAGGGCTTTCTTCACATCATCAGTCCACACATTCGCCTGTGCATACAAACACTAGCACTGCACATCATCATCATCATCACATAAATGATCTCTGATGATGTGGCCAAAGTATCTTACCTTCTTCACTTGATCAGACAGAAGGAACAATGGAAAGTCCAGCTTCTGGTATTCTTGAGTTTTAAAAATCATAACACTCTTCTCAGAGTAAAACTTAATGCACGCCAGCACTACAAGGAGACAGAACAACCAGATTATTAGCATACATCAGATGGTTAATTAACTACTAGCACTAACAGGACAGCCAGCATAGATTCAGGTAATATGTCATCATTAAAAACCCAGGAAAACACATCTCAAGCAAAACTGAGAAACTCTGTGGCTAGCATGCTTAAAATGTTCTGCTGTTATGCCAGCTGGGATAGGCTCCAGCAACCCCTGCGACCCTAGTGCAGGATTAAGCGGTACGGAACACGAGATGAAATGAAACTAGCTTGTTATCTTCACAGAATTGTCTGAAATATCAGCATTCATATCACCCATGACAAATATACATGTATAAGCACTTTCTTTAATAAATGAACTTATAATAGCAAGTATGTTCAGGTATTCATCCTCATTTCCATAACATTCATAAGGAGTATACACATTTAAAATTCCAAAAACATTCGGTTTAATACAATTTTATCATTCAGATGGCCAGTTTTACATCATTCACTAGAGATCACTGAAGGTGTGCCACAAGGCTCGGTCTTGGGTCCTGTTTTATTCTCTATCTATATAAACAATCTTTGTGTCAATACGTCTACTGCTGCCTATCAATTCTATGCTGTAGTGCATGCATTTGAGTGGTTACGGTCTGCTTTTACTGTTGTCCAGCCCCCCTGCAAAGTCTCAATTTGCCAACAAATCTAAAATCATGGTTTTCTCAAAAGCTTCTTATTTCAATGGAAATATATCCACTAATAATACTACTTTAGGTATCCCAATCCAGATTATTACCAGTTACAAATACTTGGGGTTCCTTTTAGATCAGGAGCTCTCTTTTAAATTATATATTGAAAACCTGGTCAAATAAATAAATAAAGAACTCAGACTTGGGTCAGCTTGGTTTCTATTATAGAAGTTGCTTGTGTTTCTCTCAACGAGCTTCTAAACTACCTCTGATCGACTTATGGCTAGCTTGCTGTTATAATGATAATACCAATGATAATGCCAAATAACAGTAAGACTAGTTCATTTTTCACTATTACTGAGTGATAATAATTAAGTAATTTCAAACTATTTTTTCAAACTTTGTTTATTGAGCTTTTTACATACAGAACACAGAACACACAATACAGACACTCAGAAACCCAGCCCTCATCTCCCACCCCAGAAAGTACATAAATGAAGACTTACAAAAATAATAAATAAATAAAAGGGAAAAAAATCAACGGACACCTCAAGGATCTCCGAGATTGTTGTGAACACTGAGGTCCAAAAAGTTGTCAGCTTGGAACAACTCCAGACCGGTGTATATATGAAGATGGGGTCATTTTACCACAATTACATGCTGGATCGATATCTGGGAACCTCTCTGATAACTTCTCTTTGGCCCAGTGTGCCCGATGTAATATTGTGCATTGTACATGTACAAACGCACGTACATGTCTAATTACAGTTAAACACTGTTGTTAGAAGGTGGTTTGAAAGAGGACATGATATTTGTCCTCTTTATTTGTGTGAGTGACTGTATTTTATATTTGTTTTTATTTGTTATTATTATCATATTTTATTTATTCCAGTCCCGTTTTATATGGAAAATGCAGGTTGTGGGACTGCACCATTTTTGCAAATGTTTGCTAGGTTGACCTAACGCTAGCTACGAACATTAGGCCGTCAGCTCGCGGACGGAGGGAATATGAGCACATTAGCTAAATTCCTCCCGGTTAGAAAACTTTTGGAGCGAAAGCCTGTACGTGCATAGTTACCCGGTTATCTCCAGTCTCTCATCCACACCTCTATGTAAGCTAAGGCTTTTCGTAGTGTGCGAGCGCTCGGCTAATACATTGACTCTTTTGCTCAGCAGCCACTGTGGCTCAGCGTTTTTATTGGGTTTAATTAGACCTGGAAGAGTTTTGTTGCTAAGAATCTGATGCTTGAAGGAAGCTTGACCCCAGTATCACTGATGTGAGACGGTCGCATGATTTGAATGGAATACAAGATAATGTTGTAAACTAAAATACAATTAATGGTTGTTTCTAATATAAAACAACAATACATTGCTGTAATGTATGTACACCGAAAACTTGTAAAAAGTTTCCAGTAATATACTGTAATTATTTTTTACAGTAATTAACAACACTTTTACAGCATTTATTGGAAACTTTTTTGCCTGGTATTTACTGTAAATTCTACAAGAAATTCGTTACAGTGCAGTAATCACTAACTGGCAGACTGACGGAAACGTGGCTTCCAATTTGCAGTTATCGGATGACTACTGCCCTAGTATAGAAAGAGAGAGAAAAAAATAAAAATAAAATGGTATCAGTATCGGTGATAGCCCTGTACTTACTTGGTATCCAGTGGAAATAAAAATTACCAGTATTTCCTGTCCCTAGTCTCAGTCTTTTATAGTTATTTATAACCTTGCGGCAGTAAACTGAATTAAAAAAAAAAAAAAAAAAATATGATATCGTTACATTTATTACAAAGCCAAATATTATTTTCAATGCCAAATTCTTTTTTTAGTGCTGAAGACTAAAGTCCGGCCCCATAAACCAACATGTGAAGGTCAATAAACACAGACAGTCCCAAGGAACACCTTTGCCATTGATGACACTCCTGACGTATTAACAAGAAAAGCGGCGCATGCACGAATGAAATATCTTTTTATTAACCATTTATACCCTCTGTAAAAGCACGCCAATTTTCAGTTACTGTAACTCACAGTTGTTTGCGCTATTGACAATATTCAAAGGGTGGCTGAATACTGGGAAGTTGTGCTTTTGTTTGGAAGAGCTTCGTGACATCTCAAGGGTATAACTCAAGGGTATAGCTCTGGGGCTCCGTGATCGTGTTTGCTCCTCAGCCTGAAGCATGTGGAGCATTGACTGTGTATGCCATGTCTGTGGTGTATACTGGTCTGGAGCCGACAGCAGTGGTGCGTCACCATTACCGTAATGGCAGCTTTTTTTCCAGAAAGCGCAATTTTGTCCATCGTGAGTTACGCCATTCAAATACCGCAAGGGTCATTCCAGAATTTGAGGACAATTTGGGCATGAAAACCGTAGAAAAATCTATCCTCCATTTTTTTTTTGTCACATATTTAAGAAAACCATGTAATAACCCATCAAATAATTTGAATCGTTCAGCTCAAGCATCAACGGTACACTTTTTATGACATGTTATATTTGTTTTGGGCTGTGTTTAGTGCAACCCTGTTACAAATACTCATGAACCTGAAAAAGTTTATTTAAAAAAAAAAGAACTAATTAAATCTTTCACCATTACATAAGTCACATTCACATTGAATAATCATTTAATTTCAGATAAAACTTGTTTTGTTTTTTGTTTTGTTTTTTAATTTAAGCAACTTTTGAAGTCTAGCTTACCCAACATTTCAATAGTAATTTGCTTTCTTAAAATTTATTTCAGTATTGGTTTTCCAATATTGGCTCAAAAACATTATACATCAAATCATTTAAACTACTAAAAGGTCAAGAGGACCTCATGAGTTTAAAAGATCATTTCAGATTATTTTAAGAATAATAACATGGTAGCAGGGTTGGAATTACAGTAACAGGGCTGCACTGAGTAACGGTTGAATGGACACATGAATTTTGATTGTAAATCATTACATAAATATGACAAATAAATACTCAGGACCACAGAAGTGCTGTTAAATAACATTTTACAGATTTAAAAAAAATTGCAGTTGTAAATATTCTAAATATGAACACTTGAAAACACTTGCGTTCATGCTAAATGAATAATTCCTTTCAGGAAGTTATTGCAACATTGACCTGGTGGCAATAAAAGAAGGAAAAATACAGTTTATATTCTGAAAAATATGGTAATGCATTTAAAACAAGTAAATTAAGATAAATTATACATACAGATTTTATTTTGGATTCTCCCTTCTGAGGGAACTACATGAGATACAACCCTGCTACTGTAATTACAATAACAGGGTTGCAAATAACAGGGTTAATCAATGCAAATGTTAGCTTTTTTCCAGTAATACATGCTAGATGTGCTTTGTCATGGTACAGTAAGCGTCAAAGACATAATTAGTTATATTAATAAATACTGAAAAACTTTGAATTAAGTTGTATTTTTCTGATAATCTGAGTAACAGGATTGCGTTGGTTAGAGTGACACACTGAATGTAGAATGGAAAGACTTTTTTTGGTGTGGGACAGAAAATGTCCACCAATTTTTGAATGACTTGCAAGCTTCTTTGTGTGCGCAGACGGATATTCAGGTTTTAAAGGGTTGATATTAGAATTTTAACGGGCCTGGGATGAACCGTCACTGTGTCCGTGCCCGGACCAGGGTCCCCCATGTGGTGATTCCTGATGTGTGAAATACAGCTTTCTTGTCTGTCATCATACTCTCTATTGTCAGGCTTACAAGCAGTATTAGTCCTACACCTTTGCTTTAACATCAACACATATTCCTATCAAAAGCTTAACAACAGCACAACAGCTCCAATATAACCTTTCTTTTGATTTCTTTTTGTTGTTGGCTTAGCTCCAATATGAACTGTTGACAGTGATTGGTTGACAAACTGTTGCACTATTAGCGTGTCAGAGAGAGAGAGAGAGAAAAACCGTTGTTGCTGTGTGCTGCAAATGTATTTGTTTTGGTTGCTGGCAAGCTTTTCAAAGTTCCTAACTCCAGTCAGGGAGACGGTTGAGTTTTGGTGTGCTTTATTATATGTGATCAGAGTGTAAGAACTGGGTGCACTCATGAAGATAAGCGCTACAAAAATAGCACACATTCAAATACCAGCCTGAATGACCACACCATGCAGTTAGTTAGCATTTAAACTATTATAAATGCCATGCCATAGATGTTTCTGAAAAAATAAAAACAACATGAAAAGTTGTGTAATTTGAATCTTTAGGCAAAGTAGCAGCTCGTCAATAAAATTGATCGTCCAAAATGATCATAAGGTTGAGTTTGTGCAGACATTTAGTGCAGGGCTGTTAACATGTTTTATAGATTTCCCGACTGTACTTGTCGTTGACTGCATACTTCCCCGACAATCATCACATTGGAGACACAGGTTGGATTCGGTTAAAAACACTCGTAACATGCATTGAATGCATTTGAGTATTGAAGAAAAAAAGCCAACAACTACACAATGCTTCTCTTATCTGACCTGAGACAATGATTCATGCAATTTATTGATGAAGTCATCAGGAATAGCAATGGATTAATTAAAAGTCAGGTCATAAGCTGTTGTTTCTACAAAATGGATAAGTGACATGACTTTGTCAGGGACTGTAAACATGTCGACTGTCTATGTTGGTTTTATCCACATACTCAATCAAGATCTGTAGAAAACAGTCACTCAGCGGTGTAGCTTAACTTCACAGTTTTATCTACATATAATAAAACAATAAAGTCACTATGCTTCATCCAAAAAAGTATCAGAGATAAAAACAAAACAAAACATAGGACGCTTAACAAAGTAATCACAAAATAGCACAGAGAGGTGTTAACATTGTTTTCTCATTGCTCACCTTTGGCTGGTTCCCGTTGCTTTGCCCCGTCTTTGCTCAGGTGGACTAAAATTTCCCTGCCTTCCAGTCATTGTTCTGACGCAGTTGCGATTAGGTGTGAATCGGTCTCTGAGGGCGAATCCTATATCGTTCACGTCAGATGGACACCCGCCCATTTCTCCTTCTTGTAAAACTGGATCAAGGATCAGACAGCGTCACCTGCGTTATGACCTAACGCAGTTACAGGTGTTCAAATCAACACAATGACAAGGGTGCCCAAATTTTTGCACAGCCTATTTTTCACATGTGATTTAATTTCATACAACTTAATAATGCTACACTAAAAATCTTTGTCTGGAACATACCCCAGTACTCAGCTTTTATTAGAAAATTAATGGCATGCATGCCAATGTGACGGAGTAAATTATTATGCAGCCTCAAAGGGGTGCCTAAACTTTTTTATACCATTGTACACAGGTTTAAAGATAACCTTGAGTCATAAGCAGTAATAGTGATAATAACAATAAATTAAGTCATGAAGTAATTACCCTTTCAGTTCTGATTGGCTGATTGGTCACTGATGTTTTATGATTAGTCGATGATTATGCAGAGCTGCCTGAATTTAATCTCTTTTAAAGTCTGTGTGGTGCGGTGAGTGAGTCTCACGTGAGACTTGAGAGCCCTGCTCAAACATGTTTAAACTGCTCTGTCTGTACCATCCACTGTTATAACTGTTGTAGTCTGTGTGCAACTTTTTTTTTCTTTTTTTTTTTCTCATTCATAAAACGCTAAAGGCTCGGTGGTTAGCGCTGATACCTCCCAGGCGGTACCACGCCTCTGGCAGCTGGGACAGGCTCCAGCAACTCCCCGCTGCCCTGGTGAGGATAAGTGGCATGCGCGTCGCCAGACACTTCCCATGCTGAAACACTCTAAACGTACAGTAGAAAGTGCCATGTAATGGGCTAAGTGTGGCTCCTGCCGTGCGAGCACCGGAGGAAGGCTGTAGTCGGGTACAGAGTGGGAGTGTTTCACTGACAGTAAAACAAAGACGCAGATAGAGCGTTAATGTGCATGCATGTGTTTTTCAAGCCGTGCAGGCTGCAGCAGGGCTGCATGGTTGTATGGGTTTACGTGCTTGTACACTGCATATAGCCGCCCCTACGGTGTGTTTTACAACGTTGTCAGCATTGGTGAAGTTGCCCTTAATGAGGGCTGGTGCACATACAGGGAAAGATTGCTGCGGCAGAGAGAGAGAAAAAACATGAAATAACACAAAGGAATTCAGGCCTGGAGTTATTCTCCCCACGGGAGGCAGTCAGACTCTGTGTTTGGTGCTGAGCCAGAAACACTAAAGGAAGATGAGAACAGCGTCCATGCTTCTTTTTTTTACCCTGTCCCTCTTTCTATTAACTGTTCTATGTGAATGCCTCTTTCTGGTTTTGTGAAGTGTGGTTTATCTTTCGTTTCCTTTCTGAAGACACTGTGTCCTCTGTCTGTCTCTATTCCTATGCCCAGTCTGTGTGTTTCTCAGACTCTGGTTTATTAATAGCCCCTTTTCTCCGCTGATGATTTGGTTGCCACCTGTACCCACTGACAGCCACACCACACACACATTCACAAGCAGAAACACACACTAGGCCAGAGATTTAATTCAGTCCAGTTCATTCCAGTTCAATTCACATAAGTTTATTTGTCTCCAGGGGGCAAATTTAAAAGTAGTTATAAATAAACACAGTCCTTAAATATTCCATGCATTTTTTAAATAAATCCATTTTTTTTTCATTATTTACTTAAAAAAAATGATTTAAAAAAGTTTTAAAGAGAGGTGCCTCTGTGTGGGCATTGCAAAGCACTAGGTATAATTCATTTGTCATAGAAATGCCAAATAAACAGTAAAATCAGACCCTTAAAGGCCACAGTAGGTATTATTTAATTCCCTATACTCTTATAAGTAACTTTACATTCATTAATTTTGTTCATTGTTAGAATGAACAATAATTATTTCACTAATAAATATTAAAATGGAGCGTGTTTCTTCAAATGTACAATTTGCCTTTTTGCCTTAAACACGCTGAGATCAGTGAAGCTACCAGGGAAGTGCTGGGAGAAAAAAGAAACATTGAACCAGATGCAAAATTACTGTGAGTGGGAAATGGTTTGTTCAACCTATAATGTGCACCATGTAGACAGAGAAGTAGTTTCCCCAGCTCGCTGACAAACTGCACCTCTGATGGAGGGCTAAGAATCTTCAAAGTACACGTCGTACCAGGTGAAGAGCAGGTGGATTTTGCTGCCAGCTAAAAAAAAAACAAAAAACAAAAAGAGGAAGTGAGAGGAAGACTCAATAAACTTCCCTCTGTGCACTAAGGTCCTGTCTCTGGTAGCAAACCAATCAGCTGTGAATCAAGTCAGTGCTGTTAATGGGACCACCACTTCGCCATGACTATAACTTCACAGCTTGACTATAACTACTGCTGCTCCCACTCCCACTAATACCATAATACCAAAGCAGGGCGGCTGGGTGACGGTACAAAGGAAGCACAGTCTTACCCGGCCCACGGAGCAGCACCAACCGCTTCACGTTTCAAACAGATTTTCCCCACTCGGCGACACACCCGCTGAGAAACCAACTGTGGTAATTGGCGACTCTGTTTTGCGGAACGTGAAGTTAGAGAAACCAGCGACCATAGTTTGATGCATTCCGGGGGCCAGCGTGGGCGACACTAATTCTTATCTGAAACTGCTGGCTAAGGCTAAGGCCGCTTTTATTAAACCCCCCAAACCATGACAACCCAGAGTTCAACCCAGGAGGCAGAGTTGCAGTCTTAGACGCTTCTCTGCCGCTTCTCTAGTACCGTCTCACACCCAAAACTCCCCAAACTCCATAGATGTGCTGTCTGCTCCCAGATGTTGTAAATCGAAAAGTACAACGGAGCAATAAGAAAATTAAATGAGGTCCTTTAAATGTCAGATCTCTCTCGTCTAAATCTCTTTTAGTGACTGATTTGATAACTGATCATCAGATTGATCTACTTAGTTTGACTGAAACGTGGCTGCAGGATGATGAGTATGTCAGTTTAAATGAGTCTGCGCCACCCAGTCATAGTAACTATCACATTCCTCGAAGTACAGGCCGAGGAGGAGGAGTGGCAGCAATCTTCCACTCTGATTTATGTATTAATCCTAGACCTAAGCAAAGCTTTAATTCGTTTGAAAGCTTTACTCTTAGTCTTGCTCATCCCGACTGGAAAACACAAAAAATTGTTCTCTTTGTTGTGGTGTTGCCCACCTGCTCCTTACTCTGACATTTTAGCAGAATTCTTTGAGTTTCTCTGTGATTTATTGCTTAGAACAGATAAAGTCATTATAGTAGGTGACTTTAACATCCATGTTGATGTTGACAGTGACAGTCTTAGCTCTTCATTTATATCATTATTAGACTCAATTGGCTTTTCTCAGAATGTATATGGATCAAATCACTGTTTCAATCACACCTTAGATCTTGTACTAACTTATGGCATAGAAACTGAAGGTCTGACAATATATTCTCATAACCCTCTTTTGTCTGATCATTTCCTTATAACATTTGAATTTAGTATAAGAGATTACACTGAAATTGGAAAGACAGTTCGTTATGGTAGAAACTTATCTGATGATGCTGTAACTAGATATAAGGAATTAATACCTTCAGTATTTACCTCAGTGCCTTATGTAAGTGATGTGGATGACAGCAACCACAATCAAACTCCATCACAAATAGATTATTTTGTTGACAGTACGACAGCATCACTTAGCACAACACTAAAGGTTGTGCTAAGATATAGAGTACAAGTTGCTCCTCTGAAAAAGAAGGTAATAAATAGAGTATCTCCATGGTATAATTCACAGTTGCGTAGTTCAAAGCAGGCAGTTTGAAGGCTGGATAGAATTTGGCATTCCACTAATTCTGAAGAAGCTCACATAGCCTGGAAAGATAGTTTTGGTTAAAGTAGAACGGCATATTATTCTTCATTAACAGAAGAAAACAAGAACAACCTCAGATTTCTTTTCAGCACTGTAGCCAGGCTGACAAAGAGTCACAGCCATCTATTTCTTCAGCCCTCAGCAGTGATGACTTCACTTCAATGATAAAATTGTTGGCATTAGAGATGAAATTCATAGCATCCTTTCAGCTGTCCAAGATGTAAGTACAGTGGCATTAGAAACCTCTGTAGGACCTGGTCAATATTTGGATTATTTCTTTCTAATTGATCTTCCTAAGCTCACTTCAGTGATTACAGCATCTAAACCATCAACTTGTCTTCTAGACCCCATCCCGACTAAGTTGCTCAAGGAGGCTTTTCCATTAATTAATACCCCCATATTAAATCAGATTAACTTATATTTATTAATAGGATATGTGCCCCAGTCTTTTAAGACTACTGTAATTAAACCTTTACTTAAAAACCTACTCTTGACCCAGATGTTCTAGCAAACCATAGGCCAATTTCCAACCTTCCTTTTATTTCTAAAGTTTTAGAAAGGGGTGTTGCCAATCAGTTGGTTTATCATTTAAACAGGAATGGTTTGTTAGAAGAATTTCAGGTTTTAGATCTCATCATAGTAAAGAAACGGCTCTGGTCAAAGTTACCAACGATCTCCTCATGGCTTCAGACGATGGACCTTGGCGATCTCAGTGCTGCATTTGACACTACTGATCACAGTATTCTACTGCAGAGACTTGAAAGTATGATAAGGATTACAGGAACTTCATTAGACTGGTTTGAATCATATCTGTCAGACAGATTTCATTTTGTCCTTGTAAACAACAATTCTTCTATATATACCCAAGTAAGCTATGGAGTTCCTCAGGGTTCTGTTTTAGGACCAGTACTATTCACATTATACATGCTTCCCTCAGGCAATATTATTAGAGGGCATGGCAAAAACTTCCATTGCTATGCAGATGATAACCAGCTATTTTTATCCATGAAACCAGATGAAACTAATCAGCTGGTTAAACTCCATGCATGCCTTAAAGACGTCAGGATGACATGTAATTTTCTACTTTTAAACTCAGACAAAACAGAAGTTATTGTATTTGGCACTAAACATGTCAGAGATTCATTATCTAATCACCTGCTTTTGTTGGATGGCATTACCTTGGCCTCCAGTACTACTGTGGAAAACCTTGTTGTTATATTTGACCCGGTTATGTCCTTCAATTCACACATACAGCAGGTGACCAGCACTGTTTTCTTTCACCTTCGTAATATTGTCAAAATTAGTAACATCCTTTCTCAGAGTGATACGGAAAAACTAGTTCATGCATTTGTGTCTTCCAGGCTGGATTATTGTAACTCATTACTGTCTGACTGTCCAAATAGCTCTTTAAAAAGCTTCCAATTGGTTCAAAATACTGCAGCAAGAGCACTGACAGGAATTAGCAAGACAGACCATATTACCCCAGTTTTAGCTTCTCTTCATTGGCTCCCTATAAAATATAGAACTTAAAACTTAACTTAAAATCTTCCTCCTTAGATACAAGGCCTTGAAAGGCCTAACTCAGTCATATCTGAAAGACCTCATAGTACCATATTGTCCCAACAGATCACTACGATCTTTAAGTGCAGGTCTACTCGTGGTTCCTAGAGTCTCTAAATGTAGAATGGGAGGTAGAGCCTTCAGCTATCAGGCTCCTCTCCTGTGGAACCAGCTCCCAGTTTGGGTTCGGGAGGTAGACACCGTCTCTACTTTTAAGGTCAGGCTTAAGACTTGTTTTGTAGGAGTTCTCGTTTTGTGGGGCTACAGCGATGCTGTGAGCACCAAATTCCAGCTGCTTCAACCTTGAGTCCAAGTGAAAGTTCACACCACATTTGAAGAAATGCCCTAAAGGTGTTCACTGACATATTCCATTCAAGAGCAGACATAATGACCG
Organism: Mugil cephalus; assembly: GCF_022458985.1. Taxonomy (NCBI): domain Eukaryota; kingdom Metazoa; phylum Chordata; class Actinopteri; order Mugiliformes; family Mugilidae; genus Mugil; species Mugil cephalus. The sequence continues at coordinate 20,799,857 of NC_061771.1, forward strand.
ATCAGGCATAACATTATGATCACCTTTCTAGCATTGTGTAGATCTCCCTTGTGCCTCCATAACAGTTTTGTGTGTGTGTCTGTGTCAGGCAGGATCCTGGTGGGGATGGCAGCTGCCTTTGAGGAGTGTCATTGCTATGGAGTGGGGGTACCTGGTCTGGTCTAGATGGGTTCTACATGTCTACGTAACATCCACACTAATGTCAGGCCCAAAGGTTTCACAGCAGAACACTGAATTGACACAAGAAGGTCAGTGTTATTTACTTCTCCTGTCAGTGGTCATAATGGTATGGCTCATTAGTGTATATAGATAGAAAATAGAAATGCATCGATGCCACATGTAGGAAATCTTTCTTCATCTTTTGTACCAAAACAAAGTCACTCATGACAAGTTGAGAACAGTTCATGTGAGTCTTTTTTTTTATTTCATGAAAAAAAAAAAAAAAAATCATTTTAAAAGTGTCATTCCAGATTGCAAATGTTTTCAAACAAAAAATTCCTGAAGGTCAGAGCTGAGCCGCTCTGAGCGTAAATTATATCTTATATTAGCCTGACCTCTACTGGAAGGATGAGAAACAGCAACTGTAAAATAAGAATTTGACTCCATCAGAGTCTTAGCACCATTTTTTTTTTTTTTTTTAAAGCACTTACTTTGCTTGCTTACTTGCCACCATCTGCACAGAAACATTGTACTTAATGACAATAAAGTCTGATACGATTTTCATTTTCATAGAGAGCCTGCTGACGTACTGTGCATCCACATTGTACGGGAGCTGCACCGAGGCGGACAGAGCGAGACTTCAGAGGACAGTCAAGGCAGCAAAGAGGATTGTCCGCTGCCTTCTCCCCTCCCTGATGGACATCTTCACAACACGGTGCCAAAAAAACATCCCATGCAAACCATTTACTTATTAATTATTGATAGAGGAATACCATACAAAAAGGTAATTAATTTCCCCGCAATTCATTCTGTAACTTTGAAAGGACCCTGAACACACAATCAGAAAGGATTCTCTCCTTGGTTTCACCCCAGGATGACATATATAAAAATAGGAAATCCACAGCTGTCACAATAACCCTGAGATGCTGGAAATTAAAGTATTACTTATACAAGTATAGTCACTAAAAATCTACTTTTATGTCTAAAATAAATCAACAGGATTCTTTAACTCATAATAACATTGTTCAAATCTTGTGCAACATCTACCAAAGACATTTCAGCTCAAGCAAAAGGACAAACATAAAGAGACACAATAAAGTTACGTTTAGAAGGCTTGTAAAGTGATGGTTGGTGATCTGATCTGATAACAGGAAAAATCTTCTACCCAAGAATCTTTCACAATAAATACCTGTTCTGTTCCTCCCACCACCACCAACAGCCTTAAATTCACTCTTGGTTAACCTGCGCAATTGAGCACGGTTGTTCCTTCCTACTTCTCTCCCAGTACCACTTCATCTGCGAGAGCATTTTTGTCATCGTAGCGATCGCTTCTGAAAGATCGCAGCGGCTCAGAGGATGCTTGGGATCAACGAAGAACGTTTTTTGCGTAGGGGGGTCCGTGGGAGAGATGCCGAGGCGTTTCAGACACATGCCCAGGTAGGCGTCTTCAATATAGATAGGTTTGATCTGAGGTGAAATTCTCAAGATCTTTGCAGGGAGATCCAGAGACATGACGTAGGCCATGCCCAGAGGATACGGGGGATACTCTGGCTCGGGGATCACATCTGTCGGCATGTAAAACTTGATGAATGGGTTTCTTAAAACCGGGCTGTGCCACCACACCAAGCCTGTCATGTAATTTTCCTTTGACGTGCCAGGATCCAGTAACAGTTTGACCAAATTTTTCACATTAAGAAACACATCTGAGTCAATCTTTATGACAAAGGAAGACTTGTCACAGTTCTTCGCCAGCCACTCCAACATGACCATAGTCTTGATGGTCAGATTGCGGTAGCTGTCCTGGAAGTTACTCTGAATCAGGTCGCGATGCTGCTGGTTCTCCTCTTTAAGTCTCTCCTGCTGCTGCTCAGCATTGTCTCCTCCGGGGAGGCCCAGTATGAAGACAGTCTCAACCAGCTGACCTAGAACCAGCTTTTCACTTCCCCATGTCTCCCGGATGGCGTTCCTACTCTCCACGTTACTCGGTGCAACAGGAACTACAAGGATCAGGAATGGGGTCGTGGTCTTGCATGTAGGCGTGTCGTCCATGACGAATGTGTAATTTCGTGGGTAAGCCACATGATACGGCCCAGGATCCTCCCACTGCGGTTCTGCTGCTGTTGTTCCCGTTGTTGTTGTTGATGGAGATTTCCTGTGAATTGGCAGGTTCCATCTTCTTACCAGTCTGTTACTATTTACAGCATTTAGATAAAACAACAAGGCTGCCACTGCTCCCAGGATGCAGCTCAAGATTGTTTTTAGTGTCTTCCTTCTGCTGTCCATTAAAACTGCAGAGAAAAGAGACGTGTGTTATCACAAAAGAGAAGATATAGAGTACAAGTACATCATGAAAACATTTACATTTATTGAACTATCCCCTTACAAAACATTTCATGAACAACTTTAAATGTCTTATGAAAAATAAGTGCAATTCCGATGCACTGAGTGTATGCCTGCGCCTACTAGTGAGGTTGGTAACAAGTCTGTCCAGACGCATAAATGTATTGTTCTGACTCCTGTCAGGGAAAAGCCAGAGCCGTATATTAGAGAGTGTCTGTTCAACTAGGGAATGGACCGTCTGAGCTATCCCGCTATGCTGATTGGTTCTGAGCTGGCCGCGTGTTTCATGGGCGCCATGTTAGATGCATTTAACCAATATCTCACCAATAGAGAAGTAGCAATAATATAGAATAAAATTGGATTAAAATTTAAAATGTGAAGCACAGGATCAGGAAAACATGGGAGAAACTCCACTGTTTCCCCCGTGAACAAAAACGGGAAAAGTTATGGGAGAAGAAGATTAAAAGGAAGAACTGGATGTCAACTGATTTCTCCTTATCATGTGAGGTAAATGTCAATGTCTCTTTGACGTTTGTTAAGATTTTATATGGAAAAAATCAAGTCAAACCATCATTAATAGTTGAGTTTAATCCAGACTAGTTAGTCATCTAGTCATTAAAACACGGTACTAAAATTCAAAAGCTAACTAGCTAAAACACATACAAATAATTCTACAGTGCTTCCAGAAACAGGAAGAGTATCTGTAGGCTCAACCAAGACCTGGATAACTTTGTTATTCAGTTCATATAATCTGCAAATAACTTTGAACATAAAAAAATTCTCAGCACTGCATACAAAGTGGGAACATTACTGCTCACAAACATTTGGCTTGCACTAGTACACTAGTTGTTTTAACAGTATCTTAAAAGCATCATTATACAGCACCTGAAGCTTTTTCATTTTTGCTTTACTGTAACTGCACCACAAGTGTGCTGTACAGAGCAGTGCGTGTGCAGTAAGATCTGAAGAGGGCTATCTTCACATCATCAGTACACACATTCGCCTGTGCATACAAACACTAGCGCTGCACATCATCATCATCACATAAATGATCTCTGATGATGTGGCCCAAGTATCTTACCTTTTCACTTGATCAGACAGAAGGAACAATGGAAAGTTCAGCTTCTGGTATTCTTGAGTTTTAAGCCCTGTGGCATTAAATAGGCTGAAGTGAAATCAGCCTATTTAATGCCACAGGGTAAGTAATGTATGAAAATAGAAAATAAAAGTGGAACTAATCAACTTCCCTGGGGAACTCCACAAGTCTGCCATCGAGGTAACTCGTTATCGAAGCCAGAGAAAACGGTGAGCTTAATGCTGTGATCAATCAAGTCTAAAGTGGCAGTAAAATAGAGAAGTACAGCACCTACCACTGCCATGGATTTCAGCCATTTGTCAGTCATATACACTAATGCTGTGCTGGTAGAGAGCAATGGATGCTGAGCAATTGTAAAGAGTGTTGGGCACGTTACTTTTAAAAAGTAATTAGTTATAGTTACTAGTTACTTCTCCCAAAAAGTGAGCTAAACTGAGTTAGTAACTGAATTACTCCACTATAAAAGTAACTAGTTACCAGGGAAAGTAACTATTGCGTTAGTCTTCCTTTTTTAGGTTAAAATATGTCTAATAATTAAATTTTTTTCTTAGCCGGTTTCACAAGCCAGTTGCATAGAGTAGAATTGTATAGACACGTATAAACTTTGAATATTTATTGCACCTCAGACCCCAACTGGTAGACATACACCACTTTCACACAGGCAAAACAGCCTGCTTTTTCCTCCCTCATATGTCATCGCGTACATTGCAGATAACATTTGTTGATGACCTGAAGAATGGACCGGTCAAACCCCCGCTCTTTCAAAAGGCTGCTGATATTAGAATAAATCACTGTCCTGCACAGAGCCCGATATCTGCCACCAAATCCCCCCTTTTCTATACAAGCTGGACATAAGCACAGTCGCTGTCCATCTATGCGCTTCCATTAACGATCGTGTAAAAACACATTTTATGTGTTTGATTGAAAAAAAAAAGGAACAACAATCTCTGCCCTTCAGAGATCGGTCTTTAGGGGAGAAGATCAAAACTTGTTTTTGAACTGAAGCTTCTACAATGATACAGTCTATCAGGCATTCTACATCCAGCACTGCTGCCGATTACCTCTGCCAGTTGGGTGTGATTTGTACATTAACTGAACACTGCCTGAGGTTGGCTTATCGTGAGAGCCTACTCCAGCCAATCATCATCAGCGGTTGTTTCGCCCCTCCCTTCTCTCCTCGCCAAAAACACCTTTGTGGCTCCCATGGCTGAGAACCAAGTAACGCACCGCAAGACCAGACAACCGCCACAACCATGGGGCACGCCACACCCCGGCGCACATGGCAAGCGACAGCGATCACCACCAGACCGACCAAGCGAGCACAAGACGGTGCAGGCTTTCAGTTCCAAAAACTGAACTGAAACATTTTACTAAGCACAGGTAATATGCAAATTTTGCTCCTTGCAAAATGCACCCAGTATGCATCTTTTAAAAATGTGACATATTGGCTCAGAAAGCAGCCTAGCTGCAACTTTTCCATCCAAATTATCTACACCCGCTGATGTGTCATCTGAAAGGGAGAGCAACATCTTCTCCACAATGCTTTGGTTAACCATTTCAAAAGCAAAAGATTTTTATTAAGGTTCTATCCCTCATAATGCTGTAAATTTTGTTGTCTGTCAAATTGACATCATGTGATTGCCTACCAGTTCTCAGACTGTCAACCTTATTGATGAAGAAATTTTTAAAGTAATTAGCTATATCATATGGCTTGGTAATGAATGGACCTGCACATTCAACATATATACAATTGCGTGACTTCTTACACATAATTTCATTCAAAACTTTCCGTAATTTTTTACTGTCATTCATAGTTACAGATTTTATGCTTAAAGCATGCTTTCTTGTTAATGTAATTTAACTTAACAACTTCTCAATTTACGAACAAATTTCTGTCTACAAAGCTCCATGATTTAAGTGCTACTTCCTTAGCTTCCTTAGCTTAGGTCAATCCATGATGCACCAAGATTTTCAGAGCAATATTTGCATTATTTTCCTGATATACGTCAGACCGTTTCATATCTTTAACGTCATTAACAAAAAAATCAGCGTTAAATCTTTTATATGACCTAAGGTAAGCAATCCTAACCCCTGATTTAGGCATTTTAGTTTTTCTTGTTAAAGCAATCATATGGTCACGGCAACCCACTGCCATCGAGACTGCCTGTGAACACATCCCAAAACATGTATTAGTGAAAATATGATCAATACATGTTGACTTATTAATATCACCAATGCGTGGCCTCATGGCCTGCTCACTTATTTTAAAAGGCCTAAGAAAAAACACTTGTTGCAATGAACTGCCTCATAAAAAAATCATTGGGCTAAAAGGCATCATAAAAAACCTTTTCACAATGAACGGCCTCAGGAAAAAAAAAGTCTGAACAGTATCAGGAAAAAGTTATCACACTGAATGGTATCAGGAAAAACATTATCACATTGATCAGCATCAGGAAAAAACATATCACACTGAACGGCATCAGTAAAAAAGTTTTCACTGAATGGAATCTGGAAAAAAAAAGTCACTGGTGCAGAGTCTAGGCAAAGATAGTCTTTGGTCTAAGTTTGATCCATGGATCTAATACAGTATAATACATCCATGGTTTGATCGCGGAAATAAAAGACGTCGGCCAGAGACAACTAAGCCATCGAGTTGCGACCATAGCTACCATGGCAACCGCTGCAAACAGCAACAGGGAAAGACACTACTCGACATATTTAGAACAGGACACGCAACGTAAGTTTTATTTTATTTTATTTTTCTTTCTCTCACAACTCAAAACTGCCTCTAAAAGTGTGTTGGAGAGCTCTCTTCCTTGTTATTGTATGTACACTGCCAGTCATTTAATTAAATGACAAGGTGTGTCCAAACTTTGAAGAAAAGTTGTAGCCTAAGCGTAATACACGTCATCTCTATTCTATTATTATCTATTATTATTCTATATCTCATAATGCTGCTGTGTAGTAACACGCCGATGCGTTTCCGGTCGCAGTCGTTTTTTCGCCAAACAGTCTCTTTTTAGCAGGACACCAGTCTCCTTCTTGCTCCACCTCGTTCCATCTGCATTGCAGAGGGTGAACTCAGACCCCTCTGCATCCTCCGATGACCAGAAACGTGACTTCCCAAGGTTTACTAGGTCCTCATATGTCTCATCCTCTTGCAAAATGACTCTTGGTGGAGTCTCCTCAAGCACTATCCGCTGGTACCTGGTAGATCTGGTTTTGCTTCTTGGCCTCCACTCCATGGGGGCCAGTCTTATCTACCATCAAGGTGAAAGATCTATTCATACAAAACAAAGACCTTTCATACAGACATTCATACGATCAGTATCTGTGACACACAGTTCACAAACCTTCAGTACTTTGCCACTGTTCTTTTACAGCTCCCCCTACGGCCTTCTTGGCCATGCTGAAAGCCTCTGCTACGCCTGTAATATAGATGTACCTATAAGCTGACTATTATGCAAAGTGGCTCTGGGGACCCACTGCCCTGCATGTTTCAGATGCTTCTGTCTTCCAACGCATCCAATTCAACTTGAGTGGAGATCAGACTCAGCTTGTCGTTTGAACCATGGATGCCGGAAGAGGGGAACATCTAAAAATACTGGGCAGTGGGTCCCCAGATCATGATTGATCCAAAACTTCACCATCACATTGTTATCTTAAACATTATATAATTTTGGCTTCCTTACTTAAAAATGCATTAGGTGTCCCAGATTCAAAAATGAACAGAGTAGAAATGTGATCCATGTGCTATATAGAATTCCAATAATAACACAGACAGCTGTAAAATAAATCTGTCATGTCCTACCTTTTTTGTCTATGCTGGCATCAAAACCTTTATGGGTAATAAAAATAGAAATAAAAAAATAAAATCACAAGAGGCAGACAATGAAATAGATCAACTCAAATTTTATTTAAATCACCCAAAATTACAAACTACATTTGCGTAAGGGTGGCTTAACAACCTGTACATCACTCTCACCGGGTCATTTGAGCACGACAGTGCTTACAGACAGAAATTATTTTCTAGCCTCAGATAAGTGAATGTTCTATTGAGGTGTGTGTGTGTGTGTTGGACAGAAGTCATTTTCAGATGAGGTTTTGTGGGGGTGGGGGTGAACTTGGGCATGTATGGTGCGTTTACATGCATGACTGTAACAGGACAACTTAAGTGCATGTGAACACGTTACTCTGATTAAATTCATTAAATCAGTTCTCATTATCTGATTGAGACACCCAGATGTGATTGAAATCGGAGTTTTCATCGGAAAATGCGCGTGTGCATGCTATACAACCACTGCGCTGGCATGTGACCCCGGAACAAAAACTTCCAAGAAAGCCAATTGCGGAAGAAGAAGAAGGAGACACTCGTAAGTTTTATTTATTATTCTTGTTTTCAGGTGTGTTTTTTGAAGGTGAGTAGCTTTCATTTGTGTTGATGTACATTCTTGACTTAACGTAAGATACGTAGGACCAGTAGAACTTCAATGTGTGTCTGTGTTGTTGTGGTGTGATTTTGGCGGTGCTGTTTGTGGTGTGTGTGAGGTTTTGTACTGTACTACTGAAGGCCAGTTGAGTTTAACCACAAGTGAGTCTTTTTGGAGTAAGATTGCGGTCTCACTTTCTGGCCTCACTTTTGAAGGTTAAAACTCAGTTTTAGGGTAAAGGTTACAATTAGGTCATGGTTAGTGTTAGGGTTAGGCATTTAGTTGAGATGGTTAGGGTTAGGGTTAGGGTAAGGGCCTAGGGAATGCATTATGCCAATGAGTGTCCTCACTAAGATAGAAGTACAAGGGTGTGCGTGTGTGATACTGATATAATCGCTTCTTAACATGAATTATGTCAGGAAATGAACAAAGTACATGCATATGACAAGCTAAAAAACGATCTTGAGAACGGTAAGGACTATCATATGTTTAAAAAAAAAATATATATATATATATATATATATATATTGAACCCTTATGTCGCCTTCAGAAATTTATTTTTTCTTTTATATCTAAAACCAGTACGTGTTGTTATTCAACGATGGATCACTCTGATATGCTGACACCTATTTTGACCCACACACCCATCCACTGCCACACACACACACACAGCAGACCTTAATCGAGCTATGCTCAAAATTCGACTTTCTGACTGCAGTCCTTGTCCCAGTTTACACGCAGCGCAAAAAAAATCGAATAATTGTTCTCCTCCTACACACTAGGTGGCGATACGTGTCTTTTCAGCGGGATAATACCACGTTAAAACGGCCCATTTTCCTGTTGACGTATTACCCAATATAATAAACAAGAGTCGTTCATGCGGCGGACCGGCATTTCAAACAACAACCATGTAATGTTCTTGCACCATACATGCATACATTCTTCTTCCAACTACTCTTCTTCTGGTCGCAACTTAATGACGTACTTAACCGTTCACTACGCCCCACCCCCTTAGTTACTGTTGCTATGTCTGTAAGGCTTATGCGACCTCTGTGATTTTCCTGATGCCGTTCAGTGAAGGAGGGAAAAAGCGTATCGGTGATGCTAGCCCTGTACTTACTTTGTTTTAAATGGATATCAAAATTCCCAGTATTGCCCACCCCTAGTCTCAGCGTTGTTTTATAGCCTTTTATAACCTTGAGGAAGTAAACTGAATTTAAAAAAAAAAAAAAAAAGACATCGTACAAAGACATACAACATTTATTACAAAGCCAACTATTATTTTCAATGCCAAATTCTTTTTTCAATGCCAGCAACTAAAGTCCAGCCGCATACAATAACTGCAAAACCAACATACGAAGGTCAATCAACACAGACAACCCTGCCTGAGAGACAACACCATTCTACCCTTTGTCTCTCCTCATGGACTGAACAGGCCCAGCAGACTTTTACCACTCCCTCTAATTTGGTTAGTCCAGGTTGCCACCTTGAAAGACGCAAATGAAAAACAGTGTAGTCGACATGAGCAAACAGAACAGAAACATTGGCATTATGAGTATGTAGCTTGTCAACTATCAGCTTTCTTGTCTGTCATCGTACTCTCTATTGTCAGGCTTACAAGCAGTATTAGTCTTACACCTTGGCTTTAACATCAACACATATTCCTATCAAAAGCTTAACAACAGCACAATAGTTCCAGTATAACCTTTCTTTGGATTTCTTTTTGTTGGCTTAGCTCCAATATGAACTGTTGAGAGTGATTGGATTTTCAAGCTGCTGCACTATTAACGTGTCAGAGAGAGACAAAAAACGCTGTTGCTGTGTGCTGCAAATGTATTTGTTTTGGTTGCTGGCAAGCTTTTCATGAAGATAAGCGCTACAAAAAAAGCACAAGCTGCAACAAGTTTTGTTACATTCAAACACCAGCATGAATGACCACACCATGTAGTTAGCATTTAAACTATTATAAATGCCATACACGTGCAATTTAGCATTTGCAAGATTTGAAAAATCCTCAAGCATAACCTAGAAAAATAAATCCTAAAACCCCCAAAGACGACTTTGATGAGGTTTTTCTGAAAAAATAAAAACAACACGAAAAGTTGTGTAACTTGAATCTTTAGGCAAAGTAGCAGCTCAGTCAATAAAATTGATCGTCCAAAATGATCATAAGGTTGAGTTTGCAGACATTGCACGAAGCAGACATTTAGTGCAGGGCTGTTAAGAATGTGACGGCTTTTACTAACTGAGGAGGCTTTTACTACTCAAAGAAATCTGCCATGGCAACACATGTTTTATAGATTTCCCGACTGTACTTGTAGTTGACTGCATACTTCCCCAACAATGATTATATCGGAGACATAGATCGGATACAATTAAAAACGCTCTAACATGCATTGAATGCATTTGAGTATTAAAGAAAAAAAGTCGGAAACAACACAATGCTTCTCTATCTAATCTGGGTACGAATGTGGAGTTTGACAGGAGGGGCGAGTATAAACATATCGACTGTCTATGTTGGTTTTATCCACATACTCAATCAAGATCTGTAGAAAACAGTCACTCAGCGGTGTAGCTTAACTTCACAGTTTTATCTACTTATCATAAAACAATAAAGTCACTATGCTTCATCCAAAAAAGTATCAGAGATAAAAACAAAACAAAACATAGGACGCTTAACAAAGTAATCACAAAATAGCACAGAGAGGTGTTAACATTGTTTTCTCATTGCTCACCTTTGGCTGGTTCCCGTTGCTTTGCCCCGTCTTTGCTCAGGTGGACTAAAATTTCCCTGCCTTCCAGTCATTGTTCTGACGCAGTTGCGATTACTTGTGAATCGGTCCCTGAGGGTGAATCCTATATAGTTCACCTGAGATGGACACCCGCCCACTCCTCCATCTTGTGTAACCGGATCAGAGATCAGACAGCGTCAACTGCGTTACGACCTACCTGGCTTTGTTACTGTGGGCCATTGTGTTTTGTTTTTTTTTTCTTTGTTTTTGTTTTTTTGTGTTTGAGTTTTTTGTTCACAGAGTTTTTTGTCTACTTCCTCATTTTGTGCATATACACGACACATGATGAAAAAGCTGAATAATTGCACACTTAATACAGACTGACACAAATAGACATCTAATTGCCACACACCAGGAAGGGCGACTGGAAAAATCTGACGTCTCCTTTGTCCCTTGCGGTGTGACTCTGTGGTCAGATTTTTATTTGTAAGTGTATGATTAATGTGTAGAATATAGATGTTTCCACATGAGCAAATGTGAGTCACATTTTGACATATCTTTGTTTCAAAATTCTGTGTGTTGTTGGCACACCTGTTCTCCAATGACATGTGAAATATACACTGATCAGGTAGGGCAGGTAGGGCAGGTAGGGCGGTATGACCAAAAATGTATGTCACAGTATGTTTCAAAATTCTGATGGTATCACAGTATGTTTATTTTATGCACAATTACATGTTCACAATGCATTCTGATATTAAATCTGAGGACAGCTTGGAGATATATATTTATTCACATTTAAAGCAGGACTCTCAAGTTCTGAATTTAGCTTGGAGTGAGATTTGTTTGTCCGGTACCCCGACTCTGGCAGCTGGGACAGGCTCCAGCAACCCCCCGCTACCCTGGTGAGGATAAGTGGTAGTAGAAGATGAGATGAGATAAAACACTAAAATCATGGACAGCCTTAGACGGGGGACAGGTCGGTCTGAAGTAGGTGAATCGGGTCCGAAAATGTGACATAGAACACTGCTTCCTACTGATTGGTCAGAAAAAAATCAGCGCCAGGTACAAAGCCAGATGTTTTGACTAGACAGACGGTATTGACTAGTAGTAAGCTGCTCACTTTCAACTTTCTGCTCTCGTGTCTGCATATTTTCTTAAATGATAACTGGAAAAGTAATGTCTTTATGGGCCAACCCGGAGGTGAGGGCTTTTCTGTCCTTGTTGGGAGAAGAGATATACGGCGGGAGTTGGACGGGACCGCTCGGAACGACAAGATTTTCCAGCGGAGCGCGGCTGAGATGGCCAAACTTGGCTTTATCAGGACGTTAAAACAAATGAAGGAGAAACTTAAAAAAAAAAAAGTGAAGGCCGATTATCGGACAGCCAAGGGGCACAACAATACAAGTGGTGCTGATCGAAAGGTATGAGGAGATGGACGCCAGTAGGGAAGCTTGCCTTGAATCCATTACACTGTTGGCGCATTACGTTCATTGTGTTCTGCTTGAAAGCTCATAACTTTCACACCGCGGTGTGGTCACGTCTTATTTTGGTATGTTTGTCTTGTCATTTCCTGCCTTATTTTGGAAAGTAACTCTCCTCTTGTTTCAGGTCACTTGCCCTTCCTCATGTGTCACCAGTCTGATTGTCTTCCCTGATTCCTGATTGTGTCCACCTGGTGCTCCCTTCCCTCCATGTGTTTAAATAGTCTGCGTCTCCCTTGTCTTGTGCCAGTGTGTTTGTCATTTTTGTCTGTTCTACCCGTGCCTGCAATCCATGCCACAGTCTGCCTTGCCTTGCTGCCTTGTTTGCCTCGCTGCCTTGTTTTCTTCGAAAGAGTGATTTTTCTTTGTAACTTCCTCACTTAGTTCTAGTGATTAGGTTTTCTGTTTAGCGATAGCTGTTTTTGTTTCCTCCTTCTGGAGTGATTTTGTGTTTAGTCCTTCTTTGCTTTTCCTCCCGTTTTTGGAGTGATTCTTTGTTTTCCTAGTTTTCCTTACCAGGTTTTGCTTCCTCCCTTTTGGAGCGCCTTTTGTTTGTCAGGGTTTTATGTTTCCCCTCCCGTTAGGTCAGGTTAGTTTGTTCATTAGTGTAGTTAGTTTGTGAGTTCATATCCACACACATCCGGTGCATCTCCACAGACATCAGTTTGGGATCTAGAGCAGGGGTCTTTGACGTTTTCCAGGCCAAGGACCCCCAAACTGATGGAGAGATTAAGTAGGGACCCCCTACCTACTAAATGTGTTCTATATTAAATTCGGCCTAGTGCTATTTATAAACATTATTATTTGCATTTTACATTCTACATCAAGCTATTCCTTATTCCTTTACTAAAATACAGTGGGTAAAATAAGTATTGAATATATTACAATTTTTGATAGTGAACATATTTCTAAAGGTTCTATTGACAATATTTCACCAGGTGTTGGTAATAACCCGAGTAATCCATATGTAGAAAGAAACCAAAACAAATACGTTCAGAAATTAAGTTATGTGTAATAATGTAAAATAACAGAGGGCAAAAGTATTGAACACACAGAAAGGGAGGTGCAAAAAGCCATGGAAAGCCAAGACACCAGATGAAATCTATCAGTGATCAGAAAGCCATCCTGCCCCTTGTCAGTGCAAATGAATATCAGCTGGTTCAGTCCAAATTGACGGCCAATAAAAAGGTGTGTGATTACGAAGGTGTCACAGAAGGAGCATCTCATGATGGGTAAAAGCAAAGAACTCTCTCAAAACCTTCACAGACTTATTGTTGCAAAACATTCTGATGGCATTGGTTACAGAAGGATTTCTAAACTTCTGAACGTTCCAGTGAGCACTGTTGGGTCATAATCCAGAAGTGGAAAGAACATCATTTAACCATAAACCTGCCACGACCAGGTGTTCCTTACAGGATTTCTGACAACGGAGTGAAAAAGAAGTTGAGAGCTTCAGAGATCGTGGAATTATCAGGTACAATTGATTCAAAGAAAACAATAAGCAATGCACTCAACAGCCATGGCCTGTATGCACGCTCACAACGCAAGACTCTATTTCTGAAGAAAAAGCATGTTGAAGCTTGTTTAAAGTTTGCTGGACAACATTTGGACAAGCCTGTAAAATACTGGGAGAGCATAGTCTGGTCAGATGAGAGCAAAACCCTTGAACCCTTTGGATGCCGTAACACACACCATGTTTGCAGGACAAAATGCACTGGACATCACCCCAAAAACACCATACTGACAGTGAAGATTGGAGGGAGGAACATCATGGTGTTTTCTGCATATGGTAGATGGCAAACTTCATATAATTGAAGGGAGGATGAATTGAAAAATTAGACATTCTTGAGAAGAATCTGCTGCCATCTACCAGAATGATGAAGATGAAACGAGGGTGGACATTTCAGCAAGACGATGATCCCAAACAACCAGCTTCAGAGAAAGAAAATAAAGCTGATAGAATAGAGTTCATAGAAGAGGCCCACCGAACCTTCAAGATTTAAAGACTGTGGAAGAATGGGCCAAAATCACACCTGAGCAATGCATGTGACTAATTTAGTACAGGAGGCATCTTGAAGCTGTGATTACCAACAAAGGCTTTTGTACAAAGTATTAAATATCAGTAATTGTGTTCAATAATTTTTCCCTCAGTTATTTTACATTATTACACATAACCTAATTTCTGAACTTATGTGTTTTGGTTTCTTTCTATGTATGGATTACTTGGGTTGTTACCAACACCAGGTGAAAGTTTCATGTCAATACTACCTTTAGAAATATGTTTACTATGAGAGATTGTGATGTGTTCAATACTTATTTTACCCGCTGTATGCTGGATTCATGTTAATGTGTATTTAAAGTAGGAGTGGGCGATATGGCAAAAATATCATATTACGATTTTTGGCTCTCAGCTTATTGTTTGGGATGCTTCCTCTTCAAATGATTGAACACCTGTTCTGTGCAAACTTTGCACAAAACATTTGCCTGCGCTTCACCAGTTGAGGAAAATCCGAAACAATTCCATATAGTGGAAGTGGATTTATTTTTATTTTTTTTAAGTGACCAACTCCGTTTGGATTTCAACATTGGGTCTCCATGCGGCTACCCCTACACACAAAAACAAGGGGGCGGGTAAGAAAGCGCGGCATTGCCCATAATTCGCTATGATTGGTCGGTCAGGTTGACGACGTAATACGTCTGGTGCGACGGTGCATCAGCATAGAACTACAATTTATAGAATGTGTCCTAGACGATCCCACGATCTCTGCAGGTTGACAGACCGTCTTCACGTTGTAATCGTTCACGATTTAATATCGTCATATTGCCCACCCCTAATTTAAAGAAATTCAAATTTGTGGGTGATATTAACATATGGATTTATATATATAAAATGGAGAATTTGGAAGCCAGGTCAACACCTTGTGCTGTTTTTTTTGTGTTTTTCTTTTTTTTTTCTTTTTTTTGAGTTGTTCCTAACAGCTTTTGTGTGTGTGTCAGGCTGCATCCTGCTGGGGATGGCTGCTACCATCAAAGAGTGTCATTGCTATGGGGTGGGGGTGTCTGGTCTGGTCTAAGTGGGTGCTACATGTCTAAGTAACATTCACACGAATACTAGGTCATAATGTTGTGGCTGATTGGTGTATACAATCAAGCATTGTAGCTCATTTAAAAAACGAAACATTGTGAGAAGAAAAGGGAATCAGCTTTGACTGTGAACTTGTAAAGACAGTCGATTATACAAGATGAAGAACATGGATTACTTCCAGCAGAAACCAAGTGGGGGAAGAACCAGTTCTCCAAGGCAACAGTAACTCAAATAATCACTGGTTACAACCAAACAATCGCTGAATGCACAACACGTCAAATCTTGAAGAAGATGGACTACAGCAGCAGAAGAACCAGTTCTTCCTCCTGGCAGTTCTCCAAAACAAATATAAACACCTGGCTTGAGGACAAGGCAATAGTCCAAATATTACTGATATATGAAAGAATATCAGTGACTGACGCTTCAGGTGGCCAGAACAGCCCATCTCACCTGAGACTATAACACAAAGGTGTGTCGTGTGTCAACACTTCACAATTAGTAACGAAGCTCAGAGAGGCACGGTACACAGTGTCAGCCATTCAAAGTCAACCCCATGTAGTGGCTAGGACATTCATGCACAACCATCTCTAGGGTTTAGAGAGAATGGTTGATGTGAGAGATCAGAGGAGAATGGGCAGACTGGTTAGAGATGACAGAAAGGCAACAGCAACTCAGATAACCACTGGTTACAACCAAGGAATGTAGAATACCATCTCTGAATGCACAACACGTCAAACCTTGTAGAAGATGGGCTACAGCAGCAGGAGACCACACCGTGTGCCAGAACAGGAAACTGAGACCACAGTTCACACAGGCTCAACAAAATTGGACAATAGAAGATTGGAAAAACGTTGCCTGGTCTGACAAGTCTCGATTTTAGCTGCGACATTCAGATGGCAGGGTCAGAATCTGGCTTAAATAACATTTAAGCACACTTTGGGCCCCTTATTACAAACTGAGCATGGTTTAAATGCCACAGCCTACCTGTCCATCCCTTTATGACCACAGTGTATCCATCTTCTGATGGCTACTTCCAGCAGGATAATGCACCATGTCACAAAGCTCATATCGTCTCAAACTGGTTTCTGGAACATGACAATAAGTTCACTGCACTCCAATGGCTCCACAGTCACCAGATCTCAATCCAATAGACCATCACCTTTGGGATGTGGTGGAGCAGCTGACAAATCTGCAGCAGCTGTGTGATGCTATCATGTCAATATGGACCAAAATCTCTGAGGAATGTTTCCTACACCATGTTGAAAGTATGACATGCAAAATTAAGGCAGTTCTGAAGGCAAAAAGGGGTCCAACCTTTTACTAGCAAGGTGTACCTAATAAAGTGGCCGGTGAGTGTAGAAATAAATAGTGCTTTACCTAATGGACATCTTTGTGTGAACCTTTGGATATAGAGAATCACTATTGTGGTTATCAGGTGAAGAAATGTCAACTACATGGATAATAATTATTAAATGTATAAAAAATAGATTGTACAGGCCTACATGAAATACCAAAGCACAGTTTAATGAACATGGTTACAAATGAAAAAGTCAAAATAATTAATATTAATATAATGTGTCTGCTGATGTGCATGTGCATGCATGTCCTTTATAATTACAGTATTCAGTGATGCACAGGTCTGTCTTTTCATAATTATTTCCGTGACAGTTTCCAGAGGTGAACGTGATGCTCGTTGTGAGGAAATAGGGTACTGCAAGTTACTGTTACTTACTCATACATTATTCAGAAGATGAACACAAGCAGTTTGATTGTGTTCATCAACACATCTGGCCCTTCAGTTGATTGCAGTTCTAATTCTGAACATGCATGTGTTATTCAATTCAATTCAGTTTTATTTACATAGTGTCAATAACAATACTAAGGCATTGTTGTTTACCTCTTGCCACATAGATGAAACCATTCTCTTAATTTGCTTATGCATTGTGTATTTGCATGTGTTCACTCAGGCTGCTTTGCGTAGACCTTTCCTTAACTCTCTTGTGAGAATGACACTCTGTTCTTCTTTTCATATTCCGTATTTATTACATATTTTCCCATACACGCACACGGTGGTCTTTCCATCTCAGGATTCCAAAGACTATTCAGCATTGAAAGCCACATGTATGTATGTACGCTGACAACCCACAGTAGCCGAGTTTACATGGAGCCAAATATTCCAATTACAATCGGTTTAGAAGCCCAAACCAAATAAAAATGCCCCATATAAACACCTCAGTCAGAATAAACAGGCCCAAACTCAATAAAATTTCATTTGGTTTCACAGGGGCAGAATATTCCTTTTCCCAAACCGATCTAAAGTCATGTGAATGGTGAATCAGAATGAAGTCAGGCTCCGTTTTGTATGAGCATGCTCTGTCTTGACGTAAATGTGCAGTGACGTTCGAGTGACGTTTCCTCAACTGGTCTGTGGCTGTGCAGAGTTTGTTTTTAACAACAAATCTGAAAGAACTAGACATTATCGCACGCTTAGATGGCAGAAAAAATAGAAATATTTGAACTGTTTAAAAAGGTCCATCGAAAATTCACTGAAGTCAGGGTAGACGCGAGTGTGGAACAAATTCAGAACCGCTATTATAAGGTTAAACAACACAATAGCAAAGGTGGATATGAGCCCACAAACTTGCCGAATCAAGCAGTTGCTTTTATAATAAAACCATATAAATAACAGCAACTTGTGAAGTTCTTCCTTGGTATTTCTTGCCCTGTGTTTTTCCCCTTTCATTGTTGGAATCAGTTTTTTCTTGTGAGCTCCGCCCTGATTAGTTTCACCTGTGACTCTTTAACCCCTCTGCTCCTGTGTCTATATAGCCCTGCCTTTTCTCTTTGTCCTCTGTCTTCTGGTATGTTTACTGTTTTGTCCCACTGTTCATCTCCTTCTGTCTCTTGTCATGGTTCTCGTGTTTTTTTTTGGCTTCCATTTTTCATTAAGTTTCCTTAACTCAGAGTTAAAGGTAACTCTGTGTTATCAGTTTCAGAAAGCCTGTCTAGCTTGACACCATGACAATGCACTCTTTGAATCTAACCTGCTCGCTGGCAAAGTTTTCTTCAGCTAACCCTGAGTTTCCCCTGCTCTTAAGTTGAAACGTGCAGACTGAATGCCGTGTCCTTTTCTTGCAGGGCCAGTTGCAGATACTGTGCAGAATTCATCATCAGGAGAGAATTTTTTGTTCCTGATTGGATGTTTTGGCATATCCCATTATTTCTCTCAAAGAGGAGTTCCACTGAATAGCATGGATGTAAATAACCTCCTCAACCTGTATAAATATATATATATACTGTATATCAAGCGGAAATAACAATAGATAAGGAAGCATGCATGATGTGAAGAATAATGGTCCTAGCACAGAACCTTGAGGAAAGTAGAAGACTAATGGTACAGTGACAGACTGGTACAGTGCTGATAATAAATCTGGGGTTGGTCTTGTTTTCTTCTATTGTTGATGATAAGCTGTTAAAGTATCTATCTGAGCTATCTGAGCTTCTTCATATTTAGTGGGGATTCTTTCCAACTTTCGAAGTGCTTTGGACTGTGCAATTGTGAATCATACCTGGAAGCAGAGTAGCAACCAAGTTAAGAATTGTTTATTGTTTTATTGACAATACTCAGTACTGCTCACGCCCAAGGTGCAAGATGGTTTTTGGCAGAACACGCAAGAACCTCTGTGACCTCTCCAGAATTGTAGAGAAGCAAAAGAAAGGCCAAGCCCATGTTTTCCAGACTGAATCATCTAGTGCACTCGTGCCAACATAATGATACTATATATCTTAATAATACTCTTGTAGAGTCACGCATACACCTAACAGAAATATTTCAGACCCAGGATCTCAAGATTAATTAGTTGTGCTAATGCTTGTTGAGTGCTTGTTGTGCCAACAGAATATTTGAGAATTCAAGTCACGGGGTTATAGGAGAACTTCCACGCACCACATTTTCCTCTCAAAAATAAAACATACTAGGTGTACTAGGGGTGTGTATGAAATTGTTCAGAGAGATTAGGTTTTTAAAAGACTCCTTCAGAAGGGTCACACAGTCATTTACAAATTTGTACACAAATGCAAATTGACATTATTTTATTTGACGAATTCTAAAGCAGAATGAGAGGCCGTCCATGCCCAATTTGAACTTTTAGCACGGGCTGCATGGCTGATCAGAGAACAGTAGCCCTGTAGCAAAAATGAAAATGAGAACAGTCGCTCTCACTTCAGTATAATTCTTTTTGGACCAGACAGAGTGGTCTTCAGGTTAGAACTTGACAGGGCATTTCCCTGTGCTCCTTCTTTCTTACGCTTTTTACTTTTTTAGACGTGGTTTCAGTACTTTGACGTAAAGATTGGAAGTATCGATATTTCTGGATCATTTTCTTTCCACCATCAGCCACAGATAGTCAGTAGGCTAATGCATACAATCAATAGACATAAAGCCATTCAAACATTTATGGTTCTTCAAAGCACTGAGGCTTAAGATGAGGTGTTACAGAACCAATGACAAGACATGTGGGATAGATTTCAGGACTGTAGTGATTTGACTGTATACTTCCTCAAAATGACTGAATCCATGGTCGTTTTGTAAAGTGCTGAAGTGGTTTAAGACATTTATGCAGGAAAAAATCAGGGAAAAAAAAATCAGTTTTTGGAAATTGACATTCAAAGTGGCAAAATCATGATTACACATTTAAGTGTGCCAGAACACTGCGAAGTAGACAATGGAAAGCTTTAAAATTTCTTATCTTCATTCGCATCGTATCATCATTTCAAATAAAGAGTAAAAACCAGTGGTTCCTGGCCAACATCTGGAAAAGACATTCACAAGAAACTGGTTTCTTTTTTGTAGGAGTCAATGTGATCAAAAATGTTCTTAAATCTAACCTTTAAATAACCAAGAAGATTCCATTGAGATTGAGAATCTCTTTTTCAAGTGAGTCCTGGCCAAGGTAGGTAGTATCAAATACAAAACACAGTTACAATATTAAATGGTTTATAACACAAACTTTAGAAAGGAAAATAATAATAATACATTTAAAAAGATAATTAAATAAAGCAAGGGCATATTGCGGAGTCACCCTCATATACTCTTAGAGTTTAGATTTAAAAGCAGTCAAAAAATGAAATGAACTTCCAGTCATTCTGCAACATATTATATGCAAAAGGTGCATAGCGGACAAAAGCCCTTTTACCCTTTTTTTCAATACAGGCAAATGGAACAGAAAGCAACAAATGACAATGTAAACAGAGAGAGTGAGGACCAGGCAATAGTCCAAATATTACTTGATATATGAAAGTATAGCAGTGACTGATGCTTCAGGTGGCCAGAACAGACCATCCCACCTGAGAGTATAACACAATGGTGTGTCATGTGTCAACACTTCACAATTAGTACGAAGGCAAGACACGACCAGGAAGAATGAGAACTGTGACTCAGTGAACATACAAACTTTCAGTTTATATATATATAGATAGATAGATATATAGATATATATCCTGTGATCCCCATTGTAAATGAAATTTTAAAATGTATTCTTGTCATTTCATAGAAGAGTTTGATGGTTATACCTACCTGACCAAGGATACCTCTGCCAGCCCTATCCACTGACCCCTTGTCCTAACCTGAGCCTGGCCCCAGGGTCGCCCCAGCAATATAATTGTAGCATGTGTAGCTCTGCACATCATTACCTCACAAGGCCCGACAGGCAAGGTAGAAGAGCTGAGGGACATCATATGCAATCATCATTACTGATTGACCCATCACCTCCCCCCAAAAGGTGAAAGAAAGACAGCATGCCTTTCATTTTACAGGGTTTTATTTATTTCCTGAAAGAAAAATGTACACTACTTAATTTTTGTTCATACTATTAAAAGTTGTCCGCTTGTGGGCACCTCACACAAGTTCAAGCTTATTGCCTTTATCTGTAGGCACTGTAACAAAGACAATCACATGCTTTTCCAAACATGACAGAAATTTAAATGCACTGTACTGTAATAGCTTTATTCCACCAATAGATGTCAGACTGTGTTCCCTCAGGATATTACTGTCCCACATTCAGAGCCTGCAACTCTACTACACGCCTGTGTTATGTTTGTGTGTGTTGTATTTAACGTCCAGTGCACACCTAATACACAAACATGTAAAGAAAATGTGTGTAAATGTAACTATGACTAGTCAGACCCACATTAATTTTAAATTGTATTGAATTCTAATTTTAAAACATAAATATTTGTCTCCAAATCAGTTTTATTCATATAGGGATCAATAGCAATGTAGAAATAGTCTCAAGATGCTTTACAAATCCCAGCCTGAAACCCCCAGATCAAGCACCAAGCAAAAACAAAGAAGAGAGAGAAGAGAGCAGCAGGTGAAATTAAATACATTTAACTAGAGCGTACATGTAGAATCTAATTGTGATAAAAATACAATATACAGCTGATTAATTAATTACATCATCATTATTGTTATTAAATTAATGACAGCAGTAGTTCTATTACAGGTGAGTTAGCTGCTCTAATTATTTAATACAAGAGGCATCATATGCAGGTTGGAGAATGATGCATTCAGGTTGGCGTGGATAACTGCAGGCTGTGAACACTGGGCAGGTTGAACCATGGTTAAAGTGGTATGGACCTCCATAGGTCAGAACCACACAACTCTAGACCAGAGACACTTGCAAGAAGATGAAAGAGAGATGGAGACAGAGACGCACAACTAATGTGCTATACAGTAGTAGCACACAAATGCAAAATTACTAGAGTAGGGGACAGATGCATCATCCCCCAGCAACCTAGGCCTATAGCAGTGTAAGTAAAGGATGGTTCGGTGTCACCTGCGACAGTCCCCACTGTAAGTTTTATCAAAAAGTCTTGAGCCTAACCTTAAAAGTAAAGAGGTTGTCGAGAAAGCTGCTTCTGCTGCTAGGAGAGAGGTCTGGTAAATTAAGGCTTTAGCCCCCGTTCTACTTTTCGAAACTCTCTGAAGCACAAGAAAGCCTCCACTTTGAGATGGAAGTGCAGGTACGGTTTGGTATGGTACTATGAGGTCTGTGAGATATAATGGAACTAGAAGGGACTTGTATGTTTTGGAGGAGGACTTTAAATTCTATTCTGGATTTGACAGGGAGCCAAAGGAAAGAAGCTAAAACTGGAGTTATATGATCTCGTTTGTTAATTCCTGTCAGTTGTCTTGCTGCAACATTT
The DNA here is from genome assembly GCF_022458985.1 of Mugil cephalus. NCBI lineage: Eukaryota > Metazoa > Chordata > Actinopteri > Mugiliformes > Mugilidae > Mugil > Mugil cephalus. The sequence goes on from NC_061771.1 coordinate 20,822,386, forward strand.
TTAAAGACTTTTTAAAGAGCTGTTTGGAAAGTCAGACATAAACGAATTACACTAATCCAGCCTGGAAGACACAAATGCATGAACTAGTTATTCAGCATCACTCTGAGTCAGGATGTCTCTAATTTTAACAATATTACAGAGGAGAAAGAAGGCAGTCCTGGTCAAATACTGATATCCATGTCAAATAGAACTCCAAGGTTTGACACGGTAATACTGGAGGCCAAGGTGATGTCATCCAGATAAACTATATGAAAATAAATCTGACATGTTTAGGGCCAAATACAATAACTTTTGTTTTGTCTGAGTTTAAAAGTGGGAAGAAAGAAAGATAGATGCTGTTAAACTATCTATCTGAGCTTCTTCATACTTAGCAGCAGTGGCAACTTAATCAAGAATTGTTAATTGTTCTGTTGACAGATCAGTACTACTCACGCCCAAGGTGCAAGATGGTTTTTGGCACATCATGCAAGAACCTCTGTCACTTCTCAAGAATTTTCTTTGTGTAAAGAAGCGAAAGAAAGGCCAAGCCCATGTTTTCCATACTGAATCATCTGGTGCACTCGTGCCGACATAATGATACTATATATGTTTATTTTACTCTTGTAGAGTCACGCATACACCTAACAGAAATATTTCAGACCCAGGATCTCAAGATTAATTAGTTGTGCTAGTGCCAACAGAATATTTGAGAATTCAAGTCATGGGGTTATAGGAGAACTTCCACGCACCACATTTTCCTCTCAAAAATAAAACATACTAGGTGTACTAGGGGTGTGTATGAAATTGTTCAGAGAGATTAGGTTTTTAAAAGACTCCTTCAGAAGGGTCACACAGTCATTTACAAATTTGCACACAAATGCAAATTGACGTTATTTTATTTGACGAATTCTAAAGCAGAATGAGAGGCCGTCCATGCCCAATTTGAACTTTTAGCACGGGCTGCATGGCTGATCAGAGAACAGTAGCCCTGTAGCAAAAATGAAAATGAGAACAGTCGCTCTTACTTCAGTATAATTCTTTTTGGACCAGACTGAGTGGTCTTCAGGTTAGCACTTGACAGGGCATTTCCCTGTGCTCCTTCTTTCTTACGCTTTTTACTTTTTTAGACGTGGTTTCAGTACTTTGACGTAAAGATTGATTCTAAAACACACGTCTAGATCGGAAGTATCGATATTTCTGGATCAATACACTATAATATCCCTAGCTCATGCAAAGATGGTGGAGAATCATCAACCACCATGTTTTGTGCGCAATGTAGTCTAAGACTGTTGAATGTCATTTTCTTTCCACACACAGCAACAGATAGTCAGTAGGCTAATGCATACAATCAATAGACATAAAGCCATTCAAACATGTATGGTTCTTCAAAGCACTGATGCTTAAGATGAGGTGTTACAGAACCAATGGCAAGACAGGGATAGATGTCAGGACTGTAGTGATTTGACTGCATACTTCCTGCTGAGCTTTAAAATTTCTTATCTTCATTCGCATTGTATCATCATTTCAAATAAAGAGTAAAAACCAGTGGTTCCAGGCCAACATCTGGAAAAGACATTCACAAGAAACTGGTTTCTTGTGAATATCGAATATATATTCGATATATATCGAATATATATTCTTGTTGTAGGAGTCAATGTGATCAAAAATGTTCTTAAATCTAACCTTTAAATAACCAAGAAGATTCCATTGAGATTGAGAATCTCTTTTTCAAGTGAGTCCTGGCCAAGGTAGGTAGTATCAAATACAAAACACAGTTACAATATTAAATGGTTTATAACACAAACTTTAGAAAGGAAAATAATAATAATACATTTAAAAAGATAATTAAATAAAGCAAGGGCATATTGCGGAGTCACCCTCATATACTCTTAGAGTTTAGATTTAAAAGCAGTCAAAAAATGAAATGAACTTCCAGTCATTCTGCAACATATTATATGCAAAAGGTGCATAGCGGACAAAAGCCCTTTTACCCTTTTTTTCAATACAGGCAAATGGAACAGAAAGCAACAAATGACAATGTAAACAGAGAGAGTGAGGACCAGGCAATAGTCCAAATATTACTTGATATATGAAAGTATAGCAGTGACTGATGCTTCAGGTGGCCAGAACAGACCATCCCACCTGAGAGTATAACACAATGGTGTGTCATGTGTCAACACTTCACAATTAGTAACGAAGCTCAGAGAAGTGTGGTACATGTGTCAGCCATTCAAAGTCAGCCTCATGTGGTGGCTGTACTGCCTGTTTGAGTGTGTGTGTGTGTGTGTGTGTGTGTGAACGTTGAAGGATGTGAAAATAAAATAACTAGGCTGAAACCAACAAGACAGTTGGAGGAGTTACGAGGCAAGACACGACCAGGAAGAATGAGAACTGTGACTCAGTGCTTTTTTATTTTATTTTTTTTATATATATACCGGTGTGTGTGTGTGTGTGTGTGTGTATATATATATATATATATATATATATTATTATTATTATTATTATTATTATTATTATTATTATTATTATTATTATTAAGTTCTTCCTTGGTGTTTCTTGTTTTCCCCGTTTGTTTGTTGGATTGTTTTCTCCTTTTGAGCTCCTCCCTGATAAGTTTCATCTGTTAAATGTTAAGTCTAAAGATTAAATGTAAATGTTAAATCTAAATGTTAAATCAAAATGTTAAGACTAAATGTTTAATCTAAATGTTAATTCTAAATGTTAAATCTATAAGTATGACCTTCTGCCAAATTCATTTCACAACCAAGGAAATGTACCAAGAATAGAATATATCTGATTACACCACACCCACAGTGTCTATTACATGGCAAGGGACCCACATTACAAGAGATGGAAACAGGACAAAAGACCTTTAGACATTTTTTTCTTCTTGATTTTTGGCAGAACATGCAAGAACCTCCATCACCTTTCAACAGTTTTCTTCTTGTAACTAAAGAGAAGCGAATGAAAGACCAAGCCCATTTTTCCTCATGTTTTTACAAAACATGGTTGTAGAGTTATGCACACAGGATTCAGGAGCACCTTACAGAAATATTTCAGATCCAGGATCTCATGTGTATCTAGAATTCTTTCAAGAACAATTCCTTGTGCTGGTGTAGTGGAAACAATATCAATTAAAGAGGTGGCGAATTAAACCAGTTTAACAGTTCATTAAAAGTCTTATTGGTGACCTTGATTTACTGATGCAATTTCCCATTGAAGGTTTCTTTAAAAAAAGAAAAAGAAAAGAGAAAAGTTAGCAACATGTTTGAAAATGTTTTATTGTTTAACTGTTTAGCAAAACATGCTAAAGCTACAGTCCCCCATTTTCAGTAGCTCAAAAGTCATTGGACAGTTAAACTAATCATGAATAAATAATAATTGCTCCTTTGTGGTGCTTTTACTGCAGCTGTCCTTACTCTGTCTTTAGTTTCGTCTTCTGATTGAGATCAGGTGACTGGCTCTGTCACTTTATCTAACCTCGTGGGTTAGTCTGTGTCCTTGTCCATCTGTAGCGTGAAGGACTGTCCAGCCAGTTTAGCTTGGTTTAGCTTGGCTGAACCTAAGTGGACTGTATCTGTTGAGTCAAAAGTCAAAAATTAGTCAGAGTCAAAGTTGAAGAAATCATGACACCTGTAAGAAGAGAAAAGCAGTGTATTTCCTCCCTGAGGACAGGAAACTCTCAAACAGGTGATTATCTGACTGAAGACACCTGCATGCAGTGTGTCAGCAGAATCGTTCTGCATTTCAATGTGGCTTCAGAAAACAAAAGAGGATTAGCAGCTGCTCAGCTTGAACCAAACCATGAAGAAGCTACCGGTCAGGTTTAACTGAGATTATATTAATGAAATGATATTGATGATAAATGTTTGCTTCGTTGCTTAAAGTAGATAAGGTCAGGTGTTTTTTTTTTTGTTTGTTTGTTTGTTTTTTATACAAATTACTGTTACAAATTTATTTCATGTTTAATGTCAATGATGATTGATAAAAAGGAGGCACATAGTGATCAATCAATTAAAAAAGTTAAAATATTTGAATAACAAATTACTTGTTACAAGTTTTGTAGTAATTATTAAAGTATGCAAGACATTTGTTTGTTTGAAATTAATGATGGCTGTACATTTCTGCTTCTTAAGGTTTTCAACCTAATATTTCCTTGAGAGGGCTGTGCATCACATTAAGTGCGTTTACATGCAGAGCTTAATCGAGCTATACTCAAAATTCGTCTTTCTGACTACAGTCCTTGTCCCAGTTTACATGGAGCGCAAATAAAATCGAATAACTGTTCTCCTCCTCCACACTAGGTGGCGATACGTGTCTTTGCGGTATAATACCACGTTAATACGGCCCATTTTCCGGTTGACGTATTACCCGATATAATAAACAAGAGTCCTTCATGCGGCGGACCAGCATTTCAAACAACAACCATAGTGTATGTATGTAATGTTCTCACTATTTCTGGTGCAGGTAAGATCCGCGCTATCCCTCAGACGGTTCTTCTAGCGGCTCCGTTTATCTTGTTCTTCTACGACTGGCTTTCTTGGATGTTTTTGTTCCGGGGTCACGCGCCAGCACAGCGGTTATGGAGCATGCGCACACGCATTATCCAATTGAAAAATGCGATTCACTGTATACACGCTGGAGAAAATCAAATTCCAATCGCATCATCTGGTTGTCTCAATCGGATCATGAGAATACATACACTTAAGTTTTCCTGCTATAGTCCGATTAAGGCAATAATTCGTTTTTTTCACGTGAATGTAAACGCACTGACAGATGTTCAGGTTCAACTGAACATTATTGCCCAGACCGATTAACAACGATTAATGTGCACACAAACAACAAAAATGTGTTCCTCCAACAAGGCTGCTGAGCAAACCCAAACATAAAAACAACAGAAAGGCAGACTACACAATTAGACATATAGACAAGCTAAGATACTGGAAAATCTCATGATTTCGCAGAGTGATGGAAAAAGACTGATGATTTGTGGGAGTTGAATATCTTGTGTTCATACAGTCAGTTTGTGTTCTTGTGTTCAGCAGTTCAACATTCATTTGAGTCATTGCTCTATTCAACAATTACAGATGGCTAAGGGTAGAAGTTAGGTAGTGTTTGTAGTCCACAGTCTATTATGAAGGCCCTCCGCTCTTTACCTGTATAATCTGTGAACTTGGTAGAGTTGTGACGTTCACAAACGTACCAAATCTTTTGACTGGCTCATTAACATGAACGATGGGAACCGAGTCGCGTTTGGTTGGGAGCCGTTCTTCTTTTTTTTTTTCTCTCTCTCCCTGAGTGGGCTGTATGCACATTTTATTTAATTTATATAATTTTAAAATACTGTTTTCAGCTTTTCTGCGTTGTTAAACGTGTTCTTTTTTGTACTAACAGCTTTTGCATGGAACTTCATTGTAGCCTGCTTTGTTTTTTTATTGTGTATTTATAAGTATTTAGGTGTTGCATGAATAACATAAGTCAAAGTAGTTTTACACACATACACACACTTAATACAAAGGGTAAATAGTGATCTCACTGGAAAAACAGAGGGATATGGCAGTGGAATATTTACAGTGAATCCATATCAGACTTTAAGGTCTTGTCCACACATGTCAAATGAAGCTATAATCAATATTTCACAATAATTCAAACTCTTATATTGGTTAGAAATCTGAGTTCGAAATTATTCTGATCCAAATCTCCGTCCATCATTCCTCCCTGTGATTATTTCCAGGATAAAATATATTAACCACAGGCTGGCTTCTTAAAAGTGATTAAATATAAAAATGAGCCAAATGAGCCAGTCTTTTGAATGAGTCTCTTTGAAATGAATGGATCCCAAAGATCCGGCTCCCTCCAAAGAGCCATAAATCCCATACCTCCGAACTTAATGATGTGGTTTGATGACATTGTGAGGGGCCTTTCCTACGAATGGAAAGGTCCATGACATCATCCACTGCAGTTGTCTTCTGTCAACAGACGAGCCCTTTCTGCGAAACAGCTCCCCATTGTGTTCCTGTGGTTGGACTGTTTAACTTATTAACTCCTTTGTTTACAGGTTGTGGTCTCACGGAAACAGTTTGGCACACCTGTAAGCACCTCGAGACCTTTTACCTGCTTAATGACGGAAGAAGTGAAATGAGATGCAGCAACTGTGTCAACTTCCCTCTAGTTAACTCAACTCAAGCTTTATCCATAAAGCACCTTTAAAGTGATAGCTGCCGATTGTTAATTAAATGACAATAAAATCAATAAATAAAAACCATCCAACCATACAGTGAACAACAAAAATTTCACATAGGGGCAAGACCAATCAAGGCTTTAAAAACAATTAAGAGAAGTGTAAAACAGGGCGACCAGATTGAGTGGGTTGTGGCTGATCGGTGTATGTAACAGCAGGTGCGGTACGAACAATTCCTGAATGCGGGGAGGTAAAGGGCAAAAAGGTATTAAATGGACATTTGATACAAACAATGAGTTTGATTTGAATTTGATTTGGCTAATTTCAAATGTAAAACCTAAATGTAGCGTGAACAGCTCTCTGAGCCCATTTCACAGTGTCCCTACTGGAAGAAAGTATCAGGACTGCAGCGCGCCACCTGTCAGTGGTCATAATGTTATGCCTGATTGGTGTACACTGAGGCACTCACTTCAGAGCCAAAACATCTGAGACAGTACACAAACCCAAAAACTAAACAGCAGACAGAATGTTTCAGGTCAGCCTTCTTTGCACTAAAACAAAGAGGAAAACTAGTAGTTATTTGTACGATGTCATGCTTTTACTTAGTGGTTAAGCCCACTTGGCCCCTGTACTAAAAATGAGTTTGCCACCCCTGCTCTAAGGAGATCTTAAGACCACACCAAGGCTCCGTATAGTACCCCGTTTAATCCCACTGGCAACAATAGTTGCCGCACTTTTTTGGAAGTTCTTGAAGTGTTAGTTTGACTTTGACTAGCTAATTAAAGTTTTAAAATGAAAGAATACGGCGCCTCCTATAACTTTTATCAATATCATGTAACTAGTGTTAATGGTCACATCAATAGGCCACTTTACTTACGGCATGCACTTATTTTGCAGGGAAAAATTGGAGATTAAATGGGTCACAGGCTCATTAAATAGTCTCTTTAATTGATTAATTTAAATAGAACAATTACATCATATGAAAGATAATCTTTCTGACAGTAGTGATTCTTAGTTCATTGTAACAAAGAAAGTTCAACATTCACCCTCAAAATGTCCTGTGTTACCTGAAGACAGAGCCAAGGTGATGCACCATTCCTGCACCCTTCAGTTTGCAGAAAGATACAGTGTTTCTAAGCAACCCAGTGCAAATTAACTTTTTCATTCACATTTCCAGTTTCCATGAAAAATCAGGATGAATAAATATTTCTGACACATAATGACATTAAATACAAGTAAAAAATAAAATTTCCTTTTACCATTTGTACAGTGCAGCACTTTAGTTTCTTTACCAACAGGCATCCCCAAGACCGTCAACCCCACACTGAATCCCTGCCACCATACATCTTAAATGCTTGTCTTAACAAGGAGGTCCAGGCTTCTTGAGGTCTGTCCAATAGTCCACCAACTCTTTTGAAGAACCAAGAATGTAGGTGATGATCTTTGAGTATTCACAGCGATTATATTTTGTGTTATAGGCTCTGAACTGGGAGGGGTTTGGAGGTGATGTAGGTTTGAGTCCTAGCTTCTTCATGCACATTCCGATGTAAGCGTCCTCTATGTTAAAGGGTTTGACTGATTTGGAGACCTCCACAAATTTCTCTGGAAGATCATTGGAAAAGATGTAACCCATTCCCAGAGTGTAGGTCGGGTACACAGGCTCCGGGTACGACTCCTCAGAGACATACCACTTTGAGTTCTTTGAACGGACAACTGGCCTGTTCCACATTAGCATCCCTGTCAGGTAGTTCTGCTTCGGTATGTCAGGCTTCTGTAGCATGAGCACGAGATTGTCAATGTTCAGGAACAAGTCTGAGTCAACCTTCATGGCATAGGCAGCTGTAGAGCAGCGTGTGGTCAACCAGTCCATGATCACCATGGTTTTGATGGTCAGATTGAGGTACGTGTCACGGAAGTCACTCAGGATCAGGTCACGGTGCTCCAGATTCTCCTGTCGGATCTTTTCAAGATCAGTTCCTTCAGATAAACCCAACATGAACAGAGTGACTACCACCTCACCCTGCACCAGACTTTCGTTGCCCCACGTCTGCCGGATTGCATTCCGAGCTGCTACATTTTTTGGCTCCACTGGAACCATTAGGACCAGGAAAGGGGTCTTGTCTTTGCATGCCTCTGGATTATCCATAATAAAATGGTAGTTGCGTGGATAGGTGTTGTGGTATTGCACACCCACAGGTCGTTCAGTGGGCGACTTTGTGGTTTCTGTTATTTCATTTACAGAATTCCTGTGTCTTGGATAGGCACGATAAGCCGGTTTAATAACTTGATGGGTTTGGTTGAAAAACCTCTGGAAGTGCTGAGAGAGTGAAACGTTCTCCCACAACGACAGAGAGCTGTCGGTAATGGTGTAAACCAAAATAAAGAGCGCCATAGAAAGCATGAGCAAGAACTGGAACCAGGATTGAAACAAAGTGCTCTTTTGGTGACTCGAGCTCCAGACAAGTGGCCTACAAAAGAGAAAGAAGACAAACTTAAATGTGGTTAGTATGCCACCCAAAAAGGAAACCTTTCTATATCCCTGTAAAGCATAGACCGCCATGCAGTAGATATGTTACAGTTAAAGAAAAATCCCTCAAATCAATATCACAATTGTTTTTCAGAGCAGGCTTATTTCATCTAGGGCTGCATGATTATGACCAAAATGAGAATCACGATTATTCAGCATGTTAGCTTTGGCCTACATGTATTCCTTGCACTTTGGGTACACTGGGTAACCATGAGACTGCCGCTTCAAGGTGCACTCGCTTATAAGTTAGGCAGCTTAATGAAGCCTGAACCATGCGTTTGCCCTCTGGTGGTTGGATGACTACTGGTTGAGAAACTTGAAAATAAAATTTGATTAATTGTGCAGCTGTAATTTCATCATTGCATGGCAAAATTGATACATAGTGACATAAAATAAAACTGCATCCAATATCAACAGTGGTCTAACAAAAGTATGAAGGTATGACATTAATGTTTTCACTAAAGACAATTGCTCTTTAGTCTCTACAATTCCAGATGTTCAACCTGGAGCAGATTGTTATCAGAAATACTGGTTAGAGATTCACATAGAATTTACACCTATCAGACATAACATTATTAGGGGGGTCTTTGGTCCTATGGGCTGAGGGGAGGTGCCACTGTTTGTTCCATCCCACAGATAGTTGATCAGTTTGGAATCTGGGGAATTTGGAGGCCAGGTCGACACCTTGTGATGTTTTTTCACAGACTGCATCCTGCTGGGGATGGCTCTGCCATCAAAGCGTGTCATTACTATCGGGTGAGCGTGTCTGGCCCGGTCTAAGTAACATCCCCATGAATGCCAGGTCCAAAAGTTTCCTGGCATAATATTGTATTGTCACTAGATGGTCAATTTTATTTACTTCTACTGTTAGTGGTCATAATGTTGTGGATAATTGGCGTAAATAGCCAAAAAAAAAAAAATGTAATTATGTGGATATTAACTTTGGTGATATTGCGACTCTACCTGCTTGTTTAGCTCAAGCACTGATGCGGCTTTAGTCCTGTGAACAAACACAGTGGAAACCTGAAATACTCGCTTTACCCCGTAACTGACACCAAAATGCAAACATCTGTTACAGGATTTGGCTTCTTTGGAACTGAGACTGTAAAGCACCTTTTACACAGCAAATTACTGAAAAAACAAAGAAAAAGAAAAGTAAATTATTCCTCAGCCAGACAAATGTTAAGTGTGGTCATTTTCTGTTGCCTCTCAGCTGGTTGTCACCTATGAACAGAAAGAAGCTCAAACTAATCCAGTAACACATTTCACTGTTTTTAGTTTTTGCTTTGTTTTGTTTTTAACAGAATACTGAATTGCTGCCAGCTTCAAAATCTTAAGTATTTATTTTTTTGGTTGTGTATTTATATCATTGTCAAGAGATCATCTGCTGCTCCAGACTCCTGAAATTGCCATTAACTTCCCCATTTTCAAGACATTTAAAGGTAAATCTTTGGAGACCAGTCAGCAAAGAAAAGCTTTACTCTGCTTCCTTTGAAATAGATGTGCCAAAAAGATTATACAAAAATGCTCTGCCCAATTGTTATATGTCACATCAAGTACAATATAAACACAAAAGGGTGTAGGCAGGTGTCGAGTAAAGACTTTTAATCCAAATTTGCTTTGGCTCTTTTCAAATATGATAAATATCACCACTTAAACCTGACAGACAAACAACTTGTACTTGTTCGAATTGTGAGTTCAGAGTCATCGTCTGGCTGTTCAGTGTGTTTATACTAAGCTCCAGCTCAGATATTACACTGTAAGCTAGGATAATTAGCTCACCGCAAGACACATACAGCCCCGAACCAACCCCAAAGTGGCCCAGTCCACCTGAACTGAACTGAATTTAGGTGCAAAGGAAAAAAATATTTTTTTTCATCCTATTAAATTTATTTTTATTACAGTGAAATACTACTTCCTCAGGTTCTCTTCAATTACAGCTATGTTATAGTGTTTGTATGCACTTTTAGATGTTCCTTTGTCACGTTACCAAATGTTAAAGATAAGTTAATATTTTAATTCGTCCCACAGTAGATAAAAGGAGCATATGGATCTGTTTTGATTTGTTACTTGTAACTACCAGCTGCCAAACATTTATGGCCCGGCTACATACCTCGATGTCAAAAGTTTGCCTGAGTGAATTTATAATTACCCTGCGGCAAGCTATCTTAACAGCAGCTAAGTAGTCAAATTAAAAATGCTACCTCCATTGTACTCTTTTATCCTTTAATTATAGAGTGCCGTTCTGAAACCAAACGTACTGTTTGCTCTAATCAACCACCTATCCTAGTACCATTACAGGAAGATACTGTTTGGCAAACTTCAGATACCATCGTGTGTCATGATTTAGATTTCTTAGACTAGTATATAGTAAAAATAAAACATCTCAATTTAAAAATAGAACATATACCTCCTGTTCTTTGTATCTTCTCTAATTGATTGGACATAGAAACTCAGTTGTACTCAGTTGGATTTTGTTCCCATAGGTAAGTTAAATGCAAAAATTATGCCCTGATTTGTGTGTTATTAGTTCATATACACATCAGCCAGAACATTATGACCACTGACAGGACAAGAAAATACAATCTTGTGCATCTTGTGACAATTCAATATTCCGCTGGCAAACTTTTGGACCTGGCACTGATTTACATTTGCACTTTATTTACTTCACTCTTACCATCATGTTTACATCCTCCATGGATAGTTTGGATAGTTAATACATTTATGACACAGTTTCTCTTTCTTTTTTGTATATACTTCGAATTGTTCTTTCTTTGTTTGTGTCCCTTAAAAGTGTCTCGTATTTACACGTCATGCTGCTCACTCGTACGTTAAATCGCCTCCACGGGAACTAATAAAATGTTCTGAATCTGAATCGGAATTTGTGCGTAAAATGCGCAGTTGCGGTCTTTAATTTAATCCCCATCCACTGACCATGGATGGTGGGTTTGGGGAAGATGAATAAATTGAGAAAAGAATCTTCTGTCGGCACTGTATGCGGAAAAAATAAAAATAAAAATAATAATAAGTCAAAAATTCTATATAAAAAAAATCGATGTTTAAATCAAAACAAAACCATAGCCATACACATTACGCACAGTAATATGTGCGTAATGTGTATTTTATGGCTTAAAGCATAAATGTAACATTCCACAGGCTGCCGGTTAAATTTGAAGTGAGTTCAGTGACTCCGGGTCCTTACCTTTTCGGTTCTTTCACACCTGTGCGACTCTCCATCTTGACTGGCGCGAGCCTTCCTTCTTTCTTTCCTTTATACTTCCTAAACAAGCCAACCCAACAGTTGATAATTCAAGTGACGGTTATAGGAGAACTTCCACGCACCACGTTTTCCTCTCGGAAAAAAAAAGAAAAAAAAACGGAGGGGGAGGGAGGAGGAGGAGCAGACTGTAAAGACTAGGGATGTGTATGGTCGCGCGCAGCTTCATGAAATTGCTTAGAGAGATTAGATTTTTTTAAAGAGACTCCACCGGTTACACACACACACACATTAAGTTTGCTTTTGGGTTTACAATTAAAACCAACTGTAATTTGAAATTTTATTGCATGGGGTCATGGGTTCTTATTTTCTGTGATGCTGTATGGGTGGGGAGAGGAATTGGGCTTCACCACAGTGATTCAGCAGCAGGGAGGAGACACTAATGATGCAATTGGAAATCAGCCCTGGCTGCCTTTCCTTTTCCCTTCTTTAAGCCTTTCCTAGCAGCTTTGCATGAGCTGTGAAACACATAATTCATCCATTCAAGTGACAGACATATAGAGTGTCCTCATAGTATTTTCCATGAAAACTAAAAACTAAAAGAATAAGAATGGTTTGTGAGAGAATGATGGTGGCAAAACAAAAGCAAATTCTCCCACTCCGTCGCCTCGGCTGTAATCTGAAAATTTATTGCATGGGTCCTGCGGTAATTTTGGTATTTTCTATGATTGTGTACGGGTGGGAGAAAGAAGAGGCTTCGCCAGAGTAATTAAGCAGAGACAGACACTTGAGAATCCTAGGACAGATTTGCATGTGCATATACACGCATGTTACACTGTTAACCTGAAAGTTTATTCTATGCAAACAGTTAATACCACTTTTTTTTTCATTACTTAAACAGTATGAGTATATGAAGAGTATGAGACAGTCATTGGGTGTACTCATGTTTGTAAGTTCAATATACTTAAACTATCTTTAAGTCAGCTGTACTTGTTTTTGAAGTTGTAATAACGTAATGTATCTCAGTACTGTTCAACTCAAGTTGTTGCAACTCAGATATTTTGTGTCACATTAACTTAATATATTATGTCAAAACAAGCATCATTTGAAATTTGTTATACTTTACTTGAGGTATCTTAGTGTAATCCACTTAAATAAAGTTGACAAAAACTCAACAAAGATAAGTCACATTAACTTAATATACTGTGCCAAAGTAAGTGAGCAGTACTTAATTTTAAATAAATGCATTTTATTTCAGTATTTGTAAACAACAACAATAATAACCAACAAGCTAAAAGAAGGCCCTTGATTCACCATGGACACTTTCCTGAATGTCTCACAGCAACAAATAGACTTGGCAACATTTAGTCCGTAAAAGTTTAAAACTTTTTTTCTTAAGAATACAATATGGAGACCAATGAAGCTCCACCCAATTTTTTTTTTTGAAAAGGTATTCTGTCACAGTTTTATTATCGAAGCATAAAAAATATGAAAGTAAAACATAACATTTAATACAGTAAAAATTAATGCATAAAATATTAAATAATGTTGTGTTTAATTGTCCAGCCCCGTCATTCACACACCACACTTATGTGGAAAACAAGTATCCCTACACAACGTCCAGCCTAAAAGAGCATTTTTTTTTAATGTTTACAGTTTTGGGCTAAGCTTTTACTGTTCGAACTTCAACAATATCTTCTGGATGAACTCAAATGTGTTCTTCATACCTTAATCGAAATCCAGATGGAGTGCATACATTGGGCCGAACAGAAGACAAAGTGCTTGAGAGGTTGTGGCAATCTCATCCATGACAGTGTTTCCTTCAGGGATGATTGTAATGCTGTTAATCAATGGTGGCGTGAAGAACCCCAGCAGGCGCCTGGGTGAACTCACATGCAGTGTTCGAATCCTGCATTAAAAATGAAAGAACTAATTTAGGTACTTACAGTGTGTTCACTCTTATGATGCTCAACGTCACATAGAAAAAACAAGCACTCTGGAATGCTGTCTTGGAGAGCTCTTTAGATTATGAGCAGGTAATAATGGCTGCATTTCAGCACTAAACCTTAATGAAAAGAATAATAATAAATAAAAGGCTATAGAATTTAATCTGAGAAGCTCAGATTTGACTCAAACTTTGAATATATTGAAAATCACATTATAACAAACACTTAAACAACACTTAAACATGTTCAATTTGCAAAGTGTGAAAACAGGCTATAATAACCAACTTGACTGGAGGTGCATTAGATCTAAGCCTTGACGAAGCTCTTTTTTTTTTCTTTTTTTTTTTTTTTAATACCAGACCTGAACAATGGCATTTTGTCCAAAATCTGAGAACTGAACCTGAGGTCTGATGATATACTAAAATGTGCGCTGTACGATGGTCATACATTATCATTATAAATGTACTGACTGAGCAGCTGAGGAATAATCTCCTAGATACAGGAGCAGACATTGCAGGACAACAGTGCATGTTGTGGTGATGTCATTGCTCTCATGGAAAAGATGACAAAAAAGAAGAAGCAGAAGACTGTGAAAGCAAACTTATTTGGAAAAAATAACCACATATCAGGGCGGGTTTTTACCCTAATTCTGTGGATATGTGCGCTCGACTTACAAAGTTGAATTCCAAAGAATTACTTGTACTGTAGTTGCAGCCATAGGCCTAACTGAAGCTTGCAACCACACTCCCATAAGAATCTGAAACAATGCTTACTTGAAGAGTTCAATAAGACGAGTGGTATGGTGGTCCAGAGCTTCATAAGTCATTCTTGAGGTTCTTACTGGCAACTCTATAGAACTCGGCAAATACCTTAAGAAACAGAAAAACACAGCCAAAGGATTGTTTACTCCACCATGGTAGTTATTTGATGCCAATAGTCTATTAAACAAAATCCATTACTTAAGGATAAGCATCACTAATTAATCTGACCTGCGTTTTGAAATGAAATGAAAGCGGTACCGACCTTGTTGTCTTTCTTCCGCATTGGTTTGTTGGTTTTAGTATTTAGGGTCTCGTCTCATCTTGTCTCGTCAGCAGCAGCTTCAGGAGGGAGGTCCAGACGGCCCTCTCCCTGGCTCCTCTGGAGGAATCCCCAGGTGCTCCCAGGCCAGAAGGGAGATGTAGTCTAATCCCTCCATTGTGTCCTGGGTCGACCCCGAGGCCTCCTACTGGTGGGACATCCCAGGAACACCTCTAAAGGGAGACATCCGGGGGCATCCTCACCAGATGCCTGAACCACCTCAACTGACTCTTCTCGATGTGGAGGAGCAGCGGTTCTAGTCTGAGCTCCTCGCGAGTGTCCAAGCTCCTTACCTTATCTCTAAGGCTGAGCCCGGCCACCCTACGGAGGAAACTCATTTCGGCCGCTTGTATCCGTGATCTAGGAAGGCTTAGTTATAATGTTCTGTGGAATCAAGAAATTCCATAAATACTTGTACTTTTAAATATTTTACATTGCCTTAATTTTACTCAACATGTCACGCAGCCGAAACGCTACCTTACTCCTGAAGTGGCTGCAAATTTCATCCAGGTTCTACAGAGCATTCCTGCAGAGATTTTACCAGCGTCCTGTGATTTTATTATTAATGATTTTAACAGCAAACTGAAGTCAGCGCTGGTCTCAGTGGCTCCACTTGTTACTAAAATAATTCAGTCGAAACCTACACCACCGTGGAGAAAGGAAGAAGTTAAACATCTGAAAAGAAACTGCAGGAGGGCTGAGAGGAGATGGAGAAAATCAAAGCTAAAAGTTCACTACGAAATATTACAGGAACTCCTCAAAACTTACAATAACACAGTCAAACAGGCAAGAATTTCTCACTTCCACAAACTAATTACAGACCATAAAAACGACCCCAAATTCCTCTTCTCCACAACAGACTATATAACAAACACAAATTTTAACAGATCATCAAGAATACCTAATGGCGCCCTTTGTGAGGACTTTGGAGACCACTTCAGAAGTAAAATCAGTGACATTAGGTCGAGTCTTTTACCTCAACAGATTTTAACCACTGACGCACATGGATCATTGATTTTACGTAGGGAAACACAGGAGAGTTTTGCCCTGGTTGATGCGAGGACACTTGGTTGAGTTTTCTCCCAACTAAAGCCCACAATCTGCCTTTTAGACCCAATTCCCACACAGTTTTTTAAAACATTTTATGGATTCTTTGAGGAACAGCTTCTATATATGATGAATCGCTCCCTTCAGACAGGTGTCTTCACCGCCTCCTTTAAGGCTGCGGTGGTGAGGCCCCTTCTGAAGAAGAGCAATTTGGACCCAATGGCCAGTTTCCAACTTATCATTTTTAAGTTCTAGAAACAACAGCTTTTATTCAAGTAAACAATTTCTTAAGTAAAAACAATGTCTTAGAGAAGCATCAATCTGGTTTTAGGATGAACAACAGTACAGAGACAGCCCTTTTAAAGATTTTAAATGACATCAGGTGTAATTTAGATAACCATAAACTCACAGTCTTGGTTCTGCTGGATCTAACTGCTGCCTTCGATACAGTAGACCATCGTATTCTAATTAACAGACTGAATCACCTGGTCAGCCTCTCTGGTACTGTTCTTAACTGGTTCATCTCATACCTCTCTAAATAGAAGCTTCTCTGTAAGTCTGGATACCTGTCCCTCAGGAACCCATGGGATTGAGTGTGGGGTTCCCCAGGGGTCAGTTCTAGGCCCAACCCTCTTTAACTTATATATGCTTCCCCTGGGGGACGTCATCAGGAGACACGGCATAAACTTTCAAAGTTATGCTGACGATACACAGCTGTATATCGTCGTGTCTCCTGATGACACGGGCCTATTGATGCGCTTTTAAACTGCATTTTAGATATTAAGTCATGGATGGCAGAGAACTTACAGCAGCTCAACCAAGACAAAACAGAGATTTTAATCATTGGTCCTGAACACCAGCGAGAGAAACCTTTACCAAAACTACAGGATTTTAAGATATCACAATCTGTAAAAATAAATAAATTAAAAAAAAATAAAAAATGTGGGTGTGATTTGTAACTCTAGGCTTAGTTTTATTTCACATATCAAAAATATTACAAAGACAGGTTTTTATCATCTCAAGAATATAGCCAGAGTCCACCTGTATCTCTTTCAGGCTAGCACGGATGTGCTGATGCACGTTTTCATCTCCTGTTGCCTGGATTATTGTAATGCTCTGCTCTCTGGTCTTCATTAAAAGAGCACTTACAATTTACATCTTTTACAAAATTCATCTGTTCGTATGCTGACGAGGACCAAAGGGCAAGAGCACATTACACCAGTTTAACAATCGCTGCATTGGCAGAGACCTTCAAGAAGGAAAATGGCATTGATCATGTAAGGTCGGCACCTTTTCACCCTTCCTCCGATGGTCTGGCAGAGAGCAGTCCAGAGCGTCAAGGAGGAGGTGAAGGAGGTTAAAGGTGACACACAGAGGCACAAATTGCCTTTGGACCTGCTCATGCCTGATGTAAAACCAAAAGTGCAGCAAAGGCAACTGAAACGGAAAGAGAATCACAACGGAGGACATCGTGTTCATCACATAGTACTTGTACGGTCCATAGCAGATTCCAGCTGACATGACAAGCTTATCTGGTCCAGTGTCGTACACCATGACCATCAGAAATGGTCAAACCCTGAAGTGGCATGTGGATCAAGTTAGCGCTAGATTAACAGACACTGTTCCCAGCAAACTTGACAAAGAGCTGGAGCCACTGCTTGACATGGAAGAGGGCTCCCAGGGCTGCTTGCCTTCAGTGGTGGACATACCACGACAACCTCAGTCATGTGAGTCACCGGAGTTATAGCCTGCTCCAAACAACCAGACTCACCCGTTGAACCAGTGTTCCCAGAGACAGAGACATTCACCTGTGTGTCTCAAGGACTTTGTTAGGAAGAGTAAGATCTTACCTGGAATAGAGCTACAAGGTGCTCTGATCTCAGTGGAGGACATACCTCCTTAGTTTGGTTAAAGGAAATAATTGAATTTACTGTTCTATGTTAATGCTTGCGTATATGTATTTTACATTTCAGACAAGTATGTGTTGTTAACTTAAAGGGGGAGGAGATGTGGTATCGGGGGCTGCACAGCGGCTCGGTGGTCAGCACCGATGCCTGCCAGCGAGAAGGTCCAGGTACACTCCGGTGTCCTCCCACCTCCAAAGACATGCTCGTTAGGCAGTCCTGGGGTTGAGCTGATAGACTGGCCACCTATCCAGGTGTGTCCCGCCTTTCGCGCAATGACAGCTGGGCTAGGATCCAGCAACCTCATGACCCTAGTGAGGATAAGCAGTTGTACAAGATGATATATATACGTATTCGCATCAGCGTGGAGAATGGAATGTTTTTTCTGTACTCGGAGAATGGCATTCCTCTGTATGCATTGGAAAGTGTTTCTTTCATTATCAAAATAGAATATTTTTCACAAACACAAGGCACTGAAGTAAAAGGAAGGAACATCCTGGTCACAGGTTGTGAGTCACTCTTGCTGGTCTTTCAGTTTACCAGCCCGAACCTGTGTGAGCCGCAGCATGTAGACAGGCAAACAGACACATTGGGAGTCTCCCTGATGCGGCCCCTTACTAACTGGCTTGCTGCTGCACATGGGCAAAATGAAGCGAACCTACCTCCAAGGTACCTCTTGCCTGAGCCTCCCCAGAGTGTCATGAAACAGTCCTGGGGTTGAGCCAAAACCCTTGGTAAAAATATAACTAAGGCAATGACACGCTGCGTTATTCACAGTGTACCCTTAAGAGAGAACATTGTTTTCATTAGGAGGAAACTGAAACAGAAACCCTGAATAATAATAATAATCAAGTCTAATACTTCACATTAGAAAACAAGCTACAGTGATTGTTGACTGCACATGCTCACTACGATTTCTTTATGCCTGTGGAACACGATGTTTTCAACATGAAAACTGATTTACAAGATTTTATCATGGCTGTCAGCCATAATAGCTCCTCCCTTGTGTCATTGGTGTTTTTAACTATCAGTTGATCTTTCACATGGGTCAGTAGCAATTGGTTGCAACTTCCAAACACGCAAGACTTGACTTTGAGGAATGATTGTTACCTTTTGGTGTCCAGGATGTTTGTTCATGTGCTGCATTTGATGCACACTTACACATCTCAGAAGTATAGATTGACGCTGTTACATCTAAATGCCTTCATCTTTATGATTCCTTCTCTGATCATTATGAGTTTTATAATACATGTTTTATTTTACTTTTACTTTTACTTCCAAGCAACCAATCCTATTTAACTGAACAGTTGTAATATATGTGAGAGATAGAAATTCACAAATGCAACAGATAGGAATTTCACAATCTGAATTAAATAAGAGAAACAGACTGATTGGCTGCTGAATCAGCAAATTAGCACCACAAACGCTTCAGTCCCACATGTCCAGGACTCCTGTAACCCCTCGACATCCCCAAATATTCCTGTAGATGACATTAAGCCTTAAGGACGCAGCACAAACATTCCAGCACAAAGACATGGGCAGAAGAGGTAGATTTTTCTTTCTTGTGTTTATTGACATAGAGTCATTGTCATAGTCATCAACACTGGTGAAGTCCTTGGAAAGTGTTGTAGTAGCCCTGATGTACAAATCACATCTGCTGTCAGGTAGTTTCCAAAGTTTCCCCAAAATGTAATGAAAGGTTCATTTAATACACTTTGCTTCTGTGTAAATATTTTTCATACGATGTGCGATATCTCAGCTGAAACACAAGGCACTTGGACACCTCTGAAATACTGATTACAATACATGAATGTGCAAACAAGAATACATGATACATCAGTACAGATTCTGGCCATAGGGGACCATTGTCAAAAAAAAAAAAAAAAACTTCTCATCAGAAATACTTGAGAGACTGCTTTTTAGCTATTATTTGGCTTCACATACATTTTCATGTCTTACCATTCATCTGAAGCAAATGTGTACTTATTACCTATACACACCTTTGTCTACTTAGTTCTACTTGAATCATGTCATGTATTTAAAAGGCAGGGCTGATCCGGTTAGACCATTGTCCACAATTGATTAATAGAGAAAGGAATGAGCAAAGATAAATGTCAAGCAAAAGAGTCCACTTCAAACCTACATTCAGTTGCGTCAACACAGCTTTTTTTTTCTTTGTTCTTGTGACGTGAAAACTCCGGTTGAACATGGGGATGGATTCTTATCATTCATCACACATTATAGTGTTGTGTTCGTGCCGAAGGACTCATGCATAGCTAAAGCAAACAACAGAGCAGCCCAGAGACTCACTGAGATCAAATCGTGAATCAGTGCATTAACTATGATCTAATTTATGTAATTGGTTTGAGCAGAACAATGAAAGCTTAGAAATCCAATTAATCTCATGAAACCGTTGACTATTAATAAGAATGAGGGCTGTGCAAAATGATAGACGTTAATGGAATGTTAATGTGTGTGTCCTTTAATGTTAATGCTGTGTATGGACTCTGTTCCTTACCGCTCCCCATTACACCGCTTCCCCTTCATCTTTGTGAATGAGTCATTGGGTGAGTGGAAACAGTCACTGGGGATTGTCAAAAATCAACTCTACAAAGATGTGCCTGCTGCGTGATTGTCGGCTGATGTTGAGCAGAACATGGGCGGACTGATGCATTTTATCTTTCGCGTAAGTCTCCTACTTCATGTGGTATCTAACCATGCAGCCCAGTGATTCTGTCCATGCTTTAGAACCTACCACAAGTACTTTGAGCTAAATTTGAACATGCCAGTGATTAGCAAACATAATATTCAAGCGTTGTTAGCATATAGAAATCTGTAACTTGGCACTGAAGACTAGCTGAGCTGAGAGTGTTCAGCAAAAATAAAACAAAGTACTGAATATCAGATTGAAGATAACCAATGTCAGATAACCGAGCCTCTGGTCAGGAATGTGTAACCCAGATGCAAAATGCAGTTTGTTGCGCAGTGATACATCATATATGCTACAAATGTCTGTATGAAATATGGCAGTCCAAGTTGTTTATATGTTTCAATCTGAAACAACCAAGCAACACTGTTGTTGCACTTAGCGTTGCTAGAGATGTCCCAAACCAAGTTGCCCCTCTCATTGTAGCATGGTACAGACAAAGCCGACTTTTGTAAAGTCATTAAATGAAAATGGTATGTATATGGTTGGTTTGGTTTTTTCCTTTCTCACGTGGTGGAGTGACATTATAAATGTTAAAAAAGCTCAAACATGGATGGTGGGAAAACCCAGAGCTCAAAGGCCTGGTTTCGTACAGTCATAACAAAGACCTATGGCTCTCATGGTGGCTGTGATCACTCACACATAGGCTACACAAACAAACACATATTTTCCACTATTGTCCATGTGTTCCCACCATACAGGAATGCATACCCATTTACAGGAAAACGCCCAACTCTTGGCTCTATGCACCTCTGAGTACCGTTTCTAGCTGACAACAGCTGGTTTGAGGAGGAGTGCCCTTGAGGGAACAACCACCCAGGACAAGGGGTCACTTCGTCTGGCAGCCACCCCGGCAGACAGGTTCAACACTTCCTCCACCTCTCCTTCCTCGTCTTCCTCCTCGTCCACTGGCTCCTTCCCTGCCAGCCGCCCCAGCCCTCCCAGAGCTCCCAGCCCCAGCATCGATGCAGCTGAAAGTCCGAAGTGTAACAGTGGGGAGTCGGAGAGGCCAAGTGGCTCCACGCCACTGCCTATTCCTCCGCCTATGGAGAAGACAGGTGCTCCGTGGTGACTTAAGGCTCTGGCATGGTAGAAAGCAGACAGCGGCAAAGAGGTTCCGAGGCCCCCAAGGAGAGCTGCAGCAGTCCCAGGGATGATGACATGAGCCCTGCCTACGGGCGGCAGTTCAGAGGCACCCTGGTGTCCGAGCCCTGTACCCAGCCTGCTTGAACTATTTTGATCCTGGGCAACAAAGTGCCCGTGGGCCTTGATGTGTTTGCGTAGAGAGCTGGGATCTGTGTAGCGCTTCAGGCAGCCTGCCATCTTGCAGTAGTAGGGCTTGTCCACATAGTGGGTGCGAGTGTGCTTGAAGCGGTCGCTAGAGTTGGAGTAGCGCTTGCTGCATCCTTCATATGGGCAGATGTAGGGTTTTTCTCCTGGAAGAAGAGAAAAAGGGTGTTGGGGAGAGACACTTAGATAAAGGATACAGAAAAATGTGATGATCTTATTAAATTCTTTCTCGGGTTAAATCTTAAAAAATGGGGTACTTTATGAGTTTTATGGTGTATCCGTTTTAAACTGCAATCTTAGCATTGTCACTATTTTGTTTATCCATTCATGCACAATCCGTCCTTCACTGTGAGCTTCTGAGAGTTAGGATGTCAGTTCTTTACAAGGTAAAGAAGAAAACATTTGTAGACTGTGCTATGTCTGTACTCATAGAATCCAGTGTTACTGGAAATAACTTTGTCTCTGTGGGTCAAGCACCGAAACAGCTAGATTCAGCTCCATAACCAACATTTGACCTGGCTGTAAGAGAGTCCTTGCCGAAAATTTGTATTGTACTCCTAGCCTCTTCCATATTGGATGTTTGCCATTTTGAACACGCAGAAGAGCAAACAGATGACAGATTGTTAAACAAACTACTGCAAATAACTATCTACACACGTTCACAAAGCCTCGATTGTGTTCAATAAGTAGTCCAGTGTCAGAAAAATATATTTGCCTTGGCTTTATGTAAATTTTGATGGTATTTTGGAAAAGCACCACTGCAACTGCACAAAAAGCAGGTAGTTGTACTTTGACAGACTTTAACGATCTTGGTAGCTTAGTTGTTACAAAAAGATGAGCTGGATAGTTTCACGAGATAAGTACAAAAAAATGCATTGTAATGTTACAATGCTATTCTAAAAAGAATAATAAATAAAGGTCAGAATCATCAGGCACCATGACATAACAGACATAACAGATTCAAACTAAGGGCTGTTGGCTTTGAATGGTAACTCGGTTCACAAATACAGAATACATAGAACATTATGCCCACCTTCCTAATATTATGTAGGTCTCCCATGGTCTAGAGGGAGAAGAGCATGAAGGTGCAAAATGAGTTAAAAACAAAGCTGACAGATTTGATCCAATCTTAGTATTTGTAGTGTTGTGTTTGTCTAAGGCCTTGTTAGGTATGATCCATGATTTATGATGTGATTTTGTCTCTGCAGTTTATCAGGTCAAACGTACATAGGCATGCCAGCTCAGACTTGCAAATTTGTTTTATAACTGAAACAAAGCAACATAAGGCACAACATGTCTGTTAGCTTGTTGCATGCTAGGCACATTGACAAATACATTTCGTAAAATTAGAGTGAGCTGACTCATTCTCATCAGTTGCACCCTTTTCAGTAACAATCTGCAGTCCCACATTTCAGTGAACCTGAGGCCACTTCCTGCAGAACCAGTACAACTGTCAGTTACAGATGTCCACCAAGGACTTCTGAGAAAAGATCATTGAAATACTTCCCATGATGACACTAGTCACATAACTATGATGACTATCATCATTTGCTTGACTGAGCAGCTTTACATAACTTAAAATAATGTTTTCTAATGCAAATGCAAAAAAAAAATAAAAAATAAAAATAATAATAATAATCAACTTTCAGGAGTTTCAGGAGAACTTTTGTGTGCCCACCAATGTCAAAATCAGACCTATTACTTTTCTGGTGTCTTTTGACAAAGACTGTGCGAAGAAAGGGAAATATTGCAAGAAACTACCGTTGACTTCAATATACGGGAGGCAAACAAACCTTTCCCGTTAATCTATTCATAGATATGAATAGATTACCTCACCTGTGTGTGAGCGGGTGTGTATCTTCAGGTTTTCCAGGCGAGAGAAACTCTTGTTACAGGTCGGACAGTGGTGGGGCTTCTCATTGGTGTGCGTGCGGATGTGAATCAGCATTTTATACCTATAGATATAAACACACACACACACACACATAAACATAAGATATTTCGCTGTGCAGGTTTACTAAAGACAAGGCTGCTAATATTTGTATTTGTGTTACCAGAAATATTACTAGTCAAATATTACGCACATTCACGGAAACATAGAGCCACAGTTTCATTTTATTTTGGCAGTGTGACTCTGTTTATTTAGAACTTACGTAAACAGTCGGAGCCTCACACCTGTCCCAACCAGGACATTGTTATTTGAGAACCTCATTAACGATGTGTCATGACCTTTCATTGATAACAGCGTGTATGCACAAGCACCTTGCATTGAATCCCCTCCCGTTCCGAGCACAGCCCTCCCACTGGCAGCAGTAGCCTGAATCTTTTTCAGGTTTGACGTGGAAGTCGTTGATATGATCCACGAGGTCCTGCAGCGAGTCAAACAACAGGTTGCACTGGAAGACGGAAAGGGAGAGGGAACATGAAAGAATGAGCTAATGAACGACGATCGCAAATAATTCACACTTGGCATCACGCAAAGACTTGTGTTTAAAAAAATATATATATTTTTACAAACTGGAATCTGACAGAGACAAGCTCAGTGTTGATTTTAAGTAATGAGACGTGACTTGGCCATGATCTCTGTGCCAAACTACTTTAATTCTATTTGTACTTGACACCTCCTGCCTCCAAACGCAAACAGGCCCTTTCCTCTTAAAACATGTGGTGCTTTGATGCCAACTTTATTGCAACCTTTGTTTCATACAGTTTGTTGATTAACTAATGTAGTTTTTATATTGTTGAACACCTTATATTGATTAACAAGTTGGACCACAAGTTACATCTAGATTTTTTTGTAACTAGTATATTTATGTATTGCTTTCAGTTATTATTTATTAGTACAGTTTTTCAATTATTGCAATACTAAAACATTTTTTTAGTATGATATCTTTTGGTCATCTCTTTTACTGTGACTCAGTTGTGTTTATATAGTTTAATCTCAGCACCTCCTAGTGGTCAGAGTGTTAGTTGCCGCCTGTTACATTAGGCCGGTGATTCCAAACCTGTGGGCCGAAGCACACCAGGTTATTGCAAGTTTGCTGCCAGATCATTTAATTCGATATCTGGGTTTTGGTTGTTTCTGACATGTCAAACACCAACACCATGTCATCTTAATATGACCCACTGCAGTCTTTATTTTTAAAGGAAAAAGCCACAAATAAGAGTGCAATGTTTTAATTTTGTTTTGTTGATGTTATTGCTTTTGGTTAAATTGAAGTTTCATCTGGTTAAACCGAGCTGAATTTACATCATCGTTATTTTGTCTGGATCTTATATTGGATGTCAAATTATTATATATGAGAATGCATTTCTCCATTGTTGAATGAAACCAGTATTAATGAATCATTTGTTAATTAGCCTGTTACAGACAGCCCCTTACAGGTAAATTCTGATACCTGTGTGGTGCTGATGGACAGTTCCATGGAAACTGTAAATCTGAAGGTGTCGCCACATGTTACAGCTGCTGTGATAGCGACTGTGGAGCTTCCAAAACGTTTCTCCTGCATTCAGTTCAGTCCTTTATATTTAATCTTCAATAAAAACAAAGAACGCAATGTATGACCCCTGTATTTATGGGGTTGGAGGTGGGCCGCAAAAGTTTTTGAGACATAAAAGTGGGTCCTGAGTTGGAAAAGGTTGGGAACCACTGCACTAGGCTCTCTATGATTTTCTTTATTAGGATGCTCAGCTGAGGTTTTAATATTGATCTCACGTATAGCTAAATAATTGTGAAGCTCATGGTAAAAATGGATTGCTCATACAAATGTGATTATTAAATGGGATATCGAAGCATGAACCTGTGAAGCTTAATGAAGAAAATGTAGAATATTCCCAAATTATACATACTTTCATCCAACGGCAGGCCAGCTGACCATCCAGTGATGGCTCTGGGGACACTGGTTTCTCTCTGTTATGACCAATGAACATGGAGGAGGGAAAGCTGTAGCCCCTCGGTGGACTTCTAATCGGGAGATAAAATGGATAACCCTGCGGTGAAGCTCTGCCTTCCACAACCCGATGATGATCCTGGAAGACAAGAGAGGGGGGAGAGAAAGACCAAACAGGTCACAATCTAATATTTTAACGACGTCATAATATTCATGTAATGATGGGAATGCGAGTGTGGCAGACAGTTCACAGTTGGCTCAACTTACAGTCTAAAAAATAACAATATTTTATATTGTTAATGTTATTCTTAAAGTTGTACTAATCCGCGTTTTTGAGAGATGTTTCGCTTTAGCGGCGGCCTATCTGAAAGAGTCCTAATCTGAAAATGTGAAAAAAAAAAGACAGAATAAATAAATCTCTATCTGCTCATCTAAGCATAAACATGATCTAATCATCTAACCTAGCTGGAAAGGTTCCAAACATAACATGTTAAACACCAATGTTCCCTCTAAACTATGTGCTTGTGCAATTGCGCACTGCTCACACATTCTCAGCGCACAAGAAAATCTATACAGCGCATGAAATAAAATTCAACATAAACTGTAAATTAATTAGACCAATAACATTTTTTTTCTGTAACTTTTTGCTTTTTTTGCAGTGACAATGATACAATACGGTTCACTTACGCTACGCAGCCAATCATAGCATTGACATTGCTTACGTAGGTGCCCTTCCCATATGTGCTGCGCAAGTTAGCTAGCTAATAACAGTGCGGCGGAGATAAGAGATGCAAATGCTGACCCCTTATTATGGCGAAACGAACGGGCAGTGACCCATCTACTCACCAAGCCAAAGTAAAAAAGAAATGCACTTCTTTTAAGACAGAATGTATGTGCAAACAGAAGAACAATGGGTGAAAGCGGGTGAGATTTTTCTTTTACGACTGAGAAAGGTCTGGTCGGCAAAACATGCAGCGAAGCCAAAGTAGCAAGCGAATTTTAATGTGTACAAAATGTTATGTCTGAAAGTAATGTCTCATTTCTTCCAGAGCAGGACTGGACCCTCACATATAACATACTACACATCTCATGAACAACAAGATTTTTGTCTTTTTCATTTTAAGTGGGCCAAATCACTTATATTAAAAGTAAACAAATGAAAATTGCTACTGTAATTTGATTCTTTTAATAAGCCATGTAACTTGCTATGATCCCAGGTGTTGAACAGGTGTGATACTGGTGTGTGGCCACAGTGTGCACATCTGATGTTGCTCACAAGGGTCCTCAGACAAGCTCAGGGAGCTTGTGTGTGTTTGCCCAGACACATGAAAAATTAGAGGGAACATTGGCTGGCACTGAAGAAGATATGTGAGGGGTAAGAGGCTGTTAGTTTCTTTTGTTGATTCAAGAAAATAAACATTTTAAATACATTTTCATTTGCATGCTAATGTCTGTCCTGTTGCACCGTAAAAAAAAAAAGAAAAAACAAGCAGGCCCAGTTTTGAACCCTGTGGAACCTCAAATTTAACTTGAAACATAACCAAATTTAAGTGAAACATGGACTGACTTATCACAGGGGAAGGTAACACCATTAGAAGGAATAATTATCACAGTGGAATCTATTGACTCTATTGAAAATAAAAATCTATTGAAAATAGAAATCTATCTTTATTTTAAGTCAACAAATTATTGTAATAATGCCTTTCTCTGTATTTATTGAAGAAATTAAATCCATATGCGTCTCAAAGACAAGAGTTAAGCTGAATTTCCAGATGTTTAAAGTTTAATATTTAAAATATTATGCAGAAAATCAGTTTCAAAGACATCTATTTATTCTATATTTAAGTGCATTTAAAAAGGTACTTTCTGAGCTAAATGATTAGCCTGAGCTGAGTGAGAACATTTGGCGCTCTCACACAAGAATCTGTGTGTTTGATGTTTGAATTTGATTTGTTCCGTCACTGGATGTCTGTGTGCAGACACTGCACGCGCAAATTAGATTCACTCCACGGGTCCCAATTCAATTCAGTCCTGCTGAAGAAGAGTGCAGCACATTCAGCCACAATAAGTCACTGGCTGGATTATTCTGAGAACACTGAGGTCACGCTGTTACACAAGATTAACTGCGAGGACACACACCTACACAATTTCGCCCAAAGTGCATTTTTTTTCTGAAACACGAAGGTCTTTTCTCACAATCTCCTGAGGGTGGGAGACACTGACCAAGTTATTGTTTTGAAAAAACAAAGGAGTGGATCAGATTGCAGCACTGAAGCAACAGGAGAGGGGGAGAAATGTGAGATGATGTGTCCTGGCGACATGACACACATTTGGTAATAGTTAATAGTTTTCGGAAACACGCTTTTTTGTTTTCTTACTGAAAGCCTGAATATGCCAGGGCCATCAAAGTGATTTTAGTTCAGGGGCCACATACAGCACATTTGGATCTCAAGGGGCTGGACCCCCCCTAAAAATACACCCTTTAATTTAGTGCAAAGAAGAACAAGTGCATTATAAAAATGTTCACATTTAATGAACTTTCCTTTAACAAAACATTTTATGAACAACCTGGATTTCATGGATTTTAATTTTAATCAAACCTGTCAGCACTGATTAAGCCCGCTGCTGCTGTCATGTCTTTTTTTTTTATACATGATCAATGGAGTGACCCCAAATCTATTAACTCTCTTAATAAACAACAGCTTTGTTCATATAAATCACCGTTGCTAATATTTAAAATATACCCTGTAATCTGATTCACCACTGTTGATATAGAATCCAAATCTGAAATTACTAGGCACTTTTCTTTTACTTCACACATTACATTAGGAGCACATTTTAGACCTTATTTTGTGTGTAGTGTTTGCTTTTTGTTAAATCTGATGGACACGTCTGTTCACGTCGTTGACACTATTTAATGTATGTGCATATTGTCCATAAACCTAAAAAAATAACATAAATAAAAAAACAACCTGAAATCTCTTCAGGAAAAAGAAAAGTAAAGAAAAAAGAGCAATTTCAGCACATTGCTGCCATCTACAGTTGAGTTCTGGGTCCACAGCTCTGACTAAACACTTGTGCAAGTAGAACATTTTGTAATAGCAGTTGTTGAAAAATTGCAGCTAATTCCTTCAGTGTAAGTTTTGCACTTTACAAAATAGTCCCGTGGGCCAGACTGGACCCTCTGCTGGGCCGATTTTGGACCCCAGGCCTCATTTTTGATACCCCTGCTATGTACGAAGCTCTGTGCTGCACACATATAGCTAGCAGCTGCCCATCTTGTGCTGGTGGGAGGATTTGATTATTACAGGACGTACCCAGACTGCTGTTTCCAGTCTTTTCACAAATGTGACCAAACCAACTGTTTGCCACAGTTTAGTTGTATAAACAATCTAAAACCAAAAGAATGTTGAACATTTAACTTGGAACGGGACATGTCGTACCAGTGTGGCCCCCACGTGTAATAGTGTAATAGGAGCTTTTATTTAGAAACCAAAATACAAAGCAGCTCATGGACATGTTTTTAATTAGAAGTTGAGCAAGTTTTACTTGCATGAAGGAATAAATAAATGAATGAATTGCCTAGAGGATGATATTATATGATTTTATAAAATTACAATTTCCGATTGGTTCACATGCACAATATGTGGGGAGAAACAACTTATTTTTACACTGAATACACTTAGAGAAAAGTTGTTTGCAGCATGTTTACTGGTGACTCAGATGAAAACCACCAGATAAAAACTTGTAAGTCACTTTCATATTTCTCCGTGACGTTGTGCCAAACTCCACAGTGTTAGCTTAAATCCTTATCTCTGGTGGTCATGTTGTCTGCAGGGTATCTGTGGAGCTGCAGTGTACAGCAGGAACCCATCTCACTACCTGAACCAGGTTGCAAATTCAACTCTTGTGTTTCGACAGCTGGAAAAGCTGGAAAACGCTGCGCTGGTGCAGCCGAGCGCACTGTAAGAAAAGCTCGGACTCACCCGAGAGAAGAGATGGGGCTGAGGGCTGCTGCTGCTGTGGGGGGACTCCAAGGGTGAGGATGGAGGCGGGGAGGACGGGGAGGAGGGAGACGGGGAGAGGGAGGAGGCGTGGCGCGAGGAGGGCGACAGGCTGAGGTCCATGGCTGGAGGAGTGAAGCAGGACCCGGGTCGTTCTTGAGAGGAAAACTGGGAATCTGGAGAGTCAGATGAGACGTTTGTCATAATCTATGTTGCTGTAAAAAGATTCTACTGGATATGAGCTTAAGTCTGTGTGGTTTCCCCTTTTGATAGTCGTTGTGTTGGGAATTAAGTGCCTGAAGCTGCTCATTTAGATGTGGTTGTGTGCCCTATGTATGTTGCCATGGAGGCTCTTCAACTAATTCCTTATTTTGATATAGCTAATCTAATTTTAGCTAAATGACAGCCTGAAAACTGAAAATAAACCTTGATTACAAGTCCGGATCGTGTTGAGAGGGCTGTATCTCGTAAGGGCCTAGCATTAGCCTCGCAAGATACATGATAGTTCAGGATGGCGTGCGGGGCTATTATTTGCCAAAAAAAAAAGTCAAAGTGAGCACCAGCACTGATTGCATTGAAACTACATCCTTGAGTTTAAGGCTCAAAATTGTGTTCTTGTGCATTTGCTGTCATTCTAGCTGTTTTAGCCTCCACAAACTCTTAGCCAGGGAAATACCTGTAGCAGCTAAATGCCATACTTCATTCACCAGCTAGTTGCACTCATCCCTCATGTTCTGTCTGCAAATAAATTGCCTTGCATCAGTTAAGGCATGGTCTTTGCTAGTTAATGAGCACTGTATGCAATGTGTGTTGACACAGGGAGCACACAGGAAAGAGGGCGAAGACGCATTTTTAAACAAAATGGAAATGCACACAGATTAGACACGAACAGCCTCACTGACCAAACCACTGGATTAGAAATATTTTAATTAATGGGACATTGACAGTCTCCTTAATCTGGAGTTTCTGCAACTAAGTGTCTGAAGAACTGGTAAATGCTGCCACCTAGTGGTCACTGGGGGTATAGCTGCCCGAGTTACACAGCAAAAAAAAAACTATTGTTCAATCTGAAGTGACACATACCCACATTGCCCAATGTTGCCAGCGCCGCCCTCAGTGACATATATCACAGGAGCCACCGCTGCATGCACTTACTGAATATCTCAACTGAGCACAGAGTCAGGCGGCTCATTCTGTCCGTGAATGTCACAGAGGACGCGTTGTGGTCGTCAGTGTCACGCTCCTGTTGTTATAAGTGACACTGACATTTCTGGGCACAGTCCACGTCTGTTTCAGAACAGCAAAAGGCCACCGTTCATTGGATTTACTATATTAAGTTACCGGGAAAGTGGGAACAGAGAATCAAGCATTTGCATTATCACAGTTACAGACGTACACACGTGACACGCTTTTGAGTGATGCCATGGTGCATTTGCACAGCACTTTTTTTTCTTTTTCAAAGAATACCGCATGCGTGTTGAGTCGCAGCCTTACCTGGAGAGGAAGGAGGCGATGGGAAGGTTGAACACTGCATCCGTGGTCGGGTGATGCTGAGGGGGGCGCAGATGGAGGAAGGGCAGGCTCTCTTTCCTAATATCACGGGGCCATGTGTTCGCCCCGAGGGAAGCTTCAGGTCCAGCGGTTCGTCCATCGACAGCATGGTGGCTGCTTGCTGCTGTCTCTGTCTGTCTGTCTGTCTGTCCGTCTGGTGAGAGAAAAAAAAGACAGTTCAATATTCATTTTGTTCAAAGTATCCGAGCTTTGCGTTAAAACATGTAAATTTGTAATAATCTTAATTAAACTCTGCTGGGTTTAAAGCACACATGTGACTGGCATGTGTAAAAAGTCTGAGCTAATGCTAAGCTAACCCATGGGGAAAACAACTGAATTGTGATAAATAATAAAAAAAGTAAGACGTGTATTCACTTGTGGAGCTGAGACTTCATCCCCGCCTTCACAGCGGGGTGAGACGAGTCTGAGTCATCAGTCTAAATACGCGTGGTGCCCAGTAATCACAACAACAACGTGAACAGTCACTCTCGGCGGGAAACTGAACCAACGGGACGCATTGTTTTGGCACCCCCCCGCAAACCGGCCGCGCTAAGAAGAGCCGCTTAGATCCAAAGATACTTTAAGGGACGGCCAAACGTATCATTTGTGTTGGCACAGCTCACGGCTACAGTCACATCCGGTGAGTGTTTCATTAATACAGTCGTGGCTTATAGAAGACGTGTATGAAACCAGTGAGCTGGAGTAAAAACACCATGAATCACTTTAAACATCAGATGAAAGCCCGCAGCCAAAACGCTTTTAAAATGACACAGACTTTGGATACAAATATGTTTCCAGTCATACATGTTGCTTTTATAAATCTGAATTCTAAACTAAAATAACTATAATATAAACTAAAATATAGAGTGGAGAGTAACAGAAGTTGTGCTTTAATGCTGCACGGGTACTTACTACTACACGCATTACTGAGGGTGAAAATTTCAACAAGCTGCAGTTAGCCCACTTTGTACAAATCATAACTTGTATTCACCGATCAGCCACAACATTATGACCGGAGAAGTAATTAACATTTACTTGAGAAAATTCAGTGTTGTTCCGGGAAACTTTTAGACCTGGCATTCATTCATGTGGGTGTTACTTGTACATGTACCACCCACCTAGACCTGACCAGGTACCCCCCACCCCACCCCTAGCAATGACAGGATGCAGCCTGACACAGACACACGCACACAAAAATGTAACTCAAAAAAACATGGTGAAGAGCACAAGGTGTTGACCTGGCCTCCAAATTCACTAGATCCCAAACTGATCAAGTATCTGTAAGGTGATCCACAGAGGCCCCTCCCCTCAGAAGACCCATGTCCATTCTCTGATGAGTCTGAAACTGTTGTGGAGGCACAAGAGACCTGCACAATATTAGAAAGATGGTCATAATGTTATTCCTGATCGGTGTGATGGACAAACTTCGAAGATGTTGTTCTCTTCAGTCCTCAAACCCTAAAAATAATAATGTGTCATCACACGCCACAGGATATTATTTAGATTTAGAGTCGTGGGATCTCATTATCTCACAGTGAAGCAGGTGTAAACCCAACGGAGACTGCGATGCCACAACTTTGTGGTAACTTTCTGCAGTGAGAACAAAACAAACACACAGAAAAACAATAGCCGAAGGCTAACTGACTGTGAAAAGTTGCTGTAAACTCTTCAGTGAGAGTTAAAGGTGAGACTGTAGCTTTCAGATATAAAGTCTGGTCAGCTGGTCCGTCTCGTTACAGTCTCTTATATAACCTAGAAGCTCAACTCGGTGGAGTTGACTGATTTCGGGTCTGGACACAGACGGCTGTAGCTGAGTTCCTGAGAGCAAACCTCTGAGAGGCGTTATGCTGTGGGTTTGTTTCAGATCCTCTACATTTCTGTGGTGCGTCCCTGAAGGGCCAAACAGCATTTTACAGTAGTTTTCCACTTCTGATGGTATGATACTACGGACGAAGCATGAGACAAAAGCCTGCCCAGCTCCGTGACTCAACTTACGGGTTGTTGTTAGACAGAGTGACTCAAGGCCCAGATATCTGCTTCAAAGAAAAAGTCTCACAGCAGGAAAACCAAAAAGGGGGAAACGGTGAAGTGGACCAAACCTGCGGGGAAATGCTTGACAGCTGCTGGAAACGTTGGCACAGCACGCACGCAGACATTTTTCACACTTTCTCTGCAGGACCTGCCGTTAGTTCGCTCTCTCTTGGGCTAATTAACCAACGCGCGCCGCCTTTTTCTAACAGCACCAGCCATTATTGAAACTAGAACAGCAGCCGTGGTGCGGAAATGTCAAAAACAGACATATTGTTGGCCCTAAACATCTGCCAGAAAGCTCGGATGTGTTTGCTGTTTGTCAAAAAATGTTGATCTCGTCACGTCTTAGTGACAATAACTTAATTTAAGTTTAGCTTTAAAGCAATTTTCCTGTCATGTCCCATAGATTTGAAGACAAAGAGAGCACACAAATTGCGGGTTAACGCGATTTGAGACTGAAGCGGCACGAGTCTGAAAATAGTCTGACATTTTCGGAAAGTAGATTTATCATTTTTCTTGGAGCGAAGTTGTCAGGAGTTCACCAGAACCTTGTTACACCGCATACAACAGTGCAACAGTTTACACTCACAGTAGTAGCTGGACACATACTCCATCTTAAAGTTTTGCATTTTTACAAGTTTAGACTGAGACTTTCCAGCCCTTGCTAGTCTTTACACAAAAATATGCAACGCTAACATCCTCCTCCCTCCATTTCCAGTCTTAAACTAACCAGTGACGCTGCCTCACGCCCAGCGTGTCTGGACCAAAACGTTGCACTTTAATGACGCCGCAAAGGCCACAGCCAACCGTCTCACAGACGCTGACATCTCCTGAATCATGCCGATCGGAGACTCACCGGCACCCGGACACCGGAAAACGTCCGACCGTCAGCTCCGTGTGTCACAACCTTTAAGGACAACTAGTGTTGACTCTGGACACGAACTGAATACCTCTCTGCTCACTCATGATGGTTACTGTCATTGCAGTGAAGAAAAGTGAAAGGCCCCTCCCCATAGCAAATGTCTGGTTTGGTTTATCTCAGGGGTGCGCAAAGCATCCAGTACTTGTATTTGTTGAGGGGGAAAAAAAATGTATTTGTATTTGTATACAGTTCAAAATAGATGTATACATTTTTTTGAGTTACACTTCTAATTTAGGATATGTGTAAAAATAGATATCCTTTAATTATCCATTATAATAATTATGGATGTATTTGCAGTATTTGGTTGATGTTTTGCATTAAATGCAGCTAATAGAGGTGATGTAGGCTGACCTGAAGGGGCAGAACATGCCTCATGATGATGATTTGGTTCTTGTGGGAGACAACGGGGGTGATAGTGGTTCAGTAAGTAAAGTGGTTAGCGGTTCAATCCCCGGAATGTGACACATGCTTAAGTGTCCTTGAG
Organism: Mugil cephalus; assembly: GCF_022458985.1. NCBI lineage: Eukaryota > Metazoa > Chordata > Actinopteri > Mugiliformes > Mugilidae > Mugil > Mugil cephalus. The sequence goes on from NC_061771.1 coordinate 20,857,146, forward strand.
CGAGACACTGAGCCTCTGTGACTGAGTACCAACAGGCAGAAAGGCGCTATATCAAAGCAAGATAATTTCCCATTACCAGTAGACGACAGTCTGAACTAGAGAGCTAACGAATGCTACCTAGGACGGATGCTAACGTGAGAGAACCATGTTGTGTGTATTGTATTCCACTTTATCACCCTTCCTAACTCCTGCACACTAGACTTTTGCACATGCACAGGAGTGCAATCGATCTCGTACCTCTCAGCGACAAAGCAAATAAAAACAGCTTCTCCAAATCTTTTTCATTCAACCGAAGTCTGGAAACCGATCCATCTCGCAGACTCTTCGCTTCCACTTGAAAGCTCACACCCACGGCACAAAGTGTTTTGCAGGTATGTGTTTTTCTAGACGGCGGTTACGTGTTTAGTCGGTGTTTGCCTCCAGTGGAACACCTAAATGGCGCCAGACGTGGGCTGTAAGTGGGTTTGTGTCACAACTGCACAGCCTCCACTGGGTGTCTCGCTATATGGCTCTATAATGATAGCTGGCAAGCGAGAGCGGCCTTAATTTACTCTCCCCGGCTGGATTAAAACCGGCAGCGCTCCAGCTACATGTACACCTCTTTAACTTCTAAACTTGCTGTCGCCACAAATTCTTCCACAATCACTGACACAATCCCCCGACATAATATAAGGCAGAGGCTAAACCACAATGAAGTCAGTGTTTAGGTCCTTCTGCCGGCTTGCCAGCTACCTCACCACACTGGTTTCACATTCCACAGCAACCTCGTTGACTTCTCAAACACACACACACACACACACACACACAGTCGCTGCTATTTGGAGGTATTGTGAAGGCACACATATGTATCCAGGCACGCATGAAGGCTAGGGTCGCACCAGCAGGCATGCGCACGGGCTCATAAACACACGTGAGCCCCCAGCCTCAGGCAGCTACTCCCCTTCCCTTTCCCTCAGTGACCTGCGATTGGGCGGCGTGCCCAGACCCTCTTATGGATTTCCTAATGCCTAGCAAAACACATGCTTTGACTGCTCACAGGCCTCTCTCAAACATATGTACTTGTGGGCACATGCGTGCACACACACACTTGCACGCGGTTCAAGTTGTAAACACAAGTAAATAACGGGGGGAGGGGGTCCAATCTGCAACACAGGTTTGTCTTTTGCCATGAGGGAACGTTCATCTGCAGGGTGCATCTTCTGGGTCCCTACCCCAGCTATTGCATCCACACACCCCAACCCTTATGCTCACCCCACCCAACCTGAACTTTAAAATCAGACTCATATTTCTTTGAAGACGTGGACACGTCTGCTAAAAGAAGTGTCCTTAACCTCCTGAGACCTGAGCAGTTTCTCCATTTCATTAAGAACTATAGAAACTTCCAGACCAGAGGAAGTTTTTGGGAAAAATAACGATGTCCTCATGTGTGGACACAGGGATTATTTATAATAAATATTATAATAAATGTCAACAATATGTAGCAAAATATAAAAATGTTAATTTTCTTGTCTGAACATTGCTGTGCAAAAGCAGAATCGCAAATAATGAAGTCCCAACGTCCTCAGTCGAGCAAGTTAAAGCTTCTTACCATTGATAGAAATTGCGTGTCATATTAAACTAGAAATGTTTCAACTGTAAAACTTGATGAGGTTTTGTACGTTGTCCACTTTTGTTACGTGATCGGCTGCAGAATAAATGTGCTGAAAATGGCCGCTACCGTGTTTTTACACCAACTGGTATCTAGTTATGAGGATAAAAGTTTAAAACGAAGCAGAATAAGCTGCCACAGATCTAAAACTTGATGTCCCCATATGAGGACGCAGGGTCTCAGGAGGTTATTATAGTGGTTTAAAACTAACGCAACAAAAGCCCAGACCCAACGCAGACCCTAACGCCACAAAATTGCGTTCACCTCCCAGGAAATGAAACTATGCGTGACAGTGATGCAGACGATAAGAGCTGTGATTGGTTCATGTGGTTGTAGCGTATTTCCACTTTAGTGCTTCCGGCTGCTTCTCCGTCTCATTGTTTTATGATCAATTAAAAAGGAACACACTGCAGAAAAGTTAACTGAGGGCGTTTTTGAAGGTGCAAGCATTTATTTCGGCTGTTTCGACATTGTTGAATGTGGAGCAGGACAACAAAAAGTCCCTGGAATGTGCCACATGCTAAAATGTCCATGAGCAAGACGCTGAACCTCCAGTTGCTCCCATAGCACGGTACTGCGTGGTGTATGAATGTGTGGGTGCTGTGAGCGACTGGGTAGTGTGTCTGTGACTGTTAAGCTCTTTAAGTACCAATAGGTAGAAAAATGCTACACAAAACAAAACATTTATCATTTAGCATTACCAGTAGACAATAGTCTGAATCACTGAGCTAACAGACGAATGCTAACATGAGAGAACCTGACTGCAGACGTCTCAATACTAATGTGACGTAACGGAATAATCTCCCGGCCAAACTCATGTTGCCTCCACAACCCAGTTAAGGATGAAAAAAAAACTCTATTTGACAAAACTAGCGATGCAGTTAAGTCGTGTTTCGTTCAGTCAGAGCCTCCTCTGCTACGGAGTCGAGACTTTTCACCCTGACTCCTGAACGTCACTCAATCCGGGCCGACGCACGAATATTCGCTACTTTTTGATAGGATGTTTCTCTTGTTCTCAACACATTTTAAATCTATTTGTTCCAAATAAAAAAAAAAAAAACAAACAAACAAAACAAAAAACGCTTAATTTGCGCCTTTCCGAATACCGTATCTGGGGTCGGCTCCACCCTGGACTTCTAGTCCCACCACATTAGAAACAGAAACATTTTATACACGATTAGACGTGAAACAGTACAGACACAAATGCACAGAGTTGATATCCCCCTCAGGTGTAAAACACACACACACACACACACACATATATATGAAGAGAGTCTTTCCTCCTCTCACAGGAAACGTTAGCTTCCACGGTGCCCTGATCTGGCCTCTCCCTCCCCGTTACTTTTTACTCCCCTCTCTCTGTCTTGACTTCTCTCCCTCTCGCTCCTTCCTGTGGTTTTCCTCTCCCAGTCCTCCAGCAGAGCATACCTCTCCCGTTCCCTGCGCCTCCCACTCCTTTTTCTTCTCTCCAGTTTTCTTATTCTCAAGTGCAATTTTTTTTTCTTTTATTTTTCTTCAATTTCTCGTCTTGCTGTTCCGTCCAAGTCACACGGTATTGCTCAACTCAGACTTTTGCAGACTGCATTGTGCTAATTGTCAAATGTGAGTTAAATGTCATGATTTAAGAAAAGGCAAACGGTAAGAACCCCAAATTTCTCTCGTTCTGGCCAGAACTGAAGGATAAACTTAGGTAGGGGGTGGGCTCAGTAAAAGGCTCCAGCTTCGATGTTTGATGTGCGAGCAGAGAAACGGAGAGACACAAGAGAGCCCATCACTCCAAGAACCATGTCAGCTCTTATTTTCAGGGGGTTATATCCTTTGAACCTCCCGTCCCACGTCCTTATAAGGTATTAGGCAACGCTGTTGCAACAGCAGGGATGACAGGAGGCTTTGTTTTTGTGACTTAGAGGCATACGGAGACGAGTAAAAAGGCCCGTAAAAGAGAAATGAGCGGAATCGGCTGAAAACGGACACCTGTTTGGGCAAAACCGTAAAAGAGAAGGAGAGGAATGATTTTTAAGGACGCGGAGAACGGGGTTGACGAGGACGAGGAGGGAAACGGCCACGGGTTCGTCCAACCACACGCACTGTGGCGAGATGGAGACGAGAGGAATGCAGTTTCTGTAGGCATTTCTTAAACAAAAAAAGACGGGCCAACATTCTCACTGATGTCAGTGGGTTTCTTTTATACATTGCACAATATGTGTTTGACTGTTTTCAACCCACCCCCCCAACAAAAAAAAAAAAAAAGAAAACACTAATGACCGTATCGCATTTCAGACTCTCAAGCCTCAAAAACAAAACCACCGGCATAGCAATTAAGAGGTTTCAGCCGCCGCAGCAGCAGCAGGAAAAAAAAGGAAATTTACTGTCAGTGTTCGCAACTCGTGAATGTGTTGAACCACTGTTTTATATGATGTCAGCTCCGAAATCACAACGCTCTTTCTCTCTCTGTATGCCTGCATTGAGGACAGTGAACTTCCCTCAGGACGAGAAAGAAAAAAAAAACAAAAAAAAAACGGCATGGTATGAGGAGACTGAGAGCGAGTAGGCGGCGAAAGAGCCAAGAAGAAAACAGAAACTGTGGGAGTCAGACGCAGGCTCCCACCCTTTCCTCTCCTCACACTTTTCCCATTATTTGTCTCGGCATTACCCTCCCTCTCTCCCTCTCTCTCTCTCTCTCTCTCCCTGTTGCGTCTCAACACCGCTAAGTGATGCAACTCTGCTCAGCAAGCCTGCAATAGCCACCAGTAGAGCCTGCAGCGTCTCCTCGACTGACACTGGCGTCTTCACCACTTAGAAAGGGAGTGGTGGCGGCTGTCAGGGGAGGAGGAGGAGTAGGGGGAGTAACCTCTCAAGACAGGAATTAAGTCGTTTTTCAGCTCAAGAAATTCTCCATCTCGGCTCCCCGAAGGGATTTTTGAATCGATGGATTTTAAAAAAATAAATAAATAAAAATGAATAAATATTGGCGCAAAGTGGCTTGGGCGGATCGATGATGAAATTGCTATGAAATCGATTCTTAAATCAAAATATCGATACTTTCGATACTTCAGTTATTCCAGGCAACGTAGTAACACAGTGGAAAGTGACTCAACTGTTGAGTTGTGGCAACACAGTAAACTTTGTGAAACACCTCAGGTTAAACCACAACACAGAACACGAGGCATTTACGATGAGGTGAACAGTCTCCTCATTTCATAGTGGGTCTACATAGTTAAACAATAACTCATGATTGTGCCCTCTGTTTGGTTTTTCTGTTGTTGTTCAACTCCAATACATAGTAAATGAGGCCGCAACCTCAAACTTCAGGTTTACCAGACGTCTGTGAAGGTTCTCAGTCATCCAGGTCATGGTTTATACCCAAAACAAGTTGAATATAGGGAACTGGACTGGTAGAGGTTTACCAGACACATCAGGGTGTATTTACACAAAGTATCGGCATCGGATTGGTATCACCGATATCAGCCTGAAGTTTTACTCAGCATCGGATCGGAAAGGAAATCAGTGGTATCGAACATCAGTAGCTCGGGGATGGGGTATGTGAGTGTGTGCAAGGTCTTGAGATATGTATTGTGGAGGTGCTGAACGGTGCAGGAACATGTGAGGTCTGAACCCAAACCTAATACTTGGATTAAACCTTCCCATACAAGTGAAAAAGAACCTCGCTTTGGTTCCACCAAGCTCCAGTCAGATCCTTCACCCCTTACCCACAAAACAATATCCTGCTCTAACTCTCTTCAAATTGTCTTCAAAGCTGAACCGGTCTATTTGACTTTTTATATAATTAGCCTAAATTTAGCCAACTTTCTTTCACCTAATCACTGTATATTGGACATTAATTTGCAGAATACACAAGCGTTAGACCTCATTTATTTCAAATTATGTGATATAGAAACATGTGAGGCAGGTACAATTTGGCCCAGAGGCCAATACGAAGTCTAAATGAGTCACATTTATTATCATTATTAGGTATGTTTGACTGTTTGCCATTTGGGAACTGACTGCTGTGCTGCCAGGAAAAGAGTGACTCTGTTCAACTCTTGAAAGTCCACTTTGTTTTCCTAGTGCCTCACACCTGATAGAGAGTACCAGATAAGATACGCTAATCTTTTATTTTCCCCACTGCGGGGAACCCTTTTTCTCAGTAAAAATGCAGAATATATATATATCTAAAGAAAACTGCAAAACTTGGTTCAAGTTGGTAGATGTAATTAGTCTTAGTCAAATCCAAAATGCTAGAGAAAAAGAGAGAAAACTACAGTATGTGGAGATATACAGTATCTCACAGCTCTGCAAACAGTTTTCGTTTGATGGCATATCCTTCATCGTCCAGTGACGGTACATTTTCTTCTCTGAATATGCCAATATGCATCAAGCACTCACTACACTAAGAGCAGAAGCTTAGACACAGTCTGTGTGTTGTGGTGTTGGAGAACGCTGAAACTCTTTTTTTTTTTTTATTGGAGGCAGGTAGCACAGGGAGAAAATGCTAGAGAGTTCATTCCTAGAAAAGCAAGGCGCAGGCTAAAGACAAATATTTGGAGTCGGACAGCTGTACAAATGGAAAAGAGATCAGCTGGGGGGGAGAGAGAAAGATTCAGCAGGTCTGTAATAAAGGCTAAACCCTCATTACAGTTTATCCCTTCTTTGGCTCAAAGGTGAACTTAACCATGTATAGTAAACTTCAAGCTGGTAGCATTTGCAAGAATGTGAGTGTGGACCATCTTCCTCCCTGGATAAAGCAGGAGCTAAGTCCATCATGGAGGACGACAGAGTTTATTAATATAGCCCTGAACAGCTAACTTTAGACTTTCCCACAGAAACCCACAGTTTCAGAAACTCATCTCTGCTCATCTATTGTCTCTATCATTGAGGATTTCGTTTTACGAAAATAAGCTATTCATGCAATAAAATGATATGGATGCAAACTCTCCACCTTCAGATTAGTATGTTTCATGAGGATACGCTTCAATTAGAATAAAACTTGTTCCTGATTGTCAGCTCTGACCAGTAGCTACTAGCTACTAGCTACCAGAAGTGCAGAAAGTTCATAATAACTAATCCCCCAATTTCTTATCAAAAATAATCCTGAGAACTGCTTTGCTAAACAAATGAACTTTGTGATTCCTTGTTTATCCAGATTTCCTCAATAGGAGCGGCAGGTGCAAAGCTAGCATGAGCCAAAGACCCAAATTAGCTATATTAGCCATACTAGCCAAAGGTGGTGAGAAATGGTGCCTGTGGCAACGATCCTGGAAAGATTATATGATATTGATCGTACAGAGGGTGATATTATCGTACAAATACGATAATTTTCGTAGTCTGGCAACACTGCCTGTAATCAATGTTTCCATTTGCTTTAGTGCAAAGACCACCCCTAGTGGACAAATTGGGAATAGGTGCAGACTTAATGTCTTCTATGCAATGGTTGCGCTATGCTAATTCCTTCAGAGGGCCTAGAGAGGACCCTTCATCTGGGTCGATATTGAACAATTATATTTTGCGCATGGCAGAAAACGCAGAGTAAAGATCAGAGCCAGACTTATAATTCATAATTCAAAGTAACGCAGGAGAAATAAAGACCTTTAGAAAAAACAAATCCACAACTTTGATAATTTGGTGAGCCTTATATCAAACAGACCAACACTGCTGTTGGCTCAAACAAAAAGAAGAGGTTTTCAGGCGTAGGCTTTGTTCAGTTTGGATGATGAGCTGTTTATTAGCAATAAAAATGGTTAGACATGTGGAGGACACTCTAGGAGAAGTGGAGCTTCCCTATCAGAGCTGGAGGCAAACAGGGCCGGCCCAGTAATGGGGTGGTCCCTTCTGTCACCCAGCGATGAGGAGAATGTGGGAGCAGACCTAAACTCCAAGTTGAAGTTACTGCTAATGTAATCTCTGTACACAAAATACATAATCTGTATGTAAAACTGTGAATGCATGTGAATATGAATAAAAGCTAAAACCCATCAGGAACTTGCTGGACTTGTTTCTGTAAGAACCAGAAAACTGGTGCCACTAATTGGCAATAATAGCTGGATACTTACTTGCCTAATGCAGTTAATGGCAATTAGTGGCACCACTTTTCTGGTTCTTATAGAAACGAGTTAAGCAACTTTCTGATGGGTTTTACCCACAAAGTTTCCTATTCAAACCTCAACTTCCCATCAGTCTCGTAGAACTGAAGAAGCTACCTAGATGACGTCTTCAAGAAAGTCCAGTTGCCCTTTTTTAACAGCAACTCTTGGATCACCATAACCTGGTTGACTGAGGACCTTCTCAGACACACTGGTCATATGATGCCATAAAGGAGAAGTAGGTGACCAGTCATCAAAGACATCATGGGGAGTACATGAGAAGGGATTGTCGCAGTGCACAAACAAGTCTGAATAAATTGGAAATTGGTTTTAGGCAATTCATTTGTATTAGATGCATGAATATCTTCTATAGTTGTCAGTCCCACATTGTCCTCTGTGTGTTTCTTTATCAATTTCTCTCTTTGTCCCCTCTCCACACTCACAGCCTCTACCCATAAACCCTTGCAACGCGGCCATCACCAGCATCCCACCGCTTGGCAGCGGTACAAGGTCAACAGAAACCTTTTCACTTCTTCCCTCCGTGCTTTGACTCCCTGCAATTCATCTCCATCAGCGGAGGCTGCCCCCGTTTCCCCACAGTCCTTTCATCCACCACTGCCCTGCGATGAGCGAGGGGAAAGAGAAAAGGGCTAAAGATGGGGAAGAGGATGAGAAGAAGTCCAGGGATGCTGGAAAAAAAAAAAAAAAAAAAGTACAGACTCTCTGGGTTGAGTTGAAAATAAAGAGGCAGGGAGAAGTAAAAGAAGGGAGGGAACGTCAGGAAATGAAAGACAGAGAAAGGAAGGAGGGGAGTTAGTGGAGAGAGACAGAAAGACTGAGGGAGAAAAGCGTTTTTAACTTTCACTGTCAGCGGGGACAGACGAGGCCAAGAGCCCCGATCCAACCTTTCTTCCCTTCTCTTTTCCTTCTTTCTTTCTTTCTTTCTTTCTTTCTTTCTTTCTTTCTGTCTTTCTGTCTTTCTTTCTTTCTCCAAGCATCCCTCTCTCATTCCCTCAGCTCTGTCATCCAGACCTAAAACACACAAACACATGTGCCTCACATTCCTACGTGCAGAGCAGATTCACCCAATTTGTTTCCACTCTGTGTGTGCGTGTGCGTTTGTGTGTGTGTGTGCGTCTGTGTGTGCCAAGCCAGTAAATAATAACCAATCCCAGCTGTACTGTGGGCCGTTCCTCTCATTCTCGATGGGGATACAAAGAGGGAGGCGAGGGGGCGAAAGAAAAAAAAAAACAAAAAGAAAAAAAAAACAGGCTCCGTCAAATAACAGAGTAATGAGCTGGAAAAGAAGTCGGCGAGTTAAGCGGGGAAAGAATTGATAACGTTTTCACGCTAACAGATGTTATGAGTCTTGTCGAGGTGGCAATCAGTGCGAAGTGACGTGCCATTTTGACTAATGAAAAATGATTTGTAAGCCAAGTTTCAGAGTCAGACCACCTTAAAATGCTTCCATCCTGCAGCAAAAGATGTTTTGGTGAAGGGAAAGTTTCTACAAAGTTTAGTAAAAGTTCCCTTCTAAGATCAATAATGGAACTGAGTTGGTAATCCAAAACCTAATTTCCAGGTTTAAAAACATAAATATCCTTAAAGAATTGTGTGTAGAAATCCCCTTTATTTGAATAATTATTACAAATTGCCAAATACCTTTCTTCACTGAACCATTTCTAGCGGCAGCAAAGTTAGCTGCTCCCTACGATTGTGGCTAGCATTGTTAGCTTAGCAGCCACAGCAGATCTCTGACTTGCAGCCCTGTATATTTTGAAACTGCATTGGTATCAAATTCATTTTAGTCCGGGGGCTACATGCAGCCCCAAGTCGATTTCATACGGGTTGGGCCAGTAACATAACAGAATAATAACCTATAAACAGTGTTGCCAGATGGGAAATGACAAATTATTGTACCAGAAGCTAACAATTATCGTATTTTGAGGAAAATGATCGTATCTGTTTGAGTTTGCTAACAGACATGTCTTGAAGAAGTCAAATTATCGTACATTAAAGGGATTTCTGGAATTATTGATCGTACAGAGGGTGATATTATCGTGCAAATACGATGTCTGGCAACGCTGCCTATAAACAATGTTTCCCTTTGTTTTAGTGCAAAGACCACCCCTAGTGGACGAATTGGGAATAGGTGCAGACTTAATGTCTTCTATGCAATGGTTGCGCTATGCTAATTCATCCAGAGGGCCAGAGTGGACCCTTTATCTGGGTCGATATTGAACAATTATATTTTGCACAACACAGTGTAAAGATCAGAGCTAGAAACTAATAATAATTCATAATTCAAAGTAATGCAGTGGAAATAAATCAATTTAGAAAAAACAAATCCACAACATTTGGTGAGCCTTATATCAAACAGACCAACACTGCTGTTGGCTCAAACAAAAAGAAGAGGTTTTCAGGCGTAGGCTTTGTTCAGTTTAGATGATGAGCTGTTTATTAGCAATAAAAATGGTTAGACATGTGGAGGACACTCTAGGAGAAGTGGAGCTTCCCTATCAGAGCTGGAGGCAAACAGGGCCGGCCCAGTAATGGGGTGGTCCCCTCTGTCACCCAGCGATGAGGGGAACATGGGAGCAGACCTAAACCGCAAGTCGAAGTTCCCACAGGAGATCACCACAGCCTTCCAGCGGTCAGATTTTGCGCTTGGGTCTGGTCTTGCTAGGGCAGTCATTATGACTGAACCAGCCATCCCACGGGAACAGAGAACAGAGGCTGCGCTCAAGAAAGGAAAAATGCTGCACGGAACTATCAGATGTGTGCACATATGCAGAGATAAAACTGTACATCAACATATTTGACAAATAAAACCCTAAAAGTCATAGGCAGAGGCCACACTAGAGCATTTACCAGGATGAGGAGGGAGACACGGTGAACCTTCAGCTGCATGATTGCATATGCTGCTTTCTGGAATGCAAATCTGGGCTTTGAGCAGCTCATCTGGTAACTCTCCCTTTCTTCTTTTTGAGCCATTTCTTGGTAAGTTTAACAGTTTGCAACAAACCCATCTACACTGACCACTGCTAAACTCTATCTTTAGTGCATTTGTCCCGACCACATTATTCTCATCACTGCCTCTATGTTAATTGGTATATTTGCTCAACGATTTTTTGAAAGGTTCTTTCATGCCACATCCATGCACGTCAAACTTCTGCAACTGCTTTCTCATTGTGGAGGCAGTCTGACACCACAATAACTTAGATTGGACTGGATTTGCTGCAGCAGCCAGTCCCGGACCATTTGACTGTTTGAAATCTTTTTTTAGATTCCTTTACCAGATTTTTTGGCAACCACTGTCCATTTTCTGAATTCCTTCGAGGCCTTCATATGCTCTAATCCTTGGAGCCGTCTGATTCTAATATTATGGATATGGATAGATGTTTGATAAATGTAGGGGTGAGCTCGGATCAGACCTTTTCTTTATTCACTGAAATCATTTTGTTTCATTCGTTTCACCTTCTCCCCGTGGCCTGAGTTTGAAATGAACATTTTATATACTGTAGACCACATCTACTGTACGAGCCTGACTGGAAAATTTCTGATCCTATACCTATGCCTGCCATTGCAGTTGATCCCCCCCCCCCTCACACACACACACACACACACACAATCATAACTCCCAACCATGAGAAGAAATCATATTTTCCTCCCTTTCTCCCCTCACAGCTCACTCCCTCTATCTGCCAGGTCTTTTTTTTTTTTTTTTTTTTTTAATAGAGGCCAGCATTGCCTCCTTCCTCCCTCAAACACCAGACCTAAAAGAAGGAGAGGGAGGCAGAAAACGCAAGGGAGGGGAGAGGAGAATATGAAGGGGAGGGAGGTAGGGAGGGAGGGAGTGACAGAGGGGGGTGACGAGTTGGGTTTTTCGGAATTTGGTCTATGTTTGGTTTGGAAGCAAAGGCCCCGGCGCTGGGCTCTCAGGAGGATAATGGAAAAGAGAGAGGGAAGAAAGGGAGGTTTATGGATGTGTGTGTACCCTCACAGGTGGTCGGCACATACTGATGGGGGGGGGCTTTTGTGTGTCAAAATGTGTGTGCGTGTGTGCGTGCGTGTGTGCGTGTGTTCGCTGAATTATGCCGGCATGCTGGCGAAGGTAATGCCATGTGTGCTCGGAGCATGTGCGTGCGCGCTATGTTGTTTATTTGCAGATGTTGGCACAAGTGCATGTGGGCTTCTAGTAAGTACGAATCAAAGAGGGACGACTATGGAGAGAGGGGGCGAATAAGACATTCCTACAATGGAGGAGGAAGGGGAGGGGATACAGGGAGCCAGTGGTTAGTTAGTGGTTTGAAACTAAGAGGAGAAAAATGAATGTCTGGTCCAGGGCCGGGCCCCGAAAAAGTTACCACAACCAGCCAAGACAGAGGAGAGGAGAGGAGAGGAGAACCTAGTTGCAAAGAGGAGAAGACGAGAACTATGGAGGCCTCCTCCTCCTTCTCCTCCTCCTCCTCCTCCTCCTCCTCCTCCTCAACTCTTGCATATGAGGCCTGCTAACTCCTGCCTGTGCCGCAGGGGAGGAAAAAGTGGGAGTGGTGCTTTTATAGCTGGGCTGAACCCACTGAACCCATCATGTACAAACAGCAGGGAAAGTATGGAGACAGAGGTCCGAGGCCAGAAGCCACACGGGGGGGCTTCAGCGAGGGGGGTGGGTGAGGATTTCAGGTTGGGGACAGCAGGAGGGCTGGCGGGAGGAGGAGGAGGAGGAGGAGGAGGAGGAGGAGGTTGATGAAGGAGCAAGAGGGAGTCAACGCAGGTCTCCCTCAGCTCCCTTTAGAACTATGCATCACCAGCTTTGGTTGGTTTTATTGGCCTTCCTTGTTTTCTATTTTAATCTTTCCTTCTTTTTTATTTATTTCTGTTCTTCTATTTTCTTTCTTATGCTTTCTTTCCTTTTTTTCTTTTTTAACCTCCCTTCCTTTAGTCTTTTTCTTTCTTCCTCTGTCTTGTTCTACTGTATTTATGACTTACTTTGTTTCATTTGCCTTTTTTCCCCCCTCCCCTCACCTTAATGCACTGTTTTTACATTTTTTCTCTTTTCCCTTTCCATCATCTTTTTCCATTCCTTCTTCCCCGCCTGTGTTTGCCTCCTTCTGCTGTTCTTCTTTCTTTCATTCTGTCATTTGTCCAGCCTGTGTTTCCTTCACTTCTTCGGGTGTTTCTTTGGCTGCTCCTCCTTAGTTTAATTCATCCGTCCATTTTTTTCCCCCCATTCCTGTTTGCATTCCATTTCTATCATTAGGTGCGACACGAATTCCCTCCCTCCATCTTTTCTCCACATGCACACAGGTTCCCGTATGCATGAGTGGCATTTCCACTCTGTATCAGACAGTAGCTGGGTTTACATCGAGACATATGTTGCGATTACAATCGGTTTAGAAGCACAAACCGAATAAAAAATTGCTCCATATAAACACCTCAATCGTAAAAAACGGGTAGAATATTCCTTTTCCCAAACTGATCATGTTAACGGTGAATCAGAATGAAGGCAGACTCCGTTCTGTCTGAGCATGCTCCGTATTGACGCAAATGTGCAGTGACGTTCAACTGATGTTTCCTCAACTGGTCTGCGGCTCCGTGGAGAGCTTGTTTTTAATAACAACTCTGAAAGAACTATGCATTATCGCACGCTTAGACGGCAGAAAAAAATAGAAATATTGAACTGTTCACTGTTCACTGTCCATCAAAAATTAATTGAAGTCGGGGTAGACTGAAGCGTGGAACACATTCAGAGCCACTGGAAAACCTTGAAGACCAGCTACTATGAGGCTAACACGATACCAAAAGCAACTACTATGCCGATTAGACGAGAGATCAGTCACGTGATGTTTTCATCGATCTGCGCGTGTCGCACATCTGTAAAAATGGCCGTTCCAATTGAAAGTAGTGGTAGCTGTGAACATCAGATCAGAATATATCACCTCACATGTAAACAGTTGACCTGAAACCTTCAATCAGAATGATTTCAATCAGAATGAGAGAAAAAGTTTCCATGTAAACCTGACTATTATGGATGGAAGGGGGACTGTAAGACAGATGCACCCTAAGAACAACAACAACAGCATCAGGAAAGGAGTTGGCTCGACTCTGAGTCTTTTTGAAAATCCATCCATAGGCGTCTGTCCAGACCTTTAGAGAACAGCATGATGCAACGAACTTGCAACCTGCGTGTCGATGTCATCAGAAGAAAAACCCCGCATTTTCAACAGCAGCTCTTTGCCCCTGACCACCATGTTGGATCTCCTTCTCTGAAAACAGAGTGAGGGGGTTTTAGCTGGGCTGACACACACCCATGGGTCACGCAGACAACCCGCCCAGCCTTTCGGGACTCTTGAGAATTGAAGTGAAAGATAAAATAGGAAAAACAGTGCAGCTGCAGTAATAGGTTGCTCCGAGGCGTATCACGCGTTGGGGAGGAAGATGAGTCATGATGTGTGTCGGGGGTGGACAACTTGTGAGATTTTAATGACATGTACTACAAGGGAAGTGAAGGTCTTTGTGAAGGAGGAGGAGTGTGTGTTTGTGTGTGTGTGTGTGTGTGTCAGCTGTAGGGTTTTAAGCCTACACGTTGGGTCATGCAGTTACCAATGAGGCCAGAAAGACCATATATGAGTCAAAGATCCCATTTTGGAAAACAACTAAACGGACCTTAGTGTCACTGATACATTTTACAAGAATTACCTGTTTGCCAATGCTTAATGTCCCATTATGGAGTTTTTACTAACTTGGTGTTAAGACTGTCAGAACAAAAGCACTATTTTGAGGTAACTGAAGGCACTTGTTCAAAGGGAAAGGAACTCTTTTGAAGAAATGATTTGTAAACCTATCCAACTACCTTACATCCTCCCTCCCCAAGACCTTTCCTGTCAAGCATCAGTATTCATCACACACAGCTCCCTTATTGAAAACTTTTTACTCCAACTTTTATCTTTGATCATTCATCGTAGCTTTTTTGAAGCTTACTGGATCTATACAAATGTCATCCTTCATGCGGATTTGCTGGTGGTTCTTTAAACCCATCCACAAAATAACAATAATAATAATAATAATTCTGCTTCCACCTAGGGCATATCTGTGTGCTTATACTCAACACTCGATATTATTTAATTGAGTCCACTTTGTGCAGGATCAACACTTTAGGGGTTTTTCACAAATCAGAACAACATTTAAGGCCAATGACAGTGGGCCCAGGGTGGAACCTTGAGGAACTCCATGTCTGTGATGAGCCATTGTAAAAGAAGAAAGTAACTATGGGTGGGATTATTATTCATAATGTCAGTGCCTACATAAAACAAATCCAATAAATAAAATGAATCACCCAAAATCCAATACAACAAAAAGTCAAAAAGTCAAAAAAATAAAATAAATAAATAAATAAATAAAGAATCTTATCACATAAAAAAACACAACAAAATGTGAAATCTGATCAGATATATTACACATACAATTAAAATAATAAATACTACAGCTAAAACAAATGTTTATTTCTAGTGGTGTGTTTACATTTTGCGTGTAGCTTTTTTGTGAATTATTATGAATTATGAAGTTATAAAACAAGTGCATTTATTAAACAGGGTAGCATTTAATATATAGGTTAACATTAGCATGAATAAAAAATATTTAATCCCTAGTAATAATAGTTATGTCACAGCCGATTAAAGATTGTAAAGAGCAGTAAGAAAACCAAAACTGAGCAACACACGCATATTTTAAGCCAGTTATGTAGGAATATCAAAGAACTGTTAGATTCTTATATTTACTGGGTAAATACCAAGGTAAAAAGCTGTGTAATTTACCTTATACCAGCCTGTAGACGGTGTGACTGCTTCTTCTGCTCCCAGTAGTCTCGCCTGAAGATGCTTTCGAACCTTTATGTCACAAACTCAGCACAAAATTCACCAAGATCAAGCGAGTTTGTCGGAAGTTTCTTGTTCCATCTTCGATTGAATAATCAGCTGTCACTGTGTGGTTATAAGAAAAAATTAAAAAGAAAATCAGTGTTGTGAAAAAAGACAAATCTCCCAGCAGGGGTCGTTCGTTCAGGAGGTGGCGGTGGTGGGGAGGAGGAAAGAATGCCTGTTGCGAGTGGTCAGTTTTCAGATGTCACAGAAAACCTTGTCCTGGGGTAAGTTTATCGAAATCAAAATTATTCTAAAGCGAATAAATGTGTGGAAAGGTGGGGTTAAAAAAAATAAACTAAACAAAACTCAAAAATGTCACTCAGATGCGAGGATGTAGAGCGATGGGAATGTCAAATCTGCCGCAAAAAGCTAGAGAGGCTCTCCGGGAGGCGCATCGCTCAGTTGCGACGCTGGTCAACTGAGCTTCCAGCGGCGGAGAGGAGGGAAGAGGCTGTCTGGGTGGGAGGGAGCGGAGGGGGGTGGAGAGATATATATTGGCAGAGAAACAGAGAGAAGCCTGAATTCCTCCACCAGCTCTTTCGTTATTTTGTCTATTTCCTTTTATTGCATCAGTCCACCATTTGTGCTCTTCCATTATTAATATACAGTGTACACACACATACACACACGGGACACATTAAACGCAATAAGTTTTGCTTTCCCAGTGTTCAATTCTCATTGCATTGAGAAATAATAGAAGGCAAAGTCACATAAAGTGACACGAGTGGATCCATGTTCCAGGTCTATCTGAATGATCCGACTGTGCTTTAATTAGAGACGTCGTCCACTACTTAGCAGAGACAACAGCATCTTTTTAGTCCACGCTTAACTTGGAGCCTCACACTCACGTCCCTGCGCTGTAGTGTGATAGCGCTGGTTGCCTCCCTCTTGCGGTCAACGTGGGAACTGCACACGCCTTCTTTAAACGATAAAATATAAAAAACCTTTCATCTTCACTTCAAATAATAATTAATTTAATAGGAAACAGTTTTCAAATCGGCTTGTTCCAACTGAGACTGAATTAACTGTAAGTTATTTTGTACATGGGCCTACTTGTATTTTTTTTTATTTTTTATTTTTGCACTGAAAAGGAAAACTATAATGACAATAAAGGGACAATTTGTTTTATTCTATAAGAGCGTAGACCTTTTAAAAGCTTAAAAAATGTAATTTAGCAGCTCTCTGGTTAACAAAATAAAAGCAGAAAGTAACGTACACATGATTTTAATTCGTAACAGTAGTGACTTTTGAAGTGATTTTGAAGAGCAAACTTGGAGCGCTGTAAAATAGTAATGTAAAATCAACTGCATCACAAAATGGGAAAAAAAGATAAGAAGAATTTAACAGTCTAATTTATTCTATAAAGAGCGTGCATTTAAAGTTGGTGTCTTTCTGAATAGTTTTTTTTTTTTTTTTGACAAGTTAACTGAATGAACAGATGGATAATGAAGAATACGTTTGGACGAGACATCATGTAAGCTCACTTAAGAACATGCGCTGTCTTCTCCCAAGTGTACATGG
Source organism: Mugil cephalus (assembly GCF_022458985.1). Taxonomy (NCBI): domain Eukaryota; kingdom Metazoa; phylum Chordata; class Actinopteri; order Mugiliformes; family Mugilidae; genus Mugil; species Mugil cephalus. The sequence goes on from NC_061771.1 coordinate 20,874,314, forward strand.
TGCAAAAGAATAGACTGCATCCTGGAAACGGTGCCATCGTGGAACAGGTCGAAGAATCACAGCAGCTCTGTTTGTTACAGAAGCTGGATGTTTGTTTGTGGGTCTCATTCAGTATCTTGTGTCTTTTGTTTCTTCTCTAAGATGATAAAGTTGTGAAAAACAGAAAGGGCCTTTACTGTAATTATGTTGTATGTACTATTTCATTTGGTTGCTTACTGTATGTGCAAAACTATAGGTCAGTTTACCCTACAGACCCAGGCCAGTTTTAAAAAGAGTGTTCATCTTTCATACCCAGTGACCAAATCTAACCACCGCTCAGGCCTGAAACTAACACCTTCTGCAGCACTGCAGCACAGCTTGTCTTTTTGCAAACTATATTTAAACAGACACCTTTTGACCAACCTAAATGCCAAGCTCAAGGTACACATGCCTTTGGTGCTTTTACCTGTCTTCCATCTGTTAATCAGGTAAAATTAGGTAAAAGACTTAACATGTTTGTGTCTGTTTGTGTCTTTGTGGTTCTGACATCGCCTCCATTTTTAACTGCACTATGAGACTATCATAGTAGAGAGTGAACACTGGCCAAAACAAAACACACATGGTCATACACAGATCAGCCACATCGTTAAAACCACCTTCCTCATATTGTGTAGGTCTCCCTTGTGCCTACAAAACAGTTGTGACTTATCAGAGGATGGACATGGGTCTTCTAATTGTGTCCTGTGGTGTCTGGTAACACGATACTAATAGTGGGGGCCTTTGGGTCCTATGGGTTGAGGGGAGAGGGCTCTGTGGATCATCCCACAGATACTTTATCAGTTTTTGAGTTGTTCCTAAACTGTTTTTGTGTGTGTGTGTCTGGCTGCATCCTGCTGGAGATGGATCCTGTCCATCAAGGAGTGTCATTGCTGTGGCGTGAGGGTATAGGGTGTCAGTGGTTTTAATGTTGTGGCTGATCATATTTGAAGTATAGACAATAGATCACCATCTATTAGACTATGTTGAGGAAATTCCTCTTTTGATTCATGCTTTGGGGACCAGGACAGTCAGAAACATTTTAATCTACTGTATCACGTTGAGATTAACGGGTGACCAGAGTCGTTTCCCAGAGACAAACGTTGGCTCCACTTCTACCATCATATCTGAATATGAAATATATTATGACCACAGTCTAAAAAAGGGCAGTGGACCTGAAGGCGGAAGCTTCCTCTTTGAACCACAAATAAGATTTTCGTCATTCACACCTTCGATGAACACGCCAACGCCTCTTTGTTAAACAAATGTTGGTGTTCAAGATGTCTGCGTGTTGAACAGAGGAAGGAAGTGCTGTTCAGAGCCCTGTGCTACATCTCCCTCTCCGCAGAACGTTCAGCTCCAGTCTTGAACTGCTCTTGATTTTGAATGTGCATCATATTTTGGTCTGAACCTTTAACTGGCGTTTTTAACTGAGTGACTACAATGTCTGGATGTGCATTCATGTGTTTCCTCCTGTGCATTTCAGGTATGAAAATAAAACTTTCTATCCGTTTTATGCTTGTATCAATGACCAACTGTTGACAAAATATGTGTGTGAATCATATTATTAAACTTATTATTGTAAACAATTTATTATTCATTTTTGTTATTAATATTTATTATTAATTGCTTGCTGATATGTTGGTGCAGACGTCTGGGGGGAAGCAGCCACCATCTGTGCCTTAATGGGTTCCTCAGTGGATCTGCGCTGCTCAGCTCAGCATCCACGTGTAATGAAATGGTACACCGTGCAATGGGAGTCCTATAATGTCATTCAGAATGATCTCAGTCTGCGTGGAAATCATGAGATACACAACACGAATCACTCCACTTTGACAATTAAGGATCTGAGAGAGAGTGATGAAAATGTTTACTGCTGCAGAGAGAATGACAGAAACCCACAACAATGCTGGTACAGTGGAACTAAGCTTCGTGTTACAGGTACAGAGTTTGTTCCATTTCTTTCTTTTGCAACAAATTTATGTAAATGAACACTGACTGTACATCCGTTATCTCAGACCTGCAGGTAAAGGTGATTCCTGCCACAGAGGGACAGACAGTGATGCTGATGTGTAGCACCAGTTGTCCTCTGACTGAAAACCCTGCAGCCTACATCTGGTACAAGAACAGAGAGTTTCTCTATGAGGACTGGTCTCCCTGGTACCAAGAGCTGGTCAGCAGTGAGGAAGCAGCCACATACTCCTGTGCTGTCAAAGGCTACGAGGATCACAGAGCCCCTGAAGTCTCAGTGGGTGAGTCACAGCAGCTACAAACCTCTGTTAAACACTTATTTTTACTGTTCATACTCTTCCTGAAAACAAGTGTTCACCAGTTCATCGACGATACGTGTTTGGTTTTGTTCAGATTCAGTCACTCCGACCTGCTTTACTGTGACCTACGCTAAAGGGAGAATGTGTTCTCATCGGCAGACGTCAGCAGATGAGTCCTGCTCCATCACATATCCCAGAGGTGAAGTTTTTTCCCCCTCCCTCACAGTTTGTGAACAATGTGAGGTTTTTTAGGGGCGGGGCTTAACTGGTGGCAAAACGTGTCAAAAACCATAGCCTGTAAACAGTGGTTTGCAATTAACTGTTTTGGCACGAAAGCACGTATTTTAGAGCAGTGGTCCCAAACCCCTGGGCCCTGTGGGCTATAATAACTAATAATAGTCATTAAAGTAGCCGGCTGGACTTAACTGTGTAGTGGGCTGTATGGCCGGCAGCCGCCGCTTGTAGAAAGCCCTGTGTTAAGTTCGAAATTATTCTGATCCAAATCTCAGCCCATCCATTCCTCCCTTTGATTATTTCTAGGATAAAATGAATTAACCCCAGGTTGGCTTCTTAAAAGTGAATCAATATAAAAGTGAGCCAAATGAGCCAGTCTTTTGAACAGCTCTTTGAAATGAGCGGATCCCAAAGATCCGGCTCACTCTCCAACAAACATATCACAGGAAGTAAGCGGAACCACTGTGGAGGGTAACGTAGTAAATGCAACTTCAGCTTGGACACCCCTGAAACACACAAGTATCGTTGCATTAGCTCGCGGTTAGCATTAGCATTAACATGTAACAAGAATCCCCTAAATAAGCATTAACTGAACATAATTTCAGTCACAATTTAGTCTAACCCCTAACGTTATCCAGGCTGAAACTGATGATGCATTACATATTAATCTTAACTGATATAAAGGGTGCTCATTGTTGATTGGCTCACTGTAATCCTTTCTTTTAATCAGTCAAACCAAAGTCGTCGATGACTGGCAGTGGCTGGTATGTGATAAAACTTCATGTTAGTGTTTTTGATTTTTCGGTTTTGGCGCCAAAAAATGCAGCAAGACGACATTTTGATAGTTGACACTTGTGTTCCAAGCTTCCCCCTCTGTTTTGCCTCCGGTTAACACTGTGACGTCACAGCGACGTAGGCCATGAAGGGGTCTATAGTTTTTCTTCTTTTCTTCTAGAAACATCATAATGGTAATGGTTTTTCACGTCATCTCCTCCCAACAGAATTACATGTTCAGAGGACGCTCATGGAGGGCTATATGACCCTGACTTGCACCACCAGCTGTCCCCTGACTGAGGCTCAGACGGCCTATAGGTGGTACCACAATGGCCAGATTGACTTTATCACTGAGAGTCAAATGTTTGAAGTTTCCCGCTTCTCCAACAAAAGGTTCTCTTGTGCTGTCAAAGATCATGAAGATCTTCGCTCTGCTGAAGTCAGTGAGTATCAATTGGTTGACATTACAGCATGTATGTGGTTGGTTTTCATGTGTAGTCGAGGGACAAACGGTGCACATTCAAAAGTGTTGGATAATGGAAAACTTTTCTATTTATAGATAATAGTCTGTCTTAACACGAATGAGCTATTTCTGAAGAACTCTTCTGTATGTTTCAGACACTGCAGGCGAGAAGGACTTGACATTGAATTACATCACGAGGAGAATCTGTATGCTGGAAAAATCTTCTGTGAACATTTCCAGTGAATACTCTCATCCCGATGTCCAACAGCCACAGTCTAAACTTTGGTATAAAATCAGTGGGAATATTCATGAAGAGCTGTCTGAGGATTCTGGTCGTGTGGTGTTTCATGACAACATGAAAAACCGACATGTCCTGACAATTAACAACCTGAAGAAGAACGACTCAGCAGAATACAAGTTCACAATCCAGAAATCTGACGGAGGATGGAACAAGAACAATGCTCCTGGAGTCACTTTGATTGTTACAGGTAAACGTGTAGTCACGACTGCATCGTGGAAATTAACATGACACATCTAATTTGTGTTAGTTTTACCTAAATGTGCAAGATTGGAGTTCCTGAAAACTTGAAGCGTAGAGAGAACTTCACACCCACACTCCAGCTATTTTAGCCAAGTGATCTTTTACCATGGTGCCTTGGTGATAATGACACTTGGAAACTAAAATGTAACAGGCACGGTGGGAAATGCGCAATAATCAACTCCTCATTGATTTTTCAGGTACTCTCTGTTTAGTTATAAATAGATGTCTAATAGCTCATAGCTTGAATAGACTTTAGACTTTTTTGTTTGTTTTGTTTTTCTAATTTTCCCTCACAAATTTATATTTCTTTAAATACACATTAACATGAATCCAACGTATTTTATTGAAGGGTTAAGGGATAGTTTAATATTGAAGGCAAAATGATAATAATAATGATATATATTTATACGTAGCATTAGGTAGAGTTTAATATAGATACATATAAAAACATAAAGTAGGTAGGGGGGGTCCCTACTTAATCCATCAGTTTGGGGTCCTTGGCCTGAAAAGACCGCAGGCATATACTTTCTCCTCAAAAGTGAAAGTGTGGAGTGCTCCCTGGTGGCAGGCTGCAGGATAGGTCATAAGTCATGTTAGTGGATGGGACTTGGGCAGAACTAAAACACTAGTGTACACATACATTTTATTTATTTTCAAAGATGGTTTCTGTTGTTTTGGGTAATATTTATATAGATGCTTTATTCATTTCACTTTAAATATAATGCTGTTACAATATGAGTAGTTGTGCAAAGACATGCTCGTTAGGTTAATTACTGAATGTTAATGGTTGTCTGCGTCTGGGTGTTAGCCCTGTGATAGACTGGCAACCTGTACAAAACCGTCATATTCTACAGGAATCCTATGTGTGACGGCACATATGTTTGTCTTTAGGCCAGGATTACAGTTAACCTTAGACAAGGATGAAATATGCCCAGGATTAGTGCTGAAACTAATCCTCGTCTGTTTGCCACATTAGCTACATTTTAACGTTTCTCAGATAACACGTTTCCTTTACATCCTAAATCTTAAACACAGGGCTGAAAGTGACCGTCAGTCCTTCTGCTGCGGTGACAGAGGGCCAGAGAGTCACACTGACCTGCAGTACCAGCTGTCCTCTGACCGACAACACGGGCTACGTTTGGTACTTGAACGGTCGACCTCTGACTCTGACACGCGACCGAAACAAACACCTGCTTCTAGACCCAGTCAGCCGCCGGCACACGGGAAACTACTCGTGTGTGGTCAGAACCAACGGACACATGAGGTCACCTGAAGAGGCGGTCTTTGTCAAAGGTGAGCGTGGATGCACTCTCCACTATATTCAGACAGTCTAGGATTCAACGCTGAAGAACAGAATAAAGAAAAACATGCACAAAGAACATTTACTCTAGCAGTTTACTGAAATAATGATAATTTTAATGTACTTCAATTTAATTAATTATTTCTACAACACTGTCGTATGACCTGAACTTATTCGGGTTTGTTTCTGTTTTTTATTTTGAAAGTTTCTTCCCTAGCGTTGACTTATGATTGTGCGATTATGTGATTATGTGACTGGTTTGTCCTTGTGCGTGCATCTCCCCCTCTGGTCTCGTTAGCCTTTGTGTATATATGCTACTTCCATATGTTACTGTGCTTCCCTCCGTCCTTTTCCAGTTTGACTGTTGTTTATCCCCAGATGTCTTTACCAGTGTTTCTTATGGACCTCCTCGTGTATCTCTGTTGTTGTTTTCTCATTAGATTACATTTACTTCATTATTTCACCCTAGTTGTCTGTGCATCTGCATCCTAACCTTTTTGTAAATGTTTTAATGTTTTTTTTATTTTATTATTGTTTTGATGACTGTGTTATGTGAAAAAAAACATACAGTAAATTAAGCAAACTTCAAATTGCCACAGCATTAACATTAAACTAAACGTACACCCATCCAACTCTCTGACACAGCGTGATTTTCTTTGCATAATGAACACTTTTATTTCGTCTGGCTTGTTTAACAATAGGTTTGTGTTCACTATGTGTTCATTTAGCAGCATATTCAGTCTTGATGTCTGCATAAATAATCATTGCACTGCAGAGACACAATGACTTACTGTAGGAGCCCCACAACTTCTGGTATATCTTTATTATTATTATTATTATTATTCTTGTTTGAAAATTTGCATTTTTAACGCAAATCTCGCAACCCTTTCTCTCCAGGGAAATCATCGATAATAAGTAATGCAGCAAGGCTGACTGTTGTGCTACTGATCCTGGTTTCCTTCTGCCTGTGCATGAGGTAAAACACCGGTGGTTGGTTTGGATTTAATACTTTTACTTTATCTTCAGTAATGGCCTTTTGTCTAACAATGATAATATGACCCCAAAAAAATTCAGGAAGAAGAAACCTCTGAGCTTTCTTTGCAAAAATACACAGGAAGAGACAGAAGAGGTGAGTACTGAATGCAGTTCTTGAAACTGCTGCGTGTAACGTTACCTCACTCATATTGTGAAGGAAAATTCCAAATCCCCATGTAAGTGGAAATTATTATTTATAGATTATATTATCTAAAATACGCTAGGAGCAGAATATCAGTGTTAATTGCCTTGTGTTTTACTGGACTATTAATGCGTGGTGTCCTACCAGACTCTGTGTTGGCTGTAGTTTTAGTACCTGTCATCAAAGACAAAACTGGAAAGATATCTAGCATAGAAAATTATAGACCTGTTTGGATGACTAGTGTACTTTCCAAAGTACTGGAACAAATTCTTCTGGATAGACTCCAACAGTATGTAATCAAACCAGTTTGGTTATAAAAGTAAACACGGCACTGATTTGTGCATTTATGCTTTGAACGAGATGGTTAATATGTATAGAAGAAAAAATAGTACAGTGTTTTTATGTTTTCTGGATGCATCCAGAGCCTTTGACAGAGTCAATCATGGCAGAGGGTCCCTCCTTACATAATAAGAATATTGCAATACTGGTATACACATCAAACTACGCTAGATAGAGTACAAGTTTATCTGCACCCTTCTTTGTTACAAATGGGGCGCGACAAGGAGGAATCTTATCACCTGTACTCTTCAGTTTGTATCTTGATGATCTGTCTAGGCAGCTAAATCGGTGCAAGACTGAATGTGTAGTGGGAGACACACTCATCAACCACTTGGATAATATGCTGATGACCTGGTTTTTATATCACCCTCTAGTGTTGGGTTACAGCAATTGCTGAGAATCTGCTCTTGCTATGGTATGCAGTATGATATTGTGTTTAATTCTTGTTGTGAACAAATTGAGATATCTGGGCCACGTAATCAGAGAAGATTTATGTGACGATAATGGCTGTGGTAATGACGATGATGACTAGTTATTTGTTTGTATCTTGTAATATACCTCCATGCTAATTTAAGAAGCTCTATATAGAGGTTCGTGTGCTGACTCATTCAGGCGAGTAACAAGATCATTGCGGCCCTAGTTATGAACAGTGGTAGAGAACATATGTCATGTTTTTGGAGGCACTGGAATAGATGCTTGTATGTGTCCTAAAACCAAGAGGGTGTATTGTATTATATTGTGTATTGTATGTTTTTTTTTTTTTTTTTTTTTTACTTTTGTATAATGGACTCAGGTAATAAAGAATCAATCAATCAATCAATATCACATTTTAGCCCAAACTCTAGGCCAAAGCAGGACTTCCAGTTAAATAAAGGGATCTGAGGTTCAGTCTCAGGTGGGCTACATGTACACTGTAAAGCAGTGATGGAAGCGTGACTTCTTCTTCTGCCTTTTCATTCCTGCAGATGGAATCAGACTACGTCGTCATGCATCCTGTGATCACAGCACACAGAGAACAATCATAGCACCTGGAGACACTGTATAACATCTGACTGGTATCACACATTAATGCAGTGGATAGCAACACCGTGTTCACTCGGGAGGACATTAGCGGAGATGGTTTGGCCTTCTTGGACGGCCTGGTGAGCGTGAAAGAAGACCGAAGCCTCAACACTGGAATATATAGTTTTCACACTTTGAGATTTGATTCCCACCAACATCTGGAACGCAAGTCATCAGGACGCTTCAGCACCAAGCGCAGACCCACGCATCAAACACTCGAGATGTGGATATCCCAACTTCCCAATTTCCCTCCTGGATCATTAAAGTCTGTCCAGGTCTAAGTCGGAGACTCAAAAATATATCTCAGAAAGGACAGGGAGGAGGAGAACAACAAGAGGAAGAACATCATCACCCCATATGTACCTGATATATCGTAAAATATCAGGAAACGCTGCATTCCAATTCATTTCAAACTCGGTACTTAGGCAAAAACTGGTCCACCCCAAAGACAAAACACCCAGGCAGAAACAGAGTAATCTGGTGTGTGCTGGTCAGTGCAGTGAAGAAGGTACAGACTTGTACATTGGGGGAAACCAAACAACTCATCCACCAACGGATGGCCGAACACAGAGGAGTATCTGCACCAGCTCATCGGGGAACGACTCAAACATCCCAATCTTAGCCAGAAAAAGCAGATGGATTGAAAGAGGGTTGAAGGAAACCATCTACTGAAGCCATCAGAAAGTGGCTCTGAACAGAGGAGGTAGACTGAGATATAATCTGCCATCAATTTACGACTCTGCTGTCAACTTCTTTCCCTAAGAAGTTTCACCCCCATTTACACTTTGAGACCGGAGCCTCTGTCTGATAACGGGTTGTTAGAGCACCATTCATAAGGAAAGAGGACAAACAGTCTTCTCTCAATGGCAGGTAAGTATCTGGCCTTTAATGGACACTAAACGAGTCAAGCAAGTTTTTCTGATGGGTAATACCCACAGACATTCCAACTTAAACCTCAACGTCCCACCAGTCCCTAAGATCTGAAGAAGACCCTCGGATGAGTGACGAAACATCTTCAAGAAACTCTACGAGTTCAGTTTCTTCATGTATTCATGTCTACTCATGTATTTTTTTCTAATCTCTCTTATATATCTGGTGCATGATGTGGTCCAGCAAAACCTCAAATAATTATGTCACAGCAGGAACTCTGGTGTGGTTTATATGTATTAGGTATCTGAGTATAATGTTATTCCTGGTGCATGTAGACTTAGTAACGTGACCAAGAATATGTTATCTCTGGTCTGCTGCTGGTTTGAGACTATGAAAGAATTAAATGTTACAGCATGTGTCTCATGTTGTTCCTGATTTGTTTATGTTTCATTTTAAATTAATAGTTTAGAATAAGAATCTTTATTTTCTCTGCAAAAAAGTGCAACGTAATTGTGTGCGACCCCAACGAAAGTGATGCAACTATCTAAACGTAAGCATTTTCCTGTGTACAAAAAGTTTGAGACTTCCTTCCTCGTCGTAAACCAACCGCAGATAACAGTTTTCTCACTTGCATCATCGCGAGCTGTGCTGAGGTTCTGATATTTCTTGAATCACTATGCTGCAGCTGAATCATTTTGCAATATATAATAATAATATGCGTCTGCATGAAATGCAAAGGAAACAAATGTGGAAGTTATTAAAAGAAAGATGCAAATAATGACAGCTTTTTACAAAGAAGAGGCGTTTGTTCACCATCCTCATATTACAATACACCTTGCTAAGGTACCTCATTGAGTCACTTTTACTCTTTGCTATTATACATTGGGCTAATTTATTTTTTCATTAGAAACGGGAAGCGATGCAGCTGTCAGAAGCTGAGACGGAGTTTATGGGTTTCATCACGTACACCTCAGATATTAAATGCATGTTACACGCAATTAAAAACTGAGAATTCATGCGTTCGTCAAGTCATGTCGTACTATTGTGATTAAAAATGTGCAAAAACTGACCTAGAAACAAACACATACACCTAATTTACATTTTAAATCTCAAGGGGGCCTCTGTGGATCATCCCACAGATACTTGATCAGTTTGGGATCTAGTGAATTTGGAGGCCAGGTCAACACCTTGTGCTTCATGTTTTTTGTGTCTGTGTCAGGCTGCATCCTGCTGGGGATGGATGCCGTCCATCAAGGAGTGTCATTGCTCTGGGGCGGGGTTATCTGGTCTGGTCTAGGTGGGTGATACATGTTACAAGTAACATCCATACAATTGCCAGGTCCACATGTTTCCCAGCAGAACACTGAATAGTCACAGGATGGTCAATATTATATACTTCTCCTGTCAGTGATCATAATGTTATGACCACTGGTTATACTTTGATCACTACCTATCAGTTTAATCAGTAGGCAGTTTATAACATTATGTCTTTTTCAGGTCTGAAAAGGTCGACACTGATCCTCTTGAGTGTGTGACTTCATGTCTGTTTACTACATTAACTACATTTTTATTTCTTTTTTTGTTTGTTTGTTTTTTTACTTCAGCTAATATTTTCCCTTCTGACATGTTTTTACATTGCAGTCTAATTATCTTCCAGGACTGAAAGTGACTGTCAATCCCTCTCCAGTGGTGACAGAGGGTCAGAGAGTCGCGCTGACCTGCAGCACCAGCTGTCCTCTGACCGACAACACAACTCACATTTGGTCGACCTCTGACCCTGACACACAAGCACAACAAACACCTTGTTCTAGATCCAGTCAGCACTCTGCATCCAGGTAACGACTCATGCGCCATCGAAAGTCCCCAGAACATAGGTTCACATGAAAAGGCTCTCACTGTTGAAGGTGAGGATGGCTTTAAACTTTACTGAAGGTAGAATTTGAAGTGCTCTATAAAAGGAAGACGTCTGATTCATCTTCTCTCTGTGAAGGTCATGCTGTAGATTGTTGTGTGGGAGGATACTTCCTCTAAAAGGCTCAGTATTTAGAAGGAAAGTATACACATGTGTAAATAGCAAAATTGTAAAGTGCATCAAGAACCAGCAAAGGTTTAAAACTTGCCCTTTAAACTCACAGAAATCTGTCTGCAGCTTGTGGGGATTAGTAGCACAGTAGCACAGTAGCACAGTGTAAAAACTGTCCATTTTAATACTGAACTACCTGCCATGTCCCTCCTCCAGGAGTCAAGGTATAAGATATGCCATTTCCGTTTCTGTGCTTTCATTTCCTGCATTCAGGGTCCTGTTGTTGAACCTGTTTTTAACAAGAGTCATTTTCATAACCTCCTCATTAAACAGTGCAACCGATCGTAAACACAACACCGCAAACTGTGGAGTTATTGTTAGCGAACGTTCATCTGGTTGTCTGTATTCTCTGCCCTGTAGAGCGTCACAGCGTTAGAGCAGTTAGAGCATCACTCAAGGCCGTGAATCCTGCCCCGCGTAAAGGACCCAGCAGTGCAGGAGGATGATACATGGTCGGATATCTACTTATGTCTCAAATGAATCTGCAACATTATTGGAAACATGCAAGCGAATGATGTCACAAAATCACACAAATATGTGCTTATCCTTCATCATCTGAGGTATCATCTTCCTGCCAATTTACTGATGCTTGGATGTAGTGATCTTGAATCCAATTTGTCTAGTGCTCTTTAAAACTTCCTGTAAGAAATGCACAGGTGTGATAAAGATTTCAAATCATGCAATAATATGTTTTATACTGTAATGTCTTGTATGTTTTAATGGTATGTTTTCTTATATTGTTCTTGCATGTGTTTTCTTGATCCTATATTCCAAATAAATATCGAGAAAAGAATAAATATCAATGAAACTTGGGTGTGACGCAGAGGCCTCGTTGGTCACGTGGTTCTCGGTGGGCGATACCGGGCTGGTCTGATCATCTGTCCCCGGCTTTGAGGAGCAATTCTCAGCTTGCGTCAAGACAAGACGGACTATTCACCGTTTGTGTCCATTGTATTGTTTGAATATCGCACTATTATAGCATGGACGGCAGAAGCTACAGCTCCGGTAACTATGCACTGGTTCTTTTTGCTCGTGCCTATAAATATTTTTTCGGTTAGCCGCGTGCTTTGTTGCTGAGAGACGGAGTCACGGTGTATTAGCTGCGAAGCTAACTTAAGCTAATGCTGAATTTTAGCTCGCCGCCAGCAGCTGCTGCTAGCCTGTACCCTACTGTGACTTAAAACGAATAAGTGCATAACCTACCAAAATAAATTTTTGGCCGGGCTGATATTATTAATGAAATTGATTTGTTTCAGAGAAAATGAACACTAGGCCCATTAGCTCACACTAACGACGCACAGCTAGCTAGGCTAGCTTCATCGCCATTAGGCTGTTTGCTCGGTAATAAGCGAACACAAAGAGCCTAGTAGCCCTTTCGTTGCTTTGTGTGTGAGACCTGTTAAATGTGGATTTTTTTTGGACGCTACTTGTCTTAAATCTTTTAAAATGGAGTCAATGTGGTGACAGCCGACGTTTAAAGGCTCGTTAATAAAATGGCCGATCGTTTTAAAGCATTGCTGTATTCAACTTTCAATTTGCAATTTGCACTAAGCTGATAAAAAGATGAAGGAACCACAGCTATTGTACAATAAGAAACTAGAGAAAACCAGCTCTCAGTTTTGATACTCTGCACGTTCAGATAGATAGATAGATAGATAGATAGATAGATAGATAATACTTTATTCATCTCCAAGGGGGAAATTGGAGTCTCCGCCAGCTTGTACACAAAATAGACACCAACATCATTAATAGCAGCAGTAGGAGCAATGCAGATGGAAGACTGGTTATATATATATATATATATATATATATATATATATATAGATATATATATATAGATATATATATAGGAATGTATTAATGTGCATGCCTGTGCAAAAAGAGCGTCAAAAAAACGAAATATAGGCGCTGTGCAAAAGCCAGAGTAGGAAATAAACGAGAACATTTAAACAATGGTGGTGTTGTGTCTGATGGCTGTGGGGACGAAGGACCTCCGGGAGCCTCTCTGTCCAGCTCAGTTCATGAAACTGCAAGCGCTCTGATTTTAAAGGATGAACTGCTTTAATTGCTTTAATTAGTTACACTTCCATGTTGTTTTACAGGTGATGAAATGTGTGCGTGTACTTTTGCTCATGCAAATGCAATCTCTCCTTCTGTAGGTTACTCCAGCTGGGGAGGGAGTGGAGGCTCAGGCAGCAGAGGTGAGAAAACGTGTCAATGTTTCTCATGTCCTGCATGATTGAACAAGAATAATCATCCATGACCACTGTCAGGAGAAGTGAATAACACTGACCATCTCGTGACGACACAATGTTCAGCTCGGAAACTTTTGGACCCGGGACGGGTTTTCTGCAGAGTCTTAAAAAGTCTAAACGTTGATAATCCCAATTTAAGGCCTTGCAAAGTCTTAAATACGAGCGCATTTTGCATTGTAGGTCTTTAAATTACATTTAGTCAAGTCTTAAATCCATACATCGATTTAGTACTGCTTCATTAACTGTATGACCCCATCTGGCCCTGACTTTAGTTTGAAAGTAATTCTGGGTCTCTGGTTAAGTGTGTCTTATATTTAACCCACAATGGTCTTAAAAAGTCTTAAATAAATCTGCAGAAACTCTGTGGGATTCGTGTGGATGTTATTTATACCGCTTTCACATCTAAAATCCCAGGTCGACCTGGCATTTTCAGATCCAGGTCGACTCGCCTTTGATGCTTTCACATCAGCAAAAGTTCCGGGTCGGGCCTCCCTCATACGTCATCGTGTACATTACAGTCTGTCAGGCCGTCAGGTGACAAAATCGGAGCGTAATGGGCAGATACATCAACATCAGGGCGAAAAACCTGGGTCGACGCGACATTTCTGTTGATATCAAAGCCGCACCAAGCCGATAAAATCCCGGGTCGATTGCCGGGCTGTTGACCCGGGTTGTGTACAGACACACACATTAAAAATGGTTTAGGAACGACTTGACCCACACAATCTTAGCTAATCTTAATCTGGTTTCTTTGACCAACGAAAACATCCACTATAAACAATGAAGAGTGGATAAGAAGCCACTTTGTGCAATGACTGGTGGTGATATTTTAGCCAGCAACGTGAAACTGTTCATATTAATTGAATTCTGTTGTTACTAGGTTCTAGTGGCTTTGACATGTACGGAGGAGGCTACAAGGACTCAATGTCTGGGCTTGGCGGCTATGGAGGAGGAGGAGGAGGAGGAGGCGGTGGCGGCGGCGGCGGCGGCCACCACCACATGAAGAGAGGGCTCTCGGGATCCTCTCTGCTCTCATCTTCAGGCACGCATGCAGATGCAGTAATTGCCAAGATTAACCAGCGCCTGGATATGCTCACTCAGTTGGAGGGGGGACTGAAAGGTTCGCGGGGTGACAGGTAATAATTGTTTTCTTTTTCTGCTCTGCAATGTCTTCATCAGTCAGAAACGAGTCACATATACTAACCACAGTGTGGCTTTCGTGTTCTAAAATTAATTTGCATGTCTGTTATGTGCCATGAGATAGGTTTAGAGCAATGTCTCTGAATATTGGCTTTTAGGTTCACATTACACAAACACATGCACACAACGTTAGACACACTAGTCACAGCAAAGTCATTTTAACATAACGGTCCTGCATCAAATCGCTTTTCTTGACTGTTTATATTGCAATGTTTTTTTTTGTTATTTAGCCAAGGCCACTGACTAGAATAAGATTGTCAGAATAATACAAACATCGTTCTCCAGAATGAAAACACCCTTGAATCAACAGCTCTGTAATGTTAAACAAATCCTGAACACCACTGTGAAGCTCAGATTTAGTGCAGGACTGTTAGATTAGAATGCATTAGTTTATCACCCGTGTAACTAATGAACTAACACGCGAGTGTGTAAAGATGCTTAGGCCTTCTAATGCCACTGGTGCTTTTAAAGTCAAGCAGGTACTTTTCTAGATTGGAATTCTGAATTAAAATAAAAAGGCAACGACCATGCACCACGTGGAGTAAGACTCAGAGAGCTCGTATTGTTTGAGAATGGTGAGTTTGGTCCTGCAAATTGGGCAGTTTGTTGTCACACCTTGTCATGGGGAAAATATGTTGGCCACAGTTTACGTGATATAAGGGTGTAGGTTGCTCCCAGGTTGCATTTGAATGCCTCAGCATCTGAGGAAGCTTTGTTTGCTCCCAGTTTGCTATTTGGAGGTTTGTCCCAGTGTTTGCAGAGAGTATTGTGGTCCCTTGATAACTTAGATATTGATAAAAATGCATGGTCCCCCAATGAGGGCGCATTTATAGACCAACTTTTTTTTTTTATTATTTGTAACAGACTGACATCTTTGCATATGAAACCAGGTCAACATTGCCTTTCTCCCGACTTTGTGTTTATGTGTTCACACACGTTTCTCTCATCCTCCATGTGTCCTAACCCTGTGTTCTGGCTTTAGGTAACACAGGAGAGATGAGTTTTCCGGCCTGATATTATTTTGTCAAGCTGAAATGTGTATTAAATAATGCTTATTGTATTTGTAAAAAAAAAAAAAAAAAAAAACACCCCTACCCTTTGAAACATGCCCAGTTTACGCCCCACTCTGCAGTAGTCACTCTATTTGAGTCACTTCCCAGGATATTTTACTTCTTGTACCTGTCGAGACATCACAGGTCGTGATGAGACACGGGCATGTCTCTTCAGTGTTTTTCATCATGAAAGAAACTGCCTCTGCAGGAAATGCCAGAAAAAAAAAATATTACTATTACTAAAAGGCCACAAGCAGAGCCTAAAGTTGTTTTGGATCATCAATTTTTGATCAAATGTGGTTTCTGAAATAAAGCTGGGGTAACAAGAAACACAGAGAAAGCAAGACCACGGAGGAGAAGGATTAGCAGGTGGAGAAATCCAAACCTGGCTGCCCTCCCTGCCTCCTTTGCACTCTGCTTTTCTCTATCAACCCTCTCCCTCCCTCCTCCCTCCTGCAGGTATGACCAGTACGAGTCATTCGACTCACGCACCTCCTCTCTCACCTCCTCCCGAGATCTCTACAGATCTGGCGGCAGTAGCTATGGTTTTGGTGATGGCCGTGGGGACAGCATGCTGTTGGGTCAGCGAGGAGGCTCAGGCTTCGGAGGGGGATTTGGGCTAGGGGGGGGAGGCAGCTTTGACAGCCCCTCCTCTTCCTATGGAGTCGCTAAAATGCGACAGAATATGAGAGACTCCTTCGGCAGTGCCCAGGGAGGAGGTTCTGGAGGTGGAGGATGGGCCGGAGCAGGCCGACGTTCCCCCAGAAGGGGTGGAAGTGCCGGGGGTCGAGGAGCTGGAGGAGGGTTTGGAAGCCGCAGATCTGACCCCACTCCATTAGGCGGAGGAGGTTTGCGGGGAAGTGGCAGTGGTGGCCAGTCCCACCGCGGCCACTCTCCAGGAGGTGGTAGAGGAAAGCTCCCATCCCTCCTGTCCAACCGCATGTACCCTGAGAGTGGGGGCTTCCAGGGTTCTACTCAAGGGCCTCACGACTTTCCTGGGAGGCATTTTGGAGGGGGCCCACGGGCTGGCCGCCAGCGAGGCCGCAAGAGACCCCTCAACAAAGTAAGTACCTCCAGCCAAATAAGGCCTCCTCAGACACCGGGCACAAGTTAAGCCCTTTCTGATTCCCTCCTTATAGTGTCCTCAACAAACTGACAAGTTTGTGCTAATAATGTGCCAATGCCAGCTACTTGCTATGTAAAACAGTTAGTCCCATGTAATCCCCACTACACACCTGACCTATCAGCTGCCCCTCTAACTCCACCAGGCCTCTCTATTGATGTGATCAGTCACATGGAACGGCCTGTTTTTTTCTAACGACTCTTCTCCCTGCCCACCTCAGTCTTGGTTAGCTGTGGAGATGCTGATTTTTGCTTTGTGGACCATTTTACATTGTTTTTTTTTTTTTGTTTTTCCTTTGCCCCGCTCCTGGGTAGTCCTAAAATAAAGTTAACACTATTGGTGTCCCAGTTCCCAGATAGAAGAAAGACACGTCTGAATTGCTAATGGGTCTAGAATTCATGGATGTATTGGTTATGACAGCCTGTTTGTTTGTTTATTCATTCAGACGATGCATTTCAGAGTGCAAATGAATTTGTGTGATCTGTAGCAGATGAAGCCACAACGCGATGGTCAGAAGAAGAGAAAGCAGTCCCTCACTGCAGCCGATGAGCCCGAGTCAAAAATTAACAAGACAGAGAGCGCAGAGTCAGACGCTGCGCAAGGTATTTCTAAAATAGATTAGTGGTATTATCGTAATAAACGAGCTGACATAACTGACGTGGTTTAACTGTTGTGTCTCGTTATCGTAGAACAACCACAGAAGAACGGAGACGACGGTGAACCAAAGACTGTTACTGCGGTGAGTAGACGAAACTTTGACAGGATCTCACTGTGAACTGAAAGTAATGGCTTATGAAGTCTTAAACGCTGTCAATGTTATGATGGTCTCACTTTATTTGAAAAAGATGAAACAATGCAAATGACAGCGAGACAGTGTTGATCCATAGCACTGACATGTTATCATGAAATAGACCCACAGGAACTGAGACAATATTAAGCACAAATGCGTAATTACAATTGGATTTAATGTAATTATGCCAACTCAGTGTTCTTTAAAAACAAATGTTTTTACTCCCTAGTTCATTGTATTAGTCTGGATGTATACTGCAACTTACTGATGTTGCAATTCAAGTTATGATTAATGTGTTACTTTTCTTAACAGGAGGAAAAACAGTCTGAAGATGGAGATAAAGGTGAGCTTGACTACAGAGGCTCTTTACTGATTGAATTTATTTCTCTAAAGTTTTTCTTTCGTGTCAGTATGTTCATGCTCCTGTGCTCCTGATTAGCAGCATCCAAACAGGAGGAGAAGAAGAAGCCGCAGGTTAAACCAAACCCAGCTCAAGGTCAAGACAAGCACCCGAAAATGAGGAAGAGGAGGGGATTCCTGGAAAGGTGATTGGACATATCCCTAGAGATCTATGTTTATTATTTCACCATCTTGCTGTGCTTGTTATTGCTGATGGGCTTTAGGGACTGAAGTTTTTTCCCTTTTTTTCTAGGGTGATGTTTGCATGTTCTGTCTGCAAGTTCCGTTCGTTCTACAAGGAAGAAATGGAAACTCATCTCGAGAGTCGCTTCCACAAAGAACACTTTAAGTTCCTCTCTGGCCAGTTGTCCAAGCCCACCACAGACTTCTTACAGGTAACTCAGATTCTTCATTCATTAACTTAACAAGTCACAGTCACTGTGTCAGATAGATGTATGCAATAATTCATTAAGACAAGCCCATCTCTTTGGGTACGTTATATCTAAGTGTAATGGGTTAAATAGCCACGATTAATGATCAACTAAAACACAATTACATTGGTGTTACAGGGTTTAGGAATACGATTTTTTTCCCAAGTTGAATAGGATTTCCCAGTTGTTCCAGATATTAATGCTTCAGACTGTCTTTCCTGCTTGGTCACTGTATGTTTACAGTTGCTGCCACTTAATCTTAAAAGGTTTATGTGTGGCCAACACACTTTTAAATATTAACATGTTTGACAGAAATATTGGATACACTTGTTAAAGTCACCAGAATAATTAATGAACATGAAGTTGTAAACTAATCAATGCATTACTGTTTATTTTGTAGGAGTACTTGCAAAACAAGTTTAAGAAGACTGAAGAGAGAGTCAGCCAGTTGGAAAACCACAGTGCAGCCATCTGCCAAGTGTACAAAGAGCAGGATGTTACCAGGGGTAAGTAGCAGCAGCAGCAGCAGCAGCAGCAGCTCTGTAGGTGTTAATGTACCAAAAACAGAAGGAGACGTTAAATGATTGCTCACCGCATACATTTCTCACACACCTCTGTAGATCTCGGTATGGAGCACTTCATGAGGAAGGTGGAAGCTGCTCACTGTGCAGCTTGTGACCTCTTCATTCCTATGCAGCCTCACCTGATACAGAAACACATCAAGTCTCCAGACCACAACTACAACCGCAAGGTATGAAAGATCCCACAGACTGACTCAAAGTGTGATGGTCCAAAAACAAAATGCAGTCAGCATCGTCAAACTGTGTATAATGTGGAACTCTTGTGTGTGATTGAAGGGTATGATGGAGCAGTCTAAGCGGGCCTGTCTTTCAGTGGCTCGTAGCATCCTAAACCACAAACTAATTGGCAAGAAACTGGAGAGCTACCTCAAGGTATGTACATAAGATGTCAATAAAAAAAAAAAGATTTTCACTGGTCATATTTCATTTTTCAGATGAGAAGTTTGTGAATGTGAAACCATTCATATAATTATCAGCACAACGCACTTCTTTTTCTTCATCCAATGGCAAAGGATGTTGTTGTTTTTTTGTTTTTTTTTTAATTCCCAAAGGAGCTACTCGGTGGGTGTTAATAGTAGCATGGAGAATAGTTGGTGCTGAGCTTCCAGATCTGGATGCTGTACTTCACAAGAGCTTGTAGCATCAGTAAAGACCCGTCCATCCAGACCTCACTGAAAAAGATTAGCAGAACACAAACCTCTATCAGTGTGAGGAACAGCTCAGCAGCCGGGCACCAATTTTAAACTCATTATGTACTCTTTAAATGTTTTTATAGCTACTACTGCCTTAATTTTAGAACAAATTAATGGCTCAGCTCAGTTTATCTACGCTCATATTCCTGCTCCTGTCTTTGTGGTGTGGTTATATTAACAACAAGGTGTCTCATGTAAAAAAAAAAAAAAAAAAAAAAAAGTGTGATTATCTGTATATGAAACAATAAGAATACAGCTGTCACACAAACATAAATCAAGATTGAGATCTCGGGTTTAAATCGTCATCTCACGAATATTATTTCCTTCTCAGGGCGAAAACCCGTTCACTGGAAACCAGGACGACCAGGATCCGGAGGACTCCATGGTGATGGACGTGTCCGAACTGGAGTTAACCAGCGAGGCAGCGGACGGTCAGACAGACGTGGCACCAGTCAACGATGAGCCTGCGGCCGAGGGAGAGTCGAGTAAAGAGGCAGTCGAGGGGGAAGCTGCAACAGAAGCTGCAACAGAAGCTGCAGAAGCTGAAGCTGATGAATCAACAGCGGCGGCAGCGGCAGGAGATGAGGAAGAGCAGGAAAAGATGGAGGAGCAGGAAAACCAGGAAGAGGAGGAAGGTTTTGAAGTTGGAGAGGACGAAGAGGATGAGGGATACATGCTGCACGATGAGATCGGCGAAGAGGGATTACAGTGCGCCCTGGGAGACGAGGAAGGAGAGGACGGAGTAGATGGCAAGGAGGAAGATGACAAGGAATGACTTTTGTGCCGTATTTGTGATTTTTCCACCTGAACATCTCTCTGGACCAGTCGATGACCCCCCCCCGGACCCGTTCAGTTTAATAACCAGGCGTATTTAAGAACTGTATGCCTGCTTCCATCATTTTTCACTGTCAAATGACTCTGATCTAATGTTGTTTTATTTTGCTTAAAGACATAGTTCCACATTTTTGGGTACTACAGTTAATTACGTTTTCGCTGAGATTTTGATGTCAGTGCGTAACTCTTGTGTTTTGTTTGTCTGTCAATCTCTCCAGAGAGGTTGGCAGGCGTTTATATGGACTTCAGAGAGGGCCGGGCAAGTTGTTACTCCTTCTCCTGTCTTAATGCTAAGCTGTTCACCTCGTTACTCTAGCTCCATACTTAACTCCAGACATGAGTGGTAATAACTTTTCGTTTAAAACCTAGAAAGAAAACAGTTGAGCATACTTCTAAACATGTGTCTCAATATTTTTGTGCCTTTTGTTTTGTAAGTAGTTCTTAACTTGGATAAACTGTTTAGTTATGGTTAAGTATCGTAATGCGGAGATGTTGTGTGTACAATTTTATTTAAGGTTCACACAATGCGGTCCATTGCCAATATTGATCATGGCAAATGGATGATTTTCCAACGTTCAGGTGAAATCTCAAACAACGCAAACTTCTTACTGTGCTGTTGGGATAAATTCAATCATTGTCAACAGAATAAGTTTGGGATATTCTGGATATGTGTATTATACCAGTTTTGTTCCACTCGGCACAACAAATAAACTTGGTGAATAAGTTATCGCTGTTTTGTGTTCACAATATCAATTATGTTGTTTCTTCATCGTGTGGTCAAAAAGCTAAAACTAAGAAATTGGGGTAACAGGGTAAACCAAATTTTCTTCACAGCATTACAGTTGGTGTCCATTTAGATTATGGGTAAATGTTTTTGGGCGGTTATTTACTGCAACCCAGAAATATGATCGTTTACTTTTTACTAGAAATCTTACAGTTCATAGGTTTTACACACAGCTTAAAAAAATGTCCGGGTTATTCCAGTCAGTTCAGCCCTAGATTTGACGTCAAAAGGCAAATAAAAGCCTTCATTAATGACAGCCATCACAACTATTCAATCACTATCACAACCAGGAAACCAGTTGTACTTCTATTGAATAGCCAACTGTCAGGAAGCTTAAAATTTAGCGCAGGATTAGTTGTATCCAATGAACTGGCAAGTTGTGAGTGTATGTCACCATCTAAAGATGAGTTTTCTCAGTAATATTTTGTGGCTGAAACGCTTCTAATGGGAAGCAAGTTACAACTCCATGCAGAAATTATAATAACAAGACTGCTCTCATTGTGTTAATAGACTATATGTATTTTCCCCTCTTTCTTCCCTTTCTTTGTGTAGAAAATACAATACATTCAAATCAGACTATTTAGCACAAATAAGACAGTCAGATGCCTACCATGAACACTTGACTTCTTTGTGACGCTCTTTTGACCTGCTATTAAAAACAAACAAACAAAAAAGATAAAACATTCCCAGTGGACTTATTTTTTCCCTCGGCTATTTATTTCTGGCATTTTAATGTGTCTACCCGGACCACAGGGAAGAGTTTCCCGACGAACACCGACCTGTTTTGAAATCATTGCACGGTGTTGCATGACGTTACCCCGCGGGAGGGGGAGGAGCTCTGGGTGACATTTCGTCTGACAGTCGTACGTGCGTCTGACGTCAGCGACGTCGAACGGGACTGTTTGTTCTGGATTTGGGGCGAGGAAGGTCTGCGAGCGCTGACAACCGACAGAAGAAGGTAAAAATAGCGTTTTACGCCTTTAAGGGGATGACATTGGTATATTAAACGAAAGCATACAACTCAGGGGAACCGGTAAAATGTGTTCCACGGGGCTTGGTGGCGTATTTCCCGCGCTGTCAGTGAGCGCTTCGGCCAGCGGAGCATGAGCTGTCTCCACGGGCCTTGCACCGGTTCGGGCACACGAGAGAGAGGTGATTTTTGATCCTTTAAGTGTGCGCGATTTGGTGTTACTTTGCGTATTCGGCGTCGTTTCTTTCCCCTCTCAACGCTCGCGCTGAGGCCGCTTTTGGTTGCAGCGGACACTCCGTGGTGTCGGTGTGCACGTTAGCTGCTACCATGCTAGCCAGCTAGCTGCTATGCTAGGCTGTTTGTTTGTAGCCCCGTAGGCCGTATTCGTGACATACGCTACGTCCTCTTGTTAGCGTAGTTTACGCACAGTGGCGCAGAAGCTTGTGTGTAGCTCGACGTAGGTCATTTGGAGAATACCGATCCTGGCCAAGTTGTATTCTGAAACGCGTTTTACGTGCGTAGCTGTCACTTGATCACGGTGGACATGGCGACGCACTGACATGGAAGGTTAGCAAGATAAATATGTAAAAAGAGTGTTTTTTCTCTCCCAAATATTTTTACTGGAAAAATACAATACTTACAATCACAGATATGCAATTTACCTTTGCCCTTTTAAAAAACATATATTCATATGTACGCTTTAACATACACACACATAAAAACGAAAGTAACCAAAAACAAACAAAACAAAAACACTCTGATAAGAGTGGAGAGGAAAATAATTAAATTAAAGTACAGAGTACAGAGTACAACGCTCCCACCCATGCCCCCACTCAACCCATCACGACCAACACACGTATTACTGCTTATTTATACAATGTGAAAGGTACAACAATAACAATAAGTACCGCTAAATTAGTTAAATAGGACGTGCCTTTAAAATAGAAGGATATTTAACAGACTTCCAACAATAAGGTATTTCTTGCCAGTGAGGATGTGAAGGCGAGTAGTTTTTAATTGTTTGTCCCAAATAACATTATCTATTAACCTGCATGCTGTAGAAGGAAGATACCATTATGAGTATTTACAAATAGTGATAAAATTCAGTGAAATGATTATGTTATCCTTCTAATTATTTACTTAATTTTTATTCTTTTATTCAAGTTAGCAACAACAGTGCGTAGTAGGGTCCACTTACACTTTATCTAAATCTTATCATATATTAATATCTTGTATATGTTGTCTGGCACCATTTTAAACATAAATCTGTTCTCATTCTTCAAGTGTGTGTCTGGATTGTCTTGTGTCTTTTTTATATCCTTTTTTGTTTTTTGGGGGGTGTTCTCCCGACACGATGCTGCCTGCACACTTTTTGTGATTTGCAACAGTGAACTGTGAAAGAAGGCGCACAATATTAAACTCTCAACATTTAGAAGATTTAACTCAGCGATTGTCAACAAGAAAAATAACATAGCTAGAAATTTAAAAAAGGGACAACAGAGACCTGTTGAGGTTACGTACTGTCCTGTACTGTTTTATATACTGTAAATCCAGAAAAGTTAAACTATACTGTGGCACCAAGTACCACACACTATTTAGAATAGAAGATTGGAAGAAAATAAATATTGTTCTTGCAAACAGCTCCTTGTATGGGACGTCCAGTAAAGTATGTATGTATGTACGGTTCACAATCTCTGCATGCGTTCTTATTCTTGCTGGGATGAACAAAGTCATTTTCAGCTTACTCTGAAGAGGCTATTTCTGTACAGAGGTGTAGAAACTAAAAACAGGAAGGAAGGTGAAGGTGAGAGGTAATAGCAATGAAGACATCTACCTTCAAGAGTCAAGAGGCCCCTTGGGCTCAGAGTTGTGGGTTGTTCTCTGTGAATGTCTGATTTCACCTGAATAGTCTTTCTTGGAAGAGAGAAACACTCACACTGATGAAGATCCGTTTTGAATATTGCACACATCAGTTTTCCAACACGTTGTAAAGGAATGCAACAGTTGTCTTTGCTATTCCTGTTGAATCAAAAAGCCACTTGCTTCGTGCCCATCCCATGGGCTCTGAGCACAGCTGCTTTCAGACAGTATGACCAGACATTTAACTGGTCATGTCTTATTCGAAAACGACCCCCCAGTGAATTGTGTTGCCCTCAGTTTTAGTCGGACTTTGATTTGAGATTTGTCTCTCTCTCTCACAGGTGTGGCACTCTGCTCTCTATCCGTGTCTCACAGCGCGTCGTGGGCATCCTGTGTTACCTCGGGAAACTGTCACCTCACCAACTGAGCGAGATATGATCACACAATCGGATTAAACCGCAGCTGCACGGCTACAAACATGTAAGTTCTTAGAAAGCAACTGGTCTCAGAATTATTTCTGTTATCGAAGTTTTGAGTTACGTCTACACCATATTATGTAAATCCCCTCTGCTGGTGTTTTGTTAACAAAATAACTGTCAGTATGACTGGATACCAAAGTCTGTAAGGTTTCTGTTTGTCAGTGTCAATTGCAAATGCCTTTTAACATAGATAGATAGATAGATAGATAGATAGATAGATACTTTATTTATTCCGTGGGATAAATAGAGCTAATAAAGCAAAGTAAGCATTGTATTAGCTGCGTAATCTGGATACATCACAGGCCCCAAACTAACCCTTTTCTATAGGAGCATTGTGGCCCCTCTGAATAATAGCAGGAAAGCAAGAAGAAAGTTTAGGGGCACATCTTAAATCAAGCTGCGCTGCAGTTATTTACATCTACCCAATTCTAGCTGTATTACGGACCAAATTAGTCGGTAATAAACAGACTTAATGTCCAGTAGTTCCATTGTGCCATTGTATAGCGTTACTGCCATCGCAGTACGAGAACAGAGACGCGTAACAAATCATTAGATGTACGCAAAGTATGTGCTTTTCAGCCGTGTTGTTGAGGTTGTCTGTGCACTAGAGTAGGAGCTAAGCGAGACTCGCCAGCGAGAGTAGATGACATAACCTGTGCTGTTGACACGGACGCTCCCACTCCCACACACACACACACACACACACACACACACACATTGTTTTTCCACCATGGAAGAAAAGTCTAGTGTTAATAATGCTCACATTGTCCCAAAAAAACGGTCCCAAAATGCATTCGGTATTCGCATCAAGATATCTGTTTATAGAGCTTAGGTTTGCAGTGACGTAATACAGTTTTATTCCCCCTGTAATGTCAATCACAGCTAGTTGTACTCATGCACATTTATACATATTCCCATATTATCACCGATGGGCTCTAGGTTTACTCGCCATTGTCATAAGGTCATGTCTCAACAGACATTTATTTTAAGAAAATCTTTGAGATTGTGAGACTGTAACTTGTTACTGTTGAATAGATTTTCTTTAATTACAATCACAGGTGTTACAGAGGATAGTAACTTTATTCTGAAGGTGTATTAACAAATTAAGTGTTGGTTTACTCTCAAATTTTCGCTGCCGACGTCATGGAAAGATGAAGATGAAGCTATAGCTCGTTTCGTTGCAGGACCATATACATGTAAAAAGTGCTTGAGCTGCCTTGTCGTTGGTGGATAAGCACATATGGGAGATCTTATTTCAAACTCACTATAAATGAGTTTTAACACTATAAACATGCTCGATGGTGTTAAGCTGAGTTGATCCTTTTCAATAGTAGCAGCGCAGTTGATCTAATTGTTTTTGATTTTCAAGTCATTAGCAAACGCAGTCACCTGGATATCTAGTTTCCTTTGTTGCCGTACAGTTGTGAGAATGATTTATATGCAACAATCTTATTTTATTTTTTCTTGTGTTTCTTTTATGTGCAACTTAAGCTCCTGTTGCCAAACCATTTTCCTTATGGATCATTAAAATCGCACCCTTTTCAACCAGCTGGATAACACGAGTCGACTACTAATCTACGATATCGTGTAAATCTCTGTGGTGTTGGCTAATCTCCAGAGTAGGTGCACAGCACTGTTTGTGAAAATGGTGTAATGTGTTTACATTTTCCAGTTCTGTTTAAAGGGTCATTCAAGGTGCAGACAAACACACTTCATATTATTTATTTCATAACAATATTTACTCAAGTGTGTTGAGAGCTAATAGCTTGTAGTTGATGTGGAATGGGTGCATTTGTTTGTGCACAGAAACACTGTAGACATCGTGGCCTCTGTGTTGTTCTCTGATTTAATGCGCTGCAACAACAGAATGAACGTCGAGTACTTAAAAACAAAATCAGGTGCAGAGTTTGAGCCGCCAGAGCAGCGAAAGATGAACTCTTGCGTGTTTTTCCTCTGAAAGAAGTTGTCTCCCTTTCTCACCGAGAGGCCTCTGAAGCGGGAGTTTCAGTCAATGGATTCTGACAGCGTAGCAAATAATAGACGGTACAGAAAGTGCTTGAGTCAGTGTGATACCAGTTAGCTTTGAGATTTGAGGTGTGACAGCGCCGCTAACCTCGATGTTTTCTGAGAACGCTGAGTCAAACGTGACTTCCTTTAAGGAGCTCGGTGAAAGCGATGGCAGCGTTTGTGATCCTTTTTGTCCGATGGTGTTTTCAGAGAGTCGCATCAGGAGTGTAATGGCCTGAGGGGGGTCCCCCCGGTCCCACCTGCCCCTGCCAGGTCCAATCTGCCTAAACTGTCTTCTCAGCCACTGCAACACACCACTGCAATGGGAGACGGACTGGAGGCAGGCAGCAGCCAGAACCCCCCCTCTGCTCCACCGCCGCTCCCCTTCAACCCTCCGCCCCCCGAAACATGGAACCCCTCCAGACCCAAACGGCAGACCAACCAGCTACAGGTAACGGGACTTCTGTTTGTTTACGCATTTGGTGTTTGTAT
Source organism: Mugil cephalus (assembly GCF_022458985.1). Lineage (NCBI taxonomy): Eukaryota > Metazoa > Chordata > Actinopteri > Mugiliformes > Mugilidae > Mugil > Mugil cephalus. The sequence continues at coordinate 20,901,391 of NC_061771.1, forward strand.
ACCGTGCTTGCACACTTCAGTTTAAATGACTGTTTTGTATAATTGTGCTCTCTTCCAGTACCTGCTGAAAGTGGTGTTGAAGACATTGTGGAAACACCACTTTGCATGGCCCTTCCAAGCTCCTGTAGATGCAATCAAACTGAATTTGCCTGTGAGTCGCATGTTTATGTTTACTTTCTGTTTAGTCCAGAGCACACGTATAGCATTGTAACGGATTGATAATTAGTTTCACATGCAAAGCGTCGCACAGAAATGCAGGTGATTCCACATAGGAATAAAATATCTGTTCTTTCTGCTGTTTCTGTTTTTTTGGGGGGGTTCTTTCTGTGCATCTTTGAGATTCATTTTGTTATTTAACTGACATGTATGTGAAGGTTCTCAGTCATCCACGTCATGGTATATCCAAAAAGGGACTGGTGGGAAGCTTGAGGTTTAAATAGGGAACTCTGTGGGTATAACTTGCTTGACCAGGCAGACAGAAGCCCCGTCCCCAAGAAGTTTCAATCCCATTTGCACCTTGACACTGGAGCCTTTGACTGACAGTGACTCGTTAGGGCACCATTCATAGGGACAGAGGACAGGAACAAGCAGTCCCCGCCCTCTAACAGGTAACCATCTAGCTGTTATTTGGAAATTAATTGCACCACTTTCTGGTCAGGCAAGTTTCTAATGAGTAATACCCACAGAGTTCCCTATTAAAACCTCAAACTTCTCACAAATATTTTTTTCAAATGCCCTTTGGAGTTAACTGACATGACTAATCATCTCTTTTTCTGCGGTCGTCTAGTGCTTTTTATTTTTTTTATGTGGTACTGAACTTTATCTGCTATTTTTCATGTATTAAACAGAAGAAAATATTGGTTAAAACCACAGACATCATTGATCATTTCATCCCCCCTTTAAACTACATGTAGATATATGTAGGATCCAGAGCAGCACCTCAGACTCACCTTATGTTTTATAAACTGTGCTTCTGACTCATATTAACATTCCAGTCTTTTGAAGTGCTAAAGGTAACAAATAAGTTCATATTGCACTTTAACCGCTGCATCTCCAAGGCACTGAAGTGTTTTGGACTTAATAAAAGAGGACGTTTGTCACATTTTTCATTGCAGTCTAATAACTTTTCCCTCTCTGCTTTGTTATGTCAAGGACTACTATAAGATCATAAAAGTTCCTATGGACATGGGCACGATAAGAAAACGCCTGGAGAACAACTACTACTGGAATGCCCAGGAGTGTATCCAAGACTTCAACACAATGTTCACAAACTGCTACATCTATAACAAGGTCGGCATCATTGGAAGTTCTTAGTGACAGGGCCCTGTGCTGCTCAGCTGTCTTATTACTCGTATCAGGAGAGAAGAAGGCGTCAATGGAAACGTGTCCTTGTGTTTGTGTGTTCAGCCCGGGGACGATATTGTCCTGATGGCGGAGGCGTTGGAGAAGGTGTTTCTCCAGAAGATTTCGGAGATGCCACAGGAGGAGTCGGAGATCGCTGTGGTCTCCAGGGGACGCAGAGGGGGCAGAAGGGAGTCAGGTATGAGTTTTGGGATGTTATGCACCCAACAGCCAAAACATTAAAACCACTGACAGGAGAAGTGAATAACGTTGACCATCTTGTGACAATTCAATGTTCTGCTGGGAAACTTTTGGACCTGGTATTCATTTGTGTGGATGTTGCTTAGACATGTAGCACCCATCTAGACCAGACCAGACACCCCCCACCCCATAGTAATGACACTACTTGATGGCAGCAGCCTGACACAGGAAACACACAAAAACCGTTTAGGAACAACTAAAAAATAAGCAAACACGATGACACAAAGTTTTGACCTGGCCTCCAAGTTCACTAGATCCCAAACTGTTCAAGTATCTGTGGGATGATCCACAGAGGCCCCTCCCCTCAACCCACAGACCCCCCCACTGAAACCACCCTTTAGCAGACACCACAGGACACTCTCAGAAATCCCAAATGATTTGGAGACACAAGGGAGACCTACATAATATTAGGCCATAATGTTATGTCTGATAGGTGCGTGATGCTTCAGTTGTCGCCTCAGTTCTCCTCTATAGACAAGGCGTGCTGCCATTATAACAGACATGATTGTGTTTGTGTGTATTCCTTGTATAATCTGTAGACTAAACTAATCTAACCAGCTAGGCTTGTATGTCCGTCTGTACTTCTGCTCCCGACTTGATCAGCCACACCTCGCGTGAACATTAGTTTCATACATAGTCAAGTTCTGGATGTTTGATGATTGTGGTTTTGTGGTTTTTATAATTCAACCAACAGGTCTAATGTAGGTCTGGGATATTATGGTTGCTCTTTTTACTAGGGATCGACCAGTTATTGGCCTGGCGGATAATATCGGCCGATATTCGCCATTTTTGCGATCATCGGCATCGGCCGTTAATTTCAACCAATTATCGATAAAATCAATTAATGCATTTTAAAATGCGCTCATTTGGCTCTGATGCAGCCGTCTCTCTGTCCGAAGTCACCACTCTCTTGGGTGTGTAGCAATGTTCCGCCCACAGCCCTCACTGATTGGCTACTTGGCACAAGTGAGTCAGTGACGGCCAATCAACACTGAAGCCTCTGCACGCATTGCCACAGACAAGGAGGAGAAGCAGACGACTGCTCCGGTAGCATAACACAATGACACAGGCTGTAGCAAGTACAAAGGAGGAAAACCTGCTGTTTGGCTCTGGAGATGAGACTGTTCACAACTTCAACCCGGCGTAGGCTGCTTCATGATGGCCCACCGCTGCATTATAATCACCGCAACCGCTTTAGAGCTGGGGCCAGACGCAACAATAATAATCTAGACCCTTACGGTTATTCTTACTTTGTGGGAATAATTAATTCTCCTAACGTGTCTGAGCCCACGGGGTGACTCGCAGTTTATCAATAAACAACACCTGAGGTGATTATAGCTTATAAGTTTAACACCACACGCTAACGTGTCCTTATTTGTTTACAGTCGCCTCTCCCTCGGCGCTCACGCTCTCACCACACTACGATCAACTTAACTACACAAAATAGATGTTAAATATTCGTGTTTTTGTCAGTCACTCGTGAAGTCCAGGGAAATGAAAGGCCATTTAAATGAGTCGGGCAGAGAGCGCACGTCGAGTCTTTTTCAATAAATTTACCGTCGCGTATACAACTAACGCGTGTAAAGTAGCCTTTATTGTTTGAATGTACAATTGCCAAGTGCCTTAGTCTTATTTATGTAATATGACATAAAGTTCTAAGCACAAGAGGGATTGGAGATACTAACTCGATCCCAAATTTGTTGAATTTTGTTGATTTTTTTCAAAAATTCCGAGAGCTATTTTATTTGTTTCTTCATTTGAGTGAGTTGTAAGAAATACTGCCAGAAGGCCCCTGCACTTTTGTTTTAAAATAATTAAACTTAAAGGCGTTTCAATTAAGATTTTGTGTTTGTGTTATTTTACAAAAAGTTAAGGCCATTTTTTAAGTGTAGACAAAACAAACAAACAGTTTACTGTATTCATTCTAATCCCAGGTGTGTTACTCTAAATTCTGACGCCAAAATTTTCATTTTTACTGCAAATGAATATCTGCATATCGGCTATCGGTATCGCTTGGTTATTAATAATCGGTATCGGCCCTGAAAAATCCATATCGGTCGACCCCTAGCTTTTACCCCCGGCCTCCTCCTGTGTTCACATTTTTTGTCCTTCCTTCCAGGTCTAATCACGGATTCAGGCCAAGACTCATCTTCCCCTTCCACCACCCCGCATACACGTGGCTTTTCATCCCCCTCAACGACCCCACACACCCGTGCCACACCCACTCCTCAAGGCCCACCCACCCTGCCGTTGGTCCAGCCTCTATCCCAGGCTCTGACCCAGGCTCTGTCCCAGCCTCTGACCCAGGCTCTGTCCCAGCCTCTGACCCAGGCTCTGTCCCAGCCTCTGACCCAGGCTCTGTCCCAGCCTCTGTCCCAGCCTCTGACCCAGCCTCTATCCCAGCCTCTACCTCCGCCTCTGACCCAGCCTCTACCCCAGCCATTATCCCAACTTCTAACCCAGCCGCACCCCCCACGTGTGCCTCCCATGCCCACCAACCATGCCCCCCTTTTGGGACCCGCATTCCCCCTGTCAACTCCAGACGTCCTGTCCCAAGGCATGACCTCAGTTCCTCCTCCACCTGTCACACACCCAGGTGTCCATCCTGCCCCAATACTGCAGAGCTCCAATGCCCTCATTAAGGTAAGGAGGAAACGACATTCAGTCTTATTAGGACACAAGTAAATTTCCAATTTCTAACCACCACCTTTTCCCCTTAACAGCAAAGGAAGAGTCAGAAGAGGAAAGCTGACACCACAACACCCACAGCCAACGACCAGCTCAGTGAATCATCTCCCGTCTCTGCTGAGACTCGACCGCGCCGAGATAACAATCGCCCATCGAAGCAACCCAAACGAGACGCGTCCCAGCCGGACTCTCAGCATCACCCGGGAGGCGGTTTGGAGACCGGAGGGACGGCGACACCGAAACGCCAGGAGCAGCTACGTTCCTGCGCTCGCCTCGTCAGAGAGATGCTGTCAAAGAAACACGTCTCATACGCCTGGCCTTTTTACAAACCCGTGGACGCAAAAGCTCTTGGTCTCCACGACTACCATGACATCATTAAGCACCCTATGGATCTCAGCACCATCAAGGTGATTTTATTAGAATAGGTGGGCCAGCCTGTATAAACCTCTATTTTGATAGTGGTGAAGAAGTTAAGGTCAAGCTTAATGGGTCGCTACTTGTCAACTTGCACTTCTCAGTTTTACACATGCAGCAAACATGGAAGATGAGTTTTAAACCTTCTTCTGATTAGACTTTGATCACTGTCTCCTTCAGAAAAAGTTGGACAACAGACAGTACAGAGACGCTCAAGAATTTGCAGCAGACGTCAGGTTGATGTTCTCCAACTGTTACAAGTACAATCCTCCGGACCATGATGTTGTTGCCATGGCGCGCAAATTACAGGTAAACGACGCATACAGTCAAGGAAACCAATATAAACTTAATATGCTTATGATATGACAGAAAGTATGTGGACACTCCTTGTAAATATGTGCACAGGTTCCTAAAAGCTTATGGAAAACCTTGCGAGGATAGTGTGTGGTGTCCGTGAAGCTACGCATTTGCAACCAAACCACGTTGGTGTGGTTTAACAAATTGGTGTTCGGCAAAGATCTACCGGCAGCTTTGGGTGTTTAAGATTAAGAATGTCATTGTATGACATTGTTTGGCAGCAATCTTCTGCAGCAAGCTGATGTCAGGTGTTCAAAGCTAATAAAACTAAATAAAACAAACGAGTCATCTATGTAGTTGGCAGTACAGATAATCAAAGCAATTGTTTGGGTCCCTGTGAGAAAAAAAATAAAAAAATGAGAAAGGGCCCCCCAGATGGTTTATTATTATATTATTGTTATTATACTCCCCTTTAAACCTGTAAAGGCCTTGTACTGCATCAACATTAGTCCACAGTCCCACTGAATTTTATCTGCCCTGAAACAAATCGCTGTAATTTAGACTGGATCAATTGCAGATGTGTGTCTTTACATTTGGTCCCCAGAACTGAAGATTGCTGTGTTCACTTTCCTAGTATGTGACACGGCGCATTGATCTAATTGGTTGAAGTAGCCCCTTGATAGAAACCTTCCACATGCTAGGAATTTGTTTCGCAGGAATCTGCCTTATTCCAAACCACTTCCAGGGACAACTTCTTAGATGGTTCTGGGTGTCAAACAATCTGACTCGACATGTTCAGCATCCTGGGTTTAACAGTGACATTTAAAAGTATCAGCTACTGTGCGTGATGTTCGGGTGTCCACATACTTTTGGTCATCTGTGTCTAGGCTTAGATTATTACGTCAGAGACTTTCACTGGCTGTTCACAAAGATGTTATTGGAGAGTGTTTGCAGTTTGTCCAGTCGAGCAGACAGTTTCTCCTGTTGTCCTACCATTTAAAAGGACGTGTTCGAGATGCGTTTCGCCAAAATGCCAGATGAGCCAGAGGAGCCCACCCCTGTTCCCACCCCGTCAACGGTCCTCCACCCTGCCCCCTCCACGCGACAAGTCCCGCCTCCTCCTGGCATGTCAGACGACGACAGCTCTAGTTCCTCCGAGTCGGAGTCCTCGGGAGAAGACTCGGAGCACGAAAGGCAACAGCGGCTGGCTGAGTTACAGGAACAGGTTAGAGGTTGGAAAATGAAGGGGGAGGGAGGCTTATGAGACGTAACAGGTGGGTGGGCCATGCAGAGCAGCTTTGCCGAAACATGGGTGAATGCTGGAGCACGGAGAAGCAAAAATGCACAGACTCTGTGAAGGTGTTTTTCCATCTCTTAAGACCACAACTGCATTTGTTTGTGTCCCCTAGCTCAAGGCTGTCCACGAGCAGCTGGCCGCACTCTCCCAGCCGCAGACCTGCAAGCCCAAGAAGAAAGAGAGGGAGAAAAAGGAGAAGAAGAAAGAAAAGCACAAGAAGAAGATGGGTGCCGAGGAACCTGTGGAGCCCCCTCCCCTCGCGATGCTTCAGACTTCTTCTTCTAAGAAAAGCAAAAGCAACAAGGATCCGGTCACTGTAAAGAAGGAAAAGAAAAAGCCTGGGTAGGTTTTTACAGTGGTATAAAAATAAATAATGTTATTGAGGCTGCGTTAAATTTACTAGCTGTTGGTTTTTAGTGTTTTACTTTCACTCTTAGGCAGAGGGAGAAGTGTTGGTTGAAGTGAAGTCGCATGTCTCATCACTTCTTACCTGCTGCTGTTGGCTAGGCTAGTTAGCTGGTGTCGTCTTGTCGCTAGCTGACTGCTAGTCTGCTGGTTGGCTTTTCAGCTGGACTAAACTTCTAAATGTGTTTTGCCTCAGATCATGGCACAATGGATTGTAACATCTTATCCTGTGTGTTCATGAAAGCTAATGGAATAATTTGTCGATCACAGAAAGAAGGAAGGAATCAAAAACAGCCGCCCAGCTGCGCCCCCTCAACCTGGTCCGACTCCTCTCGTCCCCTCAGCTTCTCTTGAAGCAGAAGATGACATAGGTGTGTATCTAACAGAACATGTCGTAACTGTGTGCACCAGACTACGTTATCGCATTAAATTATCTTTAAATAAACGTCCTCCTCTGCAGATGTATTTGGGGGCATGTCCACTGAGCGATGTAAGCCAATGTCATATGAGGAGAAGCGCCAGCTGAGCCTGGACATCAACAAGTTGCCCGGGGACAAACTGGGCCGAGTCGTGCACATAATCCAGACGCGGGAGCCGTCGCTGAAGAACTCCAACCCTGACGAGATCGAGATCGACTTTGAGACGCTGAAGCCCTCAACGTTGAGAGAGCTGGAGAAATACGTCTCAGGCTGCCTCAGGAAGAAGAAAAAACCATCAGGTAGGCAGCTCGTATTGAGTCTGAGTTTAACTGTCATTTATATCACATGAGCACTAAGCACTATTTAGATGTCCTCATCGAGACTAGAGTTCCACCGATACAGATTTATTTATTTTTTTATTTATTTATTTCATCAGCCTTGGCCAGTGGTCGATACATGCTGTTGATTTTCTCAGCCGATATTTGGAGCTGATACTAGTTTCTCTCCCTCCATTCACATGATAAAAATGACAACAAATGTTACAAGTTTCAGTTTAAGCAAAAACATAAATGTTTATTGAACACAAAGAATATTTAACCCTCTTACGCATACAAAATAAACAGTTAAAAGAGGCACAAGCATTCTCCAGTTTCCAGCTGCACACTCCGCAGCAGCATGTATCGGCGTCGATACCTCTGAAAGACACAAAAATCGCCCTGATGTGTCGGTTGACCTCTAATTGAGGCTGCTCACTCCTTTGTTGATTATAATGCTTTTGGCTGTTTTTTGCAGTAGAGAAGTCTCTGGAAATGACAAAGACAAAGACTGGGTCCTCATCATCGGGCAGCAGTGACTCTTCTGATAGTGAAGACTCTGAGAATGGTAACGTACACGGAACATTGTGTACCAGCATCAAATATGTAATAAATATCATCAACACTTCTGCCTCACTCTGCCCGTCTCTGTGTGCAGGGCTGGTTCCCAAGCAACAGAAGAAGACCTTGACTAACAAGGACACCAAGAGACCACAGCACCAGCCCCTCATTGGTGCAGTGGGCCCAGTCGTTCCTCCTCAGCCTCAGATTCAGCCCCAGATTCAGCCTCAGATTCAGATTCAGTCTCAGCTTCAGTCTCAGATTCAGATTCAGCCTCAACTTCAGCCTCAACTTCAGCCTCAGCCTCAGATTCAGCCTCAACTTCAGCCTCAGCTTCAGCCTCAGCCTCAGATTCAGCCTCCGCTTCAAATTCAGCCTCAGCTTCAGCCTCAGCCCCAAGTGGTTCAGTCCAAACCGCAGTTTGTCCCCGCCCCCACTGTCCCCGTGTCTGTCCCTGTCCCCTGTCTGGACTCCTCCCAGCTGCTGACCTCAGGATTTGATCCTCTGGCTCACTTCATGAACCCTCACCTGACGCAGTCCAACACAGAGCCCAATGCAACAGTTACTACTGCTGTTTCGGCCATTGCCGCTGGTCTCCTCAATGCAAACGCGCCCACCTGCCAGACATCTGCCGACACCCACCCTTTCCTGAACCAACATCCCATATTAAGTCCCCCAGGTATGTATGCTGCAGCTAACAACTCTGCATTTAAAAGAATTGTGACCGATGTCTTTCGTTACTTTGTGCGACATATTTAAACTGCTTGTTTTGTCTAGTTAACAATGAATTTACATAGCTTACCTTTATGTCTACCTCCTGCCTCTGTATTTTAAGGATTTATGCAGATATATCATATTAATAATGTATAATCTAACTCTAAAAATGCCTCCTCTTTCTCCAGGCCTAAATATTGTTTTTTTTCTTCTTTTTTTTTACATTTCCAATGATTCTCTTCTTCTCTTCCCTTTTTGCAGCCATTCACAACGCTCTTCCCCAGCAACCATCGAGACCTAGCAACCGCGCGGCGCCGCTTCCACCCAAACCCCCGCAGCCTCCTCCATCCTCGCTCCCTTCGTTGCCTCCGTCTTCCTCGCCGCAGCTCCAGCCCTCGCTTCCCCTCCCTCTCCCCCAGCCTGTCCACCGCCCACGCGTCCCTTCCCCGCCGTCGCACGGCATCCTGGGCACCCTCTCGGCGCAGCCTCCCCAGGCCCTGCTGGAGGACGACGAGGAGCCGGCGCCCGCCAGTTCCGACACCCCGCCGCTCAGCCAGGTCCACAGCTTCCTGCAGTCGCTCCAGGCCAGGCCGACCATGCAGACGCAGCCGCTGCAGGCGCTGCAGACGCACTCGCCCGCGCAGGTCACCTCTCAGCTGGTGGCGTCGATGCACTCGCAGGTTATGTCGACGACCAGCTCCTCCCTGACGCAGAGACACAGCTCGGGCCACGCGCACATGCAGCAGTCGTTCTCGCACACGCACACGACGGCGTCGCAGAAGGGGGTGGTCCTGCAGCAGAAGGTACAACAGTTGCAGCAGCACCATCAACAGCCATCACCACGAAACAAAGCAGAGCCCTTCCCAACAGGTAAGACAGCTAGATACGATGATCATAGACTATAAGAGGCCAAACAGAGCCGTATGCTAGAGAGGCTGGCCAACTAAAGTCATTGGCGCCATGTTAGATGCATTCTACAGTGTAACCCTATGGGGCAGATGTGCTATATTGAAATAAATGTCTTATTTTCACCATTAACAGGCCTATAGATGTTTTTGCTAATGTCTGTCAATATGTAAAAGGTCCTCACTTAAATATACCTGTGTCTACTTATTTTAAAAATCCTTTGTAGCCCAATCACCTCATCAGTCATGGAGCTGTGTTTACCTTCTCTTCAGTCTCCTGTGTTCATCCTTTGCTGTTAAAAATTTGAAAATACTGAAAATTAAACTAATCTTACTGTTATTTTGTGTTATCATTAGTATTATATTATAATATTAGCACGCTAGCCATAATAACATAGTAGAAACCGAATCAAAGCTACATGTCAGTTAAATTTGTTTACCTACATGGACATAAATTACACGCACGCATGGGTTTCACAGCAGATATGACGGTAACTGCTATTCTTCTAAGCCTTTAGTCTAGATAACTAGCTAGTATATGGAACCAATCAGCATAGCGGGATAGCTGAGATGGTCCATTCACTAGATGGCCAGACTCTAATATCTGTCTCTAAAGCCAAAGCGAGTAGAGCTCCCCCTGGTGTCTGACTGCAAGTCCCTTACACTCACATGGAAGAGGAGAACTAAAATACACGTCAGTTACATTTTTATTTATTTTATTTTTTTCATTTCATTTCTGGTGGTTAATATAGTGTTGATGAATGTGTCAATTTTTTTGATAAGTCTTTAGTTACTTGACGCTATAGACACAGGATGTGACGTAATGGCGACTACCACTTGCCATACCAACCACTCCATAAAACTGAGTCTCCATAGGAGTTATAAAAATAAATAGATAAGTAAGTACAGTTTATAATCTAACATCTAACTCTAGCTAGCTGGTGGAGGCAAAGCAGAACGTAGTATTAATTAAACAAAAATGCGATTGGATCCAGTGGATGTGTAGTCGGGTCATCAATATCGGGGCTCCACTCTCGGACAGTACTGCACACAAGCTCCAAACTCACAATATGCCGCCGCCCGTATGATGGAAAAATAGCATCAGTTTGACCAGTGAAAGTAAATGGAGCCACGTTGTATCTATACAGAGCCCAGGGCTGTGGGTGAGTCTCCACCCACTGAACGCAGATTCTAACACTCTCTCTCTTATATTAACGTAATGTTGCACATGACATCAACGTTTCTACTGTTCAACCATGGACTATGAAAATTCCACCAATAAATAACCACTACATCATCTTAGTTTACAGCACAGCGGACTTTCCAACTTTCCAGCTGGAGCCGAGTATGTAGATTATATGCAAACCATCTCGGGGTAGCTCATACTGCCTGACATTTTAGAACTGAAAAAAACATGTAGGTGTGTAAATAGAAAGACCTCCATGCGGTAAAAAACGCAAATCAGTGTTATTAATAAGCTGTCTCAAAAAAACAAAAAAAAAACACCCTCACATGCAAAGCATTGCAGCAAGACTCATTCAAGCCTGTTCCACTTTATTACTCAGTAATTTATTAAAATAGTAGAATGCAATTTAACACCAGTTTGTGTTTACGTGCCTTTAAGATGTTTTGTGTCATACCTGTGTTTGGCCATGATGTGGAGCAGCATCAGTTTAAAGGAAACTCTCAGCTGCAACTGTCACGTCACCAGCGAACTCAGCTGGAACTGCTCATGTTGCATATTGTTGGAGAGACTCGACTTTAATCATGGCGCGTTTCGAATATCTTTTCTCTTGTTTTGTCAGGTTGCCTGCCCGACAGCCCCTCTCCTCTGATGATGCATTCTCCTCAGATGCCTGACTTCCATTCGATGGGACAGCAGTCACCTCCACAGCCCAAGAAGCACGTAAGTGGCATTTTATTTTTCGTGTTTTCGTAGCGACTGTATTTGAGTCTTAAAAACGTAAACATTGCTGGTTTGTCTTTGTGTAGGAGCAGAGGCCCAACCTGGTCGGGGTCAAAGAAGAGAAGCCTTCCCATTCACCAGTGCTGCCGCCCTCCCCTTTCAGCCCGACCATCCGTCAAGACGCACACAAACCAGACATTAAACACAGTAAGAGTTGGTTTTAATCAGGTTACATTTACTTATAAGTAACAAAGAAATGCAACCCTCCCTTCAGAGCTGCCCAACTCTTTAATCTGTGTTTTTTTTTTATTTTTATCCGACAGGATTAGACGTGAAGTCGATGGATGGTTCCCGTCCCATCTCCCGTCTCCCAGACTCCCCAGCACCACCCTGCTCCCAACAGGACAACAAAATCAAACAAGAACCCAAAACTCCCATCGCTCCTAAAAAGACACAGGTGTGTGTATAAATAAGTGTGGACCGGGTTAAATAAAACCACCTATATCTGGTCTGTGCCTTCCCTCCCTCGTGGGACAAGTTATTTTCAACTGTTTTTTTTCTCCTTTCCTTTTCCTCCTCTAGGAAGCGAAGTTAAAGAACATGGGTTCTTGGGCCAGCCTGGCTCAGAGGTCCCAGTCCACGCCGGCCTCCTTAGTGCGCTCCTCTAGCGACAGCTTCGAGCAGTTCAGACGGGCGGCCAGGGAGAAGGAGGAGCGAGAGAGACAGCTGAAAGCACAGGCTGAACAGGCCAGGAGAGAGCAGGAGAAACTACGGTAAGCCGGAGGGAAACGTGTGGAACTTACAGAATTATGTGATTTATTTTATTAGCACCTTATTAGTCTGTTATGGATCTGTAGAAGGAGTCATATTTATTTATCACCTTCCTTCCACCATTTGTTTGCATTTATTTCAGAACAAAAGGAAAAAAATCAGCCTGGTCTCTTTAGATGTTGTATGTTCTCAGTGAAAATCTTGTCTAGTTTCCACTGAAGTCTCATTACAATTCTTCATGCAAGAAACTGTTAAATGCCTCAGTCATGTTTGTTTGGTTGCTCGATGTCCAGCAGCATGTGTAGCTCATGGAAGCCGTGGTCTTCAGTCAGACATTTTTGGTTCGTTTCAACACTTCACTGAAATGAATTTAAAGCAGCTGATAAAAGAAAATAACTTTTGAAGCCCTGCTGTGTACTTTGGACTTCTGTACTTATTCAGTTTATAGTACGTGTTATTCATTACACACTTGTTAACATTTGAAACAATTATTGACCTTCTGTAGGCAAAAAAACAACAACAAAAAAACATTTTCTTAAAGCAGGGCTACATACTTACTTACATACTTATTTACTTGCTTGATACTTATATACTTATTTACATACATAGTTACATATTTACAGACTTAGTTACTTACTCACGTACTTACTTAAATACATACTTAGATACTTACTTACATACTTAGTTAGTATTATACTTACTTATTAGCTTAATATTACTACTTAAGGCTACATTCTAGGGTTACATTACTTACTACTACTTAGTTTACGTATTTATTGCTTAATTGTACTTAATTATGTACTTACTTAAATGATTACATACTTATTTTATACTTACTTACATACTTACTTACATACTTACTTACATACTTAGTTACGTATTTATTGACTTACTTAGTTACTTAATTATGTACTTACTTAAATGCTTACATTCTTATTTAGTTACTTACTTACATACTTATTTACATACTTAATTGCTTAATTGCATAATTACGTACTTACGGGCTACATACAGGGTTACATACTTACTTACATACTTATTTACGCACATACATACTTAGATACTTACTTATATACTTACTTAAATGCTTACTTTATCTATGTATTTATTTATCTCGAGGTGAATTCAGCGTCCAGTAGCATCATTTGAACCTGAAGTATTCAGTATTTGTTTAGTCTCTGTTTGAGTAGTGTACAGCTGTTTGCCAGCTGTCTGCTGCCGGGCTCAGACTTTAGTGGTTTGGGGTCGTGTTTGGGTGTTTAGACATCGGCTCTTCACTCTGAAATAAAAATAAAAACAGTTTCAGCACGTTGCTGCCTGATCTTCAGTTCTGTGCTCTTACTAAAACATTTTGTGCACCTTACAAATTTATTCCTCAGCCAGGGTTGGATATGTTCAACACTCCCGATGTAAACCATTTCCTGTAGTCGGTTGCATTATTATTTTGCTCCGTGTCCATGTTTGAGATCAGGTTGTGAAGTTTGTCTGTGATCGTGTGACGCAGCTTCACTCACGAATCCGTTTCCCTGCAGGAGCCGCGACGACGACGACACGATGGAACAGGCCCGCCGAGCGCAAGAAGATGTCCGCCGTCGCCAGGAGCAACAGTCGCCGCTCGCTCCCACGCCTCCGGCTTCTACTCCGCCCACTCACTCCCCACAGGCCCCACCCACTCAGCAGCCAGCCCCTCCCCCTCCGACCTCCGCTGCACAGAACGCTCTCGACCAGCAGAGGGAGATGGCCCGGCGCCGCGAGCAGGAGAGGCGCAGGAGAGAGGCGGTAAGACCTGAACTGTACAAGGAAAAACATGAATTCAGATTTTTAGGAGCCGCCTTTAATGCTTTAATCTCGTTGTTCTTTTTTTCTTTTTATTTACAGATGGCAGACACCATTGACATCAATTTCCAGAGCGACCTAATGGCAATTTTTGAAGAGAATCTATTCTGAGAGGGATAAAAAAAAAACAAAAAAAAAAAAAAAAAAAAAGAGGACGATGGTGTGAGAGAAGGACCTATCAACACACACGAGCAAATTTACAAAATGCGTATAACAACAAACAGCGCTGTGACGTGATCACACAGATGCACATACACAGACTTAACAGTAACTGTCCCTTTCTCTCAGTAGTTGAAACAGCTGGCTTGTGTCATGTGAATGAGAGACGGGGTGGGGGGATGAAATTAAGAAAAAAACAATAAAAAAAACAAACAAAAAAAAATACCCTCTATTCCTCCAAACTCAGATACATTTTGGTGTCTGACTTGGTGCGTACGGTTGTTGGTTCTTGACCTCCGGGGACAACAGGTTGAATACAGACAAGTATTCTCCCTCAAGGAAAACGGGACAAAGCAAGAGACCGAACTTTTACACTTTAAAGAAGAAAAAAAAATGGAAAATTTCAAGATTTAATTTAAGAAAACGTTTTGATTTTAGTTGTGTGCGATAGGAGAGACGGGAGGGCGAAAGGAACGAGTGGACAAAACGTCAAACAGATCACTTTGCTTTTCTTAATCCCGTCTCTTTCTGATTTCCTTTTACGGTGGATTTTAAACGGGAGGGGGCTGAGGGGGGGCGGGGACGGGGGCGGGGGCCGCGGTGGTTGAGTTGTCTCAGCCGTCAACCGAGAGTCATTTTCTCAGGACACTGTGGGAACGAAAACACGCCGGCCGCATTTCACACACACACACACACACACACACACACACACTTGCAAAACCTCCTTCCTCCCGTCACTTCCTTCCGTCTTCTTTTCTCGCTCGAGTCACAAATGGGAGAAGTGGAGCCTCCATGTTCACGTTCAGCATTCGAGGGCAGTGAGGAGTTAGCGTGTGTCCTTTGCCTTAGTGCTCTGGCCTGTAAACTAATGCTCTCACCCCACAAATTATACATATTATATATAAATAGATGCATAAATATAAATATATATATATATATATAAATAAATATATATAATATACGGCAAAATGTCCACAAAAAAAAAAAAGAAGATGATGAGAGGATTTGGATTGCGGGGAGCAAAGCTTGTCTCTGTTCATCTCTGAGCTCTGGTTTTGATTTTGTAGAATTTAATGTAAAGAAGTTTAAAAACAAACAAAAAAAAAAACGACTTTTTTATGATTCTATTGAGAGGATTGTTTCGTCCGTCTTATTCTCTCTCACACCTTTTTCTGTTTTTGTTTTCTCGACTCTATGCCAAAACCAATCTCTTGAGTGCTGAAAGTTCATTCACATATTATTATTATTATTTTTTTTTTTTTTTTGTACATGTAAAATGCATCCTCTTTTAAGTTTTATTGCTATTTAATTTTCCTTTATCCCCCTTTTTAAAATCGGATGTTCTGCAGCGGTTTGCTCTGTAACAGTTTGAAGAAGCGGTTCCAGCGTCGTGTTACGTGACTACTTTACTGCAACCCGTCGTTCTGTGGATGTTCGACATATCTTTGCCCAACTGTTCCATCACGTACATCTTCCTTTCGTCATTACTTCTTTTCATCATGTTCGTGTTTTTAGCCCGTCTTAGCCGTCTCGTCCATAAATCTTATCTCCATGACAGCCTCTGCAGTCTGTATAAATAGCCTCCTGTTTTTGACTCTCTTTAGTTTTTACTTTTAAAAATGTTTTCATCGTCCATGGTTAACAGTTTTTTGGGATGTCGTGTGCCATTGTGTTTTTCTGGAAGACGGGGGTGGGAGGGGGGGATGCTTTTCCCACTTTCTTTAGCTTGGCCCAGAGATCCGTGAGTGTGTTCGATTCTGTAATCATCAATCTTCTTTTTTTTTTCTTTTTTTTTTTTTATGTTTTGAGTCATTTTCTTTTTCCCTTTGCTATTTTTATTTGATTTATTTTACCCAGAACAATGTGTTGGTATGTTGGTGAGTGAGGCATCGAGGTCAATAGATTCATCTTGTTCAGATTATGGAGTACAACATCTTTTTTTTTTTTAAGAAAAGTATTAAAATAATATTTAAAAAAAAAATACAAACATATATTTATGGTGTTTTCTTTTCTGACTGTCTCTGTTTATGTGGCTCAGCCAAGGGGTGGCGCTGTAGACACAGATGAGATGCAGTGCGGTCCCTCGCTGGCAGGTACTTGACATACTTGATATTTATTTTATTTTTTTTTAACTTTGTGGCCAAAAGTATGCGGACACGCCGGCTGTTCTTTATGATTTTTGTCTCAGTATAATCACATTAATCATGAAGGTGTTTTAGGTATTAACCTGGAAATTCAAAATTTCAAACCTAGAGTGTTATTGAGGGGCATAAGAAGTAAATTATTATTTTTAAAATAATAATAATAATAATAATAATTTACCGTGAAAATTTTCACAGAGAAAATCAATATTAAAGAATTTATCATACACGGCTCCTTGTCCTTAAGTGGTAAACGGATGTTTTAAGACCATTCGAACATACGTGCTGAATCTAAATATTACGTGAGGCCACTTCTTCTTCACTTCCACTTCGCGTTCATGCAGAGGTGGATCTAGACACCTGACCCCAGTTTGACCTGATACGGTTTCCTACACCTTCTCTGATGTCTGAAACTTTCCAAACCTCACTGAGAGTCACAGCGTCTCAGTTTAAAATGTTACCGTACATGATTCCTTGGCCTATAAAGTGTAAACCTCCGCCGCAGACACCACAACAACACGTTATGTAAAACATCTGGTCTGTAATTAGATGTTGATGAACTTCTCTGGTGAATCAACAGATGCTAACGGGCTAATTAACCCCCATGTTTAAGAACGAGACATTTCATCAATCGTCTTGCTTTAAAACCCACGTGCCTTTAAGCTGAATGTATTTAACAAACTCTAATAGAGTGGTTGTTTAACCAGTGTTGAATTTTCCTCAATAACCTGAGATGTTTCCTTCATTTAAATTAAAAAAAAAAATAATTGTCTTCATTTATGATCTGATAGAATAATATTAATAATGTATTAATTTATACAATTCCTTTATAATAATAATGTGCAGGAATAAACCTTCTTAATAATATATAATATAATTATATAATATAAATAATAAATATAACATGACCACCTTCCTAATATTGTGTAGGTCTCCCTTGTGACTTAAAAAAAAAAAAAAAAAAAAAAAACAATTGAGACTCATCAGAGAATGGACATGGGTCTTCTGATGGTGTCCTGTGGTGTCTGGGAACAGGATGTTGTTAGTGGGGGCCTTTGGGTCCTGTGGGATGAGAGGAGGGGCCTCTGTGGATCATCCCACAGATACTCGATCAGTTTGGGATCTAGTGAATCTGGAGGCCAGGTCAACTTAAAATACTACCGTGTTTTGCGTCTTTTATAAACAACTCTCACATCCATGATCGTAGCACCAGGAAACGTAGACAGACGTACAGCCTTATGTCCCGTGATTGGGTTAGCATGCAGGATGTGCTACAGAGGATGTTGTGGTTGAAGACCAGTTCAAACCAGCTACAAGAAGCAGCACAGTCTCGGTCACGTGGTCCTCAACACCTCAGTCGCAAATACATAAAGAAGCCTCGGCTCACGCACCGATGACAACAGTAATAATAAGGTACATGCTTTCATGCAAACTGTATCTAAAGCCGCGTCCCCCGTGACCCTGAGCAGCTCCAGACGCTGATAAACCTGCTGCTGTGTTTTCGTCTCTTCAGCCGCTTTTCAACAAGCCCAGCGTTTTTCCAGTCCTCTTCATTTTTGACTTTCAAATGAGCGTCTTTGTGGTTTTGCATGACATTTAAATAGATCAAATTCAATAAAGGGTGGAAGAAGGGGAAAAAGAAAAAGTACCTGATGTATTTCCATAACTCACGCATCAGTGGGGGAGAGGTCAGTGAAACTGAATGTGGAAACACTAGCCAAGCTGCCCGTCTTAATTTATCGTAAAGTAATGATAAGCGCCGCTGGTGATACGCTGCGCTCAATTCTTCATTCTCCAGATAAGGGCGTCATAAAAATACTGCACAAAATCTCACACCGAAGCGGCCTGGGAATGTGAGGGTGGTGGACGGGGAGAGTTTTGTGTTCCTGTTCTTGGGAAGTACCTGAAAGTGGAACCGTGGAGTAAAGAATAAAGAGTCCAAGAAAGAGAGAGAGAGAAGGAGGGAGAGTGATAGTGGGTTAATGCATGAGGAAGTGTGCCGGGAGTGAAATGCATAAATGAGCAGGAATGAAAAACAATAGCTTCTCTTGCATGTGGCAACAGATACTGGGAGGCTGATTCAGCCGAGCGAGCTGTGTGTGGACCTGGAGAAGTCATGTGATCCTCTTATAGGAGCGGAGGAGCACAGCTCTTTGCATTCCTGAGGTTCTCTCTGCTGGTGCAGCTTGTTTTATATTTGCCATCGTACCAGGGGGGGTTGGTGGTCACTTGGACTCATTTCTGCATTCAAGCACACTTCCATATCTCATTTTGCTCCGTATATGTTTCTCTGTTGACATATTCTGCTTCCTAGAGGGATTTTTTTTTTTTTTTTTTTTAAACATCAGTGTTTTGCAACCTTTTTACTTTGATTTGTGACCCTTTAAACCAAAGAGTGTCTCTGGTTACATGATGTCTTTTTTTTTATTTTTGTTATCTGGTTGATCAGGTAGAATTTGGGAGGAAGTTTGAGAAACCGTTTAGCACAGCTGTGTTTTGTTGTTGTTGTTTTTGTGTGTGTGTGTGTGTGTGTGTGTGTGCTTGTCCTGTGCTGTTAACCTTGGGGCCGCTTTGAGATTGTTGTTGTTGTTGTTTTTGCATTGTGGGGGTTCCCAGCCTTATGTCTTGTACACATTTTCTGTAAAATATGGTGAACAATCAGCAAAAAAAAACCCCGAAAAACAAAAGAACAAAGTAGGTTATGTTATTATTCTTGTGACGACAGCGCTCTCCCTTTTCCAGGAAAAGACTCGCTAACGTATTCAAACTGGCGTCCCCCAAAGCTTCAGTCCAACCGGTTCTCAAGGACATTTAATCTGTAGAAATTAGGGAGGACGAGCAGCAGCTGATCACAAGATGCTTCTTGGATCTTCACGCTACAAACGGCCTAGAATCTAAAATTTAACCTACTCAACCTACTCAATACCAGTCAAAAAAAAGTTAAGATTTAACAACCGAACATTGTAGTTAATTTACTTCAGAATTATTATTATTTTTTGTCTCCACAGCTATTTCTGCATTCGGCTTCACTCCGATGTGTTATTTTATCTAACTCCCCCCTTTGAAATATGTCAAGTTTTCAACTTCTGCAAAATTGAAAGTGTGGCCACTTTGAGTGACAGGTGATAGCCAGGTGTCACCACACACCACAGAGGGGTCGTCCCTCTTTATACCCACCGATCAGACATAACATTATGACCACCTTCCTGATATTGTGTAGGTCTCTCTCGTGCCTGTAAAAAGAAGTTGTGGTTCATCAGAGAACGGACATGGGACTTCTGAGGGATCTAGTGAATTTGGAGGACAGGTCAACACCTTGTGCTGTTTTTTGAGTTGTTTCTAAACTGTTTTTGTGTGTGCACCAGGCTGCATCCTGCTGCGGATGGCTGCTGTCATCATGGAGTGTCATTGCTGTGGAGTGGGGGTGCCTGGTCTGGTCTAGGTGGGTGGTCCAAAAGTTTCCCATCAGAACATTAAATTGTCTCAAGATGGTCAACATTATTTACTTCTCCTGTCAGTGGTCGTAATGTTATGCTGGATGGGTGTACAGTCCACGTACACCTGCTGTTTGCAGATTTTGTCCTTTTGCCATTTGTTTTTATGTTTTTTTTTTCTACTTTAAGTAAAATTGTGGTTATTGCAGCCAAATTTTGCAAACAAAACTGAAACTGCATTCTGGACTCTTATCACAACAACACATCTGCTGTTGACTGATCAGTGCCACAGATTTCATAGGTGGAGCTGAACAAGGATTCCTTCTGACGCGTTACTGCGATGCGAAAAATCACAATTACACAAGAAAAGGCGATTTAGAAATCCTGGAGGCATCCAAGAAAAGTCTCAGCTGCTTTTGATAGAAAGGAAACTTCACATGAAGGATTTCAGACTCAATAAGGAATTGAGCAACAGCGGGAATTATCTCTGGCTTTGCTCGTTTGAGAACGCTCAAAGAGACCCGGGGGCTAGAAGAAGAAAAAGAAAAAAGAAAAGAATCTGCGCCGTAGCTTTAGGTTAATGTTTCAAGATCATCTTTAGGCAGGAACGCCCTGCCCCCTCTTAACAACACCGCGAGCGCTGCTTCTGCTCAGAGTTACAGTTCTGGGAACAGCGACGTCACCCCATTAAGAGGTCAAACGGTGGGGTTGTGCGCGTTTGCATACAGTGGGTGGACGGCGTGTGCAAATGTACGTTACCGCACGCAAGCTGCTTATGCATACGTGCCTCCGGCTTCCCCTCAGCGCTCGGGGGGGGGGGCAAGAACCACCTCGGTTTTCCCGTTAATGACATTAAAATAGGACGAGGGCGGGGTGGAAATGGGTGATGAGGGCAATCACTGGGACATCAAAGCTCAACCCCCAAATTGATCCCAGATGACAATAAGCAACTCCACATGTGATTCATGGGACACGCACAGTCACAACTCAGACATGAACACATTGCATAAGACCCCACATAATTGTGACAAAACATTTTGCTGACACATGCTCTCTCTTGACACGCAACTTCCTCCCCATGCTGCAGCCCCTACGTTGCACATGGAGCCGGCGGCCGTTGAGACGCTAGCTGCCCGGGCCTTCCCTCTCCTCGCTACTCACCGCCTGAAAACGTTCCCACCCTGCCTCCCTCGGTTAATCACTCCGGAGCACTTCTGCTTTCGGTAACGCTGAGGTCTTGGGACCCACAAGCTTTCCTTTTCCTCCATCCTGTTCTATAACAGGACTTCCCCTCTGTCCGCCTCGTCCTTTTTAGAAACATACGGCTCTGTTGTTGAAGTTGGGTTTTGCACAAAGAAAGAAAGAGCAGGTATTAATTCTCCAGTGGCAACGATCAAGAGCGTAACGTGAAGTCAGAAAAGGCTAAAGGTTCGTTGAGGACACTGCGGGATGCACTGTAGATGTCGTGACCTACACTGGTGTGAGACATTTATACTTGTGCGCTAGTCTGTCTTTTTTTATCACTTGGGTTCATTTTTGTTTCTAATTCCCGCTTCACTTTCATCAGTGGTGACCAGGGGCGTCTCTAGGTTTTACGGACAGGGGAGGCTTAGACCCCAGGAGATGCACAGGATGTGAGTGGAAGGAGGGCGTGAGCACGTGGGCTGGATTTTCAGTGATGTGGGTGCTCTCTAGAACAAGTGTAATGGACACTGAAGGACACTGGACACTGAAGTGAAGGGAAATGGACAGATTTATGTAATTATGTATATAGTTACTTATGTAAACTCATATTCTGGCCACTTTATAGTGAATTTGTCTGGGCTGTTCTGTAAAAAAATCCATAAATAAATGAATAAATAAAACAACACCGAATTATATAGGGAGACTTTAGCCTCTGGATTTGAGGGACGTGTCGGTGCTTCCAAATCACATGACCAACGCAAGACGATGTAGCAGCAAGACGCGGCGTCACTAAGTCTCTGTTTCAACTTTTGTTTCAGCTGTAGAAAGTGCTTACTTGAACCTATGTACCAGTTTTTAAATAGTGTTGATAGGCCAAGTAAAACTAGACTTATTGTAAATAATTTACGACTCACTTTTGACAGCCCCCTTTCCTATTGGTGGAAAAGGGCATCCCATCAACCAATCAGGAAACGATGTGTCAATAGTTGCTAAGGAAGAGGGAAAAGCTGTGGGAGTGATGCTATGTTCAGTCTATGGAGTGACTGCAGCCAAAGAGACAGAAGCCAGAGATTTGGGACTTTTAGATGTTATTACTTATTGTTACACCTGATGGTTTTGTAAATGGTTGTACAAAAATCCGTGATGCATTCCCTGCATTTTAATGGAAATAGTTGAAAATAACTTTGCTGTTTGCTAAATTTGTACATAAGCTTTTGAAGTTTACACATTAGATTTGCATTCGAAGCTACAAAACAGTTCATTAAACACGTTTGTGGTTTTCACAGTGAAAAATTGAACTTTTTCCTACTTGGATTTTATGGTTTTAGTGTGGTGTTAGGTCCAATGTGTTAATACAGTTTGTCAAAATGAAAGAATAATCGTACAATGACACAGATGTCAAACAACAAGGCAATTTAAACCGTTTTTAAGATAAAAACAAAAGTAGACAAAAAGGCCAATTATGCTAAAAATGTTAAGAATATTTTCGGGAGGCTTCAGTCCACCTGAAACAGACCTACCAATGCCACTATCTTTGAACCTCCTCAGTTAACCTTTCCTCATTGTGCTCCATCTTTATTGATCCAAAACAATCAGTTCAAAAATGGTGGCCATGGGGAAGCAGCTGGAAATACTAAAGCGAAAACACACTACTACCAAGTGGACCGGTCACAGCTCTTGTGATGTGTAGTTACATGTGTGGTGCACGTCATTGCAGCATCTTACAAGAGGCAAAGCAAATCAGCAAAACCAACCAACTTGTAAATAGCATCAGATGCAAAATCATAATAATAATAATAATATCGATGTCAGATGCGGAAATTTAGCCAGTCAGAAGGCAATTTTCCGCCCTGGAAATCTCCTTAAGTCTCTTTATGTAAATTCGGAGCCGAGTTCAGGATAAGGTTTAGCATAAACACTGGAAGTGGTGTGAGCCCAGGCCCGGCGTCAAGCTTTCTGTCGTATTTATTACAGTCGTTTCCTGTTTTACTCCATGTGTCACATCTCCTCCTTGTTTCAAATGGTTCTCTTCCGGCTCTTGTGCGTTTCACCGCTCTTTGGATCCCTCGCCTCGCCGCGTTGGCTCATTGTCCCACCTGTGTCTCATTGTCCCTGGTAATCATCGTCTTCCTCCCGCCCTCCCTCTAGTTCATACTGCTCTAGTTCATACTCTTTGATGAGCTTAGCAGACTTTGCTCAGTTTCTTTTTTTTTATTTCTTTGTGACTCATCTAGCTCTCGACTTACACATTTTAATTCCTTGAGCTTGTGGTTACGACACAGGAAGTCGTAAACAACTGATCATCGGCAAACTCAATGCAGGGAATGCTAAGGCATCATTAAAAGATCAGGCTAGCAGGAATATCAGTATTTGACTCATAGAGTGTGTTTATGTTACTATCAGTGTGACCAGCAGAGGCTTAAAGTTTTGCAGTAGAAGGAGGCTGGAGACGGAGGTCTAGTCCATGGAAAGGTTTATTAAAGCCCATCGAAATGCCAGAGAATCCAATGAAGCTCGGACCAATGTTAACGACCCCAGCAGCTAGCTGCCTTTTACACCCACCTCTTTCTCCCGGCGACTAACAGGAAGGGTCTATTTACAAGGCAGGGCATCTAATAAAACACTTAATAATAACATAAAACCAACGCCATATAAAACACGGTTATTATTTACATAAATGCACACAGCCATCAACATGTCAACAGTATCAGCCGCCCACACCCAAGAGTTAAATCAACACTAGTGTGATAATGGTTTGATCTGCACCGAATGATATTAAAATAAGAAGAATGAGATAGGAAAAACACCAAGTGATCATTATTAAATCTTGATTGGTCTTTATTCCAACTAAATAGCAATTACAATAGTTTGCCTCCCTTTGGGGCCAAACATAGACTCGTATGAAAGGTTTCCAGGTACCAGGTTGTGAACACCACAGGAGAGATTTATTCGTACGAACTCTTCTGACTCTTGAATACAGCACTTGTCTCGTCTTCTTAGACTCAGATGGATTTTACTGATTCACAAGATGAATTACAGGGTCACACTAGCTCATAGAAATAATTATAATAATTATAATAACAATAATAATAATAATAAAAACTCTTGAAAACCACTGGTAAAAACAAAAAATAGGTGTAAGACAGTTAAAAAAAGAAAAAGAAAATAGCAGCATCAAATATATTTGAATTATATATATATATTATTGTATATTATTTCTTTCATTATTTCATTATTAAATTTAATTCAAATATATTTTTTATCTATTTTCTTTCTTTCCTTCTTTTGTTTAACTCTCTTACACCTCATTTTTACCAGTGGTTTTCAAGAGTTTTTATTATTATTATTATTATTATTATTATTATTATTATGACCTAGTGTGACCCCGTAATTCATCTTGTGAATCAGTAAAGTCCATCTGAGTCTAAGTCTAAAAAACAAAAGGAGCTCAGGTGAAACTCACCCATTTGCACATCACCCTTCATCAGCGACACAGCTGTGGGATCTGTCACAAGCATCACGTTCCCGGGGTGGCGGCAGATAATGGATAGGTTTACCTGGCCCCTGGAGCACATTAACAGACTGCATCTCTGTCCGGTTTGCTGGCTGCAGAGCCTCGTGCAGAGAGTACTAACTCTCTCACCCGACTTCCACCTGTCAGGCAAACAAATAAAAAAGAAAAAGGGAAACGCTCCCTGTCCACAGACCACGGCATCATGTTCCATTAAGGAGTGCAGCTGTTACACGGACGTATCTGTAAATTTTATTCTCCCCTCTTCTCCTTTTTGTCTCTACTTTTTTTTCTAATCGTATGTAGCCGCTCTTGCGAGTCAGGGAAACTATTTTTCATTATTATAACGTGCTCCCAAAAAGAAAGTAATTGTGAGTTGTTTTTTTTGTTTTTTTTACGAGTTCTTCTGATTTTCTCGGTGTGTTCACGTAATTAAAGTCAGAGTGTGGAAACAAACAAGGGCGAAACAAACAACATGTGTTGTAATTTGTGTTGTAAGATGTGTTTAAACAACATGTTGGCTAATGTCCCCCAGTATTTCCATGTGACGACAACCAGAATGTGAGGGGGGCATGCCATGTGATTCATTTCAGAAGCATGCAAGTGAATTCATTTCAAGATCTTAATTAGATCTCATTGCCTCTAAACCTCCCCACGGCCGGACTTGCGGCATCGCTGAACTTCGAGCTGCGTGCAGGTCCTGCGCCACAGAGAGAGGAACGATCCGCGCAGTGAAACCAGGTCAGCTGTGGTCTAGGTATCTGAAGACTCTGGTCTGTGATCAAACATCTGCGGAAGTCACGGTGCAGACAAAGCACCAGGCTTTGAGAGTGGCTGATGAGCAAAGAATATCGTTTTTATTCTTCTTAACGCTCCTTTCAGCTCCATCCTGAGAAGTAAATAACATTCACCATCTTGTGACGGCTCAGGGGAAACTTTTGGACCTGGAAAATGTTCATGTGGATGTTACGTAGACATGTAGCACCCCTGCTAGACCAGACCAGACACCCCCACCCCCCATAGCAATGACACTCCTTGATCCACAGAGGCCCCTCCCCTCAGCCCATAACACCCAAAGGCCCCCCACTAACAACATTATACTGCCAGGAACCACAGGACACCCTGAGAAGGTCCATTCTCTGATGAGTCACAACTGTTTTGGAAACCTACACGACATCCTGACAATGAGCCAACCCACCAAACCAGTGACAGATCATCCAGTGCTATTAACTGCTTTGGAGGCTGATCTTCGTTACGGGTTCAAAACCGTCGAACGTCAAACCCGGTCAGTGCTTAAGACAACACCTGCTCCTCTCACCACAATAAGATCAAATTCACGGTGCAATAACATCCCATTTCAAAGCATCAATTCAATAGTGCCCTGCTCCGGCCTGCCGGTAACCCCGGGCCTGCTCCGTCTTGTGTCCTCATGTGACAGATTTGCCTCGGCCGATGTCAAACTGGCGCGGAAGACGTAGAGGGCAATCAGCATCCTTGTCACCATGGCGATGGTTTACGCACCCTCCGGGCAGCTGTCTGTGATGTTGAGAAGGAGTGAGAGAATGGAGAGGCCCAGAAAGAGCAAACTGGAAACTATGAGCACACACGCCGGCTCCATCCATAATGAAACACGCAAGTCGCCTTAAAAGGACAGCCGGCCGAACATGTTGAACAAACATGCGTGTCACGTCTCTTACACGCTAGCTGCCGCCGCACAGTGTGTTCTTCATGTAAACAGGAAAGTATCCACTTCTTCCTACCCCCTCTCGTCTTTTTACTGTTGCTCCATGTCCGTCTGCACTGCAATCTCCCTGTTATTTCCTCCTTATCTCACCCCCCCTCTCTTCTCTCCTCTCATTTTTTTTTTATTATGGGACAGTAGTTTGCACTTCTTGATAGTTCCATAAAGCTTATTGCAGCTCATCCCAAGCTACGGTACAAGCTGACAGGCGGTTCCTTAACAATGGAAGGAAAAACAAGATGACCAGGCTTAATTTCTGACATGTGTCCTTGTTCCTGTCAGATGTAAAAACAGCCTCTCTGGACTTTTCCCTCTCACTTGGACGGTGAACAGTGCTGCCCGTGGACCCCGTGCCCTCGACTTTTGAATTAAAGATGAGACTGACAGCCCATTGTTGCTGGAGGTTGGTGGTGTTGTTTCTGTGGTTGCCGTCATTGTGCTAAAACAGAGAGTGATCTAGTTGTGGTGAGGATGAGGCCACGTTCAGCAAAGGCAAGATTATATTAAGTGTTTACAGTTAAAAGCACTTCTGATGTGTCCCTGTATTTACCGTATTATCTGAACCGACTGAATGGTCTTTAGTCTTCTTTTCTATTGTTTCTGTGGGCACACATCTACTTCCCTACAACTTACCTCTGAATACTCATAATATTATATAATAATATATGGATATTTGCAATAAACGGATATCTGGCGATGGATGACGGATGGAAGTTGTCTTCATGAGAAACCTGAGAACAGTTGAACCAGTTATACACCAACCTCCATCTGCAAAACCCGCTCAACTCCCCCAATGAGCCAAAACTGAAACTGTGGCTTTAAACCAACTTTGCGGACGGAGGTGAAAAATGACGACGGCCGTTTTTCCACACGTTTGAGGTACAGTACTGTGCTAAAGTTTTAGAATGCTTTCAGTGCATGTTGTCACTTCCTGGACTTCTTGTTCTTCTTTACTCTAAAGATAGTTCTTAATGGCCTTGGCTGTATGTTTGGGGTCTTTGTCATGCCACAGAATAAATTTGGGGCCAATCTGTTGGTATTACATGATGGATAAGTACATCCAAGCTTGTCGGAGCCTCCACCATGCTTCGCTGTTGCCTGCTGACACTCATTGCCGTACCACTCTCCAGCCCTTCGGTGAACAAACTGCCATCTGCTGCCATTTTCCTGCACCCAGTTCCTGTGTTTGCGTGCATAGTTGACAGTTTAACGCACACACACACCTGCCTAAAACGTTTGCACAGCGCTGTACCTTCAGTTGATTGTTTGATTTATAAAGTTTGTGCTGCTTTTGTGCACTTTAAGCCGAGCGACATATTTAGGCCATTATTAATCTTTACGAATCTGCATGTGAATATACAGAACCTGCAGGCAAGGAAGAAGCTTTTAGCAATGGAAGCTTTTGTGGTTTCCTCTCTTATTCAGAGTAGCACTGACTAGTGCCATCTAAGTTGGTTTTGGCATCATGAGGACGAATTAATTTTTAGCTCAACGGGCCACAGAACGCTTTACAGAACTGAAGTCTGAAACCACCAGAGCAACCGCGGCACGCGGACAGTTGGCCAGATAGAGGCACGCAATGGTTCATGTGGACAACGAAATAGTCCAGTCACTTCCTGTGGGAAAGGATGCAAACATTTGTCAATACCTTTAACTAAAGCTGTTACATGAGAGTGCAGACTGGCGACGCCCCTGCCATAAATGTCATCTCTCAGGCCCAACTTTACTTCTTGTGTCTCTTGTTGCTAGTCAGAACATAAACTATGATCTCCTCACGGAACAAGAGACCTTGGCCTCGGGTTTCCATTATCTGCCGTACACAGGAGACCTAAGCACAAGCTGTTGCCTCCAGAGTCATAAGTCAGTAGTTGGTGGGTTCCCAGACTGGTCTACTGATGGAACAGAGATGACATGCGACAAAGATCCCTGTCTAGACGCAAGGGATGTTGAGGTGATGCATCTTAACAACGACACATACACTCTTTATTTCATGAAACTACGCACACGTTTTTTGATCATGTTATTTCTACAAGTTACCACTAAATCATCTTTCTTTACTTTTCTACTGATGTCTATCTATCTATGTTATATCATGTTTCATTCCTTCCCCTGAACCCACCCAAACGTAGCCTTAAACATGTAAAATTACACCAATCCCACTAATATCTTGCATACACTAGTAAAGTGAACACTTGATTCCACTTGCGGTGTTTTTCTTCAACACGGCCGATGCATGGAAAATCATGCTAAATCATTTTGCTTTGTATGAATTATTATTTGCTTGTACCTCTGACACGGAGAGGAGGACACTGCTCGACACATGCACAACCCTGACAACCCTCTCAACCGTTTAACAGCCCGACAACGGAGCACCTTCCGACAAGTTTGCTGCCTCCTGGAACGCTACAGGACGTCCTTCCTTCCTCAAAGTCATCAGTCTGTTCAGTTCCTCATCTGTGCGTGAGACAGAGGACACAGGACTTTCTTTTTTCACGCTTGTTTTTCATTTCATTGCTATCTATCTAGAGATCTAGCTTCTAAATAATAGAATTGTTAACTATGGCTGAGGAAAGTGTCTGCAAATCCATTCCTTAGAGGGTTTAATATAGAAATAGTCCTCCTGCTTCGATCCTCATCAACCTGAATGAGTAAGGTCTCTACCCTTCCTGTCAGTCACTCCCCAAGCACCCTCTCATTGGCTGCTCGGCCGCCTCTTCAGCCAACGGGGGGGCAGCTGGGGGCGGATACCAAGCGCTCAGGTTGGCAGAGGGAGATCACCAAGAACTCCGACCCTCCGCTCCTTTGTGAAACAGAGACTCAGACTGCAGTCAGCGGGAGTGTTGTGCCGCACCCTTCCTGCTCTTCCTGGGACTCTGAGCACGGATCACTGCGCACAGGTAACAGCAACTAACCGGAAGCCCCAACACAGGTGACCGAGAGACCTTTCTACCGCGCGTGGCTCCGTAAAGGAAAAGACTGGGACGGATCCTTTGTAGAAAGCAAAACTACACAACAAGCTGAGACTCTTTTTATTACACACACATATATATATATTTTTTTGGCTTTCATTTTATTATTACACTTTGCCCTCGGAGGGCGGTGAACGCGCGCAGGAGGAAATCTCAGGTGTGACCGCACATTGTTCCTCCACTCGACGAGATCTGATCTGGATCTACTTGACGGGCGAGTTCATAGACACAAGGAAAGGTGAGTTTAAACTATTTTCTTTGCCATTTAATACATATGTATAGATTTTTTTTTGTTTCTGTTTATTTTATACTGCCTCTGGTGTGAGTTTGAAGTGTGCGCGTCTTGGAGCCGTGGCGCGTGTTTACGGTGCGTATTGTTCCTCGGTCCCGAGGTCGTGACTTCCATCAGTGCGCTGAAACATTTGCGCTTTCTCAAAGCGGAGGGAGTCCGGACTCCAGCACGGCCCGAACATGCTCGGCTGTGCCGGCTTTGACCATGCCCTTGTCTGACTAATAATTCCACCGTTTGATGCAACTTCATCCTAAAGAGAGAAAGCATTCCGGCCTCGTATCTAGATTCCTCCGCAGCAGACCTCTTAAACGGACCACATAGGTGGTTAACGTGATTTACGGCTCGCATTTTATACTCCCTGGGGTTGTCCACTCCCGTGCAATCTCTCCGAGGAACATCATTGCCATAAAAACCTGACAATGTGAAGGTTATATGGTTCAATCTCTGTTGACACATTATTATTGAGTGTTGACTCAACTTAGTGGATATGCCTGCACTCTCTTTCTGTGCTGCTGTGTTGAACTCACTTAATTTCACTTCTCTCAATATAGGATGTATAGACTGTGGCTTAGTTTTCCTATGTGCTTGTGAAGGTGCCAGCCCACCACACAGAGGAATAGAGTTCACAGTAGAGTCAGATGAAGGTTTTTGGTGCGTTATGTGTTAAACTCTGGCACTCGAGCCGTTTCCATTTTTCCTCCCATATACCTATAATACAGTAAGATAATCCCTTTATTTATTTATTTATTTATTTATTCCACAGTGAGGAAATTTGCAAAATTGACACAACCAATATACAGTCTGACGCAGCAGCGAGACTGTAGATGGATAGTGAAACCAACCGAAATGTGCCCGTGGATCCTTGTTTAAAAACATTCCAGTGTTTGACAGGTGTGGCTTCATTTGCTGCCAATAAAGTGAAACGTCATCCACGGAACCTGTTCATATTGCTCCAGAGTAAGATGTGAGGGGCGACACCGATTCTCCTGGTCTGAAGCGTATTTTAGAGCGGGCAGAGGGTTGTCGAGAATACAGATGCCAGCGTAGTTCAGTGAGTCATTTAGTGAAACCTGCCGTGACGCTCGCTAACGTGAGAACACGTCAACACCAGGTAGGGGAATTACTAATGAACAAATAGTGGCACAAGGATCTAACGTGAAGATAATCGGTGTTAATTGTTTCCAGAAATCTGTGAACAGAACAGTAGGTGGACCGCTGTGCCACAATGGCACAAAAAGAGTAATGGGGAATAGAAGACAGAAGTCTCACCGTTACAGATTGTAACTGAGAGCTTTCAGATTCTGCCTCCTCGATTTGAACCCGTCACACATAACAACAAGCTGCGTATTGCTTCAGTCTTCACAAGAACCTCATGAGCTCTTACAAACACACACAGGAACTGTGTATTTCATAGGTTGTGGTAGAAACCCCACTTGTGTTTAAGAAATACGATTTCTCGAGTAGATCAGCCACGTATGGTTTTCCTGGGTGTTGAGAGACAGTAACAATCTACTCTGTGTCCCACAATGGCAGGATATGATCATCATACAGGTGAAACCAACCATTTGCATGTCGTTACCTCTCAGTAAAACACAGAGAGACGGTGATGATTATTCTTTTTTTTTTTTTTTTTTCATTTAAATCTGGAAACTTTACAAACTTCTCGACCTGCGCTGCAGGGTTGGTTTTCAGTAACTTTCTGTGTGTGTGTGTGTGTGTGTGTGTGTGTGTGTGTGTGTGCGTGTGTGTGGGCTGCATTGTAACGATGTGCCGACTGAAGCCCTGCTAAGACTGTCCTTTCACAGCGAGCGAGAGGAAAGGAGGGAGAAGGGATCTGGGTGTGGCTCCTCTGTAATGACTGGTTTGCACTGAACCTAGTGTTTACTGATCCAGCTCAGTCCATTCACACACAAATGTTGACACGTGATGCTCGAAAACAGACATCGCGCAAACACGGCCCCGCCGAGGCCACATGGACGGGAAGGGCCGCGCTCAAGCTGCCGAGACTCACATCCCGCACGCAGTCAGCTGTTGTTTTAAAGGTTTTGCCAGCTGCCCGTGTCGCCCTGTTCCCAGTGAACTGGGTTTTGGTCGGAGCCTTTAATTTCGTGGATGGTGATAAGAGAACTCTTGGCAAGAAAGTTGTCCCCTTTTTTTTTTCTTTGGCTTTAATGTTAAATGTAATTCAATTTGATCAGTTGCCTCCTGATTGTGATGCAGTAAAACAAGACACACTTGGGCTCACAGCTGGAACGTTAAACACAACAATGACGTATAATCCACTGTTAACGTTTATAGTCAAAATGCTAACAGGCATGTGCACACCCAGCATTAAATCAATAGTTTCACATTTTTGTAAAAATATACTGTTTATGAAGTCGCCTCCTCTCCTTGTCTAGATACATGCGCGCGGCCACCACCTTATACATCCACCTACGACTTGTTTTTTCACCCTGCAGTTCAAATGATACGTCACATGCTAATTTGTGAATTCTGCCTTTAGGCACCATTAATGGTTTTTCTGAAGTCATGTGTTTTTGCAAACCATATGGATAGAGTGTTTGCGAAGCTTTCGTCTACGCTGTCGTCGGCAGTTAGTTGCCTGTGATATTTGGCGGGAGGCGTCTGTTTGCGGCCGTGGCTCTAGACGGCAACGGCGTGGTGAAAGCAGTCTGGTGGTGGGAGCTCCACATCCTGTGATGCTTTCCACGGCAGGCTTTTGTCTAGGCAGCGTTAAACCTGAGGGAAAGGGTCTTGAAGCTGTCAGAAAATAGATTGTGACAGTGTATTTGCTGCAGTTCATGGTTGCCAACTGACTATAAAAAGGGTGTCACAAGTTATCACCGAAACTCGCACCAGATGAACTGAAACTGAGAATAATAATGGAGTTAAAGTGATGAAGTAGATGAGCAAAAATACCTGCCCTGAGTATTAATGCATGTTAACGGTGGCGTTAATAAGTTTACAAGTTATTTATTGTGATAAACAGCGGCTCATTTGTCGTACCAGGCCAATGTTTGAACATTAATCTTTCGAGTAGGCACTGTTGACTTCATCTTATCTAAAGCAACTGAGTTGGATTAAGAATGTTCTGTGTGTGTGTGTGTGTGTGTGTGTGTGTGTGTGTGTGTGTGTGTGTGTGTGTGTGTCTGTGTGTGTGCGTATGTATATGTGTGTATGTGTACATATGTGTGTGTGTGTGTGTGTGTGTGTGTGTGTGTGTGTGTGTGTGTGTGTATGTATGTATATATGTGTGTATGTGTATATATATGTGTGTATGTGTACATATATATATGTGTGTGTGTGTGTGTGTGTGTGTGTGTACACACACACCAATCAGGCATAACATTATGACCACTAGCAGTAAATAACAGTGACCATCTTGTGTCCATCTGGAAACTTTTAAATTTGGCATAGTTACTGGATGTTACTTGGACCCCCACTCCTTAACAATGACACTCCTTGATGGCAGCAGATACACACACACAGACACACACACACACACACACACACACAAAAAACGTTTAGGAAAAGCTCAAAAACCATTAAAAACAGTACAAGATGTTGACCTGGCCTCCAAATTCACTAGATCCCAAACTGATCAAGTGTCTGTGGGATGATCCACCCCTCCCCTCAACCCTTAGGACCCAAAGAAGGCCCGTGTCCATTCTCTAATGAGTCACAACTGTTTTGTAGGCGCAAGGGAGACCTACACAATATTAGGATGTGGTCATAATGTTATGCCTGATTGGTTTATAGAAAGATGGACAAACACTTTATGGCGTGTCGTGACACCTGACCAGACAGGCAGCGAATGTAATCTCTATAAACAATTACGTTTGTTAATGAGATTAGTCACAGGGTTGCTGTGGATTAATTTCGATTAATCTCGATTAAATATCATTCATTTTTAATTTATATTAAGCGCATTTTGTTTTGCATGAGCAAACAATCTCAAGAAAGAAGAGAATATACATGCACATGTTGATTAAATACCTTCAACAAAACAACCTGAAACAACTTCACAACTTTTTGTCTTTTTTCTTTTTTTTAAACAAATATTTATCCACTTTTATTTAATGTGGCCCTGGTCCACCTCTTCCAGCCAGCGGCTAAGACAAACTAACTTGTTGACATTGTCATGTTTCTGACATTATTGTGCTTCTTGATGGAGCTGTTTACTTGCATCTATATTATAGGTACTCACTATATATTGTAGTTACTATGGGTAACACCCCGGGACCTTGAGTGCAAAATTTCGTTCCATCTCATGCTTCTGTATTGTTGCGAATGACAAATAAAAATCATTGAATCCTGAATCCTTGTAAAATGCCTCTTGAGAGGTAAGTTGCAAAATCTTTGTAAAGCCCGTGTCCTCGACGATGTCAATGGACCGCAGTTTGTTGCAGTACACTTTGCAATTGTGGTTCAGATGTTCTGTGAGGGTGGTTTGTTGCATCCTGGGTGACGGGCCAGCCATTCGCAGAATCCACCACTAACGTATTCTTCGCGTGCCAGTGCTTCGGTCAAAAGAAAACTAATAGTTTATGTCTGTTCCATCTCGTTTTTTTTTTTTTTTTTTGTACTCAGATTTCCAATAGAGAGCCATGAGCTGTTTAGCATCTTCCGTCTTTATGCGTTGGTTCTGCTGCCTGTCACAAACGGATCAACTGCCCATTTGTGCACGCATGACGTTAACTCTACTTGGACAAACTGCCTGTAATGCGTTGCCAGAGACGTACAGAGTTATTCTTCGCTGCAGATGGGTTAACTGCAAATCTTTAATCAGATTAATCATGGTGATGGATTAATCCACGTTAAGGATGGAAGTTGTTATCAGATGATAACCGATGGCTTCATAGATTTATGCTGATGCGAACCGGCAATTTCCAACCACCATAGCTTCAAATTAAAAGCATTTAACCTACGAAACGGTAGCCACAGGAAATACAATGTGTCGTTCATCAAGTATGCATCTGGACAACACTTATTTTTGTTGTTACATAACGAGCTGCAGGAGACAGACGGCAGACCTCCAACTCCTGTTACTGTGTCCTGCTGCTCACAGACGGCAGCATAAAATCACTATTGTCCTCGGAATGATCACGAAAGGCCAGTTATTGAAAAAATTAATATTTTTCAATAATATCTGTGTTCACCACTTTAAAGGCTTGTTGTTCTCAGCACATCAACAGGGCAGGCCTTTTTTCTCATGTGGTAGCCAGTTGCTATTCTGAGTTAAACCAGAGATTCCAAGAGGTTAATGTTATTTCTCTCCTGGGTAGAGATCGTCGGGCCGTGTGTGGGTACATGCTGAATGAACGGCGCGTAAATGACCTGGCCAGAACAAATTTTGTTCTTGTTCTCGCAGCCCTAGGCACGAGAACAACTTTCTGGCTTCTCGTAGAGTATGCAACAAGTTTAAGAAATGCTTGCTAAACCCTTGACATGCCTAAACCAACCAGTTACCCAACAATTGCAGTTAAAAGTATGGTAAGTATAATCTTGGTTTGAGAACGCCAGGCACCAGTTACACAAGACGTAGCAGTTCATTGTGAATCATGCGGTTCATTATGAAAAATGAACGAATGCTACAGTTCTTTAGGGAGGTCGATGCATGTCAAGATGAGAAGAGAAGGAATGCACCGAGCTGATTGAACTGGATTACGTTTAGTGTAGATAGAAATGTTTGTCGGCAGATTGTCTGGGCTGGATATGGATACCACGAAATGTCACCACGAAACTGAAACATTTAAAACAAGAAAGAATTCAGCTGTGAGTCTCCTTCGGTCAGCCATGCAGGGCTGCAAATAAAAAAGGCAAAGCTATCAGCCAGGAATTAACATTACAATCCTGTAACAGTGTCAAACCCAGGAAGGATAGTTTTTTTTATTTTTTTAAATCGGATTTGTTTTATGTGTGTGTTTCTCATCTCTTTTAACCTCCTTAGACCCTGTGTCCTCATATGGGGACTTATTCTGCTTCATTTAAACTTTTATCCTCATAACTAGATACTAGTTGGTGTAAAAACATGACGGCGTCATTTCAGTGGATTCATTCTGCAGCTGATCATGTAACAAAAGAGCAAAAATGTACAAAACCTCATGAAATTTTACAGCTGAAACTTGATTATTTATGTTTATTAACTTTTCTACTGTAATATGACGTACAATGTCTACCGATAATAAGAAGCCATAACTTCACTACTTAGCAGATATTCGTTTGAGATCATTGGGATTTCATTAATTGCAATTCTGTCTTTGCACGGCCATATTCAGTGGTGACTTTGTTATAATTTGCAGTGAAATAATCTCAGTGTCCACATAGAAGGACATCGTTTTTTTTTTTTCCAAGAACGACTTTCTGTTCAAAGATGATGCTTAGTTTTTATAGTCCTTAGGTCCTACGGATCCCAGATACATTGGAGAAATTAAAAATGCACACCAAACTAAAGCTCAGGTCTGGGGAGGTTAAAACTTGGTTGCCAACATAACTCATAGTACAACTCAACAACTTGCAGTTCTGTCGTCAAATTCAAGTTTCACTTGATCACGCCGTACGTCCAAGTCCCACATTTAAAGTTGATTTAAAATAAAAAACAGAAGTGAACTATTATTATTCTCGGCCCAGTGTATCAGATAGATACACTGGGCCTGTGTATCAGATAGATACACTGGGCCTGTGTATCAGATAGATACACTGGGTATCAGATAGATACACTGGGCCTGGGCCAAATCTGTTAATACAGTAACAGATTTTAAAGAAACCCATAGATAAGTGTCATTTCCCCCCAGCTCAACTCACTTCAGTTACACAGAAACACACTAGTTTACTGCCGTTGTTTATTTTTGTGTTAATGTTCACCCGAGATGGTGTCGCTTCTCCCCACATTCTCTCGCTACTGTCGTCTGAGTTGAACCTTTTTTGTCTTGCACTTGTGTCTCATCCGTAAATTTTGTTCTCATGCCTTTCAAATGTTTGTTCTGTTTTTGATTTGGCATTTCTTTCCACACACCCTTGGTAGGAGAGTGGGTCACTGAGGTTCCCTCCCTGTCTGCGTGTGTGTGCGTGAATGTGTGTGTGTCGTGCATGTTTGGATTGAGATTGAGTTACATAGCTGGATTGTGTAATTCTGAGGTGTGTCTCTTCTGCAGGGAGCTGCTCGACCGATTCCATTGTTGAGCGAGTTGAGCTTGGAGCTGGCCGAGCTGTAGCGTTGTCGTGCTGCGCTGGCCTTCACAGGGAAAAAGGAGAACGTGTGAGGGAGTGTTGTTGACTCAAAACGCACCATGCAGCCTGTGCACGTTTACTGGTAATAAAGGATTAAAGCCAGTTGTTGTTGGCCCTAGTTGTGCAGTGCATGAAGGGAAGGTTTCAGTTTTTTCCCCCTCCAAGCTGTGGTTGGTTCTAATTACAGCGTCACAGTCATAAAGCTTTGCTAGTTCCTGTTGTGACATGTCGGGCTGTATAGCTGCTAGTTTGTGATGCAGTTGTGACTTGGTGATAGGAACAGCTGCTGATCCAGATTTTCTGCTTTATGGACATCTACATTCTTTAACGCGCCTGTGTAGTAAATATAAAGGGCAACACCTTACACTTCTCAACGCGCAACTTTCTTTCATTCATAACTTTAACAGAGCTGCAGTAATATTTGCCTCAAACAAGGCTGGAACCTTTCTGCGCGACTTTAAATTGGCCGAATGGGTGCGTGGGTGTTTCTCTCCGTACAATCTTGCATTAAGGTGTGATGTGTGAACACCCGCAGGACACACTGAGATCACATCTGAGAGATCCGATCTCTCACCACGTTTGGACGCGGTGTGGGTCACATGCGGCCGCATTCCTTTGGTTAACGTTAATGCAAAGGGTCACACCAGGTGTGTGTTGAGGACCCCGCATCAAGATCCTATTAAGTTGTGATTAAGATCCGA
Source organism: Mugil cephalus (assembly GCF_022458985.1). NCBI lineage: Eukaryota > Metazoa > Chordata > Actinopteri > Mugiliformes > Mugilidae > Mugil > Mugil cephalus. Next base: position 20,938,883 of record NC_061771.1, read on the forward strand.
TTATGTAAAAGACAGGTGTGAACACCCATAGGATGCACTGGGAGATCTGATCCGTGACCACATTTGGAAGCGGTCCGGGTCGCATGTGGTCGCTTTTCTACAGTTGTGTGAATTATGGGTGGAGAAAAAAAATACTGATATAACGATTTTTTTATTTTTTTTTCACGATACATTCCATGTTTTGGGTCGATCGTGAATGACTTCTGCTTCTCCACCTCTTGTGGTGGTGAGCGAGGCAGTCGGTGGCTTGAACCGCAATCAAAATGAAAAGCTGACGTTTGGAGGCAGGAACTAATAAGCTGGACAAAGAGTGCCAATCTGTTCAGTGGGGTGTTGTAACAGTGGCACACATTTTCGTACAAGGAGACAATTGTGAACTGTATTTTGACATTTTAACGGCAGGAAAATTGATCCACTTTCCGTACAAGTGCAATAAACTGGAAATAGATCATTTAAATTAATATTGTTTTTTTTTTTGACTCAGTTTTTCCAATGAATTATCACTGTTGTCTGATGTACATACAACTTGTATTTTAGGCTGCATTTAAAAATTTCATTGTCCAGTAGATTATCGCAATAATGTATTGTGTCGTGATACTTACCGTATCGTGAAGTCCATTAGTAATGAGAGCCTTTTAAAATTTTTCGTCCATTTAGCTGTTCGCTAAATAAATAAAAAAATCCACGTAAAGAAAAAACAAAGAGGCAGTGCTTCTTTTTGTGGATAAGTGAAGTGAGTGTTCTTGGGTGTAGGTGTGATAAATTGTGGTAAATAAGGAAACACGTGAGGTCACAAGTGAGGTCCAACAGTGACTTTGTTTCTTTCTTTTCTTTGTCTGCCACAAATCTAAGTAGAAATTTGCAAATGAAAGTATTTAATGTGTGTGCATGACTGTGATTCTGTGTTAATGATTGATTCGGCCATGCTGATGTAAGTGGAGCTGTGTGTGGTCAAGTTAAGCATTTCCCCAATCCCCGGCGTCTTTATTTAACTTTATTACCAGAGATTGCAGTGCGTATGGAAACTTGGAGGGTTGGAGTGTGGAGTTTAGTGCAGGTCTAATTAGCTTCAGAGTTGAGATTCAAATCATAACTTAACATGTAAAGCCAAAGTGGTGATTCACACATATAAATCAGCACTGTTCTCGGCTCTGGAGCAGCGGTAGACATCCGTTAGAGACATCGGCGGTATATTATTAATATATTTTTCTGCGCCCCAGATGAGCGTCAGGGTTTATTTGCATATGTTCTTCTGAAACTGCCCGAAACCGATATCTGATTTGGTGACACATGTTTAATGCCTGGTATGAAAGCACGTACCTAAAGTTGTGATCGGATAGCCCAGATCAGATCTCAATGCAAAATTCTGAACAGGTTCTCTCTGTTAACCCTCAAATAGACTAGTACACATACCACAGACAAACAAAGCTGATTCTGATTATGTGTGTTTCATTTTGATGACCAAAAATGAAGTTAAAGCTGACTTAATCACTCATTTATTCATGGAGAAGTACAAGAGAGGATATGTTCTTTGTGTTAGTATTTTTATTGTTTATTTTCAGTATTGTCGTCGTTATTTTTTATTTATTTATTTATTTATTTTTGTTCATGCAAAGTGTCCTTTCTGAGATGAAACCAATTCTCTTATTTGATAGGTCTTCAACAGGGGCTGTGTGATTATTAGCATGAATCCAACAGGGATAAGGGATAGCTTAATACTAAATACTGTAAATTTATAAATAGCCCTAGGCTGAGTTTAATACAGTAGGCAGTGGGTCCCTACCTAATCTCTCCATCAGTTTGGGGATCATTGGCCTGAACAACGTTGAAGACCCCCGTCTTATTTTATTTGAGCACCAGAGTTAAAAAAATCTCAAGATGTGTGTCCAGGCCGACCCAACCTATAGGTTTGTTATTATATAAAAGTCTAATCTTTTTCTTGCAGCTGCCTGCCTGGTAGTGGTTGAAGTATTTATTTATGTTTTTTAAATTAATTTATTGGTTTTCACAATTGAAAATGTAACAGCTTATACGCAGAGATACGAGAAGAACATTTTTTTTCTGCTCACACCACCTCCCACCTCAGGGGACAAGCAATAATAAACAAACAAATAAAATATGAATAGAAAATTAATTAATAGACAGCGTATCAACACAAACAATCAAGCAGCAGATAATCTGCTCATTTCTTATTTGATCACAGGCCCTGTTCAGACCTGGCACCACCCGTATTGATCCTGGATTAGAGTCAACAATAATGTTTGCTGCCTCACACTAATAATTTCTCTTTCCACAGGGTGAAGACGTGCGCTCCAGACACCTGTACAGCGGAGGCCCCAGTCTTCAGGAACAGGAACAGCCCCCGCTGCTTTGCAACCCCCCAAAGAGGAAGAGTCTGAATGGCGCCCTAGACCTCCTCCTCTGCTTCCTGTCTGCTGCATCGTCCCACCCCCACTCCCACCCCCACCCTCACCCACCTCTCCAGCTCTTCTCTGATCCCGCGTCCACCTGAGACCTCACCATGGATACTGACACCTCGGATACTGAGGGATGCTACTTCAACAAAACTGTCAAATTTTTCTACGAGGAGAGTGGCAAGAACATCAGTGACCACTGGCGCCGTCGTGACTATGTGATCGTCACTTTGGGCATGACGGTTTGCTTCATCGTTATTTTTTCCAACCTTTTGGTCATAGCGGCCATTTTGAAAAACAGACGCTTTCACTTTCCCATCTACTACCTGTTGGGTAATCTGGCGTTGGCAGACCTCTTCTCAGGTAACCTTTGTTTTACTTCATTGTGCATTATAACATTAACTAGAAAAAATGCAGCAAACCCGGACTGAATTTAACTGGCGTTGTCGAGTTATTACATGTAGCTGAACCACAATGCCAGTTGCTAGGTTCACAAATATTATCATCACGTTATGACTGTGTGTAAATGTTTAAAATTATAAAACAAACAAATAAACAAAAACGATTGTGAAGTTTTATAGCTAGCTTATCGAACCATTGGCCCACCTAGAGGGTTGTCGATAAAGGCAATTTGACAGCTGCAAATATTGATCTCTTTGATGCTACAAAGTTCAAATTAAAAGGTAGATTAAAGGATTATTGACTCTTTGATCATTCGTCACTGGGTCAATAATGCAAGTTGTAAACCAGGTATGAATGTTATTGTGAGTCCATGTTTAATCTTCGAATGTTGACTGAGGTATTAAATGTCTAAAGTGGAACACACACACACACACACACACAACCACACTTGATTCATGCCCCTGAGTAGTGTATCTGCATGGAATTATGCGAGCTGATGATATGTGATAAAACAGACAGATTTTCTTGTGTGTGAAAATACTGGCAAACGGTATCTTGGTACCATCTCTACTTTGTTCTGTGGATTGGAAGAGGTCTATCTCAACTAAAATCCTTCAAACAAGTTTCACAGAAGGACAATGACAAACGTCTTCTTGCCTTCACTCTGGACTTCCTGTAAATAGATGTTTACAATCTAGTGCTTTCCTTTAGTGGGTGGAGTAGACCTGTGTGTTTTATTATATGCTAAGAGACTAATGTGCTGAGACAAGGCTTCTCAGTGCACAGAGGAAAAAGTGCAAAGCTGGGGCACAATACAAAGTGGAGTCAGACGACAGAGTTACAAGAATAATGGGATTATTTTCATTAAAAAAAAGTACAATATCCAGCCCATGAACCACCCAAGCACACTTGTACTTCCATTGTGAGCTCAGTGGGGGTGCAGAGGGACGTAACACTTATACACAAGGGTGGCAAGTTGAAAGAGTTGGTACATCTACATGCACAGCTTAATCGAGCTATTCTCACACTTTCTGACTGCGTCCTTGTCCATGTCCCAGTTTACATGCAACGGGGAAAATCGAGGAACTGACGGGAACATGTCCTCCTCCTCCTCCACACTAGGGGGTGATAAGTGTCTTTTCAGCGGGTTAATAGCGGGCCCCCTTTTCTGGTTGACCTTATACGTCATGTAATAATCAACTGAACTCGTTCACACGGCAGACCGGCATTTCAAACATGGATAATAGTTCAGGTTTTTAATCTCGTACGTAACGTGTGAACTACATATGGTGCAGATAAGATGGCGCCATTCCTCAGGTGGTTCTTTTACCAGCTTTCTTGAATGCCTTTTAGAGTGTTTACATGCACTTAAGTTGTCCAGTTAAAGTCGGTTAAGGCAATAATTTGTTTTTTTTTCACGTGCATGTAAATGTACTGAGTGATATTTGTAGACTGTGCTGAACAATATGATCAGGACTTCTGTTATTCGATTCAAAGGACTTTATCTGTGCCAGAGCATCTGTGGGTATACTGTACACACAATTCACCTACCCAGCAACATAAAAACGCAGGCAATATACCAAACACGCAAGCCACATCCAACATCCAACAAATCCAACAAAAACCTTTATAAAATCACTTGCAAAGCACAGTCGAGTGGGAATTAGTTAAAAAAAAAAAAAGATAGGATTAAGAAGTATCTGATCATCCTTGAAAAAAGTGCAAAGGGCTAATAGATAATTATAAGATCCTAAAGAAGTAGTAACTAGATAAAATGGCTCAGCCATTCATGAGTCTGACGGATATGGGCACAGTGAATTTATCACAGCCATCACATGATACCCTTAAATGATTTAAAAGTGATGCTATCAGACAGTGTTTTCAATTTAGCTTGTAACTGATATAATGGATAACAAGGAGCAAGGAAAGATAAAACTAAAAGCCAACCTTGAACCAGCACAATATGTAGTAGTGTAAAGTGGGCATTATTACACATTTGCTTTACATATTCCCATAATCACTTCATAAATCCCTCCCTTTCCTCTTCCCAGGTGTTTCCTACCTCCACTTGATGTTTCACACTGGTCCCTGGACCATTAAGTTGTCTAAATACCAGTGGTTTGTGCGTCAGGGGTTGATCGACACCAGCCTGACAGCCTCAGTCCTCAACCTCCTGGCCGTGGCTGTGGAGCGCCACCAAACCATCTTCACCATGCAGCTGCACAGTAAGATGAGCACGCGGCGGGTTTTCGTCATAATCATATTCATATGGCTGTTGGCGATAATCATGGGTCTGGTTCCCACCATGGGCTGGCATTGCCTGTGTGACCTCCCCAACTGCTCCACCATGGCGCCACTGTACAGCCGCAGCTACCTGGTCTTCTGGGCGGTTCTCAACTTGCTGACCTTCTTCATCATGTTGGCCGTCTACACCCGGATCTTCCTCTACGTGAGGCACAAGAGCAGGCAGATGTTAGAGCACACATCCCATATGAGACACAAAGAGACGGTGTTCAACCTGATGAAGACGGTCTCCATGATTCTGGGTGAGAATCAGCACACACATTAACACATTTGGGTCCTATGGGTTGAGAGGAGGGGCCTCTGTGGATCAGGTGTGTTCCAGTGAATCTCACAGACACTTCATCAGTTTCGGATCTAGTGAATTTGGAGGCCTCAAACACCTTGTCCTCTTTTTTTCGTGTTTTTTTCCTAAACTGATTTTGTGTGTGTGCCTGTGTCGGGCTGCATCCTGCTGGGGATGGCTGCTGCCATCAAGGATTGTCATTGATAAGGGGTGGGGTTACCTGGTCTGGTCTAGATGGGTGCTACATGTCTAAGTAATATCCACATGAACACCAGGTCCAAAGGTTTCCCAGTACAACAACTGAATTATCACAAGATGGTCAATGTCATTTATTTCTGTCAGTGGCCATAATTTTATGCCTGATCTTTAGTTCAGGACTGTAGTTTTGGACTTGTACAGTCACTCATTCAATCATCCAATGAAGTTTTTCAGTTCTAACCATGTAAAGTAGACATTAATCAAATCAAATCACTTCAAATAATGATTTAGAGGGACCTGACCACATTGTGCTGCCGTGTTTCTACAGCGGCTTAGAGCTGACTCCAGAGAAGCTTAGTCTTGGCAACTGTTCTCATGTTTAGCAGAAACACTAGTTTCCCGTACTTGCTTGGAAGCAGATGAGTATTGAATTATCTACAGTCGTTCGTTGCCAACCTTCGTCAAATTCAGCTTGCAACTTTGTTGCAATCCACTTATACAAGAAATCTCACTCTGGACATTGTGCTTCCTAGAGTTCTACCCAGTGCACATGTCATGGCATAGTTGCATATCTTTGGGTATAATAGCTCTATTGATGTATTTGTTTAAAATGCTATTCATGAATTCAGTGGTCGCTGCTGGAAGGGAGTGCCTTATCCATCTTTTTCAGGTCATTATCATTCCCGCATGTACCATGCATCACCTCTAGTATCATGTGCTTTTGTTTGGATTGTGCGCTTCATGTATGAGTTTATCTGCTGCTTTCATCTCCTCCGACTCCTCCTCCGTCTCCCCCTTCCCTTTTGTCCCACCTCTGCCTCACTGCCCTGAGCGGCCTCATTCAGATGTGTCTCCCAAATGAGCCGAGTCCTGCTTATCGTCGGTTCCTGTTAAAAGGGAGTCATTTTTCAGAGCCAGGCTCTGGGTTCTGTAAAGCGTCTCCATTCGGATTTGGATTGTTACTGACGCTGTATTTAATAAAGCTAAGTTGAATTTACCTGCATGCCACCTAAACCCACTCAAACTTTAGGCGTCTGAAGACAATTCTTGTTCATTCTAGACTCTATACCATTGAATGTTTGCAAATTTGTTTGTTGTGCATGTCAGACTTTGAGACCCGCCCACCCAACTCTCCACTACCAGTTAGCTCAGGCTACCGTCTGTCACTAAAAAATGGGAACGCCCTTAATTATGCCGAATTTTAAACCTTAATAAAATATAAACAAATGATTTACAAAAAAATTCACCCCCGTACAGTTGTCATGAATAGTGAATAGCAAACTATTGGGGCCAAAATCGTTTTTTGTACCAGGAAGTAAACATGTTTAATAATGCTGTAAAGTTGAACTTTTTAACATGGGGGTCTATGAGGATTTGCTCCCTTTTGGAGCCTCCAGTGGCCACTCAATGAACTCGATGACTTCATCACTCAGACCCGGAGGTTGCCGCTTAGCTCTAGTCAGTAGACGCAAGCTGCAAGGTGTGCTCGCTTGTTATTTACGCAGCTTAATGAAGTCTTAACCATACCTTCGCCCCCAGGTGGTTGGCTGACTACTGGTTGAGAAACTGCTTGATCGATGTTAGCGGTGTAACGATACAGAAAAATCACGGTTCTGAGGTCGCGGTTCGGTTCATTTTCGGTACAGTGTGGCAACAAAATGCAAAATCTAAATTTGCTTGTTGTTTATTTGCATGTTTATTGTTTGTAAACCAACAATTGATTCTAACGGAAAATAAAACAAGAATAAAATTACAAAGCACTGCCTGGTAATAAGTTAAATAAAATATTCTAAAATAAAGAAAATATATGTAAAATAAGATTTCCAATAAATACAATATTCTCTCGAAAAAGAGAGAGGCTGAACAAATCCCAAAGTCAGCTGCGTTTGTTCTAAGGTGTTTCTTTTTATTCTCGTTCAGTAGACTAATATTCACACTCGGGTGGTGCCGTTTCAGGTGAGTTAGCATGTTTGTCGTATTGCTAGTGTCGGCAATCTGCGCGCGTTTAATCCGCTTGTCTTTCCCCGTTGTAATATTTAACCAGGAAGCCGAAATGTTCCAAAGCACTTAAGCACCAAGGGAGGGTGTAGAAGCTCCGGTTTATCCTAGCGGTAGCCGTGACGCACATGGGCTGCATGTGTAGCGGCAGGTGGAAAATAAACACGCGCAACGTCCGTTCTGGGAACTCACCCGTGCACCGAACCGAGCGTCCTGTGCGTAACGGTTCAATACAAATACATGTATCGTTGCACCCCTATTAGATACGTAGCAGAGCCCGCATTTTAAATGAAACGTGATCAGCTTCATTTAACCGTGGCAGCCAAAATCCTGATCACGATTAAAATTCGATTGAAGTGCAGCCCTGCAATACAACGACCGCTCACCCAAACATCTTCCTGCTCAACACTGGAAAACAGATTTCAAGCCCATGCATAATAAATTAATTCACCATTTAATTATGGGAATTTGACGTGACTTCATGATTCAACACACCATTCTGACCATCCACCATTCTGAATGAACATTTAACCCCATAGTTTTTAATCAAGCACGATCTAGGAAAATAGTAGATGAAGTCCATTCAATAATTTACAGTTTATGCACCTTTCAGAATGACCTTTTCCCCAGAGAACTTTGCTGACTCTAAACTCCTAGGTTACCCTGCACCAGGAAGCAACCGCTTTGTGATTTTTCAAATTATTTCAGAGACGTGTTTAGCGGGCTTTTCGCAGAATTAAATGACACCTACAGCCTTTTCACCTTACTCACAGGCTGCCATGCAGGCGTGTCTGTACTTGTGCTAAACACACACACGCAAGTTCATTCCTCTCAGCGATTCCTCTTGTTTTTTTCAGCCGAACTACCCATGCTCCCTCGCTCCCTCTGCCCTCTTTCCCAGCCTCCCCTGTGCTTGCTCACGCATTTTGAATGTTCGATTAAATTCCTCAAAATTAAAAAAAAAAATTAAAAAAATTACATCTTCCTCCTCGTTGCTCAGCAGCCAGGAATCGGCCGTTCTGGCATGTGCGGAGGGTGAAGAAAGCCCTGAGCGTGCCCTGACAGGGAGCTGCATAGTTCAGTTACTGTGACAGAAAACAGCTTCACTACTGCCCACATGACACCACTGAGGCTGTATATATATGTGTGCGTGTGTGTGTGGTGGGAGGAGGAGGAGGATAATCTTATTCTTCTGTGTTTGTGAGCAGGGAGTCCAGCTTTTGACCTTGAGAGTGACGACAGTTCTCGCAGAGCGGTCACATTTTGACACTTTCAACCTGTCTCCACATTGCATTTTTCTTTTCTTTTCTCCCCGGTGCAGCTTTACTTGTAGATTAAAGGTTAAACCCGCAGCTGTGAGTTTTAAAGCCACCGTAAAGGTTCCGATGGAATGCACGATACGCAGCGTGTTTTGCGAGTGCGTGTTTTCCCCGTCGCTTTTCCTTCCTGCAGCTCGTCCGTGCGCACATATTGCGCCCGCCGATGTGTGTACACAGCGAATACCTGAGCCGCCTCTTCTGCTATTATGATAATGAAACGCGATCATACAGACCAAACCCACTGCGCACGCTGGCATGTTAAATGTCTGTGCGTGCGCGCGCATTGTCTGCAGAGGAATTTACAGTGCATTCCCCTTCTCCCTTTAGATAGCCCCTTCTCTTCTACACATTCTTCCCAACTTTTTCCTCTGACTAACTCCTTCTTTATCTGCTGCTTTACTTGTTGATGTCCGCTGTTATTTCAAGTGTACTTCTGACCTTGATATCCCTCCCTCTGCCTGCCCTCCCCCCTCCTCCTCCAGGCTTGTTTGTGCTCTGCTGGACCCCCGGCCTGGTCGTGCTGCTGCTCGACGGTCTGGGCTGCGAAACCTGTAAGGTGCTGCGCTACGAAAAGTACTTCCTGGTGCTGGCCGAGTGCAACTCCTTCGTCAACCCCATCATCTACTCGTTCAGGGACAAAGACATGAGGAGGACCTTCAAGGAAATCCTGTGCTGTTTCTGCCGGCGGGGCAGCAACGACAGGGGCATGTCCGAGGTTCACTTTAACACCCTGGAGCAAGAGGTACTGTCCGAGAGCAACGGAGCCGATGTGAACAATCACAAAAAAGACTCGCTCTAAGGACTGTTCCTCACATTAAACCGCTGACACCACACTGACTGTACGCAGATGATGAGAATGTGCAGTAGGACCGTGTCACTCATGCGAGATCCTGAGAGCTTAATTAGCACAATGCTAATTTCCCCTTTATTCAATCAGATAACACCCTAAATTATCTTCCTTTTCAAAAGAAACGCCACTCGACATCAGCAGAACCTTTTATCGAGTCTCAGCTGTATGTTCGGATGTTCGACCCCCAGCTTTACTCTTCACCCTTTGGCCCCAGCAGTCAGTCACACCCCCTTCCAGCAGCAGATATCGTACCCACCAGACAGACGCAGCTTCGTGAACGCTGCGGAGCGCTTAGCGCCGGATATCGGCACCAGATAGGACCTCTCAGGAGTTGGTAGGGACCAACAAACTGAACATTCGCCAGGTCGACACGACCCCGAACAAGCGTCGCTGGCTGACAGCCGGATGTAAATAAAAAGCTGTTTGTTGTTCGCCGTCTTAAGTATTCCAAACTATTTTACCTAAACCAACAAGTATCCAAACAGATCTCTAGAGAGAGAGAGAGGGACCGGATTCTTCATTTTACTCCGTCGTCACTGTTAACATTGAAAATCCAGCTACTGCTTGATCTTTTCGGTAATGATGATCGTAGAATATTTAAAAAAGAAAAAAAAGATTGATACTTGCTACTATAATCTTGAAAACTGATCAGTTTTCCAGTGCCAGTATGTTCTATGAGCTCTGATAGTTTTTCTCTTTATTCCCAGCTGGATCAAATATACATGTCAAACATAACGTGTTCAAGGTTCTCGGTTTCCGTACGTGACAAACAAGACACTGCTGAATCTGAAACTTTAATCTGTGCTGACAAAAAAACAAACAAAAACAAAGCAAAAAAACAAATGTCTACACTATCGACTATTTGATCGCGCACACAACACCTCCTGCTGCGATACTCGAAGTTTGCAAAGCATTATCGCTCACGCGTGCCATTTCCTGCCCACATCCTCTGAAGACGACAGTAGTGCGAACCGTGCGGTGTCACAGTTGTGTGCGTGTAGGGAAATTCACACAGAGTCACGCGTATGTACGAACATTAATCTAATACGAATAGAGTTTGGATCCTTAAATGAAGCTCTCTTCAGGTCACATTTGTAGTTAAACTTCCTGGGTCGTTGATGCAGAATTCTACTTTTTTGATTTTGATTAATGCTACGCTAGTTTTTTTTTCTTTTTTCTGTTTTCTGCCTCCGCAAATCACGAACAAATCTGCGCTCGATCCAGGACCTGCTTGACATTTGTGATGCAAACTGTTTCTGCTTAGCTCCAACCTGCAACCTCCTCGTACGTGAGCTCGTTTTTGGGATTAAAAGCCGAACAATAAGTGCCTTGGCTGCCACTTCCGTCTTTGTGATGCATCCAGTGTTGGATAATGTTACAATGCTATGTGTTTGTTCTCCGTGGCTACAGCGTGCTAAGCTTTAAACCTTTTTTAATTTTTATATGTTCCGGTCAGAATCTAGTCATTAGTAATTGCGGGTAACAACGGACAACTCATTCATATATTATTAAGAATCCTAAGCTCATCCAGGCCAAGAAGCAGAACATCAAGGAGTAGCTTTAATGACATTCCTCTGTCCCCACAAAACAAGGCCTTAATGGCCACACTGGCTTCAACTATAAACGGGTTGTGTTTGGGAATTACCCAAATGCCTGGAACGACCCTGTTGCCATACACAGTTGTTACTGGGTTTGTAGCGCCTGAAACATTTCTGTGTTTGTCGATGTGTTCGCTGGCTTTAAACCGGTCCAGATGTTTGCTGGTGGTTAGAGCGCGTCGTGCAGCCCGCCGCATGTCCTCTGACTCGTCACTCTGGCATGTGTGTACGTTGGAGGCGTGCACGCGCCCTCTCTCTCACACCCACGCACGCACACACACACACACACAGGAAGTGCTGCCACAGCTGTGAGATGTTACGCGTGCAGGGAAATATTGTTTTTCTCGTGACATTAAGATCAGAAGGCGAGGCCCGAGGAGAAGGGAGACGGGCGTGGACAGATTTGCATGTGTCCCGTCTCTGTGTCGATGAGAGAGGGAGGAAGCCACACGCCTTGACGGACGATAGCGGCCACTGACTGCCGTTAACGGGGACTCATTCACAACGTGCTGTTGGAGGGATGACAGTGTATTCCAGATATAGTCTTTTTCTTGAGATAAATCAACATGTTAACACTTTATTTTCTTACTATAGACGTCCTTGTTTTGTAATTCAGAAGAATTTTCGTATTATCTTGGTTTTATTTTTGTACAAACGTTGTGTTTCGACCAGTGTGAATAAATGCACAATCTGCGTACATGGTTTTCTTGGTCACGTCTATCAGTCTGCCTGCTTAGTCTGCTTTCTGTCCTGACCACATCTTTTCTTAGTGCTAACCCGTGACATTAGAGATTAAATGGTGAACTTCCTTGTGTTGGGTCTTTCTCTTGGGGTGTTTCACTCTTATTTTTAATTCTTTTTTTTTTTTCTTTTTTTTACATTGGACATATTTAACACATCTTCTCTTCTTCTTTTTTTATCCCCCCTCCTCTTTCTTTCTGCTCCACCTAATCCTTTACTCTTTCCTCATTTCAACTTTGTCTCCCTTCGCCTCTTTCTGTAGAACTGTAAGAGTCGTACGGCCGAGGCCATAGAGAGGAGCAACGGGTTGCCTCTCATCTGCAAGGCCTCCGATGACGCCCCCGTCCCTTCAGAGCACTGGGATTAAACTTAGAAACAAGCCAGTGTTCAAGACTTAACCCACAGCTGGCAACTGAAACCCACCGACCTGCGTCTGTACACACAAACGAGCCTCGAGGGGCTTCCTCCGCGGCAGACTGTTGTGACAGGGGTCAGAGAGGATCGGTTTCAGATGGATTTTCGACCTCTGCTCCCGGTGGACGTGGATTATTCTAATAGTGTCTTTTAAAAGATGACCTGATGAGCACGATGAGAGACTTATCTTCAAGCTCTCCATCGTCAGACATGATCCCACACCCCTCCGCCTCCGCCACTGAACCCAACGCGGGGGGGTGAGGGACGTCTGAGGGCTCGTTTCCTGCGGAGACGCAGACGAAGAGCCGCGGACGGAAAAGGGACACCTGCGACAAGCTGGGAACATTCGGAGACCTCCTCGAAGCCTGTGCTCTGTGGACTGCTAGCCTGCGTCGGTTGCCAGTTTGTTAGGTACGCCACCTTTAAAATCCATAGTCTTACTATAAAAATGAAATGATGAGTTCAGATCGAGGGTTGTAATTGTTCCTTGTTGGGGTTCATCTGGACCTGAAACCTCTGCAAGGAGATGATTTAGTGGGAATATGACTGGTTGTCAGATTAGCCTGTATTAGCTTCTCCTGCAGCCACCTGGGAAAACTACAAATATGGTGTCAAAAGTTTCTTATTACAAGATGAGGCTGAAGACAAACCGGAAAGAAATTTTGATGAACAGGTTGGTCAGTGGTTAATAAACTCCTCCACTGGATTTTGTTGATCACCTGTAGGTTATTATAAGGCTAACAGTGGGGGCCGCCAGGTTGTGCAGCGTTCTCAGTCTTTTAACTCGCCCTTAAATTCACAGAAGATTAATATTGATTGGTCACTTGCAGAGTTTCAAATGAATCCCATTGCTGCAGCTGCTGCTTTTTACTTGAAGCCGCCAGTCACTCCCTTTTGCCGTCGGCCCATTTGTTTTTACCTTTTAATGCCATAACTTCCGCCTTTTAGAACTTATTTAATTTGTTAAATTATTTAATTTCACAGTTATAAACCAATTAAATACATAACCTGACAGGTTATGTAGCTTTTGTGGGCCATGCACTGCAGCAAATATGTCTTTTTTTATGTTTTGTATTTTTAACCGAAACACAGAAAAAGCAAAATGATGAAGAGGAAAACTTCAGACTGAGGACTGTTCACAACCTGGCAACCAAAGCGAGGGAGTGGATAACCCTGTTTTTAAATGCTATTTAAAATGTTTTCAGGAAGCGTCCTTCAGTTTTTTCCCAGGACAACTCAGTGGTAGATTTTGATTTTGTTTTATAGATGTTAAATAATCTTACCACTCAGTTTTTTTTTTTGAGTTTTAGGTATCAATGTGGCCACACTCTTGTACTTTAAAGGTGCCATCTCTGAGTCAGGAGTGGTTGTTACACAGTATGCTATAAGCTGCTCCTTCCTCTAGGCTGTATTTAGTGATTTATATTTTTATTTTATTACTATTTTATTTTTTTATTATAGTGCTGCATTTGTGTGCGTCACGTAGCGTGTCTGCGTGCTACTGGCGCTCGATGTCCCCGTGAATGGTTTGAGATGTCAAACTTTATTTATAATCACGTTGTTCATAGTAGGTGTTTTGTGCAGCAGCGCTCAGCTCGGTGCAGTTAAGCAGATCTGTCGTCACTTTAAGGTAACCGTAAAGAGAAAAAAAGAAAACAAAAAACGGACATAAAGGGAAATCAGGCTCATCATTTTATTTGTGTGATCGCCTCAATGTGTTTAAATGTTTTGTCAAGCGTGACGGAGCAAACGAAAAGACAAGTGAGTGATGAAGCCGTGCAGCTGATTTGTCATGAGTGAAACTGACATCTGAATGTTGAGAGGGAGGAGCCTTTATGATGAGTGTACCGTCGTGTTTTTGTGTCTCAGCCGTGATAATCTACTCTGACTATATATATATATAAAAAAATTAAAAAAAACATCTGAGCACGTCTCTGACTGGTCTGTTCTCTCTTCCCTGACGCATTTAAAGCTGTTCTCCGTTTGCTTTGGGTGCGGCCGGGCGAAGGGCTCTCATGATGTCGTTGAGTTTCTTTTTAGGCTCCTTTGCCTCGTTTGCTTCCTTCGGGGCCGCAGCAGCGGGAGGAACGGCCTCCGGTGGAGGGCTGAGTCCTTTTTTGGTTCCTTGTGAAAATTTCCCTTTTATCTGTTCACCGACTCTTCCCAGCCCTCCTCCGCTGTCCTTGTCCTTCTTCTCCGGGGAGGCATTATGAATGGACTCCTTCCTCAAGTTACCCAGAGACAGTCTTTTCAGAGATATGGGCTCTTTCTTGTCTGTGGGCAGAGAGAACCTCTTCTGGGACAGTTTATCCTTCTTCAGGTTGTCCAGTAACGGGATACTCTTCTTCTTGCTGCTCTTCTTCGTCTTCTTCTTCTTTTTATTCTTCTTCTTGTATGTATCAATGGGCAGTGCCTCTGTTAGTTGACTCAAGGCCTTGTCCAGAGGAGACTTCTTCTTCTTCTTTTGCCCAAAAAAGGTTGTTTTGGAGGAGGAGCCACCCATAGTTGGCTAATCTGCAGGAGGGGGGGAGAAAGTGATAAAGTTTTACGTGGAGAAATGAAGGTGTTACCACAGTGCATAATACAAAAAATAGAATAAGGTAAAACAAGAGAAACTACACAGTAAATGAGGTACAAAAACTGTTCAGATACTGCATGAGGTTTGAGTCGCAAAAAAGTTGCACTAAAATGACATGAAGTAATACAGGGATGAGTTGGTATAGACCAAATGTTCATTTTTATTTATTTATTTTTATTTCAAACATGTGCACAGTAGGGCGGCGGTAACATCTTCTGATTTCCCTTTACTAAAAACATGTTGTATTCCCATTAATTTATTTTTAAAGAAACTTTAATTTGTGGTGGGAAATGAAATATATATATATATATATAAAATGTCTAATCAACCAAAGATTTTGCAACCTCCCCTGCAGTACCACAGACCCCCTAGAGGGCGCGGACTCCCTGACTCCCTGTTGAAGACCTATGGTATAGAGTGTAGAGGGATGAATTATGTTCTTAATATGTCCAAGAAGACAAACGCTGAAAAAGAAATGCTGAAGTTAAAGAGTCTGGCTGCTGAAGGGAGGAAAGAACTGGTGGGTGCAGCAGTGTCTGGCTGAAGGGGCTGCGTCATGTCCCAGCTGTGTCATACAGGAGGTAAGAGGGGTTGTTCTTCATGTTTAACAGATTGTTCTGGAGGCCGGTGTTTGTGCAGGGAAGTCTGGACCCGTTGAGGGACATTTAAATCTATTTAAGTCAGGTCAAAGTCAGTTCTGCCATATGTTAGGCACATACAGGAAATTGACACTGTGTTGCTCTAAAAAGCCACGGTGCAGCAAATTAGACAGATCTGAGATTAATAAAAGAAGTCAGAAATTTAAACCTGATGCACGTAACAGATTGAAATGTGTTTCACTGAAGTGTTTCAGAATCGCATTCTGACAGATGAACTTGATAGGAAGGGATGAAAAGTATTGACTTATTTTTTTAAACTTGAAGATAATTCATTAAAAACACATGAAAAATACTGAGTAGACACGACAATTTAAAACCATTGATCCATAAATTGATTCCATGTTACAAAACGAGCTTGTTTTACACAACAACACGTGTGAATGTTGTCTGCAGGCAACATTATACTATTGTGGAACAACCTATTCAAAAGAATGTGTTGAACAGCCAAAGAACATTTCATCTAACTTTACATAAACATTATATTATAACCTTATTTAACCTTATAACAAAAAAGTTAAATTAGTGTTTGGTGTTTTATCTGAATTATATATTCAGTTTCCTGACTGTCGTCTCTGCAGTGAAGCATATGTGACACACTTGGAACACTGCACTCTCACTACACCCTTACTGCCGGGGTATTGGCACTGGCCTTTTTTCTCCACCCAGTAACAGTGTTTGAACTTGTCACATGTCTTTCTGGATGCCATCCTGTGTCCCTTTTCGCAGACTGCCCCACAAGGATCAGCTCAACAATTTTTCTCCACAAAAACAATCAAAAAAAAAATGGAAGAAAATACAGCCATAATAATAGGTGGGTACACTTTACTTTCCAATACTTTAATGTACTTTATTTCTTATTTAAGTAATGGAAACTTGTTAAAATGTAAATGTTGACACTGAACCGTTATGGAATCACCATGACATGACATTGTGTTGTTTAATGTGTGTTTAATTAGGTATATATGACGTACCAGCAAATAAGTCATCAATCAACATCAATCACTGTCCCATTGACTTCCATTATAACCACATTTTTTGATCTCTCAGCCATGACACAATAAAATCATTCATTCTGCAATGTCACGATTTCATTTATGAGAAAAATGAATTTGAATTTGTCATTTTCAGTGTTCAACGCTGAAATCAGCCATTTCCCCGTTACAGGGGAACCTATGTATAAAATGTTTCCATGCTTGTGTTACTGAGCTTAGCAGGCTATGATGAGGTATATGTGTGTATTCAAAGCCATATATGCAGAAAATAAAAACACGGACCCTTCTGTTACTGCCCTTCACTGTGAGTGAGTCCTGTCACAAAGTGTTTGGAGCTTGGCTGTCGGATCATTTCGTTCCTTTGACAACCACGGAGCGAGATGAAGAAGTTCTGTTCTGTGGAAAAGGGTCAGGATGAAAATATGTGGCCTGTAACACTCAGAGAGAAACAGGAAAGTGAAACATCTTCAGAAGGAGAGACTGATGTGGGCTTTGTGGTGGAGTCAGATCTTTTTGCTTCCACAGAGTATTAATCCATGTAACTTTTTATAGCAGCTTTTGGACATGGACATTCTTGTCCACTAAGACAGTAAGACAGTAGTAAAACTTTTTTCACAGTGTTCTGTTCACCTATCATTATTATTATTATTATTATTATTATTATTTTTGAATTACAAAATTTGTGTAGTGATGGACATTGTCACAAAATATTGTGCTGAAACGTCCAAATGAAGAGGAAAAGGAATGAAATTTTTGCCCAAATGGACAAAAATGTCCATAAGGTTGAGAATTAAGAAAGGCGTTGTGAGCAGACCTTTGGCCTGTAGTGTATATATACGATGTATGAGACATTATGATCTCATTTTTGTGGAGGAAACAAAAGCGGAAAATTCACTTTCCATTCATTCAGAGCATAAATTCAGTCAAACAAATGTTAAATTGCTTTACTGTTATAAACTGACAGGAGTTTAGATACAGGGAGTCCAGTTGTTGGTTTAGTGTTGCAATGTGCCACTCATTCTTTTAAGATGTGTTATTGTTGCCCCGCTTGGTTTTTCACAAGCTCTGAACAAATAAAAGACAGTGTCTAAACACGCTGCTGCCAGAAGAGCTGTAATTTAAAGCTTTTTTCTGTGGGTGGTATCTCTTCACAAATCTGTACAACCTGCAGCCGCTCACAAATAACTGCTGATTATACGACCACACCGGCCTAGTGTACATAAGAGATCCCAAAAGAGAGACGCGCAAAACTTTGAAGATTTCTGAAATCCCAAAACATATCATCAGGATTATGAGCTTTATATTTTACGTGTTTTATGTTCACACACATATAAACCTCTCCACACACATAACAACCCGTAAAGGCACATACGCACCTGGGGCGCTACCCGAGCAAGGAGCCAGAAGTCCGAGCAGAAGTCTTCAGTGTCCTCTGTCCTGAGCTTAAACCCGAGTCTAAAAACAACCAGCCTGTTCTTGTCTTTATCATGATGGAAAATATCTGATGAAGCGGATCAGATGCCAACCACTGTCTGCATGAGTTTAGAAGAAGATCAGCCCCAGGAGCTATTTACTCTTTATTTCCGTATCTCTTTTTTGACGTGTAGTCACACGCCAGCCTCGGCGAATGTGCCAGAAGACCAAACTGGCTCTGCAGGATTCTTCAAAGCTGACACCACTTCTGGTTCGGCTGTTTAGGAGTGTTAAACACACACCATACCGCCCCCGGAGCTGTTGATTTAGACCTGCCTTGTTAACCTAATACGACCAGTTTTTTTCTTTCCGTGTAAAAAACCTTAACATTTAACAAGTCTTTTCTCCTGCAGGCTGCTGTAACAGGCAACGTTTCACTATCATTATCGCTAACATTAACAGTGCATCTGCTCTCTGTCATTTCTTTCCATTATAGAGGCCTATCACTGCTTTTAAGAGCCTGCTAGAAAAGTCCAAAAATGATCAGAGTTTAAAAAAAAAAAAAAAGTAAAAGAGCTGCTTGTGAATTTGCAGATGCCAGAGGGCTGATTCAGCCGAACTAGGAGGCACCGTTGGGACAGGGCTGGAGCAGGTAAACTCCCAGGGCGTTTTAATCAGATCACATTCACACATCCGAACCAGTTTCTTCTTCATCCCCTCCTATTCTCTTTGCATTTTGACAGATTTAAAAAGCTATAAGAGTTCAATGGAGCTTGTTACAGTTTGTGCGTTTTCTTGCATGAGAGCTGTTCCCACGCCAGAGACACCTTCTGCACTTTCTCCTACTACAGAAGCTTCTTTAAGTACTAACGTTTTGAAGGTCACCAGTACTGAGACTTATCGTTAATCTAATTGCGTGGTTGCCTAGGTCATATTTGAGCGTTTTATGCAAGCACATCGGTATTTTTATTGATAATGGAACAGTAAGTCAGACTATGACTAACGTTACAAAGGAAGGAATAATGTGGGTTTAATCATGAAGGCAATTATCAAACAAGAAGATCTGCAGCTGTAACTCTTGGTTGCTCACAGTTCTTAGCCTGATTGTTGTGGTTTTATCGTGTTTCCTGAACACGAAACCCTGAACAAGATGATGTTTAACGTATGTTTGCACTTGGCCTTCTGTGCTGCTCTCAATATCACAAACAACTGCTGTTTGCAAACGTATAAGAAAGACCTCCACCTTTACCTTTCAATGTAGACACATTTCAACAACGCAAAATAGTTCAATCATATGGAGGACCAACTCTGCCATAATTAAAAATGAATCAATAAATGTTATTTATTTCGCACGCACTTCAGCATGCACGCAGAAATGTAATGCAGATGTGGGGGGCTGTTAACACTGGCTGAACTTTTCTCCTATTAGTTGATCAGCGAGTGCTGCAGAGCTGAGGCGCTTAGCTGATGTGGCAGAAAGTAACACTGTCAGTCAGGCCTAAAATCCGACTGACAGCCTGTCGCATCTGGCGTCGTGGCACCACACAACACAAGCGTTGACCCTCAGATACTGGGCGTCAGACCGCGTGGCAGACGGACACGGTCAAGCGATATGCCGCTTCCTCCAAATATCTGAGTACCTGAGGCGGGATAGTCCTGACTGACAGTGTAGCTTTCTGCCATGAAGCAGTCTCCTGGTTTGAAGTCGCCTGTGTTGACTCTATGAATGCGGCGTCTACCCTTTATCATGTCTATGTTGCACCATTTCAATTACAACTACCTAGCTGGCAGTGAAAAAGCAGGGCACATGCAGTCGACCCATGCACTCCTCTCATCTGCGTTACATTTCTTTGTTCGCATGTGTGTATATATATATATATATGCAAGTGTCTGGCTGCTAGTCGCAGACCACCCTCTGTGTGGTTGTGGTGTGTGGTTCCGTACTATGGGGTGAACTTTTAATAATGACCTTACACACACTACACACAGTGTGGCTTTAAGACTGCATTTAAATACTGAGAATGTGAACGTACAGTAGTGGCGGCTTGCTAATGTGCGACTGATCCGCAAAACCTCGCTTTTGCTGACAATAGGAAAGCACAGGTGTATTAGTGACGACTACATTTCAGGGGGAGTCCTGTGCGCACTGGTTCGCTTACTGGAACTGGGCTGACAACAACTTCATGAATATTTGAAGTTGGCGCCTTGCTGCCACCGTGCGGAAGGAAACGTGCACTGCAACTAAAGTATATATTTTCCCCAATTTTCGCATCAGCCTCCACGTAAAGGCATGTATTAATTTCATTATATTGTGATACTAGTTTTTAGGCTTTATTCTGCTGCTAGAATGAATGTAACAGATTGATGTTAATTTTCCGGGGCGTCCCTTATTGGCCTACACGTGACGTTCAGGAGGGGGGCGTTGGAGCCGGTCCGGTGGCATTTTGATCCTCATATAACATTTTCTTTTATTATTATCTCGTTACAGGCGCTGTTATTGTATCATCGCCCTCTCTAATAGGCTCCACGTTTGTTTTCGTATCATCGTTTATTTGTCTTTCAGTCTGACTGTCTGCATCACAGGGTCCTCCCCCTCCTTCCCCTCCTCCTCCTCCTCCTCCTCCTCCTCCATCCCATCCCTCCTCCTCACAATTCCCCGGTGCTGCTGCTGCTGCTGCCTCCGTGTCCTCCGTGCGGCACAGCGCGGCCATGGTGGACTCTCCCAGCGCGATGAAAAAGACCTTTTCGGGGCCGGAGATCAAACCGCTGGACCAGTACGACTTCAACCGGGCCAAGATCTGCGCCAGCGTCCGGTGGCTGCTGTCGAAATCGTACGGCTCTGCAGGTACTCCGGGGCTGTTAACACATCACATCACATCACCGAGGCGCCGCTTGGGTGGGGCGCTTAATAATTTATCCTGCTATATATGGAGCTCCGAGTTTCGGACCTGTTCTCTTGTCTGGCGTCTTTAGAGGAGCCTCCAGCATCCTTCTCCTCAGCATCCGTCCTTCTCAGCATCTTGCCCGATGCTCGTAGTTAACCTGCGCGCAACCCAGGCTTTAGCAGCGCACGTAGGTTTCCATATCACTTAAGTGGCCTTTCAGCCAATTATTTGACGTGAATGTGAGGCTTGTCAGGAGGAATCTCCTCTGTGGCCCGTGATGCGTTGAAGGCTGTCATCTCTGCAGTGCAACAAAGCCTTTTGTCAGTGAGGGGGGGCTTCGTGGGGCCTGTGGTGGGAATTAACCTGGAGAGAAAATGGATCTGCTCCTTCAGATTTCACCAAATCTTAATATGGCACATGTTTTTTGGAGAGATGTGTACGTGCCTTTATGTGTGGGCCGGTGTGTTGTTAAATGGGTCAACACCGCATAATATTTGTGTCAGTGTTACACGCGCACGCTCGGCTATAGCGCGTGGAAGGAGACACAGTGGGTCTGTGGAAGACAATGGAGAGTTTTGAGTGGAAGAAAAAAAATTACAGAGAATTATTATATTATATATGACACGACAGAAAATTGGAGCTTGCGCAAGATATATATATAAAAAGATATATTTACTAAATGATCCGTGCAGGTGTAGTAGCACACAGGGTGGTCAGATGAACACCTGCGCGATTTAGTGCGATTAAATGTAATATGGTTGAGGTAGATTCACATTGGGATGTTGCATAAATATATTTTGCTGCCAGAAATATTAAGCCAGCTCTTTGATTATGGCGGTTTTTGTGTTGGATGACATCATGACTGAAAGGTCGCTGCAGTCACCGATCAGCCAACACCATCTAGTCATCACATTTCTCATTTTGTCTGGCCAGCCATCTGAGTTTATCGACTTTGGACTGCTATGAGAAAGAAAGAAAGAAAGAAAGAAAGAAAGAAAGAAAGAAAGAAAGAAAGAAGAATGTAGCAGGAAAAGGATTTATCAAACGTTGTAGTCATTTTATCTTTGCTCTCTGCTGTATTGTCCGTCCCCAGCTTCTTGTCAGCAGTGTGGGAACAAATGACAATCTGCTGACTAAGGCAGTGATGTCAGGTTGCACACTAACACCACACTTACTTTTCTTTTTTTTGCTTTATTAATATATTTAGACAGTTTCATGTCACGTTTGTGTCCGGTCTCCCAGTCAGTGGGATGGGAAGAGAGCAGAGCTGGAAACCTCTCAGCAGGGAGTCTGTCGAGTGGAAAATGCTCACTGGGTGCCTCATAGAATTTTAATGAAAGCCAAGAAGAGAATGGCAGTAATAACAAAAAAAAAAAAAAAAAACGCACATGGGATTCAGTCTGAGATTAATTCTGTGTGACGTGGCCAAAGGGTGACTACTGCAAAAAAAAAAAAGTGACATTGTTAGTGACATTTCTTCTTAGTTAAATGCAGAAAAATAATCAGACTGTTCCCAGTCATGTGAGGTGTATAAATCAATGAAATGCCTGGTCTTCATTCATTTATTCATCATGGGGGTGAGAGGCAGGGTACACCCTGGAGAGGTCACCACCCTATCACGGGGCTAACACACACACACAGAGACAAACAAGCATTCATACCCACGGCCAGTTCAGCCCCAGCAAGCACATCTTAAAATGGAAGCTGGAGCACCTGTGGAAAAACCTACACTGGCAAAGGGAAGACTCTGCACAGAGTGAAAATCAAGGATTATCGAATGTGTAATACGTGCTCATTCACTAATCAGGCATAACATTATGACCACCTTGCTGTATATTGAGTAGATCTCCCTTGTTCCCCCAAAACAGTTGTGACTCATCAGAGGCTGGTGTCCTGTGGGTGTCTGGCTACAGGATGTTGTTAGTGGGGGCCTTTGGGTTGTGTGCGTTGAGAGGATAGTGGATTTCTAGTGAATCTGAGAGCCAGGTTTCTTTTTTTAGTTGTTCCTAAAGTGTTTTTTTGGTGTCTGTGTCAGGCTGCATCCTACTGGCTATGGCTGCTGCCGTCAAGGACTGTCATTGCTATGAGGTGGGGGGTGTCTGGTCTGGTCCAGACGGGTGCAGCATATCTAGACAGATAGATGGTAGATAGCTACTTTAATGTAATTAATATCTGAATGTCAGGTCTAAATGTTTCCCAGCAGAACGCTGAATTGTCACAGGATGTGTCAGTGTTACTTCTGCTGTCAGTGTTCATAATGTTATGGCTGATCGGTGTATACTGTATGTGCTCAACAAAGGCGAACAAAGTAACAGCAGTAGATATCGTATACCATAGAAACCAATATTAAACTTACTCCTAGAATAACCTTTTTCTTAAATGTTTTTTGGCCACTTGGGAGAGTCCAGGTCGCTCTGGTCCATCTACTCTGTGTTGCTTGGCAGGTAGCTCACAGTGCTTTCAGCCAGCTGTGGATTAAAACAGCGTTAGAGTGAGGCTATATACTATGCTGCAGCTCCACAGAACTGAGGAGAACTGAAAGCTCTTTATATACATCATTTGTAATATAAACATTAGGCTACTGTGAACTACAAATGAAAGTTTACAGCTCTGGTGAGGGAATATATTTCAGATGTGTAGACACATGAAACGTGGCGTTCATGGACACCAGCTGATGTGAATATTTCCAGTGCAAATCAGATGAACTGATCCTTCCGTATGAAATTAAAATACTGAACCAACTTGGTGAATTGAATTTTCTTCTATTTTCTGCCCTTGACTCGCGACATTTCCTTGTGATAAACTGAACATGGCTGAGTGTTAAACTGATGCTGCATAAAATAAAAACTGTGAAGACTATAATAGCTTTCTACAGCCACAGTTAATGGACTCTCTGTTCTCTGTTTCTCTGAAGACATTTAGTGTTTTTCTAGTTAATGACATGGAATTTTAGGATGTGGGATTTCACCTAATTATATTCATAACATGCAGCCACCGTAACACTGTTGTGATGCGCAGCTCCACGGTCCAGTTCCTGTCTCTTCCAGATAGAATTAGTGCTGTGTTAAATGGTTTAGCCGGTTCCTGCTCTGCAGTCCAGTCTCATTGCCTCGGCTCTGATTGGGACAAATGACTGCTTTCCATTTCCACCGTTCCCATAGCGACGACAGTCCTACTTCCTCCCAGTGCTGCAGAAAGTGAAAGGGAAAGGGTCCAACCCCCAAACTGTGTGTGTCACGCCGCAGTGGAGTGTGCGATTTACACTACTGCTAATGTAATGACACAGCTCGCCCTCTTTTTCTCAGCAGTACACAGACAAGTGTTATATAAGAAAACCTCAAAACATTAAAAGTCCTGATTAGATGTATATGATCAGGTGAAACGGTAAAAGAGCAGAAAGAAAGAGTAAAGGGGACGGGGATTAAGAAGTTCACTCCAACCTTCAGGATTATCCGGAGTCTGAATGTGGGTCAGGGAAGTGTGTGTTTTTGTGTCCACAGTGTGCACGTGTCTGTGAAAATGACCCATTCACCGTAGTCCGAGCTGACTTGTCTCCTAGCTGTTCATGCAGATGATGACATTATCCCGTCCTGCAGGCTCCCTGCACTCAGACACTGTCACTTCCTTAGGATGTCACCTCATTCCCACTGTAGGCAAACCTCTCCAGTTTCATCCACAAGTCCTCTCTACCAGAACTAATCACATAGTAAGGCCGCAGTCCCTCGGCAGCATGGAGCCTTTTTTTTTCTTTCTTTTTCTTTTTCTTTTTTTTTTACTACACCGGGAAATTCCTGAACAAAGCATTTTTCTGCACCAGAGTTACAGCAGGCACCTTTCTCAGAGAACAATGCAGAGAAGCTGACTCGGTGTTTTCGTCCCTTTTGTCTGCAGGAAGGTCAGGAATATCTCACATCTGCGCAATAAATGGCTTCACGGTTTTCCAAGCTCAGAGAGCGTCCTTGTAGTAGAGGTGTAGATGAGTGAAGATAAAGACAGACCGGCACACTTTCAGCCACTGAAATAGAAACTCTGAGCACTTGTGAATTTTTCTTAAGTGGAAAAAAACTCTCTCGTCTTGCTGGTAAATGTGAACTTAACCTTGATCACTACTTTGGTTCAGCATGGTAGTATGCAGGCAATTAGTATTAAGACTAAGACCAAAGCACAGCAACTTAAAGGTCCAAATGAAAGTCTGAATTTAAGTGTAGAAGAAGAAGAAGAAGAAGAAGGTGCTATCTAGTTAAAATCTGCATAAAAATCTATGATGGATGTCACGTAAATGAGTCCAGTTGATGTGACATTTCATTTAAAGCCACTAATAACTGAGCCAGTCTCATTACTGCTTTCATTGTTGGACTAATAGGTGGTTTAGGCACCTGTGTCAATTTGACGCTGTAGCTATGGCTATGACATTGATGGGGACACAAAAGTTCTCCAAGGCAGCACTACTGGAAGTTGATGTTTTTTTTGTTTTTTTGTTTTTTTGTGTTTGCAAACATTATTTCAAGTTATGTAGAGCTGATCAATCAAGCAAATGATCGTAGTCAGAAAAATCATAGTCCGTAGTCAGTGATATCTTAATATACAGTATAAGGAGAATACCAGAATGAATGCGTTCTGCAATGCTATAGCTTGAAGCAACTAATGAAAAAAACTAATTATGTGTCAACCCATTAGGTAGAAATTAGAAAATGCTGATTTATGACAAAAGTGAAAGGAGCACTAAAGTTTGTAGCATGTCCTCTAGGAAACTTAAATATTCAGAGAAAGTCACAAAGGGCTGATCCTCGTGGGACTCTGTATGTACTAGTTCTCCTTTCGTTATCTTTGCAGAGAATGTTCCCGTGGAGCTCAGAGAGCCGCTTTACAGGGACCAGTATGAGCAGGAGCATCTCAAACCGGCCGTCTGCAAGCTGCTCCTCTCCCAGGAGATCTACTGCCGAGCTCAGGCCCTGCTGGCCCAGGCGCATGGGGTCTCTCTGCCAGCGCCGCAGGGGTCCCCGGCTGACAACTCGGCCCTGCTGCAGTTCCTCATTAAGAAAGGCTTCACTCCAAAGGTCCAGGACGCAGACGTCACAGAAGAAGACCTTAGCAACGTCCCTATCAAGACGGTGAGTGTGACTGTGGTTTGGTTCTGTGCAGAAATACTACCACCACTGCAGGATGTCCATTTATTACTCTGTTAGTTACAATAGAAAACACTGAAATAGGAAAGAATGTGATATGATGAATAAAGAAAAAATTATATTGAATCTATGCACCGATCAGGCATAACATTATGACATTGAGCATCTTGTGACAATTCAATGTTTTGGACCTGGCATTCACGTGAATGTTACTTGTAGTACCCACCTAGACCAGACCAGACCTCACCCCCCAATGACGCTCCTTGATGGAAGCACCCACCCCCAAGAAAACAAGGTGTTAACTTGGCCTCCAAATCCACTAGATCCCAAACTCATCAAGTATCTGTGGGATGAGGCCCCTCCCATCAACCCATAGTACCAAAGACCCCCCACTAACAACATCCCGTTACCAGACACCACAGGACACTCTCAGAAGACAGATGTCCATTCTCTGATTAGATAACTGTTTTGGAGACACAAGGGAGACCAATGCAATATTAGGAAGGTGGTCATAATGTTATGCTTGATCGTTGTAGATGTTAAAAGCACATTATTTCAGTGCATTGGACATTTGTGCTCTAATCGTCCCCCTCGTCCCTGATTGGTGCAGAAAGCCCACCTCGCCCTCATTGACTCGCTGATGTCTCTGGCTGCCAAAGAGACAGTGGGCCGCGTGAAGATGGCCGCGGAGGCAGAGCAGATGGGCGTCGGGGATCCGTGGGAGAACGCTCTGCTCTTCTGGGTCAACAGGGTGAGACCAGAAAGCCAGAATTTATTGTATATACTGAATGTCAGAGTGCTGTTACATTCTTTATTTTGAACATTCTTTCAAATTTGATATTCTTTTATTGTTGTTTTTTTTTGGTATATATTTCTTATCTTATTCTGTGCTACTGTGAAAAGGCAATTTCTCATACGTGGGATAAATAAACATTGTCTTATGTATTATGTAATAGGGACAGTGAAGCCATATGATGGCACATATACTCCCACTCTAGTCAGATGTCTGACCCCGATGAGAAGCACACAATTTATCTAACCTTGATGAGTGGATGTTAGCGTCTCTTCTGCCAAGCATATGTCTGGGATTTCACCTGGAGACTGAATAGGCTCTAGGCCAGAATCAGTGTGTAATATGCCGCCTTGTGATTGGCAGAGCAAAGATAGGGGCAGGGCCTACTCCTGTGTCGTTGAATGAGTGAAATATTGACTGAAAAATAACATCTTCTGCCTCCACTAAATAAAACATAAATTTAAATTTGTGGGGGAAAATTAAATTTATGTCTAATCAACCAATGATTTTCGACCCCCGTGCAGTACCCCCTGTCGAAGGCCTATGTTTAAGATAGTTCGCCTTGTGCTTACAGTTGAACCAGAAGCTGAGAGAAAGCACAGAAGAAGAAGATCCCCCCAAGTCACAGACATGCACAGACCTGCAATCTGTCCAGGAATCGGTAAACAGACATAAATTAACGTAGACGTCCACATTTACTGAAGACACAGGGTCTCACTGCTGTTCTGCTGATGCTCCTAACACTGACCCTGCTCCTCTTCTCTGTTTTCTTTCTCCCCTGGTCTCCCGTCTCTATCAGTGTCAGTCCAACCGCTGGTACTGGAAACTAGTCCCTGTAAGTGTCTTCTTCTTCTTGTCTATTTTTCTCTCTGTCTGTCAATCTGCGATGGCTGACATTATTGTGCTTTGCTGGAAATGCCACACATACCTTCTTATCTGTCCCTTCATGAAAAAAAAGTGCCTTTTCTGTAGGACCGTTGAGTATGTGCCGACCTTAGAAACTGACCGAATGCCTGATGTGTCCGATAAAGGCTGATTATTGTCAACTGGTGATGTTTTGGTTACGTTCAGTCGTCAGTTTCACCTTGAAATGCCTCAGATTATCAGAGCCAAGGGGGAGAAGGAAGGATGGAGGTGAAATTACTTCCTTGCTGATTATTAAAAGACCTCCGCGCCCCCCTTTTGTTTATCCCGTTCTTCTCTCCTATCCTCTCCTTTCCTCTCCAGTGACATTTGACTTTGTGGTGTGGCGGTTCCCATGGTGACCGGCCCCCTTGTCATTTATGCTTGTTTCCCTCTCTCTGCCATCCCCCATCCAGCATGCTATCGCTTTTTGTTTGAAGGAGTCGGGGAATAAGCCGCCAGTGGTAACGTATAACACCTCGCTCTTCTCTCACCCTCACCCTCCACCTCTCTGTTGTTGTGCACTTGACCAATCGCCACACCTCACCACCCACGCTGACGACCGACCGACCGACCGACCGACCGACCGACTGCAAACTAATCACCACTCCAACCCCGAGGCTGGATGGATCGATTGCAGCTCATTAGCTTTTAACGCAGTGTAGTCACATTTATTATGTTTTTGTGTTACGAGGCCATGTTACAGGAGCGATAGTAAGACTGGGTGTCACTCCTTGAGGATGAACCCGTCACCGCTGCCCTCCTCCAACACGACTCTGTAACAGCATAATTATAGTCGATGCACTTGGAGACATGCAGCATTAACTTATTTTTTTGTTGTTGTTGTTGTTTTATCTAATGTGTACATTAGAGCAGAGGTCTTCAACATTTTTCAGGCCAAAAACCAAGAAGAGAGAGATTAAGTAGGGACCCCCTACCTACTATATGGGTTCTATATTAAACTCGGCCTAGTGCTATTTATAAATACACATTATTAGTTCCATTTTGCATTCAATATCAAGCTATCCCTTATCCCTTTACTAAAATATGTTTTGTGGAGGAAATTTTTAAAATATACATTTAAAAAATGTCTAATCAACCAAAGATTTTGCGAGCCCCCTCCAGTACCTCCACAGACCCCCTGTTGAAGACCTATGCATTAGAGGATTGTTGCAGCATCTGAGCTGTAACGTTCACCTGTTTTATTTGATGTTGTAGAATTTAACCTGATCAGAAGTGAAGACTCACAGTCGACTCATCAGTGCCTGTCTCTGCTGCATGGACATCGGAGGACAAACGTCCTTGTTTTCACTTATATTTTTTCTTTTAACTCATAGTTTCTTTTTTCATTGTTTAGTTAGTGTTTTTTTTTTTTTGCAATGTATTTTTAACCTTTGCTCTGCACCTCCTGGTTGGCGTGTGTGCGCGTGTATATGTTCACTAATTGAGGCATCACCGGTCTTGTGCTTTGTTTTCTATGGGTTTTCCTCACTTTGCAAGTTTGCTGGAGTGTGGCTGGCTTCCCACTTTGAGTCAAAGCTTTTATTTGTTGTCTGACTGAAAGACGATCCCAGCTGGTTTGCCACTTTTAAGTCTATTTGAATTCTAACTTGTATTTGTACGTAACCCTTTTTATTTCTCTATCTTAAATTCTTCTGCTCTTTTCTCTTCTACTGTCTAATTTGTTTTCCTGTTTGCACATCTCACCTCGTATTTTTCCCTCCTTTCTCAACTTCCTCCTCCTTCCCCCTCTTCTTCTTCTCTAGATCCGCTATAGGAAGGATAAAGTGCAGTCTAAGCTGACTCCTACCTTCCCTCTGGTTTCTGCGGTCAAAGATCTGTCTAATGGGTGTGCAATAGCTGCTGTGTTGCACTTCTACTGCCCCAGCTTGCTGCCTCTTGAGGGTACACTCATGAACTCAGATTCTAACAGACATGCATCAATGTATACGCACCATAATTAAATATTTATATGTAGTGGATGTATGCTTCCATCAGCCTAATGATGATGAGTAGAAAATCTCTTTGGTGGTGTCTTTCATTTTGAGAACTTCCTGTGCCCGTGCAGGTTTAAACAGACTTGCAACAATAATGGACACTGCGTATTTCCTATGAATATGTTTGTGTTTTTATTTATTCGGCTTATTCCAGATGTGTGTCTGAAAGACACCATGTCCGTGGCTGACAGTCTCTACAACCTGCAGCTGATCAAGGAGTTTTGTGAGAGCAGCCTGCAGAACTGCTGCCCCCTCGCTGTGGAGGACCTGCTCTACGCGCCACCGACTCTGCACGTGAGCATGATCTTTGCCGTTTTCACTGTGGTTTATTTTGATGTTTTAAAAATGGATGCATGAATGGAAAAAGCTGTGCCTAGAAAGCAACTCCAGACTAACACACTGAGTTCTCTTTGAAGGAAAAATGTCCATGTGTTAAGGTTCAACTTAGCTTGACATCTGACCATCTTTCCAGTTTGGTATTGCCTGCTCTACGACTACGAGTACTCCTCCAGAGACGTTAATTTTTAAAATGCTGCCCGTCTTCTTGATCCACGTATCATTTGGCCTTTTCCTCAGCTCAACATCATGAGCTTCATAGCGGAGCTGCTGGAGTGGTTTGAGGTTAAGAAGCCTGATTTCGTTCAGCCCATACAACCCATTGACCTCACAGGTATGTCCCTTTAGCTCACGAATAAGAACATGACTCTATCATTGTTACACAGGCTTTGTGCATGTTTTATGAGTAAATACCAGATGGATCATCAGACCCTGAAATCGCTCCTTAAATTATTGTTTCTGTAACTTTCAGATGTTTCAGGGTTACTAGACTGCACCAGTCCTCTCGGTGGAAACAGCAACAGGTACCAGCAGCTCATTAACACCACCACACCCATGCATACATCCTCAAATATAAGTCCATCAGAAGTAAAAACATGTTTTTCATGAACCACTTGATAAAACCTGACAAACACTGACAAATGAGACCCGGTCAAAATCAAAGTAGACCCCAACCAATACATAGAATCAAACGTTCTGTAGTTCTGTATTGTGTAACCATATTGTCCATTTTCAGTGGTTCCCCTTCACTTATCTTCAAGCAACCCTTTGTGCCCATTTCCTCCCCAGTGTCACCTGGTAAGAAACATTGAAGACAGTGAATATGCCTTTTCTGTGCCTTATCGTTTTTGCATTTGAATGCAATTAGTCGTTGCATTAGACTCATTTATTTTTTAATTTTCTTTGCAGAAAACAAAAGTTGGACAAAGAAACAAATTAGGTAAATACACCAAAGACTCTGTGTGATTTTTATTGTAATTGTTGTGCTGCATTCATTTTTTTATCTTAATTTTTTAATCTTCTTTTTTTGGCTTCTGTGGTCTCTGCTTTGTCATACTTGTTGGCACAACGCATCCATTTCTCCATTTTTTTGTCGCCACCCACCTCTCCGCAGTCGTCCTCTGTCAGCAGTGACTTTCAGCATCCCATTTGGCCTGGACAGTGATGTTGACATTGTCATGGGAAACCCAATAGATTCTGTCTTTCGCTCCGTCAGCACTGACAGCCTCACCACCGGCATCCCCGCAATGACCTCACCGGTGACTTCCGCGGGGATGACGCGTGTCCCGTACAGCCCTCCGGAGGACCTCAGCCACCTGGTCAGCTCTTCAGCCCCAACACAGCGGTCTTCCTGGGGCCCGTATGCGCACACAGCACCACTGGGAGAGCTGCCAACCATTGAGGAGGCTCTACAGGCGGTACATGTCCCTGGCGGCAAAGATCGGAAGAAGGGAAGGGCAGTTGAGAAAAATGGTAGAAGCGTGTTGTCGGGTAGGCCAGAGCCGAGGTTGCGGCCAGAGGGAGCCCCTGCGGGTTTTTACCTGCACTCCCCCGAAGAAAATAACCCACAGCTTAGTAGCTCAGCACCCTGTCGTTCTGGAGTCCTCCACCGACCAGCAGGAGGAGAACTGGGCGACACTGGAAGACAGGGTCGGGGAGAGAGGAGGGACATGTCAAGAGATGATGACTCTGTACTGCGAGATGGGAGCGTCGACTCGTCCGAAGCATCGGATGATACGCCGAGAAATGCTCCCGGTAATATCAGACCGAGTAGCGGCCGCCAGGGGAACCACAGCACCAGCAACAGTCCACGGATGACGAGCTTTGCTGAGCGGAGAGACAACCGAAGAAGACATCCCGCTGCTCCTGGCGAGGACTCGGCTTCTGCTCCGACAACTCCCGGGACTCCGCACACACCCTCCACCCCAGCGGGGGCACCTGGTCACCAGGACAGCCCAGGACCCAGAGGACCTGAACCAGGCTCAGAGGCCTGGGAGCTGGGAGCTCGACTTGAGGAAAAACGCAAAAGCATTGAAGCTCAGAAAAGACGTATCGAAGCCATTTTTGCAAAGCACAGACAGAGACTCGGAAAAACTGCTTTCCTTCAGCTGAAAAGAGAGCAGGGAGAGGGAGGAGGTGAAGGAGCAGAGGAGGACACCATGACCCTGGAGGAACGCCTCACTCACATGGAGGAACAACTGAAACATGAAGAGGAGAAAGAAAAGAAAGAGAAAGACGGAGAGGCAGAGAAAGAGAAGCCATCCATTTCCAATCCTCCTCGATTAGAGAAGCAGGTCACGTTCTCTATAGAAAGTAAGAAAGGAGCAGAGAATGAAAAGGGAGCAGAGAAACCAGGTGAAGCTGTCTTTGTGGAATACAATGAAGTGGTGCAGAAACTGAGTGAAGCCCTGCAGTCACTACAGAAGGACATGCAAAAACTTACAGAACAGCAGCAGCAGCTCATGACCAACCAAAGACCAAGAAACACGCCCAAAACGACTCCAAAGTCAGCACCTAGAGTTAATACCAAAACCCCTCCGCACACTCCAACAAAGACACCACCAAGAACCCCGACAAAGACTCCTTCCAGGAGCAATAGCAAAGCTTGGGTCATTCCTTCTCCTCCCATTCCTCCCACTGCTTCTTCCCCATCACGCCGTTCTCACGCTCTTTCCTCTTCCCCAAAAACTATAATCTCCTCCTCCTGCCCAGCTCCTCGCACTAAGATTCACTCTTCCGCGAGCCCTCGCAGCCCCAAACACCACGCGCGACTCCAACATCAACCCCACCCACGACCATCTGAACTCAAGTTCCCCCCACTCAATCGTGTCCTGACGCCGACCCACAACGTGGACACGCTCCCCCACTTGCGGCGCGTGTCCCCGAGCAAGTGTCAGGTGCAGACTACCTCCTCCTTCCGTATCGGTGGGCCACGGACTCCCCAGGAATGTCCTCAGACTGCCCAGCAACCGCAGCCTGACGAGAACACCTCAGACACAGGCTCCAGCGAGACACCCACCCAGTTCAGCTTGGAGCTGGAGCAGGAGGATGCGGAGGCTGTTGGGGGACTGCCAATCTTGACCCAGCCCAGACAGGATCACCCGAGGGCGGCTGGTGGCAGTAGCTCTGGTGCTCCTTCCGAGTGCTCCTTTGGAAGCGAGACTTTGTCCCTGTCTGCGGCGTACAGCGCAGCAGGAGAAGGCGGAAGAGGTGCAGGTGCAGGTGCAGGTAAGCGCTCCAGCATGCTTGAGGTGTCGTTGTCATCTCTCGGAGGACCAGAGGGGGGCAGTGACGAGCCAACCGATGAGGGGCAGGAGTTTTCCTCCGATTCAATGAGCGACCACACAGAATCTGCCATGGAGCCCGCTAAAGAATTTGTGGCAGAACCCTTTGACCCTCTTGAGCAACTGAACCTGGCCACAGAAGCAGCGGATTTGCCAGAACAACAAACTGAATCGAAAGAAGAACAAACAAGACGGGACGAGGCTTTGGAGCCAAGCGTGGAGCAGAATGAACCAGGAGCCAGAGGAGGAATTGGATTCTTCTTCGTGGTAAGTTGCACATCGAAAATAAGAGAAACAAGTGCCGTTCTTTCCGCTTGCACGTGAATTCGGTTTTGACAGCTGTGTGTATGGTTGTGTGGTTGCAGGACGAGGCACAAAGTGAGGAGGATATGGCCCAGCGTAGAGCCATGTTGTTGGAACGGCAGCAGAAGAGAACGGAGGAGCTGAAGAAGAGGAGACAGTGGCATGAGCAAGAAAGAGAAAACAGGTAACTCACATTCGAGTCATTTGGCGTATTGCAGCACATGAATTTGTCAGTTAACTTTTGTCCAAAGCGATAGCTACATACATGTATGAGTATCATAATTCCTCTTTGTCTGTTTCAGACCAACATCCTCCGACAAAAGAGTGGCCTCTCCCTGCAATACGCCTCCCGCAGGCACAACCTCACCGTCCCCCACACCCCCGGCTACTCCGGCTCGTCGTGGAGATTTCACACGAGGGGAGTACGCTCGGAGGCACCAGCTCAGAATCATGGAGGACCTGGACAAAGTGCTTAAGCAGAAATCATCCAATCAGGGTCGATCCTCCACTAAGAAAGCCCGCTCCCGGCCTCGCAGCATGACCAGGGAGGAGACACAGCTGTCTCTGAGTCCAGCCAAAGGAGCAATAGGTAAAGTGATCATCTATTTTAAGTCTGTTTGTTGCAGAGTTCAATAACTATGGTCTTAAACAATTTAACCTTTGTTTTCTCAGGACCTAAATTGAACAAAGTCTATTCTCACTCCTCATTGAACTTGGCAGCCACAGGAGAACCAGGAAACAACGCAAATGACCCCACAAAGAAACCCAGCAGGTACATCACATACGTCACATATATGCCCCTTTTCTGTCATTTCTTAGCCAATAACTGTAGCATAGACTGAGTTGACAGTACTGACCAGTGGTTCGTCATTTTAGGGTTAGGCTTATAGCTTAAGTTTAGTACTGACATCTTTGATTCTGCAAGGTCGAAGCCTAATGATTATGATTGTGCACATGAGAGTGCACGTCATAATGTGAAATGTAAAAGTAATGATCACATTATTCAGACATTAATGCTAATCTTGTTCATAGATAATCCTTCATCATCTTGGCACTAAATGGTAATCTAAATCAACACAGCAACATTAGGCTTAAAGAATTTGCTTAGTTGCAAAAGTTTTAAATATGCAAGATAATATGCTAATTGGTTCAATTGCTTGCTGTAGATGATACGCAACACATACTCTGTGGGAAAGTAAAATAGACTGGGTATGAACTGTCACCAGTCACATGAAGCTGGTATTTGTAGCTTATGGTCAGGCACCGAGCATAAGCGATTTTTTTAATAACAAAATTACAGCAAATACTAGCTAGCTTACTGGAAAAAATAGACTGGTCTACACATGTGCTAATGTAACATACTTCAGAGACATGACATTCTCTCATATTGTGTGAGCACATCATTGTTTAAATGGCAATCCAACTTTTCAATCTGCTTTTTTAATCAGTGCGTCTAATGGCAACAATATTGCAGGAGAATTGAATATATATCAACCATCTTGTGACAATTCAAAGATCTGCTGGGAAACTTTTGGCGACTTTTTGCACCCCCACCCCATAGAAATGACACTCCTTGATGGCAGCAGCCATCCCAACAAGGTGTTGACCTGGCCTCAAAATTCCCTAGATCCCAAACTGATCAAGTATCTGTGGGGTGATCCACCATCTCCTCCACTCAATCATAGGACCATAAGGCCCCCACTGACACCGTTCAGAAAGCCCATTCTCTGAGGCACAAGAGAGACCTACACAATATTAGGAAGGTGGTCATAATGTTATGTCTGATTAGTTTGAATAAGATGTTATAGTTCTTTTATTGAGGACGATAGCAAGAGACTATCTCACTCAGTTACTCACTACTCAATCTTCAATCAAGTATAATGAGATGAGGGCTCATTGTGTCATTGTTTTCGCTCTCCAGCAGCCGCCCTGATTCTCCGTCAAGGTGCGTCACTCCGAGTCGCCTGGTCAACCAGAACGGAGATAAGGACTGGGAGAGCGGTTCCAATGGAAACTCACCTGCCCCAGAATAC
Source organism: Mugil cephalus (assembly GCF_022458985.1). Taxonomy (NCBI): domain Eukaryota; kingdom Metazoa; phylum Chordata; class Actinopteri; order Mugiliformes; family Mugilidae; genus Mugil; species Mugil cephalus. Next base: position 20,974,706 of record NC_061771.1, read on the forward strand.
ACAGGTACAAGCCCAAGCAGTACAGTATCTCTCAGGTCTTGACTGCTTGTCTTTTTTTTTTCTTTTTTTTTTTTTAGTTTTAAACATGGGTTTGTGAAAATCAATGCGTCTGTGTTTGTGTTTTCAGGACCAAAACTCTTTAAAGAACCAAGTTTCAAGTCCAACAAATTCATCATTCATAACGCCCTCTCTCGTTGCTGCCTCGCTGGGAAGGTCAATGAAACGCAAAAAAACAAGATCGTTGAGGTAGATTTTGCTTCACTACTAGTGAAAATCAGATACATTAATGCTCTTCATCATTATTTGTACATATAAATATTGTGCAAGCAGATAGAAACGACCACCGACATGATTATTTACCACACTTTCATGTTGTTCCAACCTCAGGAGATGGAGAAGAGTCCTGCCAACCACTTCCTCATCCTCTTCCGCGACTCCAACTGTCAGTTCAGGGGTGTTTACACCATGAACCCCGACTCTCAGGAGCTCGCTCGGGTGGCTGGAGTGGGCCCGCGGACTCTCAGCTCCACCCAGGTGGAGTCCATCTACAAATACAGCTCAGACAGGAAGCAGTTCAGTGCCATCCCCTCGAAAACCATGGGCATGAGCGTGGACGCCTTCACCATCCCCAGCCACCTCTGGCAAGGAGGAGGAGGAGGAGGAGCAGGAGGAGGAAGCAGAAGAGCAAGCATTACTAAGAAGGCGGTTATTTCCAAGTGAGGATGAAATCACAACATCTCGGTGGCACATCATTAAAGAAAACACTAATAATTAGACTGTAATTACAGTGAACACTGTTGTCAACCATGAAAAGCAGTTATTTATATGCATACAGATAGTGTGTGTGCATAAATACACCTTACCTCTCTGGCCCTCAGACTTTAGAAATTAGAAATATTAAACGGTTGTCTCCTTTATGTACGAGTTGAATGCACAGCTTTCAAAGAGGCACTGATACAGGGGAAGGTTTTGTAAATTCTTAAATGCACAATGGAGAGTTACTTTTAAAAAGTCTCATTACGTATACTTTCATTGTTTGAAGTGCAAACATGAAAAAAAAAATATTTCGAAAGAAAATGGAACAGTTTTCGAGTTGTTTATTGACAAACACATTCACAATGATGCGATTACGGTTTGTTTCTTCTCAGTCCGTCAATAAAACCCTTTTTTTTTTTTACACACAGTCAAACGAGCAGTAAAAATGCCTTCGTCTACCAGGACTTTTATTTCCTTATCGACGTTAATTCTACCAACAGCTCTCGGTAGAGGTGGGTTGAAGCACATTTTGTTTTGCCTAATGATAGCCATAACCATGTAATGCAGAGAGAAGGTTTCCTTTTGGAACATCTGTAAATGTGTCGGTGGTTTTCAGTGATGATTGCCACAGCATGGATGGTTATTTACTGTATGTGCTATAAGCTAAAATATCCAAGTGAAGACTTGTGGTTTGATGGAACTATGTTGACGGTATGTGAGCATTACATAAAACGTTTTATACACCGATCTACACCAAGGTTACATTTAGTACCCGGGTGGTTGTGCTCTTGGGTTGGGACGGGCACCAGTGGTCGGTTCCATTTCTAAGCCAGTGACAACCTCAAAGCTCCGCTGGCCTTTAATCTCCTACTGAATCTTTCATTTCTAAGTCGTTGTGTGCCTCTTTCTGACACGTCTACAGGCATTTGCCATGACAGGAAAAAAACAAGTTGGAGTAATAAACAAACAAGTGCCAACTCAGGGAAATGGTTGTTTGCAAATCAGTATCATTGTTATTATTGGATATAACTAAAGTAAGCAGCAAACATCAATTTCCCTTGCAGGAAAAGAAAAAGAATATTCAGGACATCCTTAATGAATTCCACAGAGCAGACACATGAAATAATAAAGTATCATTATCATGCAGCATTACGCAGCACACTTTAGTCAAAACATCGAACAAACTACCTGAAAAGATTCAGTAGGGGGGTTAGAAAGGATTGGTTCAAATGCTGTTGTAACCCTCTCCCTACTCTCGGTACTCTGTTAAACTGGTGTGTTTCAAACCAGCAGACATGTATAAAAAAAGCAAACTGGATTAAACTCCACTGATCAAGTTGTGTTTCTCTGTCGTTCTTCTTCACACTGATGATTCAGATTGGCCATGAGTCTCCAGGGAGAGACAGAAACTTGGAGGTCGCAAAAATAAATAAATAAATAAATAAATGAGTTGAATGAAACTGAAAATAATGTGGGCAGCATCTGTATGGATACGTTTCATCTTCCTCTACTGAATTAATTCAGTGTTGTCAATCAAAAGATTCAGATCAGAAAGCTTTATGTGCTTCGCACTGTGCACTTGTTGACCCCTTTCTGTCACACTGTGTAGAAGTTTGGGGAAATACTAACAAACAAAAAAAAGAGCAATAAGGATAGTACACCCTGAAATTTCCAGACCTGAAACATATTTTTAAATTTTTGGAAAAAAGTGGCATCACATATGATTTAAGAGGGAAGCTTAAATTCAAAAACCCCACTATCCGTATTACACTGAGAATGATGTACAGTTCAGTTTGTGGGGTTAGAATATGGAATGATATGGAGGAGGAAATAGAAATGTGCAATAACATCACACATTTTAAAAACAAATGTACGTTTTATCTAATAATTATTTTGAGCTAGATAATTTTAAAAACAAATTTAGACTCTTTTACATAGAATGTATCTTAATTATGTTTAATGCTTAAAATGTTCAAAATAATAAATGATTTTTGTTTTTGTGTGTAATATAAAGGAGCAGAACAAGAAAAGCTTCATTCTGTCCCTTCTCAAACTAAATTAGAATTTTTTTTGTTCTTTTTTGTTGTTATGATTATTGTTTTATTTTGTTGTTAGAAATTGAAACAACTTGTACTTGCTTTTACGTGTTGATGGTTCAAGAAAAAGATCAAATTGAATCAAATCAAATATGATCACATCTAACCCTCTGGAGTGGACAGGACCGTGTTGCACATGTCAGCAAAGTTGTAACACAATTGATTTATGGGGTGTGTAAACACATATAATTTTATCGGAACATTTTATTTACATTCCATGTAAATACTTAGAACAATACACTTTTTGATTTTATCACCTAACAAGCAACGGAAAACTCAAATCTTAAAGGCCAAACATTTGTATAACTGTGCAAGAAACGAGAGTGTGTAACTAATTCTGTATGTGGATGAAGTTCAGCGTCCAATAACACAATGAGCCCAACAAGAGTTGATGTTTTTTTTATTGCTCCTTCCTCAGAACATACAGTATGTAGCTCAGAGATGCATCAGTAGAGAATGACATTTACTAGATCACATAACTGTTATTGCATTGGTTTTATCAGCAGGATTCTTTGGGATCTTTGGGGCGGCCTTACAACTATTTCTACTGGACTAGAGAGGATCAGGAAAATAACAGGAATAATATGAAATCTCAAAGTCTGATGAAGATTTCACTTGAGGGAAGAGCAGAAGTTGGGACATATTTGTAGTGGACAAAACGTCTGGAAACAAAGTTTTGTTTTCTCTCTAAAGTGTAACATTAACGTTATCATCACCAGCCATTAATGTTTTCTACAGGTGTAACAGGTACAACGTCACCCCTGACTTCAAGCCATTTTCCCTTTTTTGCGCGTCCTCAAAATGCTGGTGGACCACAAGACACAAATGAAACGCTTTCTCATAACAACACTGCTCTACAGCACCTCTAGTGGTGAAAGAGGCACACAGGCACCTTTAAAAATAACGTGGGCAAACACAAAATAACACAAATTTAATTCATTTTGACACATTTAGGTTATTTTTTTTATTTTATTTTTTTTTTTTAATCAAGAGTAGCTACTGGCCCAGGCTGGGGAACTATCTAGTTAAGTCTTAAAACATTTGTTCTGTGGCCAGAGGTTATGTTTCTGGGTTTTCAGATTTGGCCTTGAATGCGACATCTCAGGATTGCCTAGAGTGAACTTCATTAAGTCTGTCACAAACTTGGGCTCAAGGATGAATCGATCAGAATTTAGTTGCCAAAGGTCAAAGGTCACTGTGAACTCATACTAAAATTCTGGATAAATTCGACCAACATGTGTACAAGGATAAAATGATGGTCAGCTTCATCGTGAAATTTACTTATTATCGTGCCTCAATAACAGAAGGGGAGACTTAGACCATATTTTACACTCGGTCAGATAAGAAAGGTGAAACAATTTTACAGCATGTTTCGTATGGGGAGTGATTCATCAGAATAACAAATATGATAATTATGCCAAATGATCCACATAATGGTCTTTTATTATATTCCTTCCGAATCATTATTACGTACATTGTACTGCAACATCAAAGATGCTAAGACGCTTATTGCTCGTACTTATTTTTGCTGAGTTTTTCACTGAAAGACTATCCATAGACTTAAGGAGACATATTGCAGACTGCATGTTATTAACAACCCCCATGTCTGAGGCTGTGTGTATGTTATTAATACAGGTAGGCTCACTAAAATGGCCCAAAAAAGTCCATCACAAAACTACTTTCTAAGCAAAATTTTAGCAGGACATATTGCCAGTGTATTTGCAGGAATTTTTGAGCACAAAGGTTTGATCCAATGTTTAAAAAAATCTCAGTTATTAGATTTAAGACGGCGGCAAAGATCCCATTGAATGTGAACACTGAAGTTATAATGATTCGCCAACATGTTGCCACACATCTGATAAACGTAACTGATGAAGCTGGAACTGTAGGAAGCTATGGCCGGACGGACAGCTTAAAGAATCACAGCATCATACTCCACATTAAGATACTTAAGTCTCCTCTGATATAATGGATATAATGAACTACACACCAAGTTTCCACTGAATTCCTCTCATTCGTCGAGTTACATCTGTATCTGCCTTCAGTGCTAGCTCTGTGAATCAACACAATAACTTTGGATACTAACTTACTTACATCTTACTTAATTCTATGGCGCAGTAGCAGTTTGATAACCACAGAGCGATAAAGGGGGAAAGGTCGTGTGTGAGTGATACAAGAAGCTGCAGATGCAAAGCCGTGATAGAACATATAGTTAAACACTAAGTGCCATTAAGGAGGAGTTGGTGTAATACACGGGAATAGAGATAAGGAAGAAGAGAACAGCATGTCCATCTATTACATACATTCAATCAAGTTTTCGACACTCCTTCCTGTTTAGATTCCATGTTACTATACCTGGAGAAGCTGCTTAAACTGAATCTGACTGTTGCTCGTGAGCACTATCTGGCTCGACCGCAGGGTCGCTGTCAGCTTGTGTGACCACAGAGATGTGGGCTGTGCTGTTCTGCAGGGCAGCATCGGACTGTGGCTCCAGAGACGGACTCACGGACAGGGGTTCGGAGGAGTTGGTGGCGAGGTCCAGGAGGATGTGGCCAGCGGTCGGCGGGTGGCTGGACGCGGGTTCTACGGTCAGGCCGGACGACGGGCTGGGCGGAGCGTCGGATGGAGGGAGGGAGGTGGTGTCAGAAGGAAGCTGCGAGGAGGAGTTGGACGTCGCGTTCGAGGACATGTTAGTGGGAGGAGGCAGTGACGGGGAGTCGGGGGAATCGGAGAGGGTGTGGGGGAGAGGGTCGGAGGGGAGGTCGGCGGGCAGGTGGGTCGGAGTCGGCCGGGGAGTGTGGGCAGGAGTTGGCTCCTGTGGATCGGTGCAAACGGGCTCTCCCTCGGCCACATACCACACCTCATTGTGCCTGTTCAGCAGCTTCAAGGGACTACATACACACACACAGAAGAAAAGACGAAAACGGATTAACACAACATCAATGTGCTTTGAAATGAACACAGTCACCCAACGTTTAGCAGCAGTTACATTGACTAACTGATGTCACCTGTTTCTTTGGGAAAGATCCATCCCACATAAGAATATTTAACCTCTTGTAGATCAGCTAACTTAAAAAAGCTTAATTTTCTAAATGCAAAACATGAAGAGCAGCATAAAAGAACAGGAGCATGAAACATCTGCGGCCAACGAGAAGATACAAGAAAAGATATCATAGAAAAGTAGATGCGTCGCACCTGTCATAGCCAACTCCAAAGTGAAAGCTGTGGTTGTAGGGGGCTCGGACTCTCTCCAGCTCTTTGGTCAGCAGGTGGGCGTGAAGCCTGGAGGTGACCGACAGCATCCAGCCTCCGTAGCTCCTCACGTACACATCCATGTCCGGCATCTCGGTGAAATACAGCTGTGAGGTCGACGCAAAAAGCAGATGTTAGAAGCAACAGCACAATAAATGCTGCAGACAGAAACGTCCAAAAGTGGGAGGAGCTACTTAAGGTTGCAGACATTTCTGAAAACTCAACACAAAAAACTTAATTTTGTGAATTTATAATTTGCCTTATTATTTCTTTTCAACATATCATATATCAGTGCCTGGTCTGGTCTAGGTGAGTGATACATGTCTAAGGAACATCCACATGAATGAATGCCAGGTCCTAACAGAACATTGTATTGTCACAAGATGATCAATGTTATTTACTTCTCCTGTCAGTGGTTGTAATGTTGTGGGCTAGGGTTAGGGTTAAAGCAGATGCAGGACAGAAGCACTGACGCCTCCCTGAACCAGCACTATCTATTTCTGTTCTGCTGAGTGAGAGCAGCTCCGGACTCAGCAGCACTAAAACTGTGCTTCTGTCGATGCTCTCTATCGATCTTCAAGAAGGAATTATGGATTAAATGACGCTCACATCCCGCAAGCATAAACAGCATTTGACCCTCGTTACAGACGAGCGCAGCCGGCTCACCTTGTCGTTAGTGGGTGCGGGCGGCTTGTCCTGATAGGCTGCAGGAAGCGGGAAGTTGAGCGTGTAGATGGCCGGATCCCACATCTTGGTCTCCTCTGGGATCTTGACAAGGACAGGGGCGGTCATCTCCATCTGGATGCCTGCCACATAAACACACGTACACAAATTAAACAACGCAAACCCTCACAGTTGATTCTCGTCCTCTCCTGCCCTGTCTTGTCCCATCCTGACCTGCGTCGTTGGCTCCGGTGATGTACTGGAAAAGTCTCCTGAAAGCCATGGCTGCACCCACTCCCATAAAATATGCTTCGGCGTCTGTTGAGATCCAGCGTGTGGGGCTGTAGTGGCGCACCTGAAAACATGCATGCACGCAGTGTGTGAGAAATTAAGGCTTAACGCGCATGTGTATATTAGTGATGAATGATGAAGAAGAAGGTTCCACTCACTTCGTACTCATCTGTTTTACAGACCAGCTCATATTCAAGACACTCCTTTGACTCTGTGCAGAAGCTGCAGTTGGTACTCGGTCTACAACAGCGTGACACAAGAAGGATATTTATAATCCAGCAACACTACATGGCCAAAAGTGTGCAGACGAGCCCGCTTTTAAATACTGAGAGGATAAGTTCAGTGTCAACACATCTTACAGCATTTTAGGCAGCTCAGCCGAAACGCAAACACGGGCAAAGAGGTGAATGAGAGGGTGACGCCTACTGACAGACTGACATCAACATGTGACCGCACCCATCTGTCACTCAGTGCAGCTACGCCCTAAATTATGCAGAGCAGCTGTCATGAATGGAGGAAACGGTTTACGGGCGTTTTAACGTGGAGGTCTGCGGAGGTTGACTTCGCTTTTGGAGCTGACCTCTAGTGGTTATTCAAGGAACTGCGCCGGCTTTGTTTTCAGTCTGGGGGGGTTGTTGCTTGGGGCTAACGTGCTCACAGTGGCAATGCTAATAATAAACAGGTGTTCAGCTGCTATAATGTTTATTATAACAGAAATTAGCTTAAAAAAAATCACTGTGCAGTCATTTCACTCTGTACCAAGAATATGATGGTGGAGGAAATTCTCAGGATGTGAGAACAATGAACTGGTGTCATTTCATCACACCGATATATAGTTATGACAGAATAAGTGTTGCATGCGGTTGTAACTAAAGAGGAAGGTTAACTGAATCTTAAATTCAGCAAATTTCACGCTATCCACACAGTCATGCTGCTCCTGCGGCTAAGAATAAGTTTGTATAACCTGCAAATTAAAAAGAGAACAACAACGATACATGCATGATGGTTTTTAAAAATCAACAATAGTAAATCCATCTCTGCTTTCAGCTTTGACCTTAATATAAATGATGTGGACACCCTGGGCGCCGTGTAGGCTGCTCCAAGTGTGCTTAGGGGCGCTAAACGCTATGTGCTTAGCATAGCAATTTGATTTGGTTTGATATTAAGTGCAGGGGACTTCACAGAGCAATAATTGCTTGTAGAAAGCAAACACCTGGTTATGAGTCCCTGAGCCACTAATGCTGATGTGGAAAATCCCTGCAGAGAGTTTTTGGAGATCTCATTAAAAGCCAGGAGGGCGTAGGCTTTATGTGATGGCACATTATTGCACATTGTGGGGGAATGAGCGAAGGCGGTCACATGTAACACTGTGGCTTAGGCTCTGGTGTGAACCACACTCAAATAAAGTCATGTAAACCTGTGATGGCTTCATTTTCTGTTGGTCAGTTCATCAAATCTGTTCTACTTACCCAACACTCCCTTCAGCTGAGACCACTAGGGCCAAGACCGCAAAGGCTGAGAGAAAATCCCTGCATGGGGAAGGACAAACAAATGATCTCATAACCTGCGTTACTGCACAATTACAAAGTACAAACCCTAAATTAATTATCTAAAAGACTGAGAAGAAACCCTGGAGGACAGACGCAACCCTTTGTTTTAGACTGTACATTGGGAAACATGTCTTTAAGCACACTGGACAAAGGCTGTAGAGATACTAGTCTGAGGAATCTGGAAACGTCTGGAGGAAAAATGGTTCTGAATGTGCGCGTCGGGACGCTGCACCCCGGTGCTCGCACTGCAGAGTTGAAACGGGAGACGTTTTCCTGCATGCGACGCAAAGAAGGGAGAGAGGAGAGGGGGAGAGATTTGCTGCATCATGAGGCTGTGTCTGTCTGCTGGCAAAAAAAAAAAAACCAAAGGCGTTTTGAGGTCACACAGGAGAGTCTCATCACATCCATTTGACCAGAAACTGATTTAGACCAGATTACATGCAAGCACCAGATTAAAGATAATGGTCTATGTGAAGGAAGATTTCAAATAGTCGTGTATTTTTTCTTTTTACTGAAGGAGAAATGAATCGGTTAAGTTTCAGATCTATCCTCTATGTCATTGCACATTTTGCCTGTTAAATATTACATTTTCTGCAGCCGACCAGCGATGCTACAGAAACCAGCTTAAACCGTGCAAAAACAATCGCAATAAAAACACTTAAAATGAGCTTGTAAGCATCAAAAAGCCTCACTCATCATCTAATAACAATTGCAAGGGCAGGTACTCACATGGTCCCGTGTGTGTGTGTGCGTGCGCGCGTCCTTGCTTTCCGCCTGCCAGGGGGAGCGCAGGGAGGAGCGGTGCGACGGAGACTGCAGTCTGCTGCACTCTGACAGGCGCAGGTGGGTTTACTGCGGACTGCAGAGAGGAGAGGAGAAGAGAGGAGAAGAGAAGAGAGGAGAGGAGATGGGAGGAGAGGAGAGGGGAGGAGGAGGGGAGGAGACTGTGGCCCTCGGTCTAGCAGGAGGGAGGGGCTGAGCAGGACCGACGCTGGACACATGATATTATGATCCTCGATCTCACTGATGAGAGTTCACCTCCAGCGATGCAGCATCGATGAGGCAAGTCTGGTCACAACTGCGCCATCAGCTCCAGGAGGAGAGGAGTGAACCATCCACTCATCCTCATCCGGTGCTTTATGCTCCAGTTATAACTAAATCTGTGTGGGACATCCGAGCTCTGCGCAAGAGCACAATTAAAACGATTTATTTATTTTTTGACACATTTCACATCTGAACTTAAAATAATCATTTTTCGAAAGCGTGACTGGCAGTTTTGTCTCAAGTTTTATATATTTATGTTCAACCTTTTGATTTTATTGTCCATTTGCTTGGTGAATAGATCATCTGGTCTATCCACAGTCTTCACGGTGACGTCTTCTTTCATCCATTTATCTGTGATTGACCTAAACTTCCATTTGATCATTTAGATTGTTTCCATTGAGCTTTTCGGTCCATTCACTGATCAGTTCATTGACTATTCAATTCCTCCCCCCTTTTTTTTTACATCATACTTTTCCAGTTTTCACCTGAATTATCAGACAGTTAATTAGCATCAGTCAAACTTTCTTATTTAAGATGTAGTTTAAAGCAGAAAACACCTTCTTTTCTTTTCTGAAACCAGGAACAACTGTTCTATATCTGGCATGAATCTTATTTTTATTTTTTATTTCTTCACTTCTTGAGAGGCTGGCTGAGTCAGACCGATTTGAAAAGTCTGTCTTGTCATTGTGGTAATAATAAAACAATGATGGTTCACAGTAGCCGTCAAATGGATTCACACCTTTGGATATTTTCCCTTCGTGCTGCTTCAATAAATGAAATAATGGTTGAGACTTTGGAGGAAAACATGTCTTTAATGTCAAAGTGAAAAAGATTTCTACAGGGTAACGTCAACTGAATAAAAATAGTATATAATGTAAAATAGGCAATTGCATAAACATTGCCCTCCATTCAAGGCAGCATGTAGCAGATCCACGGCTCAACTCAGATTTCGTTTTGCTGTTCAGGTCATTCAGGGCCTGGTGCCTTTGAGGTGACGTGTTCGGTGACTAACACACATTGTGGGGAAACCCTGATTGAGATTTAATTTCTCTTTGTTCTTAGTCTCAACCGTTGAAATAACCTTTTCTCTGAGTTGCCTGGACTGTCCCTTTTGTCTTCATGGTGTAACAGTGACATGTCACCGTGTCTCTGTACTACAGCCACTCACGTCCTCTCCATCTCACGGTGTAACTGTGAGGCTGCTGGAAAACTACTGGCTGGACCTCTGCTGAATTAGAAGGAATGGATGTTTATGCAATTTTACATGATTACATCACACACCGATCAGGCATAACATTACGACCACTGACAGGAGAGAAAACATTGACCATCTTGTGACAATATAATGTCCTTTTGGAGCCTTCATCCATGTATGTACCATCCACCTAGACCCACCCCACAGCAATGACACTCCGTGATGGACAGCAGTCACCCCCAGCAGGATGCAGCCTGATGCAGACACACACAAAAAATGGTTTAGGAAGAACCAAAAAAAAAAAAAAACATGGCCTCCAAACTCTCTAGATCCCAAACTGATCGCGTATCTGTGGGATGATTCACAGAGGCCCCTCCCCTCAACCCATAGGATTCAAAGGCTCCCACCAACAACATCCTGTTACCAGACACCACAATAATGTTAGGAACGTAGTCATAATGTTATGCCTGATCAGCGCCTCATCAGAAATCTGCTTTCACTTTGACGCTGAAGAGCTTTTCTTTACTTTTTGTTTTGGAAAGAAATATATTGACATTTATAGAAGCAATAAAAGTAGAAAACATCAAGGGAGGTGAACACTTTTTATAACCACTGTCCAACTCAAGCTCAAGTTGCCAACGCGTACTTACGGAGTTTAATATTGCTGAGAAAAAAAAAAGAAAAAGAAAAAACACTGTTCACAGAAAGGCGGCTGTGGTGAAGAGTCTTAACGAAGCAGCTGGAACAGAAAGCCTGTGTTACAAACTGATGGGAGTTCAGACGGCAATGCCAGGCACAGAGGGAGTCACTAGTTACTACGAGTCAACACAAACTCAACGCTCCTGCATCGGTTTCGGCCACGAAACTGCTTCTCTTCCCACTGCTCTTTATCATTTTGTTTTTCCTTTTTTTTTTTTGAATATCAAGATATACATATATTTAGTTATTTATATACATGATAGCGTCGTTTGAGAACTCCAGCTTTATTATGACACACAGATATCCAACAGACCTCTGTTAACAAGCAGAAAACCTTCTTCACTCAGTTGAAAGTACACGGACACGGTCGTCTGGAAGCGCTGAGCGGCCGCTGTGTTAAATCCTCACGTGCCCAACGCACCAAAGAAACCGACCACGTCGTTACGGTGCGAAAACGTGCCCTCTTTTGCAACAACAGTTTTTAAATTATTTACAGTGGATCACCTACCCGGCACAAAACCCAAGAGTCATCAGTAATCAATAAAATAAGCTTCACATCAACAGCAAAGTACGTAAAACCAAAAGCAACTCAGATGTGATCGGTTAAAGGTCACTTCTCCGCCCCAGACCGGCACAGAAGAGCAAAAAAAACAAAAACAAACAAACCGTCACTGAGCACAAAAGCAGGGCCACTGCTCGGAGTATTTTAGAGACCGATCCAAAAACCTTATTTATTCATTAAGAGGTCCACATGAGCCACTAAAGCGCTAAATTACAGCGGTCCCAGTGACAGGCTGAGAGGAACTTCACTTCTCCAACATAAAAACAGTAATACTGAAACATAACATTTCAATATGCAATAAGTCAATATACTGAAATATACAACCTTCTTCATCCATATATTTCAATATACAGTTCAAAAAAAAAAAAAAAAAAAAAGTGTGGTTCTTGTAATGACTGATGTGACATTACTGATCCTGAAAGTGGTAAAGAGACACAATGTACATTTTATACTGATTAGCCTTTAACCTGAGTATGGGGCTATTGTCTGTGTGCTCAAACCTTGTGTTGTCTCACACTCACGCACACAGTGTACTCACATCACACACGGGAAGAAAGAAAAAAAAAAAAAAGGTACAGCTAAGAGGCTCGCCGGAGTACCGCTTTTAAATATCCGATATAAACACAAAACCCAAAAAGCAACTCTTCCCCTGAAACAATAATTATCTTTGGAGAGAGAGAAAGAGGGAGAGAGGGCAGAGGGGAAATGAAAACTGAAGAACATCAGAGCTCTTTTTCATATCTCCACCCGTTCATATGGCAGGAGCCTCCTGCAACCCTTTCTGGGTGGAGTGTCCCAAGGGAAATGGAGAGCGTCCATCATGGAGTTAGTCTTTTTGTGTTGTTGTCATTTTTTTTTTCATTTTTTTATTTATTTTTTTTGCATAGCCAGACAGTGGCCATGACCACTGCAACCACTTAAAGTTTCTAAAGGAGAATTGTCACTAGAAGTGCGGAGCCTTGGTCCATGTTTCTACCAGCTGGCCTGGGGGAGGATGTTTAGTTGGTTACTCCCAAAGTCGACGCGTCCCGCTCACAAGGTGGACTCTCTCTGGCGGTCGCGTCCGTTGGCCGTTTTCTTCACCTTGGAAATCCCCTCCAGTGCGCCTGACTCGGTCATTCTAAACACAGACACGCAAAACGGTTACACAATGTTCAGCGTTTACACTGCCCCCAGCACGGCGAGAAAAAAAAACAACGCATTTCAGTATTAATTGTTGTTGTGCACAGTGACGGTCCAGAGAATCTCATGTGGTTTAAAAGTGGGGACAGTTCGTGACGTCACCCATTGGATTCTCAACCTTGAAAATGAAGCCTGAAGTGGGCGGAGCCATGTTGGATGAGCTTTACTCCACCCACACTTGGTTATTTCAAATATGGACATGGGGGGTCGTGTTGGATGTGGAGACCCGCTCACCCAACTCTCCGCTACCTGTTAGCTCAGGCTACCGCCGGTCACTCAAATCTGGAACGCCCTTAATTATGCAGAATTTAACCTCAATAAAAAATAAACAAAAAATTCACCTCCGTACAGTTGTCATGAATAGTGAAATAAACTATTGAGACCAAAATCGTTGTTTGTACCAGGCTGTAAACATGTTTAATAATGCTGTAAAGTTTTTAACATGGGGGTCTACGAGGATTGACTCCCTTTCAGAGCCAGCCTCAAGTGGCCACTCGATGAACTGCAGCTTTTTGCACTTGCGCTTGGTCCAGACGTATCTGTACAGCATCGTGTCAGAACCAAAGGATCCTTTTGTTGCGCTCATTAACAGTGGTGCCGCAGTGGTTCCCATACAATGTTAATACTACGGCAGCCCACCAGGGTCAATTTATTCCACCATGGTCTCATAACGAGCTGGAAATATTTTTGCATGTTTTTATTCAACCTTGTGCTTGCCTTGTTTTTCTCCATTGCTTTTTTTAATCAGTCATTTTCCACATTTGGTTGTGTTTCCGTTTCTTGTAAGTTCAAGAGATGTTGCGAAAGATGCAGCTTCCTATTCAGGTTTTAAAGACACTATGTGAGGTGTACAACATTAAATGGGAGGCGTGCATGCTTACACTTCATCCATCTCTACGTCCTCCTCGTCCAGGGGAAGCTGGAGGTACGGGTTATTGGACGCTGGTCGGAACTTGTAGCCCGTCAACACAAAGAAGATCAGCGTGGACACCTCCACCAGTAACTGAGACAGAGAAGAAACAGATAGTAAGATGACTTCTTCTTCTTCTTCAGCTTCAAAACAATCTTCATGAATCAAACTGAAATCTTAACTCTGGGTATCTACTTCTTCTACAGGTCATGCTCATGTCCCTTTAACCCTCAGCAGAAATAAAGCCATTACCAGTGGTAATTAAGACAATTAAATAAGTATTGTTAAATTAGCGGAGAGATTGGCCTACATTGATCAGACATAACATTATGACCACCTTCCTAATATTGTGTAGGTTTCCCTTGTGCCTCCAGAACAGTTGTGACTCATCAGATAATGGACATGGACCTTCTGTGGGCGTCCTGTGGTGTCTGGTAACAGGATGTTGTTAGTGGGGGAGGGCTCTGGGTCCTATGGGTTGAGGGGAGGGGCCTCTGTGGATCATCCCACAGATACTTGATCAGTTTGGGATCTAATGAATTTGGAGGCCTGGTCAACAGCTTGTGCTGTTTTTCATGTTTTTTCTAGGTGGGTGCTACATGTCTTAGTAACATCTACATGAATGTCAGGTCCAAACGTTTCCCAGCAGAACACTGAATTGTCACTAGACAGCCAACGTTATTCACTTCTCCTGCCAGTGGTCATAATGTTGTGGCTGGTTGGTTTATATAAGACTAAATGTCTTTGACCTTCAGAGAGAGTCGAGAGTGTTTCTGTTGTTGACGTCTTACCTCGTAGCACCACTGCCACTGGAAAGGCATGGTGACCTTGAGCAGGATGGCTATGATCCTGGTGAAGTAGATGTAACACACGATCTGAAACGAAGGAAACATCATTGCAGTAACTGCACAAAGGTGGAAGCGCTTTTCCTTTTTTATTCCACACTTACATCTTCACATTAGCGTCTTGTTCTGGGTTAGTAAACACAGTCTGCATTACACATTACCATAAAGGTCAAGTGTGTGGTTGTTTGTGGAGCTTTTGTTCTGACTCTGCAGCAGTGACTCTGCTGAATCTGAAGCCGGAGAGTCCTTGCCAAATGGTGTGACTCAGTATAATTTGTTGTTTGTAAAAGAAACTTGATTCCAGATAACAAAAAGAAGCCTGTTTTCCTGATTTTCTGCCTTATCCACAACATTATTATATTACTTTATTATTTATCTCTAATGTGGCTGTAGAAAGTACTGCTTCTTACCATCACGTAATAATGTCGGAAGAGTTTGAGCTTCTCCAAATTCATGGCAGCTGAAAGACACAAGGACCACGTTTAATATAAAAAATGAACCAATACTTTACACCAAGTGTCTAATTCTTGCGGCTGATCCCCAATTCTCACCTTTTCCGTCGGTGCTAGATGCTTCCTGTAGGTGGCGGATGGACCTTTAAAGACAGTTGTGTTGGAGAACTATAAGTACATGTGCACACACACTGCAAATATCACTGGTAATAGTGGAAAAACCTGAACACAAAACCTGACAGTTTTATTCAGTGTATCCTGCACCATTGTCACTAGTCCGACTCATATCAGCTCCTTTTGCTACGTTCTCTCTGATTGGCTGTTCAGTTTAGTGAATTAATATTTACTACTACCAAACTGCAGGTACAGAGAATTATTTCCACCTATAAAGATGCAGAGTGAATATATCCAGTTGACCATTAGTTAGTCTTTGTTCTGGATGCAACTCTATAGCCTGCGAACAGGCAACGTGCGTCTGGTTAATATTTAATTACAAAATGTCTTATTTTGAACTATCCCCTATCCTGTCCTGTCACAGAGACCCACTTATCTCACCTTCCTCTGTGGAATCTTATCCACATAACTCCTAATACAATTTCCAACTGGTTTTTTAAAAATGGAAAGTGTAACCGATCCGTCTTAGGGCGCCCGCAGGCTCACACTGACCAGACGACAGGGAAAAGGATGGCCCCGCAGCAGATGAGGTCGACCAGAAAGAGGATCTGCTTCCAGGCGTAGTATTCGCGGGAGCCCTCCTCTGTGGACTCGATGATGATGTAGGCGACGTTAGCCTGGACCTGGCGAGAGAGAGACCGGCGAGTCTTTAAAACTCACTTACATCTAAACGGTAAATATCACACGCTGTTTGTCAAGCGCACACACACGTGCTGTACCTGCAGAGGAATGACGATCATGAAGATCTTCTTCTCCTTGTCGGAGAGGATGTATTTAACGAAAGCCCAGCCGGTGCCAATCAGAGCCAGAGTGATGAACAGGAGAGCCCCCTTCAGCCTGGGAAGGATGTGAACACATCAGTGAAAAGCAGCTCCCGCTAAACCGCGTATGTGCTGCACCAGAGACGTACTTACAGGTGTGTAATATAATACATGATGGCCCAGCCCTCGATGGGATGCCCCTCGGTGTTGATGAAGTGATAGTTGATCTGAGAGGGGGGACAGAGAGCGGTTGCATAAAATGACAAGTAACATGAGAAATAACAGCAGAGGTGCGTTCTGCACTTACACTATGGAAAACCAAGGACGTGGACTTGGTAAAGGCCAGAGCGGCCATCAGCCAGTGGATCTTGAACACGCTGTACCTGTGAACAACCACACACAGAAAGATTTTATATGATTCCAGCTGCTTCTCCATCTGCGCAATTTTCAAATTGATTGTTTTTGATCCATAAAGACGGAACAGCTTGAGCAAAGGTTTACTGAGGAGCTACAGGGTTCATCTGTATGACTTGTCTCTGGTAAAAATGTTAGCAAAAGATTCAGTTGCTATTGGTGAAAGTGAAGCAGGAAATGGAAACAAAAATTCCAACAACAACAGCGTTGGCTACGTGTGTCCAGCAGCACCTTACGGCTGAAGATTAGCATTTGTGCTAAGTCTGGAGCGTTTACACTGATGACTACGCATCAATGTTCATTAATGTGCAATAAAATAAACTCATAATAATAAAAACGAGCCTTTACAACAGAGACAGTGTGGGTGGTTTTCTAAAGAATTTAAAATTTTAGGAATTTAAATTTAAAATTTTAGATTTAAATTGTTTTACAACTAAAAATGAAAACACAAATGAAAAGATGAGACACTGATACATCCTTAAAGCACAGTTCTGTTTGGTTGCTCTGACACTACTTCATATTTTTTATACAGCATCATATTTTTAATATCTTCTATATCTTACAACTATATATCTTCATATCCATAGATC
Source organism: Mugil cephalus (assembly GCF_022458985.1). Lineage (NCBI taxonomy): Eukaryota > Metazoa > Chordata > Actinopteri > Mugiliformes > Mugilidae > Mugil > Mugil cephalus. The sequence goes on from NC_061771.1 coordinate 20,992,142, forward strand.
CAACTCTGGATATTATTTTGTATTTATAGTTTGTATGTTGCTTTTATACACTTTTTTATATTGTTGATATGTACACTTGTATATTTAATACATTGTACCTCACTTTTATTTTATTTTTGACCCTTTTGCTGCAACCCATCCATCTAGCTCGATAGCTTATAATTGTTTAACAATTATTTTGGGCCAGCATCCTGTTTCCTGTTTCATTTGTTTCTTCTTAAATCATATTAACATAGAATTGTAACATTACCTGAAGCCGTGTACACAGAACTGAAACAGACCAGTTTAGTGGAAAGTTACAAAAACACTACATACCACTTAGCTTTATTTGCCCTCCATCTGCAGACCTGGCTACAGTGTTGTGCAGACTGGCCTCTGTTTTTATGAGAGCTCTCAAACCTCCAGTTTAAGCAACAGCATTTATACTGCTCTATTCTGTCACTTCTCTGTGCACTTGGAACAATGGTGACGGGAACAGAGCGGCACCCTGTCGGTGCTGGGGCTGATAAATATTGAATGAAAGTTACTTGAAATACACTGCAACACAGAAAAGAAAGCGAGAATTCAATTCAAACTATTCGATTCAAAAGAAAGCGAGAAGGCGGGGAAGAACGTCTGTGCTCGTCTGGCCACTAAGAGACGCGGATGTGGAAATGCATTGTGGGTAAGTCATAGTCATTGTGGTTGCGATTCTATTTCTGTAATATTTCCCTAAATACTTGTGACACTAAGATTATCTCCGTCAAGCTGAGCTGTACTTTGTATTTAGTGCCAATTAGTGAATATTATCACTCAGTTTAAATTACTGCATCAGCATCTCATGTTGACATGAGTGTATTTAGCTCATGCAACTCACAAAGCTTCTAACATGGCTGCACAATCTAAGTTTTGACTAAAAGCGAACCTCTGAACAGCTTCATATCATATGCAAAAATAGCAACTCTGCATTGAATAAGGAAGTTGTAATATACTTGTGTGTACCTGTGCTTCATGAGCGTGTACACCCAGACCATGGCGGCAGTGAAGAAGACTCCAGCCATGCAAATGTAAAGGCGAGACAGAGGAATTTCCGCCGCAGAAAGGAAGCTCCCCGGGTTCTTCTCTGTCATTTCCACCTGCAGCGGAGAAACAAAGTTCAACGCCCGTTCGCACCCGAGCACACACGCACGTACTAACGCAAACACACTGCACTCACTGTGAAGGAGTAGGGCTGCACTCTTCCTGGCTCCATGTTCAGACAGTAGTGGAACTTGAGGCTGTACAGACCCTCCACCTTCGGGCCAACCACCATGTTGAACTGTGGAGCAGAGAGAGAGAAGAACATTTCACACAAGAGTAAAAGGCAAAGTTTCACTGAGAGGAAGATGACGCACAACCCGTGTGTTTCTGTGTCTTGGAGGATTTCATCCCCACCTGCTATATATCAGGGATCACATCATCTTAGCCCAGAACAAACAGAGGAAAACCTGACAGTAGGGTTTCTTTTTCTTGCATTATTAGAAACTACTGTGAAGGGCGGAGTTAAGGAGGGGTTTACAGTTTTGTTGCAATCCGCAAACTTGATGCTAAATGCCACCAAAACCTGACGTTTAAGATGAAACAAGGTGGAGGAAGAATTATTCTTGGCCAACTTTTAATGCGTTTTTCTGTTCCTGGCATTTAAAGGCACCAAAAAAAAAAAAAAAAAAAGATCGGACACTGATTCTGTAATTTCTGTAATGGGAATCAGCATTTTAAAGAGGAATAACACAGCATTTCCCAATGTGTGAGACAATCTGTCTCTGTCCATTTAAAATAAAGTATTTAGATTTATTAGTTTGAGCTATAATTCACTGCACGAGTCGTATTGCGAGTTGTGTTATTGGGCCTATATTCATTAGCCAACGGGATTTTATTATGGGGGCGTGTTTCAACCATTATGGAGAAGAAAATACGTACACGCAACTGAGTAGTGTTTGTCGTTCAAAGTTATTTCGCTGTTAGTGTCTTTTATAGCAGATGCAACAACGGGCATTTAAACAAAGCCTGCTCAAAATGTTTTGATTGGCATGGCAGACCTTTGCCAGACATGAATTATATTTATTATTTTTAAAAAAATTATTAAAAAATATATATAATTAATAATAATAATTCGACTTAATGTTCTGTATAGCAAGAAGGGTCCTGAAAACCTTTCATAAAAGATAATGTTAGGATTTGTGTGTTCTCCATATATGTCAGTATATGTGCCTGTTTAAGAGATGAACTACTTGTGGTAATTTTTAAAAGACAGTTGAAAACAACTGTGCAGCCTGTTTTTTATTCCAGTGCCGTAAACAAGCAAAGTGAACATACAGCCACAGAATACACATTACATAATGCTTAAGAAATGTGCACTTACGCTGAAGTTGTAGGAGCCGTTAACTTTCCCCAAAGCAAAAGTCAGCTTAGTGGGCTCTGTGAGCTGCAAGAGAACAAAGATTAGAAGCTGATCTAATGAACAAATCACACAAATACAGATAAATCAACAAAAGGCCTCTTACATGGACTCGTCTTTCCTCCACTGTCTTAGCTGCCACGTCAGTGTTCGCCTTTTCTTTCTTCTCATCCCCTGTGCTTTCTGGCTTTTGTGCGTTTGTTTTGCCCTCACCTGACGATTTATCCGCAGGAACCTTTTCAACAGCCTCCCTGGTTTTCCTCTGGACTATAGGACACAAAGCACAGCTTGTTTAAAATTATTCTACCATTCATAAATTTGGCTGCAAATGGGAAGTAGGATGATGATGAGTAAAGGATGTAAAGTGTCAACACTGACCTTCATCTGCTTGGGCCTTTGCTATCAAGATGTTGTCTAGGACACCCATAGCCTTCACATTGACACTACACAAACACACAGCATTCAGTTCAGCTCACATCAGTGCACTGTAATACACAAATCTAAACAGTGACGAGAAAAAACATACACACACCTTTGTTTGTTGACATCGAGAAGGAAAAGAATCAGAAGCTCGTTGTTGGGGGACTTTGTAAGAGTGAGTGGACATGTCTCTTTCTCCTCTGCCTTGTGGGGGGAAAAAAAAAAAAAATTTAACATCTCACCACTACATTTTCTGAATATTATTAATAAACTAATGTAACAGTATCTTGAACGATAAGTTTAAAATGGTACATGTATTTGCATGAAAAAGAAAAAGGGGAAAGTTCACGGAAAGATCTGGGATTAAATGAACTTACTGTGTTGGATAAGACGCCATTAACTCTGGACCTGGACAGGCTGAAACCAAACTAAAAGAGCATGCAAATGTTGTCAGTCTGTGGGTTCAAAACGCATGGCATCTCTGGTCGAAATACATCCCGCTAGATATAATAACTCCAGGTCCAGTTGTGAGGTCAACATTTATTTACATTTACATTTATTTATTACCTCTGACCGACGAATCTGAACCGTGTGTCTAATACACATCATGTTCTTGCCTTTGTAGGGCGACAGCTAAAAATCATTTTCATTATTAAATATTCCACATTTCCCTTATAACTTATTTATTTGATATATTATCATAAAATCATTTATAACATTTAAAGACATTACTTTGGTCATTTTTAAACGCTTTGTTTATTTAAACCAGAAGTTCAAAGGCATTACTATCACACATGCAAGATGATCCTCACATTTAAACGTCCCACTCAGGTTTTAATAAATGAATTTCTCCAGAATGTATCTCCAAATTTAACCTCAAGATACTGCATGCATCGTTCATTTTCCTTTTCCTGCATACCTGCTTTTATCACTGCACCGAATGAGTTCTTTCTGTGTGCATACGTAATAGTGAATACATGTGACTGTACACCTTCAGGAAGAGGAACCAAAAACAACAAGAGAAGCTGTTTATTCCATCAAGGGTCCAAAGGGCCTTGTTTGTGTTTTGGTCTCGAATTCAAACGCATAAAGCTGATTTTACTGATATATTCAGTCTGTGCTACCGTGCAGTCTAATGCAATTCAATGAGTTGCTGCACCAAAGCTCAATGGTATAGTTCAAGAGTATTTTTGTCGACTGTGTCACAGTCAAAAGTTTCTCCAAATAGTCTGCAGCTTTATGAATCTAAACAGGAAGGATCGTTGAGATAGTCTGCAATAAGACCAAACCATCCTTCATGAATTAACCCACCTGAGTGATCATTATAAACGGCTGCGTAGTTTGTACAGGTGTAATTAACAAGGCACCTGTTCGTGTATTCGCTAATACCATTTATAAGCACAAGGTTATCCCGTGCGGAAGACGCCATTGGCAGTGAAACAGCTAAACGCACGTAACACTAGTTAGTGATGTGCACAAAACACAAACTTCTTACCGGGTGCTCGCTGTGGTTTCCTATTTTATCGCTGAGTCGCAGGGACAACATGTTCACATCCAAAGTGCCATTAGCGTAGAACCCAAAGTTGTTGAGTTCGACCTCAGGCCGAGGTTCCTCCTGGTAAAATTGAACACAGCAGAGTTGTGGTATGTCATCATTATCTGTCAGAGCGTTTTGGCTCGACACGAAAAAGCCGCTTGGACGAATCCAACCACGACGCTGGCTTCCTACCGTTTACGTGATTGTAGCTTCAAGTTAAGGCCTTACCTTCAGGGTGAGCTTGTGTATCCTCGCTTTGCACCCGGGCAACAACAGCAGAAATAAAAATCCAACCACAAAGCAGCTCCTGTGTGCCACGGCCATCGTCAGCTTGCTAACGGCACTTAGCTGCTAATACTGACAAGCCTCGGTGCTTCCAGATGTCCAGTTAGCAACCCGGCTAGCGGCTCTAACTTTTCACCAGCTCAGGTACAAGTGGTTGCTATTCCTTAAAATCTGAGTGCCAGCTCTCGTGACGCGTCGCTTTATGTCAAATTCTGACCATTTACGCTACGTTTTCCGATTCTGTTGTGCTTTCATCGCGTAAGATAACAGCTAGCTCGTAGGTGGAGAGTTCACGCTTCCTGGTTTTGGATCGAGAGCAAAATATTTTTGCAAGGTGCAGACACAACCGTCAGCAGCAGCAGGCTAGCGACGGCTACACTGTCGTATAGATGCACGACTCAGCACACAACGCCGTTAAATACAAGCTACGGGAGAAAAAGAAACGCAACTTGTAATATATACGTATAAATAATCCACAATGGTGACTTCTTTTTGGGTCAAACAAGGACTCTCACTACGAAGGCTTTGGCTACACCTAGAAGAAAATGTCCTAGATTTTAGTCACGTGCTGACGCGTTGACAGTGAGCTTCCGGTTAAAACCGTTCACGCGATGAAATCCACGTCCACGAGTTGCCATGTCTGCAGAGATCAATAATGTTCAACCATCTGACAAGTAAAAGCAAGGCCGTTTCTAGGGTCAGAACTTTATGGGCGCTGAACGGTCACAAAGCTACCATTTCGTTTAAAAAAATAAATAAATAAAGAAAAGAAATTGTATTTAAATGAGAAGATGAGGTACAAACAATAAGCGCAAAACAAACTTGAAGATATGAAGGTTGCTCTGTTCAAACAAAACAGCAACGAGTGAAGTGAAACATTTGTAAATGAACATCAAATCATTTCCCCAAATCTATTAATATTAATGTTAATACATTACTACCAAGGTCAAAAAAATAGTGCCATGGTCACAGCCCCACTGACTTGATTAATAATTCCCATTTTTCCCCTTCACCCATCCTGCTTCGTCCTCTGGGATAAATAGTCTGTTAGCTGTTAGCTTACCCTGTTATAGTTAAATTTTTAATCTTAACTTGTATTTTTGGACTGCAGTATCGGCATCAGAATCAGAATACCTTTATTGTCCTTGCACAGAGTACCACATTTTAAAGTCCTCTCTTATGTGGTTTTGTGTAATAGCAAAGGAAGTCCGAAGGAAAAAAAACAACCCTGCACCATAAACATTATAAAATATACTGCAATAAACAGTATGAAATAAAAATAAAGCGTTTTGATCTCAAATTCAAATGCATATAGCTGAGTTTTACTGATTGTCATTCATATGTACAAAAAAGCAAATGTGACTCAAATATTGACTTAAAACAGTGTTGGCATAGCCGTGGTTAGATTTTCACTTTCTCCTCGGTACGTAACAATAATGACTCCATTTGGGGCCTAAACATAGCTAAGAAGTGGCCACTAAGAAGATACACTACAAATTCATATCGACAGTTTTGTTTATTATTATCGTATGTTTATATTCCATGCTCCAGTGGTGCCACCTTGTAACACCGGGTGTATGACAATAGCTCCTTGCTGAGCCACTATTCCTCCTGATGCAGACGGTTGTGTCAAGGGAGAGGAAGAGGTGGGGGGGCGTGCAGTTTTGCTTCCCTCTGCTGACAAAAAGAAAGAAATGCAGAGAATTAGCACAGGAAAATAGTGACAAGAAACACAGGCAAGTTTAATAGATGTCATTCACTGTACACGTGTATGCGTCCTTCAGCTTCTTTGCAGCGTTGTTGAAACGCATCTTCTTCAAGATCTCAATGGTGAGGGTGACAGCTACATCCTCTCCGTAGCTCTCTGTCATTTTAGACACAGTCTCAGTCCGAGATATTTTGTGCACATGGGACTTCTGAAATGGCTTGCACTGGTCCAAGACCAGAAGCGTGAGGTACCACTGAAACTTGTCTAAGTCCTCATCAATCAAGTCCTCCAGAGTCGTCAAGAGCAGCTCCTGAGTCATTTCTGCTCACTGGAAAGACAGAAGAGATAAAAACGAGAAGAGTTTTCAGTTCCTCTTACTGCTTCAAGTCTTCTTGCTCTGTATAAACACACTTGGTAAAAAAATACATAAATAAACTAAACAGTCTGCATAGCACTGATATCAGTACAGTAGGCTGGTTTGTCAAAGATTGCATATCAGCGATGGGTCAGACTGACGGGCATAAACTAAACACACGGCAAATTGACCCATTTGATGTATTTTCTCAATTACTCAGAAAAGTCCAACACTTTTCACACAATAAGTTAGTGCAAGAAATGCAGAATTACCAGACACCCAACCACAGGCAAAGAAGTAAAACTTGACATAAACAGCACTCACCGTTTCACCGCTGACAATAGAAAGGCTTAAACACTAGAGCCTGCTTTCGATTTCATCAGCGCACAGGAATAGGAAACTATAGGAAACAGGAAGAAGAAAAAAAAACTACTGAGATAAACAACAGGCAGGGGCAGCGTTAGACTTCTAAACCTGGGGCGCTCAGTCAGTAGCTTAGGAGCTACTGGCTGCATGTTGCTAGTAGCTCTCTGATGTTCATCATTTTTTAGTTATTCTTAGTGTGTTACTGTTTTGTTGTTTTTTTTCCAACACGGTTTTTGGTCGTTTTTGTGCTGTTTGTGCTATTTTTCATAAATTCTGACAGTATCACGGTATATTACCATATTTTTTTCATGGAGAATTACAAGTTCACAACATGTTCTAAGATGAAATCTGGGGACAGTTACAGCTCAAAGTTAAAAAAAAAAAAAAAAAAAAAGAATTCAGTTCATCTTGATGACATTTCATTAATTTTTTTTTTATCAGGACAATTACACTTTCATTTATTTTGAGATATTTGTTCATATTTAAACCACCTAAACACCTAAGAAGAAACACAACTCAAGAGACTGAAATACTTAAATACAAGATTAAGTTCTGTGGCTAACAGTGGCTAATTTATAGGTTAATGTGTTGTCATTTGCACAACTATCACTTTGACATAAAAAGCTTCAATTCAAATGAAGCTGGATCTGGATAGATGGCTAATTAATGCCATATGTACACAGCAAACTGAGAAGGGTTGAATTCTTGGTGTTAAACTAGACGTACACTAGTAGAGTTAATTATACTCTGGGTAGAGTTAATCATTATAATT